>NW_026909005.1:0-600000 GCF_033115175.1 Lepus europaeus | reverse complement strand
CTCAACTATGTATAATCTTGGGGAATTAAAATATTAAGAATAAAGAAAGAAACAATACAATGTCAATGGGCATGACGTACATTATCTGTTTTCTAAAAATTTTCATAGAGATCATCCTCAGCCCCAGAACAAACTAGTGAGTGCTTCTCAAAGGCTAAGCCGTGCATTCGCACTTATATAATTTAATGAGGTTGGAATCCACTCTCCTTTACACGTAAAGCAACCTATATTTGTTCTCTTTGGATTTGGTCTGTGTATTGACTTATTTCCTTTCTTCTATTGTATACACCAAGTTATTCCAAATCCCATAATAGTTTGCAGGTTAGTGTTTGCAAATTCAACAAATTAAATTAAAGGAAACCCAAATAAATTTAAATTTCAAGTAACTAATGATTGATATTTTAGGAAAACCATACAATGTGTATCTCTTTATTGTGATAGGAGGGAATTGGGATGTACATTTGATAAAATATGTCTAAATTCATAGTTAATGGGTACCCTGAATTTTGTCTGGCAATCTCTACTCCAAGGAACCATGGTTCTCTGAAGTCTAGCATCAGCACCAATGCCCTTAGAGTTTGACTGAAATAGCATACATGCACTTCTGTAGAGGAATGCTTGCAAGCAGTGGTAGGCATGCATCAGAAACAATCAGGCAGATATAATGTTGGGTCAGAGAACAAATGCCAAAATTGTTGCCTATAATATTTTCCTAATATCATTTATGATCTCTTTATTTTGTGGTCATTATACATGAATTACCTTAATAAAATAATTCAGGTATATATTTTTAAAACAATACTTCAAATATTAGTGACCTGTGCGTTACTATTTTTGTACTGCTACTGAAGAGGGACCTTTAAAACTTGGAAACCATAGTGTTTGTATCATTAAGTTAATATGATTTCTATGCTTCTCCTGGATTCAACCTGGGAGCAGAACCATGTTTGCTGATGGTAATTTGTTGGAAGTATCAAAATGTTGATTAACTGACAATTCAGATATGCATGTCTGAGGCCAACATTGTGGTTCAGGGAGATAAACTGCCCAGTTACAATGCTGACATCCCAGATCAGAATGCCAATTTGATTCCTGGATGCTTCACTTCTAATCCAGCTCTCTGCCATTTTATCTGGAAAGGCAGCATATGATGACAAAAGTTCATGACCTCCCACCTCATATCCCTGTGGAAGACTGGAAGGAGTTCCTGGCTTCTGTATTCAGTTCAACCAACTACTGTCTGTTGGGGCCATTTGTAGAGTGAACTAGTAAAGAGAAGATTCTTTCCCTCTCCTTTCCAAATTAATAAATAAATAAATTTAAAAGTTGCATATGTCTATTTAGGAGAAAAAGCTTTGTGATTGTAGAGTAACAGATAACCAAATCCATGGACTTTTCATTATAGATCTGTTCGAACACAGCTACAAATGTCTAAATATGAGCCATTTCTATTTTAATTTACATATTTATACTGATGGGTCTACAGTGCTTAAAGTGGCCCTAAAACATAATTGCACATTCATCCTCCTTATCATATGCTAAATTTTTCTAAATCCTCAGTATGATTTAAATGCCCCCTCTGAAACTCATGTTGAAATTTAACCTGAGTTAAGTTTAAATGTATTGCCCCTCACTCTGTACCTACACTTTTTTCCATGGAACAAACAAGGCCATCATCATTTGGTAGTCCCTCCATCTTAGGTTTTTCAACCTATGGAATGCTGAGGGAACACTTTTCTGCTGTTTGTAAATTATTATCTTGTAGCACCATAAAATCAAATGACATCTCCTAGAATAAATTATTTAGTTAACATAATTATTCCCATAACCAAGGCAAGAACATGCTAAAGTAACTGTGAAATTGTAACATTGCAGCTGCTTAAATAAAACCAGAAAGGATGGCCGGCGCCGTGGCTCACTAGGCTAATCCTCCAACTTGCGGCGCCAGCACGCCGGGTTCTAGTCCCGGTCGGGGTGCCGGATTCTGTCCCGGTTGCCCCTCTTCCAGGCCAGCTCTCTGCTGTGGCCAGGGAGTGCAGTGGAGGATGGCCCAAGTGCTTGGGCCCTGCACCTCATGGGAGACCAGGAGAAGCACCGGGCTCCTGCCTTCAGATCAGCGCAGTGCACTGGCGGTAGCACGCCAGCCGCGGCGGCCATTGGAGGGTGAATCAACGGTAAAGGAAGACCTTTCTCTCTGTCTCTCTCTCTCACTGTCCACTATGCCTGTCAAAAAAATTTTAAAAAATAAAAATAAAAATAAAAAATGAGAAAGGAATTAATTTAAATATTGTGGATCCAAGAAATTTTAGAAGTAAGATAGAGTATCTGTATATTAATTAAATTCCCTGTAGTAGTTAGATTAGCAATAATAATGCACCATATGATAGTTTTGATGCAATTTCATGTATAATTCACAGTGAAGAATTTATGATGTTTTCCTATTGATGATTGAAAGCTAGACTTTGACAATACCTTCTTGAATAGAAGAAAATTCAAAGAAGGGATTTCTGGGATGGAAACTGAAACCAAGAGAGCTCCAGGACCATTGTGAAGGTAGGAAGTTAGAAAGCAAACTTCTGGTAGGCAGAATAATTCTTCCTGATAACATGAGACCTATCATTTTGTTTGTTTACTTTTCAGATATGCATGATATTAAGATGAGCATTCTTGATGTTCCTGTTGCTGTTGATAAATATCTTCTTTTTCAAGCTGGCATTGGAATCTCAGCCAACACCTTCCTCCTCCTCTCTCACATCTTCACACTCCTGTGGGATCACAGGCATAAGCCCATTGACCTGACCAGTTGTCATCTGGCCTTCACCCACGTAGTGTTGCTCCTTACTCTGCTGTTTTTGTTCTCAGTGGACCTGTAATTGTATTTTCTTTTCTTTTTATTTATTTATTTTTGTTTGCATGCATCTCATAAATACACATTAGGAACATAGTAAAACATTGTTGTTCAGTACTGTAATTTGGCAGCTCACTCTTTCAGTTCATTAATCCTCTAGGTACCTGAGTTTAAGTCACTGTTTTAAGTGTGCATTGTGTACTTGCTTACTTTGTTACATTTTGTACTTTCCAAACACAGCTGATCAAATTTATCTTTCCTAGCTATTTACATTATTTTGATTATTTTAATTCTTTC
Source organism: Lepus europaeus (assembly GCF_033115175.1). Lineage (NCBI taxonomy): Eukaryota > Metazoa > Chordata > Mammalia > Lagomorpha > Leporidae > Lepus > Lepus europaeus. The sequence goes on along the minus strand of NW_026909005.1, from coordinate 596,855 downwards.
ATTTTTCAGTTGATATTTATTCAGATATTTGAAAAGAAATTCCAATAACTAATCTCTTTGAGCATTCATCCAATGCTTATTTATTTGAGTGCTTCACTTTTTCTTTTTTTGACAGGCAGAGTTAGTGAGAGAGAGAGACAGAGAGAAAGATATTCCTCTCCTTGGTTCACCCCCCAAATGGCCACTACGGCCGACACTGTGCCAATCCGAAGCCAGGGGCCAGCTGCTTCCTCCTGGTCTCCCACGCAGGTGCAGGGCCCAAGCACTTGGGCCATCCTCCACTGCCCTCCTGGGCCACAGCAGAGCTGGCCTGGAAGAGGGGCAACTGGGACAGAATCGGGCACCCCATCCAGGACTAGAACCCTGGGTGCCAGTGCCGTAGGCGGAGGATTAGCCAAGTGAGCCGCAGCGCCGGCCTTCATTTTTTCCAATTTGATTCTCCTCTTTGATATCATAAGTCCTTATTTATTCCTGTTGATGAGAAGGCAGTTTACGTGACACACACAGGTTTTAGTATCAAATGAGCAGCCAGTATCCAGAGGGCAGCACTTGCCTCAAAATTTGATTTTTCTCAGTTCTGCTGTTGATTTTTGTTTGATCCTAGGAAATGTTGTATTTTTTCTTTGGGTTCTCTTGAACATTTTAAAGATGTTTATAACTTCCTGAGAGCATTTAGTTGTATTGGAAGAGTTTTGGAAACAATGAGGTAGATGTTTTAGCATACACACTTGCACACCAAATGCACACATATGTGAGTATAATATTTTAAATGGATTGTGGCAGACAATAGGATCATATGAGAAACAACAGGTTTTGGGCTGATGCTGTGGCACAGCAGGTAAAGGTGCTACTTGTTACATCAGTGTCACAACTGGGCTGCTCCACTTTTTTTTAGGATTTATTTGAAAGTCAGAGTTAGAAAGAGAGAAGAGAGATCTCCCATCTACTTATTCACTACCTAAATGGCCACAATGGCTGGGGCTGGGCCAGGCCAAATCCAGGAGCCAGGGTTCTCTTTGAGGTCTCCTCAGCACAAGGGCTTGGGCCATCTTACATTGCTTTCCCAGTCATGCTAGCAGGGAGCCGAAGTGGAACAACAAGGCAGGATTGGAATTGGCTCCCATACTCAATGCCAACACTGTAGACAATGGCTTAACCTACTACGTCACAGCACTGCCCCCCCCACCCCCGGCTTCTGTGCTTTTCATCCAGCTACCTGCTAATGCTCCTGGGAAGGCAGTAGAAGGCCAAGGTACTTGGGACCCTGTAACTCATGTGAGAGACTTGTATGATGCTCCTGGGTCCCAGCTTCAGCCTGGCCCATCCCTGGCTGGTACAGCCATTTGAAACTAATCCAGTTGGGGCCAATGCTGTGGGATAATTAGTTAAACCTCTGCCTGCAGAGCTAGAATCCCATATTACTGCTGGTTTGTGTCACAGCTGCTCCACTTCTGAACCAGCTCTCTGCTAATGGACTAGGAAAGCAGTGGAGGATGGTCCAAGTGTTTGAGTCCCTGAACCCACATGGCAGACCTAGAAGCAGCTACTGGCTCCTGGTTTTATATTGGCTCAGCTCTAGCCATTGCAGACATGTGGGAGAATAAACCAGTAGATGGAAGACCTCTTTCACTTCTTCTCCATAGCTTTTCCTGTAACTCTGGCTCTCAAATAAATAAATAAATCTTAAAAAAATAAAGTGAACCAGTAGATGGAAAATCTCACTCTCTCCCACAATCTCTTTCTCTTTCTATACTCTTTCAAATATATAAATATTTAAAAAGGAAATATCAGCTTACTTATTAAGGAATATTGCATGACTACAATACATACATGAATTATTTGTAGGTTGAAGTGTATTTTAAATGTTTTGTGAATTGAATTTGCACTAATAGATTTGTAATTCTCTATATTAGTTATCACTATAATATAGTCACATTTAATACTTAAAAGCATTCCATTATTTTATAAAGTTACTGACCAGAATTTGTTAATGAATTGAGGTGTAGAGTCCAATAATGCTAATTCCCACATAGGACTTTTTCTTATTCCTTAAAAATAATTTGTTTGGATGTTTCATTTGACACAACTGTTAAATATGATAATCTTAAATAGAATCTGCTTGTGTCTAAAAGACTTGTCAGTGGCTCTTTGGTTTGCAGTTCTGTTATTTCATAGTTGATAGAAAATAGGATTTGTAGACTTATTGTATATGACATTATTGCCTCCTAAGCCTTGAAATTTTAGGAATGTATTCCTAGTTTGTGGAAGTAACATTCACTCTCGGTTTGTAGCAGGAACTCATACAAAGAGGCATGACACACTAAAGCTGTTAAGATAAAACAGCTTTATTCTTCTGCCAGTTGGCTTAGAGGAGAGTTTGGTCTCCAAACTTCTGGGCCCAGAACTAAGCAGAGCTTTGTCTTATATACCCTAGCACAAACAATGATAAGTCTCCTAATACATATTCAGTTATAGAACTTTTAATCAGATATTTTAGTACTATTGCACTGCCCACACAATTGTTACAAAAAGTCATACCTGTGTGCACCTCTGCTGTTTAATAGGTTGGGTGTTAACATGAATTTGCATCAGAACCAGAGGCAAAACCTGATATGAGGCATTCCAATATGGGATGCAGGTATCCCTACTGCAGCAAAATTTGCTGTAGTGCTTCTTGTTAAACATAAAACAGTAGTATATAACTATCTAGATCTATGTCTATATATCTATGTGAATCTGTGTGTAAAGGATACGTTCTATGTGACATATTAGTACTATTCACTATGATTTGTTAAATTGTCACATATTCAAACTGTTCTTCATTTACAAATTTTTTTTACATTTTTCTTATTTGCTTCATTATCTAACTTTTGACACAAAAAGGATGTTACATCAATTTACCTTCTTTAAGGTACAAAGTCAAAAAGGCACAATTTATCAGTTTACATTATACATAATAATTTGTTTGTCTCATCCAGGAAGTTTCAGAAGCACATGGAGCAGTTATAGTTACGTTCTCCATCCTATGGCAGGATAAAAAGAAGCAAGTTATTCATAGAAGACATAATTCTTCCTTCTTTTACTGTATATTTATTGTATCAACCTGCAAGAAAATTTAGAAGAGCAAACATTAGAAATTATAAGAAAATTTATAAAGTTATCAGAATTAATTCATAAAGAAACATATTAATTGACCTATAACATGGAAAAAATTAATTTCCAAATCTTCATGTAAAGACTATAGAATCACGTATATAAGGAGTCTTCAAAAAATTATTGGTAAATGCATATTACAAAAAACCTACACATGATTTAAAAATGTACTACAATGAATTTTTCTTTTTTAAAAAATGGATATATTTTATATGAAAGACAGAGCTACAGAAAAATGGCCACAATGGTTTGGTCTGGACCAGGCCAAAGACAGAATCCTGTGAAAGGAAGAGCTGATTTTTTTCCCAAAAATAAACAAAATTGATACTCCTTCAGCTCAGCTAACCAAAAGGAGAGGGAGAAGACCAAAAATCAATAGATTCAGAGATGTAAAAAATGCAACAATGGATACCACAGCACTAAAAGGACCCTCAAATTTCTACAAAGAGCTGTTTGACAATAGATTGGAAAACCTAGAGAAAGTGGATAGATTCTTGGACACATACAGTCTAGCAAATTTGATTCAGAAAAACAGAAAAATCTAAACAGACTAATATGGGCCACGCTTTGGTGCAACAGGTTAAAGCCCTGGCCGGAAGTGCTGGCATCCCATATGGGTGCCGGTTCTAGTCCTGGCTGTCCCTCTTCTGATTCATTAAATGACCAAATATACAGATTATAGGCATTCCTGAAGGAGAAGAGAAGTAAAAAGATGTTTATAACCTGCTTAAATGAAATAATACTTGAAAATTCCCTAGGACTTGAAAGAGTCTTTGATATCCAGATACAAGATATTTAAAGAAACCCAGGTAGACTCAACCAAAAAGGCATATATTCATTAAATTGTCAAAGTTAAACTCAAAGAAAGAATCCTAATGACAGAAATACATATATATATATATATATATATATATATATATATATGAAAACTAGATTAATATCAGACTTCTCTGTGGAAACCCTACACACTAGAAAAGAGTGGGGTGACATATTCAAGGTCTTAAAAGAAAAAAAAATAATCAAACCAAGAATATTATATCCAACAAAGGTATCTTTTAAAAGTGAAGGAGAAATGCAGTGTTTTCAAACAAGCAAGAACTGAGACCAGCTTTACAAGAAATTTTGTAGGACATCCTGCATTAGAAATAAACATTATGAAAACACATGATGCCACAAAATTCCTAACAGAGCAGGTTGAATCATTATCCAATCAAGAACATGACAGGTCTTAGTTGTTATCTATCAATACCTTTTTTAAAAGATTTATTTATTTATTTGAAAGAGTTACACAGAGAAAGGAGAGGCAGAAAGAGAAAGAGAGAGTGGTCTTCTCTCCGCTGGTTCACTCCTCAATTGGAGCTGTGCCTATCCAAAGCCAGGAGCCAGGAGCTTCTTCTGGGTCTCCCAGGTGGGTGCAGAGGCCTTCGGACTTGAGCCATCCCCTACTGCTTTCCCAGGCCATAGCAGAGAGCTGGATTGGAAGTGGAGCAGCTGAGCCTCGAACCAGTGCCCGTATGGGATGCTAGCACTTCAGGCCAGGGCATTAACCCGCTGCACTACAGCGGCCACAAGGGAATTGTGTTTTAAGTGTTATTAGGCTTATTCTATCATTAGAAAAACACAATAAAACACCTTAAATTAAATCATATAGTATGTCACATCTGCTTTTTTATTTCATTTTATTTTTTTACATTTTATTTAAGGTTTACAAATTTCATGCATTTCATATATCTGTAAATCTGTACATAAATCTGTAGATTTAGTAATATAGTGATTCTTCCAACTCTACCCTCCTTCCAATCTATGCTGTCACCTTTCTTCCTTCTCTTTCTCTCCTATTCCCACTCTTAATATTTACAAGCATCTATTTTCAGTTCACTGTACACTCATAGGATTAGCAGTGCACTAAGTAAAGAGTTCAACAAATAGTATGAGGGGAAAAAACAAAGTTCCTCAGCAGTAGAGACATAGGATATAAAGAATCACTAAATCTCAAAAAGTCAATTTCACTCCTGTACATTACATTATAGACATTCTTTTAGTTACCACAGATCAGGAGAAACATATGGCATTTGGTTTTTTTTTTTTTTTTTGGAACTGACTTATTTCACTTAGTATAGTTTTTTAGGATCATTGGACTTGGTAGTTGAAAATTATGGCAAAATAATGAAAATTATTGAAGTTTTTTGTTGAGTACTAGTCATATTTTGTAATTTGATTATCCATACTATTATTAATTTTTCATTTGCCTAATTATATTTAGATAATGAATGTATACAATTTTATAAAATATGTAATGCATGACACACAAGCCAATTCTATAATGAAAACATGTTCTTTAATGTTTCAGTCATGAATTTTGATATTTAGTCCCAGTTCTAGGTGGCACAATTTCTGGAGGTAAACTGTATGACAATGAAGCATTAGCACAGGAAAAAGAGCACTGTAAAAATTCTTTTTTGTATAGACCGAGGTGCTGTCAAAAACTTTATGCAGGGGGGGCGGAGCCAAGATGGCGCATAGTGAGGACGTGCGCCTCAGTTTGGGAAAATAAAGTTGCATAAAAGTGGAATTACTGTAGCCTGAGGAAAAGACTCAAGAAAAAAACTGCAGAGGAAATGCTTCCGGATCTAGTGGATGTAAAACAGAGGACTTACAGGGAGCCCACCGTGTGGAAAGCCAACCAGGAAGAGCCGAGCGGCGGGAGGCGAGCCAGAGCCACAGAATCTCGCCAGCGCGGGAACCGAGGAGGGTTAGACAAAGACCTCAGAAACCGGAGACATTGGGGGGGGGGGGGACAGAGGCCTCTCCCTTCACTCACCAAGCAAAACAAAGAGCACCACGATTTTACATATGTAAAGCGCAGCCAAACTCAGTAACTTTAGCAAAACTCGAGAACACATTGAGGGCTGCATAAACTCTTTATGTGGTCCCAGGGGTAGATCAAACGAATACTCACAGAGGCCAGATTTCAACTACCCTCAACTCCACTCCCAACTGAGTCAAAAAAAAAAAAAGAGAGAGAGAGAGCAAGCCAGCAAGGAGCAAGTGAGTGAGCAATCTGGGAGAGTCGCTCTTTACACAGCCTTAAACCTGATCAAGCATAGCTCTCTGGCCACACCCATCACAGCCCCTAAGGATTCAACAAAGCAGACAGCTCACTTAGAGGCATAGTATAACGAGAGAGAAAAAACACCACAGCAAAAAAAAAAAAAAAAAAAAAAAAACACCATAAATTATCTCCAACATGCCAAACAACAAACATAGAAGCCGAGGTAGCAAGAGCAAGGAAGACACTATGACGCCCCCAAGTGAACAAGACACACCAATGCAAGATTATGAAGATGAAGAGATAGAGGAAATGCAAGAAGCAGATCTCAAAAAATTGATAAGAACATTAAGAAGTTCTCAAAAACAAATTCTTGAACTACAGAAATCCTTAATGGACAAGATAGAAAATCTCTCTCGTGAAAATGAAATATTAAGGATGAATCAAAAAGAAATGAAACAACTAGTAGAACAGGAAACTGAGATAGTGACCAAAAACCACAATGAAATGAAGAACTCAATAGATCAAATGGCAAACACATTAGAGAGCCTTAAAAACAGAATGGGTGAAGCAGAAGAGAGAATATCGGAACTAGAAGACAGAGAACAGGAAAGGAAACAGTCAAATCAAAGAAAAGAAGAGGAAATCAGAAATCTAAAAAATACTGTCAGGAATCTACAGGATACTATTAAAAAACCCAACATTCGGGTTCTAGGAGTTCCTGAAGGCATGGAAAGGGAGAAAGGATTAGAAGGCCTTTTTAGTGAGATACTAGCAGAAAATTTCCCAGGTTTGGAGAAGGACAGAGACATCCTAGTACAGGAAGCTCATAGAACCCCTAATAAACATGATCAAAAGAGATCCTCACCACGACACGTCGTAATCAAACTCACCACAGTGAAACACAAAGAAAAGATCCTAAAATGTGATCTTCTGTATATAAAGAGAATTGGAAAAGAAAAGAAAAAAACAACCTGGTGTTAAAATGGAAATGGCATAGAAAATTAATTAATTTGAAAAAAAAATTACGTAGGATCTCTGTCTTTAATGTGCTGTACATTGCTATTTAATGCTATAATTAGTAATCCAATGGTAGTTTTTTCACTTTATGTTGCTATATGGGCAAAATGTTGAAATCTTTACCTAATATATACTAAACTGATCTTCTGTATACAAAGAGAATTGAAAATGAATCTTTACATGAATGGAAGGGGAAAGGGAGCGGGAAAGGGGAGGGTTGTGGGCGGGAGGGAAGTTATGGGAGGGGGGAAGCCATTATAACCCATAAGCCATACTTTAGAAATTTATATTCATTAAATAAAAGTTTAATTAAAAAAAAGAAAAAAAAGAACACTGCAGGGGGTTTACATTCTCTGGCTGCCTGCTTAACTGAAGCCGGAAGTTTAAAAGCTATTAAGGATTTCTACAAACAGGTATTGCCATTTGTAATTGATGACCCCATTCTCAAAAGAAACCAGTCTGGGGCAGGGGTTTGGCCAGGCCTTTAAGATGCCCTTTGTGATGATTCTGTGTCCCCTAACAAAGTGTGATGGTTTGGGTCCTGGCTCCTCCACTTCTCACGCAGCTTCTGTCTGAGGCAGACCCTGGGTGGCAGCAGATGATGGCTTAAGTACTTGGATCCCCACGACACAAGTGGGAGACCTTGATGGAGTTCACAGCTCCAGGGTGCAACCTGGCCATTTTGTCATTTGGGGGGTAAAGCAGCAAATGAGGCAAGTGGGAGTTTCTCTCTCTCCCTCCCCGAACCCCCTCTTTTTTTTTCCTCAGATGAATGAATGGCATTGACAAGGAGAAAATCTGCAAGGACCATCCTTAATAAGCTCAACAACATTACAAAAGTCAGAAGACATATAAATATAGAATGAATGTACTTCATAGAAATGAAAAGCAACAGATTGTTCTTTTTACATAAGAATTTTAGTTCTCAAAGATATTCAAAGTCTGAAATGCAGCAAATTACAATAGCATGCCCTTACATTGGAAATGTTCTTCAGTTGCTAATTTCCCAAAAGTCTGGAATCACACAGACAGTCAAAATGTCATCACAGTTATACGTTTTCTTTGTATACTTGTCGGTTAGCTGTATGCCAGAGACACGTTGTAGTCCCTGCTTTATGAACATAAGGTTCAGAGTTAAGCACAGTGATTTTCTTGGAGGCAGCTTACCCAGATACTTCCTTCCACCTAAATGCCAGTGAACAGCATCTGTATTGCACAAATTCAAAAACAGTTTCATTTTCTGGTCACTGAAGTTTGTTATCTTGCACCTCATGTGGAAAGGCTCTTCCACGATGACCTTATCTGGCATTGATTCCACTGACACACTTACACTTCTGTAATGGGGAACATCCCTTTCAAGTTGGATCGTCTGTTGTATTGCTGCTTCATGAAGATTTTTCTTCCAGAAAACATTTAGTTTTCCCAATCGGGTTAGTCTTCTAATGGCATCAGAATCCTCCAGAAAGCCATTCTTGAGTTGAAGGAGGCAGAAGTACTGGCATTCATCCATTGGCTGTAGAAAGGTAATTTCTCCGGAGGTATGCTCATCTTCCTCATCTAGGTTGTAGGTACCGACATCCGTTCCTGAAAATATTTCAGGTAGAACTAAGGAGACCTTTTCCACAAATACTTCTGAAAGTGAGATATTTTGAATATGAATTTCAACTAATAGCTCGTTCTTATCCAAATTGTGAAAAACGGTTCTAACTTCCAATGGTGGGAGGAAAGGAAATAACCACCGATTCTTCACAAACATCTTCTCTACACCCTGAGTTGATGAGGAACTGAATACTTCTGAGCACTCTTCCTATGTCCGCAAGCCAGCAATGGATGACATCATCAATTCTTAGAACTGGATGAAAGTTCCTCCACTGTGGCCATGGAGACCAAAAGGTCAAAGTTCTGAGTACTTGCCTGAAAAAGGTTTTACAATGTGATGGTTGCAAGTGACTGACTGTGATAGAAAATTATCATACAACTGCAATTCTTCCCCCATCTCAAAGACATAGATGTGAGGGTCACCTATGCCAGGAACATCTACATTTCTGTGGCAGTCCACCTCTCATGAGATGCTGCAAGAAATTAACAGCTCAGTAACTATCTTCACAAGGATTTGGAAGTTGGTGAACAAACTGTGTTTAGTGGACAGCATCATTTTGTGTATCAGAAAGATGCCTGGTCTGTTAGGCAATCACACAAGTAAGCTTTCTACTGCCTCTAGGGATTACCTGGGCCTGGGAAAGTTATTCTCTTCACAGACAGCAAGGTCCCAAAAAGGCAAAACATCACAATATACAGACAATGAAACAACATGATTAATACACCCACTGGCCTGATGGCTGGAGCTAGGAGGATGCACATGCACTGGATCTTTGTCCTTAATGTGTTGTACTATGCAAATTAATGGTAAAACTACTACTCAAACAGTACTCTATACTTTGTGTGTCTGTGTGGGTGCAGTCTGTTGAAATCTTTACTTAGTATATACTAAGCTGATCTTCTGTATATAAAGATAATTAAAAATGAAAAATGATGAATAATGGGGTGCGAGAGGGAGTAGGATATGAGATGGTTTGTGGGTGGGAGGGTAGTTATTGGGGGGAAAACCGCTATAATCCAAAAGTTGTTCTTTTGAAATTTAAATTTATTAAATAAATTTTTCTTAAAAAAAAAAGGAATAGCACACTAAGAAGAGGATCTGGCCTTAACTAAACTCCTACATCTACCACAGTCCAACCTGTGGTATATAGAACCAATAGGGATAACAGATTACGCTTTCCCTGATCTGCAGTAACTATTATAATAGAGTACAAAAAACGTAATGTATATTAGCAAAATTGACATTTTGAGAGCTTTTTTTTTATAGCCTCTGTCTCTATTGTTGCGGAACAGTGGTTTTTTTTTTTCTTACTTTTTGTTGAATTCTTTACTTAGTGGAGGCTGACTCTTATGATTATAAAATAAACTGAAAGTATGTCATTGTAAAAATTAAAAGAATAAGAAAGGAAGGAGAGGAGAGGGCGGAAGAATGGTCAGGAGGCAAAGTAGAATGGCAAGTATCATTATGCTTCTAAACCTGTATATATAAAGATAGTTGAAAATGAATCTTGATAAAGAATGGGACGGGAGAGGGAGTGGGAGATGGGATGGTTGCGGGTAAGAGGAAGGTTATGGGGGAAAAGCTGCTATAATCCAAAAGTTGTACTTTGGAAATTTATATTTATTAAATGTAAGTTGAAAAAAAAAGAAAAAAAAACCTGTATATATGAAATACGTGAAATTTGTTCACCTTATTTACATAAAACAAGTAAAATAAAAAAAGCCCAAGAAGTAATACAAGTAAAAAAAAATCTACCGAGAAACTTGTATGGGCAGAAAATATTTTTTTTCAATTAACAATTAAATACAAATATTATTTTAAGTATTTTATGAAACAAAATTCCAAAGGCAAATGTTTTCATTGGAGAATTTTAACACTTCATGAAAAATTAACAGTCAAGTTTGCAAAGAATGTTCCCCAGAATAGAAAAGCTTAGACTTCCTAATTTATTCTATTAGCTCAATATTACCATGATACCAAAGCATGACAATAGCATAACAATGCAGCTTTTTGTGTAGTCTTTTAAGTTGCTGCCTGTGATACCAGGACCCTAATTCAGAATTCTGGCTTCAGTTTAGACTGCTCTGATTCTGATCAAGAGCCTTACTAATGTACCTAGAAGGTAGTGAATGATGCTGCAAGCATAATTTCTAATGGCCCCTGCAACCCACATGGGAAACATGAAAGGAATTCCAAGCTACTCACTTTGGCCTGGTCTGGTACAATCCATTGTAGCCATTGGGGAATGAACCAGTAGATACATGATCTATTTCACTGTCTCCCCCCTTCTCTCAGATAAATAATTAAAAATTTTTTAAAAGCAGTACTAATCAGGAGACAACAGAACATTATTCCGCATGACACAGACACAGGAATCTATAAAATACTGGATTCAGTAAAATACAAAAATTTTTATATACTGTGATGATCTAGTGTTTGGTTTTGTTTTTCAAATTTCAAGTTAACAAGATATCAAAAAGTCAGCTGAGGTAATGCACAACATCACTTATGTGAAGGAGCAAAATGATAATTTTAATAGTCAAAAAAATTAGAAAAATTCAGTACCCATTAGTGATAATCCTCCAAGAAAATACTAATAGGAGGGACTTTGTGAGATCTCCTGATATTCTTCCATGAAAACCCACAGGCAACATCACATGCAATAGTGAGAGACTATAAGTTTCAGAACACAAATATGGTTTCCAGTTTTTCCAACCTTGCTAATACTGTACTGAGATATTAACTGGGGAAAGTATTCAAGAAAATGAAATTAAATTATTCAGAATATAAAAGAACTGGCTTATTTGTCATATATTGAATGTTATTGACATACATTAAAACTGTAAAGAATATATAAAAACTCATTATATTAATTTCTCAGTATCATAAGACAAAAGAATATAGACCAGTATTTAACAATGTGAAAATTAAATTAAGAAAATAAATCCATTCACAAAAGGATTACAAGGAATTTTCAGAAACAAATTCATTAAAAAAATCATAAAGACTTCAGACTGAAAACTGCTTTAAATGTGATAGAAGAAATCAAATAGTCAATGAATGAATTGAAAGCCCTCTGATGTTCCAGGACAGTGATATTAACTACTGTTAAGGATACAACAACCCCACAAGTTGATCTGAAAATTCAGTGCAACCCCTTCTAATTCCATATGTAGTTTTGGAACTTGAAAAACTTGCACGAAACCCATATGGATTTGCAACAGAAACAAAAAATACAAAGTAATCTTTAAAAGGCATAATAAAATATTGTGATTAACTCAGATTGATATAAATTATTATAAAATAACACATCAAATGTGAGATACTAGCATTAAAGATAAATTTATGTAGGTCACTGCAACAGATTTTCATATTCAATAGAAACATTGATTGCAAATTGATTTTGACAAAGGTATGAAATAATTTAATATAAAAAGAAAAGTCTTTAGCAAATGATCCTGGGAAAAAAGTAGATATCCAACTGTAAAAGAATGACTTTGAATTCTCAAAATTGATTAGACACATAAAAATGATGTCTACATCTAAAAATTCTTAGGGGAATTAATGGAACAAATTTTTCTGCTCTTGGACTAAGGGAAATTATTGTTAGCTATTAAATCAAAAGCACAACCAAGAACAGAAAATTTGATGAAGCAGATTTCATCAAATTTAAAAACATTTTCCTCCAAATGCTTAAAATCAGGTTACTATTTTATATGTCAAAATGTACACATGAAGATATACAATTTTTGTTTGCTAATTTAAAAAAGAAATTGGTGGGGACCGAGACTGCTTCAGTTCACAAAATGAATTTGTTAGTTAAGATAGACTTAGACTTCCGGACGCAGGACAGGCAGGGCCTGCTAAACAGTAAATGTTCTCCCAGTCCTTTACAGGGTATTTCCATGGGAGGGCATATACAATGTTAGGAGCTAACCCTTACTTCCTGGTCATGTGTAACCGCAGGCATTCCTCCATGGCTTAACTAGCAGCTGGAGTTCTAGGGCCCCAGAAGTCACCATGCAGTGGGGATTGCTGCTGACCATGGAGCTATGGATGTTGATTTTTGCCACTGGACACCAGAGACTCTGCCCCTGTCCTCACTCCATGGCCAGGAACCAGAATCCATTTTTCTTGAGCTGAGGCTCTAATTATTCACAGCCATCAGGAGAAACTGAAGGCCTTGAATACTTTGAATTCCTCAGGTCCCAGGGAAGTACACCATTCTTGTTGTGAGTCTATCCATGTGAACAGTATTTATATAATTGTTCTGAGCATATGCAAGGGGAAGCACAGTCATGTGGGTTTGGGACACTGGGACTCACTGCTCAAGCCAGAAAAGATAAATCCCATGCCTTGAGCCAATACCGTAACCTTGTTACATTCTTTCAGGGGCATAGCAGCACCCCTCCCTTTTTAAGGTTTATTTATTTATTGGAAAAGTGGAATTACAGAGAAGGAGAGGCAAGGCAGAGAGAAAGAAGTCTTCAATTCACTGGTTCACTCTTCAAATGGCCATGTTGGCTAGAATCTAGCCAGTTTAAGGCCAGGAGCCAAGAGCTTCCTCCAAGTCACCCACATAAGTGCAGGGGCCCAAGAACTTGGGCCATCTTTCACTGCTTTCTCGGTTGAGTTATCAGGAAGGTGAATTGGATGTGGAAGAGCTGGACCTTGAACCAGTGCCCATATAGTGTGACAATGCTGCAAGCTACATATTACATCATAGCACTCACCTCAAGAAGCCCCCCTCCTGAAACTGAATTCCACCAAGTTTTTAGTTGTCTTCAAGTTCATCACATATGTAAGACTATGGGATGATGCATCCCTATCTTGAGGAGACCAGGGTTTCAAATTGACATTCTGTGGATGTGGCCTGCTTTGAAGATCTACCAGGAGAGTCTGACTCCCTGAGTAGAATCAGGACCCAGGTTTTGGTGTTGCTTCTGTTCATTGAATTTTGCCAAGTGTCTGGAAAAGTAGCTGCACATAGTATGTGAATAATATTTGCTTAATCGATAAACTTCCACCAGAACCTTCAAAAAATGTGTTTCTGGGGCCCATATAAATCTGCCTAGTTACTATTTTCTGTCTACATCAAGGATGAGGAGCTCCTGAGTGGGATCTCAAGCCTCCTTTACTGAAAGAAGAACAGTTTTTTGGCTGAGGGAAAGGCAGTGAGGTTTCCAACTCACAGCACATGTGTAGCAATTTTACCATTGCCATTTGCACAATGCAATCACTCACCTATTTAACAATTGGATCACGAACTTGTAGGTGGCACCCAAGACCCAATATACAAATGCCCTAGGAAAAGTGTCTATCCTGGAAATTGGGCATAGTGTCTCCACTTATGTCTCAACAGAGGGGATTCCAATTCAATCCCATCAAGGTGGCATGTACCAATGCCATCCCACTAATCCAAGTGATCATCTTCAGTTCACAATTTATCACACTGATAGGACTAAGAATCAAACGGATCACATAAATAAGACTAGTGTCTGAAAATACTAACTGATAGAACAAAAAAGGGAGAGAACGATCCAACATGGGAAGCGGGATACACAGCAGACTCATAGAATGGTGGATGTCCTAAACAGCACTCTGGCCTCAGAATCAGCCCTTAAGGCATTCAGATCCAGCTGAAAAGCCCATGAGAGTATTTCAGGCATGGAAAGCCAAGACACTCTGTCAAAAAAAAAATGATCTAAATGAAAGATCTCTACAAGTGATATCCCAGTGGAAAGAACAGGTCATCAAAGAAGGAGGTAACTTTCTCTGAAGGGAGGAGAGAACTTCCACTTTGACTATGACCTTGTCTAAATATAAGAGCCGGTGAACTCAAAAGGCTTCCATAGCTTTGGAAAATCATGATAAGAGCCTAGGGTGATTACTGATGCCATAAACAAGAGTGTCAATTTGTTAAGTCAACAACAGGAGTCACTGTGCACTTACTCCTCATGTAGGATCTCTGTCCTTAATGTGCTGTACATTGTGATTTAACGCTATAACTAGTACTCCAACAGTATTTTTTCACTTTGTGTTACTATGTGGGTGCAAACTGTTGAAATCTTTACCTAATATATACTAAACTGATCTTCTGTATATAAAGAGAATTGAAAATGAATCTTGCTGTGACTGGAAGGGGAGAGGGAGCGGAAAAGGGGAGGGTTGCGGGTGGGAGGGAAGTTATGGGGGGGGAGCCATTGTAATCCATAAGCTGTACTATGAATATTTAAATTCATTAAATAAAAGTTTAAAAAAAGATAAAGCAGCTACCCTGAGTTTCTGATCTCAGTGAATCACACTGAGTTCCTGAACCTCATTTTTTTCTCAACCATGAAACATTGAGTCAATAGCAGAACCTACCACCCAGACTCCTTGTGAGAAGAGGTGTCATCCAGAGGCACCTCCTGCTTTTGTCCCCTTGGCAGCCCCCAGGGGAGATTGGGACTCACTGGGACTCATAAGCACCCTCTGCAGGTACTGTGGCCATCGAGGAGATCTGGGGATTCCTGAGTCCATTCATGAGGCAGGAGGAGAGGCCTGGTGGAGGAGATGGGTGAGGGAAGCAGAAAGGAAAGCAGGAGTGAATGGTCTAGAAAATGACAGAGTGTGAGGCAATAGCTAGGAAAAGCCATAAGAAGGGTCTTCAGAAAGTTCTGGGAGAGAGATAAGGAGGGGGCCGATGCTAAACTGATGCTTGAAATGCTGGTACATCACATAGCAGCACCAATTGAGTCCTGGCTTCTGATCCAGCTTCCTGCTCATGACCTGTTAATCTCTCTCTCTCTCTCTCTCTCTCTCTCTCTCTCTCTCTCTCCTGTCTTTCAAATAAATAAAAATTTAAATAATAGATTTATCTCTAGGGACTGGAGCCTCCTATCTAATAAGCAGGATATTTCTTGAGTAATAAGAGGAATCAGGGATTTGTCTTCCATGCTTGCCCTTGAACCCACCATCCAGATTGCCCTCACATTCTAGGGGACATCCTCAAGATCTCGTGGTCATGGTGGACACCACACTTGTAGGAATCAGAGTAGGATGGGTGGATGCGGTTGGGCCCAGCACTGATGATGAAAAGGAAGTGAGAATGGCCTTTTTTTGAAAAAAAAACTTATTTAGTTTTAATTTATTTGAGAAATAGAGATAGACATATACAATACAGACACACACACACACACACACACAGAGAGAGAGAGAGAGAGAGAGAGAGAGAGAGAGAGAGACTCCAGTCTGTAGGCTCATGCCCCAAATACCCACAACAACCGAGGATGAGCCGAGCTGAAGCTGGGGCCTAGGAACTCATCACACTTGGAACTCAATCCAGATTTCAAAGATGAATGGCAGAGGGGCCAACGCTGTGGCGTAGCCAGTAAAGCCACTACCTGCACTGCCATATGGGTGCCGGTTTGAGTCCCAGCTGCTTCACTTCCAATCCAGCTCTCTGCTATGGCCTGGGAGGGCAGTAGAAGATGGCCCAAGTCCTTGGGCCCCTGCACCTGTGTGGGAGACCCAGAAGGGGCACCTGGCGTCTGGATTCAGATCAGCACAACTCTGGCCATTGTGGCCAATTGTGGAATCAACCAGTGGATAGAAAACGTGTCTCTCTCTCTCTGTTCTATAGACATCTGTTAGATCCAAGAACAAATTGTTAATACACAGTTTTAGAAATTCTAAGGGCTGGCACTGTGGTATGGCAAGTAAAGCAGCAGCCTGCAGTGCCGGCATCCCATATGTGCACCAATTCAAGTCCTGGCTGTTCCATTTCTGATCCAGCTCTCTGCTATGACCTGGGATATCAGTAGAAGATGAATCAAGTCCTTGGACCCCTGTACTGCATAGGAGACCCAGAAGAAGCTGCTGGCTCCTGGGTTCAGATTGGTACAGCTCCAGGCATTGTGGCCATTTGTGGAGTGAATCAGTGGATTAAAGACATCTCTCTCTCTCTCTCTCTCTCTCTCTCTCTCTCTCTCTCTCTCTCTCTCTCTCAAAAAAGAGGTATAAGTTCCAAATTGAGAGAATCAGAAATGAAAAAGGAAAGGTAACAACAGATATCATAGAAATAAAAAAGAATCATCAGGAATTACTACAAAAAGCTATCTGCCAACAAATTTAGAAGAAATGAGTAGATTCTTAGACAAATACAGTTCGCCAAAATTGAGTCATGAAGACAGAAAAGAAAGAGAACAATAGCCAAGATGGGGATTGAATCAGTAATAAAGACTCTCCCAACAAAGAGAATCCCAGGACAGGATGGCTTCACGGCTGAATTCTATCAGTCATTTAAAGAAGAACTAATTCCACTTCTTCTCTAGCTATTCAAAACTATTGAAAGGGAAGGAATATTTTCAAACTCCTTCTATGAAGCCAGAATCACTCTAATTTCTAAATCAGAAAAAGAAACAGAAGAGAAAGAAGACAATAGACCAATAGCCTTGATGAACATAGATGCAAAAATCTTCAACCAAATACTAGTTAATCGGGTCCAGAAACACATCAGAAAGTTCAGTTGGACCAACTTACCCCTGGTATGCACTGATGGTGCAACATTCACAAATTAGTAAATGTGATCACATTAACAAACTGAACAACAAATCCATATGATTATTTCATGAGAAGCACAGAAAACATTTGATAGAATAAAACATCCTTTTATGATGAACACCTTAAACAAATTGCATATAGAAATAATATTCTTAACACAATCAAGGCAATTTATGAAAAACCGACAGTTAGCATCTTATTCAATGTGGGGAGAATTCAAAACATTCCCACCATTCTTGTCCCAACCAGAGAAAAATGCCTGGTTCTATTGCTGTCACCATTCCTATTCAATAAACCTGGATATTTTAGACAGAACCATTAGGCAAGAAAAAATAAATCAAGGGATACACATTGGAAAGGAGAAGAAAAGCTATCCATATTTGCAGAAGACATAATTCTATATATTGGAGAAACAAAAGACTCCAGTAAAAGACTATTGGAACTTACAAAACTGTTTGATAAATTGATAGGTATAAAACTAACACAAAAAAATCAGTAGCGCCGGCGCCGTGGCTCAACAGGCTAATCCTCCGC
The DNA here is from genome assembly GCF_033115175.1 of Lepus europaeus. NCBI lineage: Eukaryota > Metazoa > Chordata > Mammalia > Lagomorpha > Leporidae > Lepus > Lepus europaeus. The sequence goes on along the minus strand of NW_026909005.1, from coordinate 578,955 downwards.
CTTGCGGCGCCGGCACACCGGGTTCTAGTCCCGGTCGGGGCACCGATCCTGTCCCGGTTGCCCCTCTTCCAGGCCAGCTCTCTGCTGTGGCCAGGGAGTGCAGTGGAGGATGGCCCAAGTCCTTGGGCCCTGCACCCCATGGGAGACCAGGAGAAGCACCTGGCTCCTGCCATCGGAACAGTGCCGTGCACCGGCCGCAGCACGCCTACCGCGGCGGCCATTGGAGGGTGAACCAACAGCAAAAGGAAGACCTTTCTCTCTGTCTCTCTCTCACTGTCCACTCTGCCTGTCAAAAATTAAAAAAAAAAATCAGTAGCCTTTGAATACACGGAAAAATGTCATGGCTCGAAAAGAACTTCTTTTTTTTTTTTTTGACAGGCAGAGTGGACAGTGAGAGAGGGAGAGACAGAGAGAAAGGTCTTCTGTTTCCATTGGTTTACCACCCGCAATGGCCGCTGCGGCCAGTGCACCGTGCTGATCTGAAGCTAGGAGCCAGGTGCTTCTGCTGGACTCCCATGCGGGTGCCGGGCGCAAGCACTGGGGCCATCCTCCACTGCACTCCCGGGCCACAGCAGAGAGCTGGACTGGAAGAGGGGCAACCGGGAAAGAATCCGGCACCCTGACTTGGACTAGAACCTGGGCTGCCAGCACTGCAGGTAGAGGATTAGCCTATTGAGCCAAGGCACCAGCCTGAAAAAAACTTCTAAGATCAATCCTATTCACAATAGCTACCAAAAAATAAATACCTTGGAATAAATTTAACCAATGAAATCAAAGGCCAAAGATCTTTATGAAGAAAATTACAAAACATTAATAAAAGACACAAAAAATGAAAAAAATCTTCCATGTTTGTTGATTGAATGAATTAATATCATCAACATGTCCCTATTACCAATGGCAATATACAGTTTCAATGTGAACCAAATCAAAATACCAGTGGCATTCTTCTGAGATTTTTTTAAAAATGATGCAAAGATTCATATGGAAACACAATATACCCTGAATCACAAAAGCAATCTTACACAAGAAAAACAAAGCCTGAGACATCAACAGAAATCAACAAATACTAGCGAGGATGTGGAAAAAAGGTACACTAATCCACTGTTGAAGGGAATGTTAACTGGTCCAGCCACTGTGGAAGACATTATGGAGATACCTCAGAAATCTTAACATAGATCTGCCATATGATACAGGCATCCCACTACTGGAAATTTACCCAAACAGAAAGAAATAAACATATGAAAGAGTTATCTGTACCCCCATGCGCACTGAAGCTTAATTCACATTAGCGAAGATATGGAATCAACCCAGATGAATGGATTAAGATGGTATATATACACTATGGAGTATTACTCAGACATAAAAAAAATGAAATTCTGTCTTTTTCAACAAAATGGACGCAACTGGAAACCATTATACTTAATGAAATAAGCCAGTCCCCCTCCAAAACAAAACCATGCATTTTCCCTGATCTGTGGTAACTAATAGAGTATCAAAAATGTAATGCATGGGAGTAAAATTAACATTTTAAGATTCAATGATTGTTTCAGTACACAATTGATGACAGTCCTTGTTTCTCTGCATTAAAATTTATTTCCCTCAAAATTATTTCTATTTAAATAACATAATAATGGGGGCCAGCACCGTGGCTCACTTGGTTAATCCTCCACTTGCGGTGCCAGCATCCCATATGGGCACCAGATTCTAATCCTGGTTGCTCCTCTTCCAGCCCAGCTCTCTGCTATGACCCAGGAGGGCAGTGGAGGATGGCCCAAGTGCTTGGGTCCCTGCACCCATGTGGGAGACCAGGAGGAAGCACCTAGCTCCTGGCTTTGGATTGGCGCAGCGCTGGCTGTAGCAACCATTTGGGGAGTGAACCAACAGAAGGAAGATCTTTCTCTACGCCTCTCTCTCTCACTGTCTATAACTATACCTGTCAAATAAATAAAATAAATAAATAAATATTAGCTTCCTTTAATAGAAAATAAAAATTTAATAATCCTTTTGTACATTTCACATTTCAAATTTGCAATAACTGTCAAATTCCTGAATTCTCTACTTTTTAATAGTCTAGGAAAACATATGCACACATATAAATGTATATATGACATGAAAATATATATATGACTGTGTATGTGGTCTTTTAACCAAAAGGGAAGTTCTTACCTTTAATTCTAACGTTTTCTGAATAATATATTATCTATCTTTAAATATAAGCATATAGATTTAAATAATTAATTTTAATGGCTTTTAATGTTTTATCTTATTTTTAAACTTTCATCACTATAAAGCATTTTGTGAAATACACATGCATAATTTAACAGTTTCTTATTCATGAACACTTAAGATATTTCTAGAAATCATTATTTTAGGGGCTGATGTGCCATGAGCTACCATTAGTGAAGCACCCATCCCATATGAATGCTGATTCATATCCCAATTGTTCTACATCAGATCCAGCTCCCTGCTACTAATCTGGGGAAAGCAGAGGAAAATTGTTCAAGTGCTTGAGCCCCTACTACTCAGGTTGGAGACCCTGATGAAGCTCCTAGTCCTGGCCTGGGCCTGGCCCAGCCCCGGCCATTGTAACCATCTAGGGAGTGATCCAGTGGATCACATATCTCTCAATCTATGTCTCCTTCTTCTGTCTCTGTAACTCTTTCAAAAATAAATCTTATGAGAAAAAAAATTTTGACAGGCAGAGTTAGACAGTGAGAGAGAGATACAGAGAGAAACGTCTTCCTTTTTCTGTTGGTTCACCCCTGAATGGCCACTGTGGCCAGCATGCTGCTGCCAGCGTGCTGCACCAATCCGAAGCCAGGAGCCAGGTGCTTCCTCGTGGTCTCTCATGCTGGTGCAGGGCCCAAGGACCCGGGCCAACCTCCACTGCATTCCCGGGCCACAGCAGAGAGCTGTACTGGAAGAGGAGCAACTGGGACAGAATCTGGAGAACCAACCAGGACTAGAACCTGGGGTGCAGCACCACAGGCGGAGGATTAGCCTAGTGAGCCGTGGTGCAGGCCAATGAGAAAATTTTTTTAAAATATTTTATAATGAGATATACAAAAAATGCCTTGTTAATTTTCTTGGCTTGGAAGGAGCATGTCTTTATTGTTCATTTGACTCCTTTTACATGTTTGCTAACTGCGTGCTCATGACTACAACTATTTTTATGATTAATCTTCCTTTGAGTTTTATGAGTTCCCCATTTATTTAGAATAACATTTTACAATGTAAGTGAACTTTATTTTGTCATTCATATTTTTGTTTTTATTTTAACATATAACTTGAATTTTTTACAAAGCAAATTAATATTTTTCATTAATTTTCTATTTTTATATTATGGTCATAAAGATCTTCTCTACACAAAAGCTTACATAATAATCTATATTTTCTGGAGAGCGGCAAGATGGCAGAATAGGAAGGGAGCACACTATTAGTCCGGGGGTAGAGACAGGTTAATAAAAGTGGAGATACTGCAGGTTCAAGGAAAAGTAGGGGAAGAAACAGCAGAGGAAACTCTTCTGGAACAAGTGATTCACAGTGGACCTGCGTGGAGAGCCTGGGAGCCCAGGTTCGGAACACCAGCGGTAGACTCAACACACCAGCACTGGAACGCGAGGTGAGCCGAACCTCAATAGCCCGAGACACCAGTGGGCAAGTGGAAAGAGGAGACTAGAGGGAACGAGGCTTGAAACTCCATGGGGAAAAGTTCACCAGGCTAACTAGAAGAGAGAGAGGAAAAAAAAGTGACCGATACGGACACGAGTTTCTCTCCCTCCACTCACCCCTCAAAGGCAACCAAGACAAAGAGCAGGCACCATTTTGACAAACATCATAAGCAGGGCGACCTCAGGTCTGCACCGGCCCTGAGCCTAGCAGAAAAACCTGATTCTGGGGGGAGGGGTGAAATAACAGGAGATTAGGATCTCACTTGGCAACCCAGTGGGAGACTGCAGGAGAATTGGAGACCACACTGAGGGCAGCACAGATTCCCTGTGTGGTCCTTGGGAAAGAGCTTCCAATCTCTGGCTCCTGTGGGTATATCATTCGCCTGCTAACTACCTGCAATTCCGTTCAGCTGTGCGGAATACTTCCCATTTGAATCAAAAAAAGAAAGAAAGAAAGATATTTACCACACCTAACCTGGGAGTGTCATCTTTGACACACCCTCAACTCTGAGGAACCAAACACAGCTATCAGTCCACACTCATCTCAAGCCTCTAAAGCTCCACTGAAAGCAGACAGTCCACTTAATATAGAGCCATAGAATAACAAGAAAAAACACCACAGTGAAGAAACCAAATATCTCCAACATGCCAAACAACAAACGCAAAAACCGAGGTAACAAGAACAAGGAAGACACTATGATGCCCCCAAATGAAAAAGACACCCCAATTCAAGATTATGAAGGTGATGAGATCGAAGAAATGCAAGAAGCAGATCTCAAAAAATTGATAAGAACATTAAGAAGTTCTCAAAAACAAATTCTTGAACTACAGAAATCCTTAATGGACAAGATAGAAAATCTCTCTCGTGAAAATGAAATATTAAGGATGAATCAAAAAGAAATGAAACAACTAGTAGAACAAGAAATGGTGATAGTGATGAGAAATCATAATGAAATGAAGAATTCAATAGATCAAATGACAAACACATTAGAGAGCCTTAAAAACAGAATGGACGAAGCAGAAGAGAGAATATCAGACTTAGAAGACAGAGAACAGGAAAGGAAACAGGCAAACCAAAGAAAAGAAGAAGAAATTAGAAATCTAAAAAATATTGTCAGGAATCTACAGGATACTATTAAAAAACCCAACATTCGGGCTCTAGGAGTTCCTGAAGGCATGGAGAGGGAGAAAGGATTAGAAGGCATTTTCAGTGAGATACTAGCAGAAAATTTCCCAGGTTTGGAGAAGGACAGAGGCATCTTAGAACAGGAAGCTTATAGAACCCCTAATAAACATGACCAAAAGAGATCCTCACCACGACATGTTGTAATCAAACTCACCACAGTGAAACATAAAGAAAAGATCCTAAAATGTGCAAGAGAGAAATGTCAGATTACTCTCAGAGGATCTCCAATTAGACTCACAGCAGACTTCTCATCAGAAACCCTACAAGCTAGAAGGGAATGGCGAGACATAGCCCAGGTACTAAGAGAGAAAAACTGCCAGCCCAGAATATTATATCCTGCAAAGCTCTCATTTGTGAATGAAGGTGAAATTAAAACTTTTCATAGCAAACAGAAACTGAAAGAATTTGTTGCCACTCATCCTGCCCTGCAAAAGATGCTTAAAGATGTGTTACACACAGAAACACAGAAACATGGTCACCAATATGAAAGAAGGTAAAGGAAGGAAACCTCACAGCAAAAGATCACAGGAAGCTCAATTTCTCTTTGACATAGAATTAAACTCTGATGCTCTGTTAAACCAATGTGTTAAAGTAATCTAATATAGATTATTTAAATATGTGCTTATTTTCAAAAATTTGAATAATCACCTTGTAACAATGATCAAATTTGGTCTATGTTATGTCATGATTTTAAGGAATCTTATTTCAACCAGATATTTTGGAATTTGAGCCTTCTTGGCATTCTTGACAGGCATTCAAAAAATCAAAGTTTCAAACAATCTGGTCTCTAAAATTTACAGTAAATCTTGGACTTTGGTTTTTCCAGTTTGGGCCCAACTGAAAAAATCGAAGTACCTATGTCTCTCATCTTATAGAGACACCAACTAATCAGGCTATTTAGATTATATTAGAAGTACTGTCAAGATGTGATGTGGTACCAATTTTTAAGCTTCTATAATGGAAAATTCTATTAATACAAATGTTTGAGAATTAAAAAGTCTAATGATCTTGTGTTACTAGACATGATAGTTATCTTAATGAGAAAGCCCCAGAGGCCTAAAGGGTTAAATACTTGTAAAATCCTACATGTGCTTTCAAAAATACTGTGACGTAAGCAAGTGCCTCTTGTTGGTTGATGAGTTTATAATTTCAAACATGGCGACGTAAAGTCTTTTGTCATCCACAGTTATATATGATTTGCTGCTCATAAAACTAAAGTGTTGTTGGTTCTGTGTTTAGCTGTCCTCCTATAGGTTCCTATGGACTTTTTCCAGCCACTTCTATTGTATTCAGTACTTTGCGATGATTCTGTAAACAGATGAAGCCAATAATGTATTAACAGTACCAACTGAGAGAAAGTATGGTTAACTGAGGTTACTAAAAACAAAAAGCAATTCAAATCAATTGGCAATCTACAAACAGAGTTAAAGATTTTAAAAGCTATTATTAAAATTGCTATATTGGTCTATTATGCTATGTTATATGTGTGTACATATTGTATGTCCACATGGGGACATTTTATTAAGAGTTTTATTTTAAATGGCTTATAGATAAGATTGTCCATAAATTTAAGCTGCTAAAATCAATCAAAGATACATTTTAATTTGTGTGACCTGAATCTGTGTATCATATGTTTTAAACGTGTTGGTAGAAAGAAACTAAAAACATTTTATATGGTTGTGCTTAAGTTTACTGGTTAAACAAACTACACCATGTTAGATATTTAAGAGGTGTTTTCAAATACATGATTCTTAAAATTTATAGAAGGCATTGGACCCTCTGGTAAATGTTTTCTTAAGTTGTTATCTAATGGTTGAAACTGTTTGCTAAGTATTCATGTGATATTGCTATTGTCAGCAAGCGATCTAGGACTTGCTCCCTCATTTCTCTATTCTAAGCCCAACTTGTTCTTTCATTTCTCTATTCTCTTCAAGGTAGGAAACTAATTCTATTATGAAGGAATCTGTAGGACGCACAATTTAATCTTTAGACCTTATAAAAGAGATGGCTAACATTTTTCTGTAATAGCAGAGCCAAAATAAGAACTTAAATAATAATCTCATAGCTAGATTCACTTCGCCATCAGCGAAGTAAGCAGTAAGTAGAAAAAACCTCCCTTTCAGACCGAAGGGAAAGAAAGTTTTAAAGTGAGAATATAATTTTCCTCATGGGCATTGTCTACCTTAGAAAAACTACTACAGAACATGCCTGTGACTACAGACTTGCAGTTCAGGCCACCGAAGATTAGAGATGGGACATGGGCACTCCCTTGACTTGCATCCTCTGGTCTGCTTTAACACAAACCAGGAGGAAAAGCAAGCTAGGCATCAGAAGCAATGGGTGGCAGGCCTATTAATGGCTGATCTGTACAGTGATCTGCCCTCAAGGAGACCCAACAGGCCAGTCCACTGCAGTGGCTTTCAATGTGGTAAGCTTGGGCTTCAGCAGAAGTCAACTTGTGAAGAGCCCTGGCAGCTCTGCCAAGAGTTGGATCCCTGGAAATGGACCTGCCCTGGAGTCGAAGGATGCCCAGGTCAGAGCCACAGATCTTATTGGCTCTAAGCTGAAAAGCCCTTCACTCAGCCCAACTTCCAAAGTGACCACTGCAGCTGAGGGTATGGTCAAGTAGGGTCAGCAACATTGCAGGCAGAACTGTAAATTTCTTGTTAGAGATGTCCCCTGCCTTTACCTGGCCAGCTCTCCTCCCAGGCCAGCCAAGTAATGAAAGTCAACAGAGTGCCTTCCCCTAGGAGGTTCACACCTCCCTTAGGATATACCCCATGTGAAGAGATAGATATGTCTGGGCCTCTTAACTTACAAGGCCTAAAGCCCACCTGATTATTATCAAGCCCCTTCTGTAAGGTTCTATTTGCCTCTCAGTCAGAAAAATTAATTGTAGCTTAGACACCACCTTTCTTAGCTCCCCTAATAGTGACTCTGTCCTTTTTTCTAGACCCTGTCTAGCACACTTGGGCCTCATTCCTTCATAATCATAACCTCTACCACCAATGGCTCTACTCCCAACCTGTGTGTACTGATGGTCCTCTTCCCCACTTAATGCTGTATAATTGTTCAAACCTGGTAAATGCCACTCTTAGGATCATTGGTTACTATCCTCACTCTGTCTTTTATGACATTGTCTAAATATGATCAGAGTCGGCAAACTTGGAAGGCTTCCATAGCCTTGGCAACTCATGACTAGAGCCTAGGGTGGTTACTGGCACCATAAACTAGAGTGTCAATTTGTTGGGTCAACAACAGGAGCCACTGTGCACTTGCTCCTCATGTGGGATCTCTGTCCTTAATGTGCTGTACATTGTGATTTAATGCTATAACTAGTACTCAAACAGTATGTTTCACTTTGTGTTTCTATGTGGGTGCAAACTGTTGAAATCTTTATACTAAATTGATCTTCTGTATATAAAGAGAGTTGAAAATGAATCTTGATGCAAATGGAAGGGGAGAGGGAGTGGGAGAAGGGAGGGTTGCGGGTGGGAGGGAAGTTATGGGAGAGGGAAGCCATTGTAATCTATAAGCTGTACACTGGAAATTTATATTCATTAAATAAAATTTAAAAAAAAGAAAAAAAATCTATATTTTCTTAAAGTTCTATTATAAATTATTTATACAGTAATTAAATTTTTATATAAAGCCATTTTTGTTGGTTTCCATGAAATAATATAGCATTAGCTTGAATATCCCAGTGGCAAATCAGTTGAAATAAATCAGAGATTTCACCCTATAGAGGCACTGAGGAGTCTTATACCAATCTTCTTTTCATTGCTATTTCTTTTGTAAAGGATATAATCATTGAACAGGTCATGTAATTTTTAATGGGGTTCCCTATAGTCATGTCCAAATGTTATTTGAAGTGATGACATTCTGCTTATGAGCAGCAGCAGTACAATTTTAATTAGAATAGCATCAAATGGACTGATGTAAACCTAGGGGTCTGAAACCCATTCAGGTCCCTAGAAGATAAATGAGAGATGTGACTGGGGATATGCTCCAAGTTAAAATTAAGTTTCAGGTTATTCCTACTGGCTAAGAGTCAATGGCCTGCTTCCAAAACAGAGATCTGGGAAAGAATGGGATTTGGTTGGGAAGAAAAAGTGTAAACTATTAAAAATAAATGAAGGGATTTTAAAAAGTTTGTGGTACAATATAATTAAAAAGATTTTGGGGGCTGCTGATGTGGCACAAAAGGTTAAGCCACTGTTTGCCACACCAGCATCCAGGATCAGAGTGCCAGTCGAAGTCCTGGCTGCTTTGCTTCCCATCCAGCTTCCTGCTGATGCACTTGGGAAAGTAGCAAAAGATGGCTTAAGTACCTGTGTCCCTGTTTCTGGCTTTGGCTTGGCCCATTCCAAGCCATTGCAGTTATTTGATGGAGTGGAAGAGTGGAAGGGAGATCTCTTTCTTTGTCTCGTCCTCTCTGTCACCCATTCAAATAAATAAAATCTATAAAAAGATGTTCATTTTGATGAAAACAAAATTTGAAATGCATGCATAGCTTTATCTTAATGTGCATTGTTCGTGAACTTTTGGATACTCCTTATATTATTGAGACCTATAAACAGCCATTCAAAGCTGGACGTTGTTCTGAGTATTTCACGTGTAGTAAATCATTGAATACCCATATCCACCTATGAGGTCAATGCTGCTATTGTCATAATATGGATGAAGAAAGGGAGAAAATTTAGTGATTAGAAAGATTAAGTTACTGCATATTGATTAAGAGGCAGAAGCAGCATTTGATCCTAGGCATTCTGGTTCAGTAGTCATCACCCTCCATTGAGTTTATTGTCTAGAGAGACATGATTTTTCTCATATTTCTCAGTACAATCCTCAGGAAGAAGTTCTTGCAATTGGTCCATAATTTTCTAATCATGTCCTTGTTTGCTATGCTCCTCAATCAGCAGTATAAAGTGCTTTACACTTTGTCACATAGTAAGCAGCACCTAAATGTTAATGAATAAAATGATCGAGTTCAATTATATACACTGAATGTTTATTTTGTCACAGGCACTCGGCCAGGTACTAGAAGCACAAAGTTGAACAGAAATATAAAATTTCTTTTACCTTTTACCTACAATTGACTATGGGAAAAAAGACACTTAGAATAAACTTCACAAATAAGTATTTCATAAGCTATAAAAAGGGCAAAATATAGAAATGCAATGTGTCTTAAGAGAATTTGATAGGGAGACATAATATAGCATGGTCTCTCACACAAGATCCTAGGCATGGGGAAATGATCTGAGAACCAAGGTATGGTAAGGAGGTAGACAAAAGAAACCTTTGATGGGAGCCAGACAGAAGGCTTGAGGCAGAGATGAGACTGGTAAACCGGAAACTCCTATAAGAAGAACATTGTAGTCAATTCATATAAAACAAAACCAGGGGAAACCAGGAAATCTACAAATAGGCATCTTCTCTCTACTCAAGGTCTGTCCCTGCCTCTGCCTCACCTTTTATTTAAGTTTGCTTCTCTGCAACATGTAATGTCATGGATCACTTACGCCCTTTACCAAGTCCTTGGGCCCTGCACCTGCATGGGAGAGAGGAGAAACACCTGGCTCCTGGCTTTGGATCACAGAGATGCGCCGGCCGCAGAGGCCATTGGAGGGTGAACCAATGGCAAAAAGGAAGACCTTTCTCTCTGTCTCTCTCTCTCTCCCAACCCACTCTGCCTGTCAAAAAAAAAAAAGAAAGTAAAACACCAACTCTGATACCTAATCTTAGAATACTAACCTTCCTATGTAAATCAAGTGATTACAGAGGAGAAAAAAATAACAAAATGAGGTACACAAGAATTAAACAAAGAGGAAATGCAAACAGAAAGTAAAGAAAAGAAATGACAAGAAAATAAAAAAAGAAATGATGCTTTTAAATAAAAACCACGCAAATAAAAAGCCAGGCTTGTGGGGGAAAAAGAGGAAGAACAAAGCACAAAGAACAAAATCAACGGCACTAAAAGGAACAGGCAAAACAACAAGATATGAACTACACTAATTAGTAAGATTCATTCTATGCCCTATGCTAATATTTTCAACAAACACTACATATGAATACACTATACTCATCAGTGATTCAAACTACATAGTCCAAAGTGACAAAACAAAACCATGGAAAAACCTAACAGAAAGTCAAACACCAACTCGGATACCTAAACTTAGAATACTAATCCTCCTATGTAAAAACATTAATTAAAGAGGAGAAAAATAAAACTGTGAGGTAAACGAGAATTAAACAAACAGCACATGGAAACAGAAAGTAAATAAGGAAATGACAAGAGAATCAAAAAAGAAATGATGCTCTTTTTTTGAAAATAAGCTCTATTGCACTTTACTTTTTTTTTGACAGGCAGAGTGGATAGTGAGAGAGAGAGACAGATAGAAAGGTCTTCCTTTTTGTCGTTGGTTCACCCTGCATTGGCCGCTGCAGCCAGCGCATCAGGCTGATCCAAAGCCAGGAGCCAGGTGCTTCTCCTGGTCTCCCAGGCGGGTGCAGGGCCCAAGGCCTTGGGCCATCCTCCACTGCCTTCCCGGGCCATAGCAGAGAGCTGGCCTGGAAGAGGGGCAACCGGGATAGAATCAGGCGCCTCGACCGCGACTAGACCCCAGTGTGCCGGCGCCGCAAGGTAGAGGATTAGCCTGTTAAGCCACGGTGCCGGCCAGAAATGATGCTTTTAAAAAAAAATCACGCAAATAAAAAGCCAGGCTTGTGGGGGAAAAAGAGGAAAAACAAAACCAAACAAAAAGAACAAAATCAACGGCACTAAAAAGAACAGGCAAAACAACAAGATATGAACTACACTAATTAGTAAGATAAATTCTATGCCCTATGCCAACATTTTCAACAAACACTACATACGAATACACTATACTCATCAGTGATTCAAACTAAAGAATCAAAAGTGGCACAACAAAAACATGGAAAAAATGTAACAGAAAGTAAAACACAGGCCAGCAGCGCCATGGCTTAGCAGGCTAATATTCTGCCTTGTGGCGCCGGCACACCGGGTTCAAGAACCGGTTGGGGCGCCAGATTCTATCCCGGTTGCCCCTCTTCCAGGCCAGCTCTCTGCTATGGCCCGGGAAGGCAGTGGAGGATGGCACAAGGCCTTGGGCCCCGCACCCGCATGGGAGAGCAGGAGAAGCACCTGGCTCCTGGCTTTGGATCACAGAGATGCGTCGGCCGCAGAGGCCATTGGAAGGTGAACCAATGGCAAAAAGGAAGACCTTTCTCTCTGTCTCTCTCTCTCTCCCAACCCACTCTGCCTGTCAAAAAAAAAAAAGAAAGTAAAACACCAACTCTGATACCTAATCTTAGAATACTAACCTTCCTATGTAAATCAAGTGATTACAGAGGAGAAAAAATAACAAAGTGAGGTACACAAGAATTAAACAAAGAGGAAATGCAAACAGAAAGTAAAGAAAAGAAATGACAAGAAAATCAAAAAAGAAATGATGCTTTTAAATAAAATACACACAAATAAAAAGCCAGGCTTGTGGGGGAAAAAGAGGAAGAACAAAGCACAAAGAACAAAATCAACGGCACTAAAAAGAACAGGCAAAACAACAAGATATGAACTACACTAATTAGTAAGATTCATTCTATGCCCTATGCTAATATTTTCAACAAACACTACATATGAATACACTATACTCATCAGTGATTCAAACTACATAGTCCAAAGTGACAAAACAAAACCATGGAAAAACCTAACAGAAAGTCAAACACCAACTCGGATACCTAAACTTAGAATACTAATCCTCCTATGTAAAAACATTAATTAAAGAGGAGAAAAATAAAACTGTGAGGTAAACGAGAATTAAACAAACAGCACATGGAAACAGAAAGTAAATAAGGAAATGACAAGAGAATCAAAAAAGAAATGATGCTCTTTTTTTGAAAATAAGCTCTATTGCACTTTACTTTTTTTTTTGACAGGCAGAGTGGATAGTGAGAGAGAGAGACAGATAGAAAGGTCTTCCTTTTTGTCGTTGGTTCACCCTGCATTGGCCGCTGCAGCCAGCGCATCAGGCTGATCCAAAGCCAGGAGCCAGGTGCTTCTCCTGGTCTCCCAGGCGGGTGCAGGGCCCAAGGCCTTGGGCCATCCTCCACTGCCTTCCCGGGCCATAGCAGAGAGCTGGCCTGGAAGAGGGGCAACCGGGATAGAATCAGGCGCCTCGACCGCGACTAGACCCCAGTGTGCCGGCGCCGCAAGGTGGAGGATTAGCCTGTTAAGCCACGGTGCCGGCCAGAAATGATGCTTTTAAAAAAAAAACCACGCAAATAAAAAGCCAGGCTTGTGGGGGAAAAAGAGGAAAAACAAAACCAAACAAAAAGAACAAAATCAACGGCACTAAAAAGAACAGGCAAAACAACAAGATATGAACTACACTAATTAGTAAGATAAATTCTATGCCCTATGCCAACATTTTCAACAAACACTACATACGAATACACTATACTCATCAGTGATTCAAACTAAAGAATCAAAAGTGACACAACAAAAACATGGAAAAAATGTAACAGAAAGTAAAACACAGGCCAGCAGCGCCATGGCTTAGCAGGCTAATATTCTGCCTTGTGGCGCCGGCACACCGGGTTCAACAACCGGTTGGGGTGCCGGATTCTATCCCGGTTGCCCCTCTTCCAGGCCAGCTCTCTGCTATGGCCCGGGAAGGCAGTGGAGGATAACCCAAGTCCTTGGGCCCTGCACCCACATGGGAGAGAGGAGAAGCACCTGGCTCCTGGCTTTGGATCACAGAGATGCGCCGGCCGCAGAGGCCATTGGAGGGTGAACCAATGGCAAAAAGGAAGACCTTTCTCTCTCTCTCTCTCTCTCTCTCTCTCTCTCTCTCCCAACCCACTCTGCCTGTCAAAAAAAAAAAAGAAAGTAAAACACCAACTCTGATACCTAATCTTAGAATACTAACCTTCCTATGTAAATCAAGTGATTACAGAGGAGAAAAAAAAATAACAAAATGAGGTACACAAGAATTAAACAAAGAGGAAATGCAAACAGAAAGTAAAGAAAAGAAATGACAAGAAAATCAAAAAAGAAATGATGCTTTTTTAAAAAAACCACGCAAATAAAAAGCCAGGCTTGTGGGGGAAAAAGAGGAAAAACAAAACCAAACAAAAAGAACAAAATCAACGGCACTAAAAAGAACAGGCAAAACAACAAGATATGAACTACACTAATTAGTAAGATAAATTCTATGCCCTATGCCAACATTTTGAACAAACACTACATACGAATACACTATACTCATCAGTGATTCAAACTAAAGAATCAAAAGTGGCACAACAAAAACATGGAAAAAATGTAACAGAAAGTAAAACACAGGCCAGCAGCGCCATGGCTTAGCAGGCTAATATTCTGCCTTGTGGCGCCGGCACACCGGGTTCAAGAACCGGTTGGGGCGCCGGATTCTATCCCGGTTGCCCCTCTTCCAGGCCAGCTCTCTGCTATGGCCCGGGAAGGCAGTGGAGGATGGCACAAGGCCTTGGGCCCCGCACCCGCATGGGAGAGAGGAGAAGCACCTGGCTCCTGGCTTTGGATCACAGAGATGCGCCGGCCGCAGAGGCCATTGGAGGGTGAACCAATGGCAAAAAGGAAGACCTTTCTCTCTCTCTCTCTCTCTCTCTCTCTCTCTCTCCCAACCCACTCTGCCTGTCAAAAAAAAAAAAGAAAGTAAAACACCAACTCTGATACCTAATCTTAAAATACTAACCTTCCTATGTAAATCAAGTGATTACAGAGGAGAAAAAAATAACAAAATGAGGTACACAAGAATTAAACAAAGAGGAAATGCAAACAGAAAGTAAAGAAAAGAAATGACAAGAAAATCAAAAAAGAAATGATGCTTTTAAATAAAAACCACGCAAATAAAAAGCCAGGCTTGTGGGGGAAAAAGAGGAAGAACAAAGCACAAAGAACAAAATCAACGGCACTAAAAAGAACAGGCAAAACAACAAGATATGAACTACACTAATTAGTAAGATTCATTCTATGCCCTATGCTAATATTTTCAACAAACACTACATATGAATACACTATACTCATCAGTGATTCAAACTACATAGTCCAAAGTGACAAAACAAAACCATGGAAAAACCTAACAGAAAGTCAAACACCAACTCGGATACCTAAACTTAGAATACTAATCCTCCTATGTAAAAAAATTAATTAAAGAGGAGAAAAATAAAACTGTGAGGTAAACGAGAATTAAACAAACAGCACATGGAAACAGAAAGTAAATAAGGAAATGACAAGAGAATCAAAAAAGAAATGATGCTCTTTTTTTGAAAATAAGCTCTATTGCACTTTACTTTTTTTTTGACAGGCAGAGTGGATAGTGAGAGAGAGAGACAGATAGAAAGGTCTTCCTTTTTGTCGTTGGTTCACCCTGCATTGGCCGCTGCAGCCAGCGCATCAGGCTGATCCAAAGCCAGGAGCCAGGTGCTTCTCCTGGTCTCCCAGGCGGGTGCAGGGCCCAAGGCCTTGGGCCATCCTCCACTGCCTTCCCGGGCCATAGCAGAGAGCTGGCCTGGAAGAGGGGCAACCGGGATAGAATCAGGCGCCTCGACCGCGACTAGACCCCAGTGTGCCGGCGCCGCAAGGTAGAGGATTAGCCTGTTAAGCCACGGTGCCGGCCAGAAATGATGCTTTTAAAAAAAAAACCACGCAAATAAAAAGCCAGGCTTGTGGGGGAAAAAGAGGAAAAACAAAACCAAACAAAAAGAACAAAATCAACGGCACTAAAAAGAACAGGCAAAACAACAAGATATGAACTACACTAATTAGTAAGATAAATTCTATGCCCTATGCCAACATTTTCAACAAACACTACATACGAATACACTATACTCATCAGTGATTCAAACTAAAGAATCAAAAGTGACACAACAAAAACATGGAAAAAATGTAACAGAAAGTAAAACACAGGCCAGCAGCGCCATGGCTTAGCAGGCTAATATTCTGCCTTGTGGCGCCGGCACACCGGGTTCAAGAACCGGTTGGGGTGCCGGATTCTATCCCGGTTGCCCCTCTTCCAGGCCAGCTCTCTGCTATGGCCCGGGAAGGCAGTGGAGGATAACCCAAGTCCTTGGGCCCTGCACCCGCATGGGAGAGAGGAGAAGCACCTGGCTCCTGGCTTTGGATCACAGAGATGCGCCGGCCGCAGAGGCCATTGGAGGGTGAACCAATGGCAAAAAGGAAGACCTTTCTCTCTCTCTCTCTCTCTCTCTCTCTCTCTCTCTCTCTCCCAACACACTCTGCCTGTCAAAAAAAAAAAGAAAGTAAAACACCAACTCTGATACCTAATCTTAGAATACTAACCTTCCTATGTAAATCAAGTGATTACAGAGGAGAAAAAAAATAACAAAATGAGGTACACAAGAATTAAACAAAGAGGAAATGCAAACAGAAAGTAAAGAAAAGAAATGACAAGAAAATCAAAAAAGAAATGATGCTTTTTAAAAAAAAACACGCAAATAAAAAGCCAGGCTTGTGGGGGAAAAAGAGGAAAAACAAAACCAAACAAAAAGAACAAAATCAACGGCACTAAAAAGAACAGGCAAAACAACAAGATATGAACTACACTAATTAGTAAGATAAATTCTATGCCCTATGCCAACATTTTCAACAAACACTACATACGAATACACTATACTCATCAGTGATTCAAACTAAAGAATCAAAAGTGGCACAACAAAAACATGGAAAAAATGTAACAGAAAGTAAAACACAGGCCAGCAGCGCCATGGCTTAGCAGGCTAATATTCTGCCTTGTGGCACCGGCACACCGGGTTCAAGAACCGGTTGGGGCGCCGGATTCTATCCCGGTTGCCCCTCTTCCAGGCCAGCTCTCTGCTATGGCCCGGGAAGGCAGTGGAGGATGGCACAAGGCCTTGGGCCCCGCACCCGCATGGGAGAGCAGGAGAAGCACCTGGCTCCTGGCTTTGGATCACAGAGATGCGCCGGCCGCAGAGGCCATTGGATGGTGAACCAATGGCAAAAAGGAAGACCTTTCTCTCTCTCTCTCTCTCTCTCTCTCTCTCTCTCCC
The DNA here is from genome assembly GCF_033115175.1 of Lepus europaeus. Classification (NCBI taxonomy): domain Eukaryota; kingdom Metazoa; phylum Chordata; class Mammalia; order Lagomorpha; family Leporidae; genus Lepus; species Lepus europaeus. Next base: position 562,014 of record NW_026909005.1, on the reverse strand, counting down.
AACCCACTCTGCCTGTCAAAAAAAAAAAGAAAGTAAAACACCAACTCTGATACCTAATCTTAGAATACTAACCTTCCTATGTAAATCAAGTGATTACAGAGGAGAAAAAAATAACAAAATGAGGTACACAAGAATTAAACAAAGAGGAAATGCAAACAGAAAGTAAAGAAAAGAAATGACAAGAAAATCAATAAAGAAATGATGCTTTTAAATAAAAACCACGCAAATAAAAAGACAGGCTTGTGGGGGAAAAAGAGGAAGAACAAAGCACAAAGAACAAAATCAACGGCACTAAAAGGAACAGGCAAAACAACAAGATATGAACTACACTAATTAGTAAGATTCATTCTATGCCCTATGCTAATATTTTCAACAAACACTACATATGAATACACTATACTCATCAGTGATTCAAACTACATAGTCCAAAGTGACAAAACAAAACCATGGAAAAACCTAACAGAAAGTCAAACACCAACTCGGATACCTAAACTTAGAATACTAATCCTCCTATGTAAAAACATTAATTAAAGAGGAGAAAAATAAAACTGTGAGGTAAACGAGAATTAAACAAACAGCACATGGAAACAGAAAGTAAATAAGGAAATGACAAGAGAATCAAAAAAGAAATGATGCTCTTTTTTTGAAAATAAGCTCTATTGCACTTTACTTTTTTTTTTGACAGGCAGAGTGGATAGTGAGAGAGAGAGACAGATAGAAAGGTCTTCCTTTTTGTCGTTGGTTCACCCTGCATTGGCCGCTGCAGCCAGCGCATCAGGCTGATCCAAAGCCAGGAGCCAGGTGCTTCTCCTGGTCTCCCAGGCGGGTGCAGGGCCCAAGGCCTTGGGCCATCCTCCACTGCCTTCCCGGGCCATAGCAGAGAGCTGGCCTGGAAGAGGGGCAACCGGGATAGAATCAGGCGCCTCGACCGCGACTAGACCCCAGTGTGCCGGCGCCGCAAGGTAGAGGATTAGCCTGTTAAGCCACGGTGCCGGCCAGAAATGATGCTTTAAAAAAAAAAAACCACGCAAATAAAAAGCCAGGCTTGTGGGGGAAAAAGAGGAAAAACAAAACCAAACAAAAAGAACAAAATCAACGGCACTAAAAAGAACAGGCAAAACAACAAGATATGAACTACACTAATTAGTAAGATAAATTCTATGCCCTATGCCAACATTTTGAACAAACACTACATACGAATACACTATACTCATCAGTGATTCAAACTAAAGAATCAAAAGTGGCACAACAAAAACATGGAAAAAATGTAACAGAAAGTAAAACACAGGCCAGCAGCGCCATGGCTTAGCAGGCTAATATTCTGCCTTGTGGCGCCGGCACACCGGGTTCAAGAACCGGTTGGGGCGCCGGATTCTATCCCGGTTGCCCCTCTTCCAGGCCAGCTCTCTGCTATGGCCCGGGAAGGCAGTGGAGGATGGCACAAGGCCTTGGGCCCCGCACCCGCATGGGAGAGAGGAGAAGCACCTGGCTCCTGGCTTTGGATCACAGAGATGCGCCGGCCGCAGAGGCCATTGGAGGGTGAACCAATGGCAAAAAGGAAGACCTTTCTCTCTGTCTCTCTCTCTCTCCCAACCCACTCTGCCTGTCAAAAAAAAAAAAAGAAAGTAAAACACCAACTCTGATACCTAATCTTAGAATACTAACCTTCCTATGTAAATCAAGTGATTACAGAGGAGAAAAAATAACAAAGTGAGGTACACAAGAATTAAACAAAGAGGAAATGCAAACAGAAAGTAAAGAAAAGAAATGACAAGAAAATCAAAAAAGAAATGATGCTTTTAAATAAAATACACACAAATAAAAAGCCAGGCTTGTGGGGGAAAAAGAGGAAGAACAAAGCACAAAGAACAAAATCAACGGCACTAAAAAGAACAGGCAAAACAACAAGATATGAACTACACTAATTAGTAAGTTAAATTCTATGCCCTATGCCAACATTTTGAACAAACACTACATACGAATACACTATACTCATCAGTGATTCAAACTAAATAGTCAAAAGTGACAAAACAAAACCATGGAAAAACCTAACAGAAAGTCAAACACCAACTCGGATACCTAAACTTAGAATACTAATCCTCCTATGTAAAAACATTAATTAAAGAGGAGAAAAATAAAACTGTGAGGTAAACGAGAATTAAACAAACAGCACATGGAAACAGAAAGTAAATAAGGAAATGACAAGAGAATCAAAAAAGAAATGATGCTCTTTTTTTGAAAATAAGCTCTATTGCACTTTACTTTTTTTTTTGACAGGCAGAGTGGATAGTGAGAGAGAGAGACAGATAGAAAGGTCTTCCTTTTTGTCGTTGGTTCACCCTGCATTGGCCGCTGCAGCCAGCGCATCAGGCTGATCCAAAGCCAGGAGCCAGGTGCTTCTCCTGGTCTCCCAGGCGGGTGCAGGGCCCAAGGCCTTGGGCCATCCTCCACTGCCTTCCCGGGCCATAGCAGAGAGCTGGCCTGGAAGAGGGGCAACCGGGATAGAATCAGGCGCCTCGACCGCGACTAGACCCCAGTGTGCCGGCGCCGCAAGGTGGAGGATTAGCCTGTTAAGCCACGGTGCCGGCCAGAAATGATGCTTTTTAAAAAAAACCACGCAAATAAAAAGCCAGGCTTGTGGGGGAAAAAGAGGAAAAACAAAACCAAACAAAAAGAACAAAATCAACGGCACTAAAAAGAACAGGCAAAACAACAAGATATGAACTACACTAATTAGTAAGATAAATTCTATGCCCTATGCCAACATTTTGAACAAACACTACATACGAATACACTATACTCATCAGTGATTCAAACTAAAGAATCAAAAGTGACACAACAAAAACATGGAAAAAATGTAACAGAAAGTAAAACACAGGCCAGCAGCGCCATGGCTTAGCAGGCTAATATTCTGCCTTGTGGCGCCTGCACACCGGGTTCAAGAACCGGTTGGGGTGCCGGATTCTATCCCGGTTGCCCCTCTTCCAGGCCAGCTCTCTGCTATGGCCCGGGAAGGCAGTGGAGGATAACCCAAGTCCTTGGGCCCTGCACCCGCATGGGAGAGAGGAGAAGCACCTGGCTCCTGGCTTTGGATCACAGAGATGCGCCGGCCGCAGAGGCCATTGGAGGGTGAACCAATGGCAAAAAGGAAGACCTTTCTCTCTCTCTCTCTCTCTCTCTCTCTCTCTCTCTCTCTCCCAACCCACTCTGCCTGTCAAAAAAAAAAAAAGAAAGTAAAACACCAACTCTGATACCTAATCTTAGAATACTAACCTTCCTATGTAAATCAAGTGATTACAGAGGAGAAAAAAATAACAAAATGAGGTACACAAGAATTAAATAAAGAGGAAATGCAAACAGAAAGTAAAGAAAAGAAATGACAAGAAAATCAAAAAAGAAATGATGCTTTTTAAAAAAAACCACGCAAATAAAAAGCCAGGCTTGTGGGGGAAAAAGAGGAAAAACAAAACCAAACAAAAAGAACAAAATCAACGGCACTAAAAAGAACAGGCAAAACAACAAGATATGAACTACACTAATTAGTAAGATAAATTCTATGCCCTATGCCAACATTTTGAACAAACACTACATACGAATACACTATACTCATCAGTGATTCAAACTAAAGAATCAAAAGTGGCACAACAAAAACATGGAAAAAATGTAACAGAAAGTAAAACACAGGCCAGCAGCGCCATGGCTTAGCAGGCTAATATTCTGCCTTGTGGCGCCGGCACACCGGGTTCAAGAACCGGTTGGGGCGCCGGATTCTATCCCGGTTGCCCCTCTTCCAGGCCAGCTCTCTGCTATGGCCCGGGAAGGCAGTGGAGGATGGCACAAGGCCTTGGGCCCCGCACCCGCATGGGAGAGCAGGAGAAGCACCTGGCTCCTGGCTTTGGATCACAGAGATGCGCCGGCCGCAGAGGCCATTGGAGGGTGAACCAATGGCAAAAAGGAAGACCTTTCTCTCTCTCTCTCTCTCTCTCTCTCTCTCTCTCCCAACCCACTCTGCCTGTCAAAAAAAAAAAAGAAAGTAAAACACCAACTCTGATACCTAATCTTAGAATACTAACCTTCCTATGTAAATCAAGTGATTACAGAGGAGAAAAAAATAACAAAATGAGGTACACAAGAATTAAACAAAGAGGAAATGCAAACAGAAAGTAAAGAAAAGAAATGACAAGAAAATCAAAAAAGAAATGATGCTTTTAAATAAAAACCACGCAAATAAAAAGCCAGGCTTGTGGGGGAAAAAGAGGAAGAACAAAGCACAAAGAACAAAATCAACGGCACTAAAAAGAACAGGCAAAACAACAAGATATGAACTACACTAATTAGTAAGATTCATTCTATGCCCTATGCTAATATTTTCAACAAACACTACATATGAATACACTATACTCATCAGTGATTCAAACTACATAGTCCAAAGTGACAAAACAAAACCATGGAAAAACCTAACAGAAAGTCAAACACCAACTCGGATACCTAAACTTAGAATACTAATCCTCCTATGTAAAACATTAATTAAAGAGGAGAAAAATAAAACTGTGAGGTAAACGAGAATTAAACAAACAGCACATGGAAACAGAAAGTAAATAAGGAAATGACAAGAGAATCAAAAAAGAAATGATGCTCTTTTTTTGAAAATAAGCTCTATTGCACTTTACTTTTTTTTTTGACAGGCAGAGTGGATAGTGAGAGAGAGAGACAGATAGAAAGGTCTTCCTTTTTGTCGTTGGTTCACCCTGCATTGGCCGCTGCAGCCAGCGCATCAGGCTGATCCAAAGCCAGGAGCCAGGTGCTTCTCCTGGTCTCCCAGGCGGGTGCAGGGCCCAAGGCCTTGGGCCATCCTCCACTGCCTTCCCGGGCCATAGCAGAGAGCTGGCCTGGAAGAGGGGCAACCGGGATAGAATCAGGCGCCTCGACCGCGACTAGACCCCAGTGTGCCGGCGCCGCAAGGTGGAGGATTAGCCTGTTAAGCCACGGTGCCGGCCAGAAATGATGCTTTTAAAAAAAAAACCACGCAAATAAAAAGCCAGGCTTGTGGGGGAAAAAGAGGAAAAACAAAACCAAACAAAAAGAACAAAATCAACGGCACTAAAAAGAACAGGCAAAACAACAAGATATGAACTACACTAATTAGTAAGATAAATTCTATGCCCTATGCCAACATTTTCAACAAACACTACATACGAATACACTATACTCATCAGTGATTCAAACTAAAGAATCAAAAGTGACACAACAAAAACATGGAAAAAATGTAACAGAAAGTAAAACACAGGCCAGCAGCGCCATGGCTTAGCAGGCTAATATTCTGCCTTGTGGCGCCGGCACACCGGGTTCAAGAACCGGTTGGGGTGCCGGATTCTATCCCGGTTGCCCCTCTTCCAGGCCAGCTCTCTGCTATGGCCCGGGAAGGCAGTGGAGGATGGCACAAGGCCTTGGGCCCCGCACCCGCATGGGAGAGAGGAGAAGCACCTGGCTCCTGGCTTTGGATCACAGAGATGCGCCGGCCGCAGAGGCCATTGGAGGGTGAACCAATGGCAAAAAGGAAGACCTTTCTCTCTCTCTCTCTCTCTCTCTCTCTCTCTCTCTCTCTCTCCCAACACACTCTGCCTGTCAAAAAAAAAAAAGAAAGTAAAACACCAACTCTGATACCTAATCTTAGAATACTAACCTTCCTATGTAAATCAAGTGATTACAGAGGAGAAAAAAAATAACAAAATGAGGTACACAAGAATTAAACAAAGAGGAAATGCAAACAGAAAGTAAAGAAAAGAAATGACAAGAAAATCAAAAAAGAAATGATGCTTTTAAAAAAAAAAACCACGCAAATAAAAAGCCAGGCTTGTGGGGGAAAAAGAGGAAAAACAAAACCAAACAAAAAGAACAAAATCAACGGCACTAAAAAGAACAGGCAAAACAACAAGATATGAACTACACTAATTAGTAAGATAAATTCTATGCCCTATGCCAACATTTTCAACAAACACTACATACGAATACACTATACTCATCAGTGATTCAAACTAAAGAATCAAAAGTGGCACAACAAAAACATGGAAAAAATGTAACAGAAAGTAAAACACAGGCCAGCAGCGCCATGGCTTAGCAGGCTAATATTCTGCCTTGTGGCGCCGGCACACCGGGTTCAAGAACCGGTTGGGGCGCCGGATTCTATCCCGGTTGCCCCTCTTCCAGGCCAGCTCTCTGCTATGGCCCGGGAAGGCAGTGGAGGATGGCACAAGGCCTTGGGCCCCGCACCCGCATGGGAGAGAGGAGAAGCACCTGGCTCCTGGCTTTGGATCACAGAGATGCACCGGCCGCAGAGGCCATTGGAGGGTGAACCAATGGCAAAAAGGAAGACCTTTCTCTCTCTCTCTCTCTCTCTCTCTCTCTCTCTCTCTCCCAACCCACTCTGCCTGTCAAAAAAAAATAGAAAGTAAAACACCAACTCTGATACCTAATCTTAGAATACTAACCTTCCTATGTAAATCAAGTGATTACAGAGGAGAAAAAATAACAAAGTGAGGTACACAAGAATTAAACAAAGAGGAAATGCAAACAGAAAGTAAAGAAAAGAAATGACAAGAAAATCAAAAAAGAAATGATGCTTTTAAAGAAAATACACACAAATAAAAAGCCAGGCTTGTGGGGGAAAAAGAGGAAAAACAAAGCACAAAGAACAAAATCAACGGCACTAAAAAGAACAGGCAAAACAACAAGATATGAACTACACTAATTAGTAAGTTAAATTCTATGCCCTATGCCAACATTTTGAACAAACACTACATACGAATACACTATACTCATCAGTGATTCAAACTAAAGAATCAAAAGTGACACAACAAAAACATGGAAAAATGTAACAGAAAGTAAAACACAGGCCAGCAGCGCCATGGCTTAGCAGGCTAATATTCTGCCTTGTGGCGCCGGCACACTGGGTTCAAGAACCGGTTGGGGCGCCGGATTCTATCCCGGTTGCCCCTCTTCCAGGCCAGCTCTCTGCTATGGCCCGGGAAGGCAGTGGAGGATGGCACAAGGCCTTGGGCCCCGCACCCGCATGGGAGAGCAGGAGAAGCACCTGGCTCCTGGCTTTGGATCACAGAGATGCGCCGGCCGCAGAGGCCATTGGAGGGTGAACCAATGGCAAAAAGGAAGACCTTTCTCTCTGTCTCTCTCTCTCTCCCAACCCACTCTGCCTGTCAAAAAAAAAAAAAAGAAAGTAAAACACCAACTCTGATACCTAATCTTAGAATACTAACCTGGAGAGGTGGGACTGGAAGCAGCCCTGGGGCTGTCAGACAGAGGATGCAACAATGCACAGATGCATCCCGTGGTGCCATGGCTATGGCCAGTGGGGAGTGCGCCTGCACCCACTGCTGTGACCTGGAAGTGCACCTGCCGGCGCATCCGCTTCTGCCGCATGGTGCTTGGGTTGGAGTCAAGGCCATGTCCGCTCCTGCCCAGGGCTTGGGCAAGCCTTGAGGAGCCGTGTTGTACGCTGAATGCCGACCCTGAGGAGACACAGCGCCCCCCGCCCCAGGTTCAGTCCAGGATCAGGTGAGGCTGCAGTCTGAGGCAGCCCCATCAGTTATTTTGGGCCTTTGGAAATTTCTAGGTGCGGTCCTCTTCTTCAACCCCTTCCAGAAGACTACACCTCAGGACACTGTTCATGTTCCAGAGGAACAGAAACACTCTTTCTGCAGAGAGTTTGGTGCGGTGGCCTTCCTGTCACTGGTAGGTGGGGCTGGGGTGCAGAGTGGGGAGGGGGTGTGTGTGTGAGGGGTAGCTGGGATAGAGGGTGGAGGAGAAAAGAGGTCAAGGTGTGGGGTGGTGGGAGGAGAGAAGAAGCGGGGAGAATGAAAAGGTGGCATGAAGGTGGGGAGGCGAGGAAGGGAGGAGCAGAAACCTGCGTGGGGGAGAGGAAAGGGAGGGGGAGAGTGACAGGAGTCCCAGTGGGTGTGTGTTTTGGGGGCTGGGGGATTTGGGAGAGGAAAAACTTTTCCCACGGCCTCGGTTCCATTTGGGGGGTTTTCTGTCCCTGGCCAGAAGTAGCCTTGGCCGCATCCATCAGTAGAGGCCTTGATCATGGCCTCTCTACTCCACGTGGTTTGGAAGTGTAAAGTGTGTGTGTGTGTGCAGGAAAATGGGCACAGGGCGCTTGAATGAATTTGCACGTAATCCAGTGAATTTTCAGACTGCACACACGGAGGAGGAAGCCGAAGCTTAGAGAAACCCCAAGTATCCCTCTGTGCTCTGTTCCTGCCTGCCCCAAGATTCTGACCCCTCATAGTAAGTACTAGGTATTTTTTTCTATTTAAAGACTGGTTTGAAAGGCAGAGTAACAGATGAGGCGGTGCTGGAGAGATTTTCAGTGTATGGTTTCACACCCCAGGTGGCTACAAAGGCCGGAGCTGAGCCAGGCCGGAGCAGAAACCAGGTACTTCATCCACTACTCCAGTGTGGGTTCAGGGGCCCAAGTGTTTGGACCACTTCTTCTGCTTTCCTAGGCTTTTGAGCAGACAGCTGGATTACAGGTGGGAACAGCCTGAGTGGGACGGTGGGTTGAGCCATTGCATAGCGGGATGAAGCAACCGCCTTCAGTACCAGCATTGCATATGTGTTGGTTTGAGTCCCAGCAGCTCCACTTTTGTTCCAGCTCTCTGCTGTGGCCAAGCAAAGCAGTTGAAGAGGGCCCAAGTGCTTGGGCCCCTGCACCTGTGTGAGAGTCCTGGAGGAATCTCCTGGCTCCTGGCTTCAAATCTGCTTAGATTCGGCTGTTGCATCCATTTGGGGAGTAAATCCACAAAGACCTTTTCTCTTCCTCTGACTCTCTGTAATTCTACTTTTGAGATGAATAAATAAATATTTTTTCAAAAAAGTGTAACAGGCAGGAATCCAGTTGGCATCTATATGGAATGATGTTGTTCCAGGCAACGTTGTAACCTGCCATGCCACAAGGCAGGTCCCCCAGAGTACTTTTCTGCCTACTGTTTCTTTTTAGCTGAGCAGAAACGGGATATGTGAATATGGTAACTAATATCTATTTAATAAATTTGTTTTTATGTTACTCTAGTTATTATAAATTGTAACTTATTTAGTAATTATGGAAGCTTGCAAGTTTTTCCTTTCTCTTTGTGTGAGTTTTGGCATATTTTATGTTTCAAGGAATTCACACAATTTAGTTATCTTAGGAAATTTTTGGTCACAGAGTTGTTCATACTGTTCCTTTACAATAATCTTGTCCGTGGAGTCATGGTGGCACTGTTTCATTAACAAACTTAGTAACTTGCACCTTTTTTTTCTTGGCTGGTCCTGATAAGAAGTTCATGAATTTTGTTGATGTGTTCAAAGAACCAAATTGTAGTTTTGTTGACATTTTTTTGTGATTGTCCTTTCTTCAGTCCCAGCGACTTGTACTTCTATCTTTCCATGATTTATTTTCTTCACCTTGCTTTAAGTATTTAAGTTGCTGTTCTTCCTCTGATCTCCTAGTGTGAATGCATAGCTCGTTGATCTTGGTTCTTCTTTTCTAAAATATGCATCCATTAATATAAATTGGCAGGATACAGTTTCAATTTAGTTTGAACTATTTTTTATTTGAGATTTATAAACATGTTATTTTGAGGTTGGTTGATTATTCTCCTCACAAGTATTTGGGATTTTCCAGCTTTTTCGTACTGACCTCTCAGGTAGTTGCATTGTGATCAGGGAGCTTCCATTGTGTGGTGCCTCTTCTTAGGAGTTGAGGTCTGCTGTGCACCCATGCACATGCTCAGAGTGGATGTGCCATGTGGGTCTGAGTGTCGTGTTCCTTTTGCTGTGGTTGGAGCATCCTCTAATGATCTGTTTGACACTTGGTTGCTTCAGGTACTTTTCTGTTCAGCCTTATCCTTACTGATTGTCTAACTGCTGATCTGTTCAAGAAAGAGATGTCTTGACATCTGTGAGTGTAATAGTGCATTTGTTTATTTCTCTTTGTAGTTTTAACAATGGCTGTTTATGTATTTTGGCATGAGGTTTTACTTTTGGACTTACTATCCTACTCCATTGAAACATGTTTCTTCTGTTCTTTCATGAATCCCAAACCATCTTGGTTATTGTCGGTTTATTGATACTCTTGAAAGACAGACAGTATTGTGATTTCACCCAGTTCCTTGTTTTTCATGGTGGACTTGATAGTTGTCTTGAGTTTTCCTAACTACAGTCAGGTTTGTTTTTTCTCAAAAACCTCTTGCTGGAGTTTTTTTTTTTTTAATTATTATTATTTAGATTGCCTTAACCTGATAGAACCATTTTAGAAGAAATGGTATCTTAGTAATATTCAATCTTCCAGTCTTATACACAGCGTTTTTACTTAGATCTTCTTTAGTTTCCTTGATCAGCATTTTAGTCTTCACCCAACATATTGTGTATTTTATTCATAGGGTTTGCGAGTTTTCATTTCAGTAGGCTATTTTAAATTTTATATCAGTGTCTGTCTGTTCACTGATGGTAGTATACAATTGATTTTATAATAAGTAATTGTGTTTTTATAGATTTTCTTATTTATTTGAAAGGTAGAGTTAGAGGCAGAGGCATACGTAAAGAGATAGAGACAGAGACAGAGGTCTTCCATCTGCTGGTTCACTCCCAGATGGCTGCAGTGGCTGCAGCTGAGCCGATCAGAAACCAGGAACCAGGAGCTTCTTCTGGGTGTTGCAAGCAGGTACAGGGGCCCAAGGACTTGTGCCATCTTCCACTGCTTTCCCAAGCCGTAGCAAAGAACAGGATGGGAAGTGGAGTGTCTGGGACGCCAGCAAGTGCCCATGTTGGGTGCCAGCGCTGCAGGTGGTGGCTTTATCCGGTAGGCCTCAGCGCTGGCCCTGCATTTGATATTTTCACATTGCCCCTCTAACCTTTCATGGTCTTGCTAAAATAATTTATTATTCCTAGTAGCTCTTTAGAAAATGTTTTTGGAACTCTTTGTAGATAATCATGTCTTTGGGAAATCCAGAGTTTAACATCTCCCCTTTAGCTTTCTTATTTCATTGTGTTTTTCTTGCATTAATCACAGTAAGTGGGCTCCCTGCTGTGATGTCAAGTAGGAGCAATGACTGTGGAAGTCCTTAGCTTTTATGTCATCTTTTGGGGAAACCCTTCTCTACTGGCTTTCACCATTTCAGTGTGATGCTTGCCATAGATTTTTATTTGTTTTCTTGGATCAGCATTTGACTAATTTCTGCACAGCTTTCATATTTTTCTTCTTTAGCCACTCACACATGAATTACATAGATGGGTTTTTCTACCACTGAACCAACTTCCATTTGTGAGAGAAGCCCCGATTAGTCATGATACATTAAAGTATTACTAGATTTTGTTCAATTGTATTTTGAGGATTTGGAGAGTTCTCTGTTTATGAGGGACGTTCATGCATAGTTTAATTTCTTGGTAATATATTTGTCTGATTTTGGTATTAAAGTACCTCAGGTGGCATAAAGCGAGTATTTCATCTTCTGTATTCAGGAAGTGTATGGGTAGAAGCTATCAGTGAAGTGGTATTGGATAGGAGGGCTTATCATTTTCTTTGCTGGAGGATTTATAACTGGATTCAATGTCTTGAGTAGATACAGGTGGATACTTCAGAAAGTCACAGGAAGCTGAGGTGGAAAGTTTATTGTGGAGCAGAATAAGCGTGTGTCAGGAGGCCAGGAGAAATGCCCTCACAGGTTCTAATTTTTATTTCATCTTCATTCATGAATGAGAGCTTTGCAAAGCACAGTATTCTGGGTTTCCAGCTTTTTTTTTTCTGAAGACTTGGCAAATATACATCTCACCACTTTCTCCTAGCCCGCATAGCTTTTCTGATGAGAAGTCAGATGAGATTCTAATCAGAGATCCTCTGAAAATAGTCTGGTGTTTCTGTTGTGTGATTTTAGAATCTTTTCTTTATGTTTGAGTGAGAAGAATTTGACTGCGGTGTGTCGTGGTGAAGATCTTTCTGGTCATGTGTATTAGGACTTGCATGTGCTTCCTCTGCTCGAACGTCCCTTTCTTCAAATTAAGGAAGTTGTCTGTAATTACTTCAGTAAAAAGGTCTTCTCATCACTTGTCTTTCTATGCCTTCATCTACTTGTTCTGAGAATATCCCTTAGCCTAAAGCATAACAGTGAAAATATTCTTAGTTGGTGACATGCTAGGGAAAGAATGGCAAGGCCTATTCAGAGCAGCTGTCACTCCCGTTGCAGTCCCTAGGCTCCAGCTCCCAAGCACTTGGCCTGGCCAGAGGAGGATAGGGCTGCCCACATAGTGACAGTGCAGATAAAGTGTGTCACCCTCGTTGCCACTATCACCTTGTGTCTGGCCACAGTTGAACCGTGGCCCCAAGGCTCGGAATGGCATCCAGGAGAGGAGTGATGCATATCACATTCCTGTAGGCTGCAGACCAGTGCAGTCCCTGCATGCTGTTTCACCCCAGGAAGAGCAGGGCTCCTGCTGAGTAAAGTGTGAGAGTCTCTGAGGTGCTTCCTTGCTTGGCCTAGGAGAGAAGATGACCCATTATGACAGCTCTGTCACTGGCATCTGTTGGCTGTTCTAAGGCAGGATCTTGAATTGGTTCCCTCTGAGCAGTGGCTCGCACTGCTCTTGCAGTGCTAACACCCTGGGTTTCAGACTTGCAGCCCACCTTTAGCAGGATTTGTGGCTTGCATGGTGGTCTTCTTGTCTTCAGCCACCTTGAGCACGAGTGCCACTGGGATCTATAGCTATTCTGGTAAGGTCTGGGTGTGGTTTGGTTGAATCTAGGGGGTCAGAGTTAACAGAGAGGATCTGCTGCTTGAGCTGTGAAGGGCAGGATTTAGGGAAAGGATAACTCTTCTCTGACTGAGCATACACCAGGACAGACAGGCCAGAGTATTGGCTCATGTCTTTGCTTGGGATTTCTTTTAGGCATGCTGCTTGACCTGTGTTAAGGCGGTGGGCAAGGGGAGGGTCTGGAGGGAGATAATGGCCTTGACCACGGGTGGTTCCCTTGCTGAGATACTTACCGCAAGGGAACCGCAGCTAGTCTGTTTATCTGTCACCACAGGGCCACACTGAATCATAAAAGCAAGAAGCCAAAGGCCCTTATTCATTCCCACCATACACTCACGTGTACCTCCGTGTGCATTGCACCATGTGTTCCCAAAGTGCTCATGCTGCAAGGCTCTGCCTGGATGTTTAGGCCCCCCACATGGAGCCATCAAGTCCTTGTCTTTGTCTTTGTCACAGTCACCTTATGGCATTGCTGGCTATACTTAGTGGCACCAAGAGTCCTACAATTTTCCAAGTCTGCCTTGCTGGGATAGTTCATGGTGAGCAGGAGGGAATGCAGAGGGCACAGCCCCATGGGGCAGCTGACTCCACATGAGGGCCACACAGGTCACATGTGGTGTGGGTGGCCTGGCCTGGCAGGAATCTGCACACCTTCATGCACGCCTGTGCCCCTCAGTGCACCATGTAAGGGTGCAGCTGAGGTGATGGCCCCTTGCTGATGGGTTCAGGACGTGCCCAAGATTAACTCTGAGCCTTCTGGTCAAGTGATGGTGACCATAAACTCTGGAGTCAGGTGTTTTTGGGGGGGGCAGTCTTATGTCCATATGTGTGTGTTTGTGTACTCACATGTGCCTGTATGTACATAGCTATTTTTATTCATTCATTCATTTATTATTCCTAGGAAAAAAGTTTATTTATTTATTTATTTATTTATTTTTTGACAGGCAGAGTGGACAGTGAGAGAGAGAGAGAAAGGTCATCCTTTGCCGTTGGTTCACCCTCCAATGGCCGCCGCGGCTGGTGCACTGCGGCCGGTGCACCACGCTGATCCGATGGCAGGAGCCAGGTGCCTATCCTGGTCTCCCATGGGGTGCAGGGCCCAAGCACTTGGGCCATCCTCCACTGCACTCCCGGGCCACAGCAGAGAGCTGGCCTGGAAGAGGGGCAGCCGGGTCAGAACCGGTGCCCTGACCGGGACTAGAACCCGGTGTGCCAGTGCCAAAAGGTGGAGGATTAGCCTAGTGAGCCGTGGCGCCGGCCGGAAAAAAGTTTTTAATATCAACATTCTTGGAATATATTTTTAAGAATACAGTATGTAACTGTTTAATCTATATGACAAAGTTCTTAATTTTGTCATTTAGAAATTCGCAACTGTCTCAATATCCAAAGAATCTCACCTTTTCGGTATAAACAAGAAACATTTACTTCCATTATACCAAAATTAAAATTAACCCATATTCTAACATTAAGAAATGAGATAAAAAGTGAAACGTTATAAAATGTACATAGAAAATGTCAACAGTGAGCTCAGATGCTACCTTTCTGTATTCTATCTTGCTTTGTGGAAGACACGCTATGTCCTATTTCAAACATGATCCATACTTAAAATGCAGGGCTAGACTGTGGAGGGTGGAGAGTGGGAAGAAGACCTGTGTTCAGTGGAGAACTGTGAAGATCACAGGTGTTTCAGGTGCTTGTGCAAGTGGGTACATAAATGTCTGAATAACTAAATTACAAAGATTTCCTGATGCGTAAGTAGGAGATAATACTAATACCACATAGAATGTTTGTAAGGAAGATAGAAGGAATGGATACCAGAATCTTTTCTAAGATTTCTAAGATTCTTTTTCAAATTCTGTGCTAATAGGGTATGTAATGCATATAATATCAAATTCTACATAAACTCTATAAGTTGTTGTTTTTAAAATTTATTTCACAGATAGAGTTAGTGAGAGAGAGAGAGACAGAGAGAAAGGTCTTCCTTCCATTGGTTCATTCCCCAAATGGCCTCTACGGCAGGGGCTCCAGGATTGGGCCATGTTCTGCTGCTTTCCCAAATCAAGCAGAGAGCTGCATAAGAAATGGAGCAGCTGTACTGGAAAAGGCACCCATATGGTGCCGACACTACAGGCGGTGACTTTGCGCGTACCACACAGCAAAGACCCTTCCTGGAAGCTGTTCACAGTAGGATCCAGCTGTCTGCTAACGAGCCTGGGAAAGCAGAGGGAGATGGGCCCAAGGCCTTAGGCCCCTGAACCCAGAACGGAGTGCCGGGTAAAGGCACTGACTTCTGCTTTGGCCTGGACGAGTCCCGGCCTTTTTAGCCACATGGGGTTCAACCCCCAGATGGACGATCACTGAGAAACAGAGTGCTAATGATGTGCCATGCACTGCTTCTCTCCCCAAGCAGCTTTAAAGAACGGCCAGTGCAGCGCCAGGCAGAAGCCAGGAGGCAAGAGCTCCATTCTGGACACCCAAGAGAAAGGGAGGCGGAATCCAGAGAACCTGTGCCATCAGCGGCTGCATCCCTGGGTCACAACCTGGAGCAGGAGAGGCATCACTGGAAGTGCCCTGGGGCAGTAGGCTCTGGATGCAGCAGTGGGCATTTGCATCCCATGGTGCCATGGTGACGGCCCGTGGGGAGTGCGCCTGCGCCTGGCGCTGTGACCCGGAAGTGCACCTGCACGCCTGGTGCCAACTGGCAGGAAGTGCTCCGCTGGGAATCAGTGCCGTGTCCGCTCCTGCCCGAAAGCCTGCGCAAGCCGTGAGGAGAGGAGCCGTCCTCGACGCTGCTGGCTGAGCCTGAGGGAGAGCCAGCGTCCCCAGGGCCAGGCTGGGATCAGAGAGGCTGCGTGTCCGAGGCTGCCGCACCATTTCAAACCAGGTGCATTTCTCCTCCTCGGCCCCTTCTGGAGGCAATGGCCTTTGCGGACCTCTGACCTGGCAGCAGCCCGGGCCCCCGTTGGAGTTGAGTGACGCGCGCGGCTGTTGGGGTTTCCCGCTGGGGGTCTTGGCTGCCCGCGTGCCTGTTGCTCTTGGGTCCTGAAGGCGCGGGTGGAGTCGCGGTGGTGCTGTGCGGATGGTCTGGAAGGGTCCCCAGGGTGCGAGCAGCCGTGCGAGAGCAGAGGTGGCTCGGTCTCTTCCCGGAAGGGCCCCGCGTTCCCGTCGGTTTGCTTTTTGAGGGCCCAGCCGCCCTGCTCTAGACCTCCGAGACTGTTGCTGGGAGGATGGAGAGCGAAAGTGCGTGTCTGTTTCCTGGTCTCCGAGGCCAGGTTCGGGTTCCTCGCGTTGGGTGTGATGCCAGCGCTCTGTGGGCTGTTCCTGAAAGAGCCTTGTCAGGCCGAGGTGTACGTTCCGTTCCTGATCTGAGGATTTGTGTTTTAGTATGGCAAGAGTCAGGGTCGTTTTTGTGAACGAGGTTTTCTGTGTCTGTCGGGATACTTTGTGGGCTTTGCCCATGTGTATTCTGTTCTGGGATCGATTGATTGTGTAGGGTAGCCACCCTTGCATTTCCGGAGTAACTCTCGGTTGCGCACAGTGTGCTGAGCTTTGGTTGTGCTTCTGGATGGCGTCTGGTAATATTTTGTTGGGGCATGTGACACATACATGATGGATCTGTGTGTGCCATTTTCTTTATGATGTGCTTGTGTTGGATGTTGGGATAAGGCTGCTCTGATGGAATGAAATGGAAGGCTTTTCCTCTTTATCTCCTTGTTGGAAGGGTTTGCGAACCACGGATATTAATTATCTTTCAAAAGGGCGTTCTCACCGCTGGAGCCATCTGGTCCTGGACTTTCTTCATGTCTTTTTTGGTTTGTTTGTTTCGTTTTCCCTGCTACTACAGTGTCTTTGCAAATTATAAGTGTATTCAGAGTTTCTTGTTTTACTGTATTCAGTTTTAGCAGTTTACGTCTTTGTGCGAGTCCATCCACTCTATCTAGGTTGACCAAATCCTGGTGCCTTGTATTTTCCATAGCGTTTTTGGATGATTATTTTGGCAAGGTTGATAGTGATGTCCTCTCTGTCATTTTTGTTGTACATAAGTGTTGAATAAATAAATTACAAAGATTTCCTGATGCGTAAGTCAGAGATAAACCACCTAGAATATTTTAAGGAAGAAGATAATGAATGGTTCCCTTAATTTTTCTAGGATGGAGTTAAATACTTTTTCTAATTCTGTGTTAATAGGGTATTTAATGCAAATAGTCTCAAATTTGATATAAACTCTAGTAGTTGGCCTTGAAGTAGTATTTTGTTTATAGCTATATCTCCCTTTTTAAAAATTTTTTACTTCTTCTCAAATATCTTATTTAGTTATTTGTAATTCGTAGTTATACACAGAGAGGATGAGAGAAACAGAGAGAGAGACAGAGACAGAGACAGAGAGACAGACAGATAAGTTTTCCATCTGTTGGTCCACTGCCTAGTTGGCTGCAATGGCCAGAGCAGAGCGAATCCAAAGCCAGGATCCAGGAGTCTCCCCGGGGTCTGCTGCATGGGTGCAGGGGTCCAAGGATTTCGGCTATCTTCTACTGTTTTTCCAGACCACAGCAGAGAGCTGCATTGGAAGTGGAGCAGCTAGGACTTGAAGCAGCGCCCTTGTGGGAAGCCAACACTGCAGGCGGTGGCTTTACCTGCTACCCCACTGTGCCAGGCCCTCCCAGAAGCCATTCCCTGTGTGATCCAGCTGGCTGCTAACATGCCTCGGAAAGCAGACGGAGATGGTCCAAGGTCTTAGGCCCCTGAACCCCGAATGGAGCACTGGATAAAGTCCCTGGCTTCTCTTCCCCTACCTTGAACACTGAGAGGAACTGGAATGCTGCTGTGTGACAGAGGCCTCCTGCAATTTCTGTGAGCTGTACTAAGTGCCCACGACTCTGCTTCATGTTTCTATGGTACCACACTTTCAGAACTGTGCTGGCAAATGATTCAGCGGACAGTCTGTTCCCGCTCTATTGCTGCTCTGAGCCTGTAATCAAGGTCCACACAAGGCCGATGATAGAAATGTTGCATCCAGAACAGCCCCCTTATAACTAAGGTGACCTCCAGGCCCCACAAATGAATCTTGGATCAGAGGTCTAGAATTTCTGTGCAACTTGAACATTTCCTATCTTGGGAAGTTCACTGCTCCCACCCCCAGGACATGTTCTGAGCTGCTTGGTCCTGGGTGTAGAGGCTCTGGCCGCTGGAAATGTTGTACTGAGTTGACTTCTGAGTGTCTAGATACCAGAAAACATGTAACAGTGTTTCTCGGATCTGTGGGACCACTTGGATATCCAACTGTGGTGGGAGACACACGTGGTGGATTTATGAGTGCTAACTCAGGGTGGAGCTGAGTGCTTCCTGTGGGGACTGTGGGATCTTGCTGGGATGCCAGGGTGGCACAGTGACCCATGTTGCTCTGGTGGCTCTCGCTGAATCTATGTGTAGCTTAGAAGGTAAAACTGTGTCTTTTCACTAGCATGGAGCAGAACCTCAGAAGGATGAGGAGATGGTCCTATAAGAACTTAATGCTAGGGCTGGTGCTATGACACAACGGGATAAAGTTTTGGTCTGCAGTACAGGCATCCCATATGGGTGCTAGTTCATATCACAGCTGCTCCACTTCCAATCCAGCTCTCTACTTTGCCCGGGGAAAACAGTCGAAGATGGCCCGAGTCCTTGGGCCCCTGCACCTGCGTCTGAGACCCAGAAGAAGATTCTGGCTCCTGGCTTTGGATCAGCTCAGCACTGGCCATTGCACTCATTTGGGGAGTGAACCAGCTGTTGGAAGACCTCTCGACCTCTCTCTCTCTCTCTCTGGCTTTACCTCTCTGTATACCTCCTTCAAATAAATAAAATAAATCCTTTTTAAAAAAGAACTCAGTGCTAATGTGTGCACTTGTTCTAACTTGGAAAGGAAATCTCATTCCTCTGCTTCAAGTCAGCTTGCAGTTCAGGAAGGGCAGCATTTTTGTGCTTCTGGAGAATCTCTAGGCTTCTTATTTGTTCTCTGCTGCTTCTCCCTTGAAATTATCGTGTATCATCATCCTTTGCTCTGTTAGGATCCATTTTTAAAACCATGATTTTCTCTTCTTCGTGAGGATACTTCAGAAAGTTAATGGAAAGTGGAATAAAAGATACCTTTATTTTGGTGTAATTTTTTTGAACTTTTATTTAGTAAATATAAATTTCTAAAGTACGGTTTGAGGATTACAATGGCTTCACCCCCCATAACTTCCCTCCCTCTCCCTCTCCCTCTCCCTCTCCCATTCCATTCACATCAGATTCATTTTCTCTTATCTTTATATACAGAAGATCGATTTAGTATATATTAAGTAAAGATTTCATCAGTTTGCACCCATTCAGAACATAAAGCATAAAATACTGTTTCAGTACTAGTTATAGCATTAATTCACGTTGGACAACACATTAAGGACAGAGATCCCACATGAGGAGAAAGTACACAGTGACTCCTGTTGTTGACTTAACAATTTGACACTCTTGTTTTTGGCATCAGTAATCTCCCTAGGCTCTAGTCATGAGTTGCCAAGGCTATGGAAGCCTTTTGAGTTCGCCAACTTCAATATTTTTTAGGCAAAGTCATAGTCAAAGTGGCAGTTCTCTCCTCCCTTCAGAGAAAGGTACCTTCTTCTTTGATAGCCCCGTTCTTTCTACTGGGATCTCACTCACAGAGATCTTTCATTTAGGTCCCCTCCCTCCCTCCCTTCCTTCCTCCCTCCCTTCCTTTTTTTTTGCAAGAGTGTCTTGGCTTTCCATGCCTAAAATACTCTCATGGGCTCCTCAGCCAGATCCAAATGCCTTAAGGCCTCATTCTGAGGCCAGAGTGCTGTTTAGGACATCTGCCATTCTGTGAGTCTGCTGTGTCTCCCACTTCCCATGTTGGATCATTCTCTCCCTTTTTGATTCTATCAGTTAGTATTAGCAGACTTGTTTGTGTGATCCCTTTGACTCTTAGACCTATCAGTGTGATCAGTTGTGAACTGAAATTGATCACTTGGACTAGTGAGATGATATTGGTACCTGCAACCTTGATGGGATTGAAATGGAATCCCCTGGCACATTTCTAACTCCACCATTTGAGGCAAGTCCTATTGAGCATGTCCCAAATTGTACATCTCCTTCCTCTCTTATTCCCACTCTTATATTTAACAAGGATCATTTTTCAATTAAATTTAAACACCTAAGAATAATTGTGTGTTAATTACACAGTTCAACCAATAGCATTAACTAGAACAAAAAATACTAAAAGGGATAATGTATTAAATTGTACATCAACAGTGAGGACAAGGGCTGATCAAGTCACTGTTTCTCATAGTGTCCCCTTCACTTCAATAGGTTTCCTTTTATGTACTTGGTTAGTTGTCACCGATCAGGGAGAACATATGATATTTGCCCCTTTGGGACTGGCTTAATTCACTCAGCATGATGTTTTCCAGATTCCTCCATCTTGTTGCAAATGACCGGATTTCATTGTTTTTGACTGCTGTGTAGTATTCTATAGAGTACATGTCCCATAATTTCTTTATCCAGTCTACTGTTGATGGGCATTTGGGTTGGTTCCAGGTCTTAGCAATTGTGAATTGAGCTGCAATAAACATTAATGTGCAGACAGCTTTTTTGTTTGCCAATTAAATTTCCTTTGGGTAAATTCCAAGGAGTGGTATGGCTGGGTGTATGGTAGGGTTATATTCAGGTTTCTGAGGAATCTCCAGACTGACTTCTATAGTGGCTTTACCAGTTTGCATTCCCACCAACAGTGGGTTAGTGTCCCTTTTTCCCCACATCCTCTCCAGCATCTATTGTTGATAGATTTCTGAATGTGAGCCATTCTAACTGGGGTGAGATGGAACCTCATTGTGGTTTTGATTTACGTTTCCCTGATTGCTAGTGATCTTGAACTTTTTTTCATGTGTCTGTTATCCGTTTGGATTTCCTCTTTCGAAAAATGTCTATTGAGGTCCTTGGCCCATCTCTTAAATGGGTTGTTTATTTTCATGTTGTGGAATTTCTTGATCTCTTTGTAGATTCTTGGTATTAACCCTTTATCTGTAGTATAGTTTGCAAATATTTTTCCCATTCTGTTGGTTGCCTCTTCACTTTCCTGACTGTTTCTTTTAAAGTACAGAAACTTCTCAATTTGATACAATCCCAAATGTAAATTTTGGCTTTGACTGCCTGTGCTTCTGGGGTCTTTTCTAAGAAGTTTTTGCTGGTACCTATATCTTGCAGGGTTTCTCCAATGCTCTCTAATAATTTGATGGTGTCAGGTTGTAGATTTAAGTCTTTAATGCATGTTGAGTGGATTTTTGTGTAAGGTGGAAGGTAGGGGTCTTGCTTCAAGCTTCTGCATGTGGAAATCCAATTTTCCCAGCACCATTTATTGAATAGACTGTCCTTGCTCCAGGGATTGGTTTTGGATCTTTGATCAAATATAAGTTGGTTATAGATGTTTGGGTTGATTTCTGGTGTTTCTATTCTGTTCCATTGGTCTATCCATCTGTTTCTGTACCAGTACCATGTTGTTTTGATAACAACTGCCCTGTAGTATGTCATGAAATCTGGTATTGTGATGCCTCCAGCTTTGTTTTTGTTGTACAAAATTGCTTTCGCTATTCGAGGTCTCCTGTGTCTTCATATGAATTTCAGAATCATTTTATTCCAGATCTGAGAAGAATGTCTTTGGTATTTTGATTGGTATCACATTGAATCTATAAATTGCTTTTGGGAGAATGGACATTTTGATGATATTGATTCTTCCAGTCCATGAGCATGGAAGATTTCTCCATTTTTTGGTATCCTCTTCTATTTCTTTCTTTAAGGTTTTGTAGTTTTCATCATAGAGATCTTTAATGTCCTTGGTTAAGTTTATTCCAAGGTATTTGATTGTTTTTGTAGCTATTGTGAATGGGATTGATCTTAGAAGTTCTTCCTCAGCCATGGCATTGCCTGTGTATACAAAGGCTGTTGATTTTTGTGTATCGAATTTATATCCTGCTTCTTTGCCAAACTCTTTTATGAGTTCCAATAGTCTATTAGTAGAGTTCTTTGGATCCCCTAAATAAAGAATCATATCATCTGCAAAGAGGAATAGTTTGAGTTCTTCCTTCCCAATTTGTATCCCTTTAATTTCTTTTTCTTGCCTAATAGCTCTGGCAAAAACTTCCAGAACTATATTGAATAGCATTGATGATAGAGGTCATCCCTGTCTGTTACCAGATCTCAGTGGAAATGCTTCCAACTTTTCCCCATTCCATAGGATGTTGCCCGTTGGGTTTTTTTTTTTTTTTTGGCAGGCAGAGTGGATAGAGAGAGAGAGACAGAGAGAAAGGTCTTCCTTTTTGCCGCTGGTTCACCCTCCAATGGCCGCTGCGGCCGGTGCATCTTGCTGATCTGAAGCCAGGAGCTAGGTGCTTCTCCTGGTCTCCCTTGCGGGTGCAGGGTCCAAGGACTTGGGCCATCCTTCACTGCCTTCCCGGGCCATAGCAGACAGCTGGCCTGGAAGAGGGGCAACCAGGACAGAATCCGGCACCCCAACCAGGACTAGAACCTGGTGTGCTGGCTCCACAAGGTGGAGGATTAGCCTGTTAAGCCACGGCGCCGGCAACCGTGGGTTTTTCATAAATTGCTTTTATTGTATTGAGGAATATTCCTTCCATATCCAATTTGCTTAGAGTTTTCATCATGAAAGGGTGTTGTATTTTATCGAATGCTTTCTCTGTGTTTATTGAGATAATCATATGGTTTTTCTTCTGCAGTCTGTTAATGTGGTGTATTGATTGATTTATGAACATGGAACCATCCCTGCATACCAGGGATAAATCCCACTTGGTCTGGGTGGATGATCTTTCTGATGTGTTGTTGCATTCTATTGGCCAGAATTTTATTGAGGATTTTTCCATCTATGTTCATCAGGGATATTGGTCTATAATTCTCTTTCAATACTGCATCTTTTTCCGGCTTAAAAATTAAGGTGATGCTGGCTTCATAGAAAGAATTTGGGAGGATTCCCTCTTTTTTGATTGTTCTGAATTGTTTGAGAAGAATTGGAGTTAGTCCTTCTTTAAATGTCTGGTAGAACTCAGCAGTGAATCCATCTGGTCCTGAGCTTTTCTTTGTTGGGAGTGCCTTTATTACTGATTCAATTTCTTTCTCAGTTATGGGTCTGTTTAGGTTTTCTATGTCTTTCTGGTTCAATATGGGTAGGTTGCATGTGTCCAGGATTCTATCCATTTCTGATAGATTTCCCTTTTGCTGGCATTCAGGTACTTGTAGTAATTTCTGATGATTCTTTTTATTTCTGTGGTGTCTGTTGTTACGTTTCCTTTTTCATCACTGACTTTATTGATTTGGGTCTTTTTTTTAGTTAGTTGGGCCAGTGGAGTATCAATTTTGTTTATTTTTTCAAAAAACCAGCTCCTCGTTTGGCTGATTTTTTGTAATTTTTTAAATTCAATTCTATTGATTTCTTCTCTGATTTTAATTATTTCTCTTCTACTACTAGATTTGGGTCTGGTTTGCTGTAGATTTCCTAGATCCTTGAGATGAATTGAAAGCTCATCTATTTGGTGCCTTTCCAATTTCTTGATGTAGGCACCTATTGATATAAACTTTCCTCTTAACACTGCTTTTGTTGTATCCCATAGGTTTTGGTATGTTGTGCTTTTATCCTCATTTACTTCCAGAAAATTTTTGATTTCTCTTTTAATTTCTTCTATGACCCATTGTTCATTCAGGAGCATGTTGTTCAATCTCCATGTGTTTGCACGTGCTCTAGGGATTCCCGCGTTGCTAATTTCCAATTTCAATCCTTTGTGGTCTGAGAAGCTGCATGGTATGATTCTAATTCTTTTGAATTTGCTGAGACTTGTTTTATGGCCTAGTATGTGGTCAATCCTAGAGAAGGTTCCATGTAATGCTGAGAAAATGTAAAGTCCTTAGATGTAGGATGAAATGTTTTGTAGATATCTGTTAGATCCATTTGGGCTATAGTGTCATTTAAATCTACTGTCTCCTTCTTGATCTGTCTATCTCTGAGAGTGGAGTATTGAAGTCCCCCAGTACTATTGTATTGGTGTCTAAGTCTCCCTTTAAGTCCCTTAACAAGTCTTTTAAATAAGCTGATGCCCTGTAATTAGGTGCATATACATTGATAATTGTTATATCTTCCTGTTGAATGGATCCCTTAATCATTATATAGTGCCCCTCTTTGTCTCTCCTAATAGTTTTTGTGGTAAAATTTATGTTATCTGATATTAAGATGGCTACTCCCACTCTTTTTTTCATTTCTGTTGGCATGGTATATATTTTTCCAGCCTTTCACTTTCAGTCTATATGCATCTTTGTTGGAAAGATGTGTTTCTTGTAAGCAACACAAAGATGGGTTTTGTTCCTTAACCCAATCAGCCAATCTGTGTCTTTTAACTGGAAAAGTCAGGCCTTTAACATTCAGTGTGACTATTGAGAAGGAGTAACTTTGCCCTGCCATTTGCCAAAGATATTTTCTAATATATGTTTTGAGATTCCTGTGATCTTTTGCTGTGAGGTTTCCAACCTTTACCTTCTTTCATATTGGTGACCATGTTTCTGTGTTTCTATGTGTAACACATCTTTAAGCATCTTTTGCCGGGCTGGACGAGTGGCGACAAATTCTTTCAATTTCTGTTTGCTGTGAAAGGTCTTAATTTCACCTTCATTCACAAATGAGAGCTTTGCAGGATATAATATTCTAGGCTGGCAGTTTTTCTCTCTTAGTACCTGGGCTATATCTCGCCATTCCCTTCTAACTTGTAGGGTTTCTGATGAGAAGTCAGCTGTGAGTCTAATTGGAGATCCTCTGAGAGTAATCTGACGTTTCTCTCTTGCACATTTTAGAATCTTTTCTTTATGTTTCACTGCGGTGAGTTGATTACGACGTGTCGTTGTGAGGATCTCTTTTGAGCATGTTTACTAGGAGTTCTATGAGCTTCCTTCCACCAACGTGTTGTGGTGAGGATCTCTTTTGGTCATGTTTACTAGGAGTTCTATGAGCTTCCTGTACTAGGAAGGTTACCTTCTCCAAACCTGGGAAATTTTTGCTAGTATCTCACTAAAAAGGTCTTCTAATCCTTTCTCCCTCTGCATGCCTTCAGGAACTCCTAGAACCCGAATGTTGGGTTTTTTAATAGTACCCTGTAGATTCGCAACAATACTTTTTAGATTTCTAATTTCCTCTTCTTTTCTTTGGTTTGACTGTATGCTTTCCTGTTCTCTGTGTTCTACGTCCGATATTCTCTCTTCTGTTTTACTAACTCTGTTTTTAAGGCTCTCTAATGTGTTTGTCATTTGATCTATTGAGTTCTTGATTTCATTTTGATTTCTCTTCACTATCACACTTTCCTGTTCTACTAGTTTCTGTGTTTCCTTTTGATTCCTCCTTAAGATTTCATTTTCATGAGAGAGATTTTCTATCCTGTCCAGTAAGGATTTCCGTAGCTCAAGCATTTGTTTTTGAAAACTTCTACGTGTTCTTATCATAAATTTTTTGAAATCCGTATCTTGCATTTCTTTCATCTCATCATCTTCATAATCTTGACTTGGGGTGTCTTGTTCATTTGGGGTTGTCATAATGTCTTCCTGGTTCTTGTTTCCTCGGTTTCTGTGTTTGTTGCTTGGCATTGAGGAGATATTCTTTGGATTCTTCTTCCCTCGCTGTGGTGTTTTTTCTTGTTATACTATGATTGTATTAAGTGGACTGTCTGTTTTTGATGGAGCCTTAGAGGCTTGAGATGGGTGTGGCCAGAGAGCTCTGTTTGGTTCCTCGGGGTTAAGGGTGTCCCCAAGGTGACACTCCCAGGTTAGGCGTGGTAAATCTCTTTCTTTCTTTTAATTTTTTTTAATTCCGAAGGGATGTAATTCTGCACAGCTGGGTGGAATTGAAGGTAGTTAGCCTCCGATCTCTGGTTTCTGGTGGTGTAACATTCGCCTGCTGTTTTCCAAGGATCACACAGGGAATCTGTGCTGCCCTCAATGTGGACTCAAATTCTCCTGCAGTCTCCCACTGGGTTGCCAAGGTTACCAAATTGTAGCATCTCTGGAAAGTACTCACATGAACTCCTTGAGTTCTCTTACCCATTGTCTCTTTTTTCACAGTCTCATTTCATTAGCACCACACATTCACTAGATCCTAATCCCCTGTTATTTCACCCCCCAAGAGTCAGGTTTTTCTGCTTGGCAGAGGGCAGTTGCAGCCCTGAGGTCGTGCCGCTTATGACGTATGTCCAAAATGGCACCTTCTCTTTGTCTTGCTCACCTTTCAGAGGTGAGCGGAGAGAGAGAAACTCATTTCTGTACCAGTCACTTTTTTTTCCTCTCTCTTCTAGTTAGCCTGGTTAACATTCCCCTACAGGGCTTCAAGCCTCATTCCATCTATGCTCCTCCTTTTGATTTCCCGCCAGTGTCTTGGGCTATTGAGGTTCAGCTCACCTCGTGTTGCAGCGCTGGTTCGTTGATTCTGCTACTGGTGTCCCAAGCTGTGGGCTCCCACGCCCTCCACGCAGGTCCACTGTGAATCACTAGTTCCAGAAGAGTTTCCTCTGCTGTTTCTTCCCCAAGTCTTCCTTGAACCTGCAGTATCTCCACTTTTATTAAACTGTCTCTTCGCGAACTATCAGTGTGCTCCCTTCCTATTCTGCCATCTTGCCGCTCTCCCTCTGAAATTTTTTGAAACCCACGCATTTTTTTGTAATACATATTTTTCATATAATGTTTGAAGATCGCACATGTATCATAACAAGTCTTTACAAATCTTTATTTTTTTATATTTTTTGATAGGCAGAGTGGACAGTGAGAGAGAGAGACAGAGAGAAAGGTCTTCCTTTACTGTTGGTTTACCCTCCAATGGCCGCTGCGGCCGGTGCACTGCAGCTGGTGCACTGCGCCAATCTGAAGCCAGGAGCCTGGTGCTTCTCTTGGTCTCCCATGCGGGTGCAGGACCCAAGGACTTGGGCCATCCTCCACTGCACCCCAGGGCACAGCAGAGAGCTGGACTGGAAGAGGGGCAACTGGGACAGAATCCAGCGCCCCAACCAGGTCTGGAACCCGGGGTGCTGGCACTGCAGGTGGAAGATTGAGCTGCGGCGCCAGCCTCCAAACTTTGTGATTGTCTTGTTCCTTTAGTTATTCCTATAAGTTATTTTGTTAGGTTGAAATTAGCCTATTTGAATTAGTGTCAAATCTTATTTGCTGTAACATAAAGAATTCCTTTATGGATAATTAAAGCAATTTTAGTGGTGTGGTCTAAAGAAAAAAACAATATTGCTCAAGCTGTTAACATCAGGGGACTTCTTGCTGACTTCTTACAGTGCCCTGCAGACTGTACATTATTGCACTCTTGAGGATCCAGGGGCTGAAGTCTGACCTGAAGTTATTATAGAGAATGCTCCATGTGCAAAAGTAATAAAAAACCTGAGAAATATAAGTAGCAATAAATGAGAATGCAGGAAAGACTTCTAGAATTGAACTGACCACAAGGTTTGCTGGGATTTTTTGAGCAGGACAGCACTAGGTTGTCTGTATTGGGCACCAGGTATAATCAGTACAGCCTTGTGAAATTAAAAACTCTATGAAGTTTTGCAGAATGGTGTTTGAGACTCACTAATAGGACCCAACCTACAAGGAATGCAGATGAGACAGAGCATCTCTGACCTTAACATTGGCACTGTGATTGGTCATTCTTTACTTTCCCTTTATATTGCTATAGCAACTTTAAAATGCCTTTTGTTTAAAAACCTGAGGAAATGTATGTCAAAAGTGTTTTTGGTAATCTTTTGTTACCAGTAAATTAACCATCTTAAGTTTGTTATAACTTATTGAACCCATGGTACTAGGAACTTGATAGAACTTTGCAGCATTAGAATACAATTTGCTGCTCGCTCAAACCTGAGGGAGTTGGAGCTTACCCAGCATAATTAGGAATGTAGCCTCTATTTGAAGCCTTGGCAAGAACCATAATTTAGGATTGTGGCTGTGTGTCACTGGTAGAACGTGCTGTTCAGTCCTGAGTTTGGACACCTTGTTTGTATATGACAGAAAAACAGCTTTCATAAACTTCCTGGTGGATAAAGTATCCTTTTCACAATCTGGTGGTTTCATTGTTTTTCTTCTAAAGGTTTCATTTTCCCTTCAAGTGCAGGCAGGTTCATTTTATCAAAGCTGGCATTTTCTCTTCTTTAAAGTAAATCTTGAGTATTTGCTAGCGTATATAAAAGCATGTTGTGTGAGCATAATTACAAGGATGAACTGCTTTGCTTTTGAGTAGTAATGGACCAACCCTTGGTGTGATAAGAAACATGGTTTTTATTCTATCTTGTGGTTCAAAGCCTGCTTACCACTGCTCTTGATCATAATCTTAGTCCATTTTATCAAACGGATTTAGAGTCCAGCGCACCTTTTTTATCCACCGTCTCTCTGAAAAGCAGTAGGAGATAAAGCAAATTTTTAAATATTTATGTATTTATTTGTGAGGTAGATTTACAGAGGTCTTCCGTCCACTGGTTTACTCCCCAAATGGTTACAATGGCCAGAGCTGAACCGATTCAAAAGCTGGAGCCAGGTGCTTCTTTGAGGTCCCCTACATGGTTTCAGAGGCCCAAGAACTTGGGCTATCTACCGCTGCTTTCCCAGGCCATAAGCAGAAAACTGGATTGGAAGAATAGCATCTGGGACACGAACCTGCACCCATAAGGGATGCTGGCACCGCAGGCGGAAGCTTTATCTACTTTACCACAGTGTTGGCCCACAGAGCAAGTTTTTAAGTCAGAGCATTTGATTCTCATTCTGCATTCTGAGGACAAAACTTAATTTCTCCCTGCCCTAGTTTCGTTTTCTATGAAAACCAAAGTACTTCTTAGAGAGTATTCGTGAGTGTAAGTGAAATGTAATGCTCCTGAGAAGCTTAAAGCATATACGTGATGACCTCTTTAGGCTTAACAGTGATTTAAAAATGTTTCTGAAAGGACATCATGTTAAGTGAAAATAAGCCAGAGATTTAATAATGATTTAAACATGTTTCAAAAGGATAGGATGTTAAGTGGAACAGGCCAGACAGATAAATACTTCCCATTATCCCTCAGAAGTGGAAGCTAAAAACCTCAGTTTGAATACAAAATGATGTTTACTCGAAGATGGGTGGTGGGGATAGAGGGAGTTGGATAACACACACCAAATCAGAGTTTGATCAAAAACCCCATCCCTGGTGTTCAGGCATGGCTGGCTGACTGTACTTCACAGTAACCCATTATGGGTTACATGAACAAGCAGAATAGGGCTGTTTCAGGACTCCAGTATCCAAAAAGTGGTATTGGTAAAGGAATGTTGGTTACCCTGATTTAATCAGTAGACATTGTATATGCGTTTGGAAATGTCACATTGTAGCCCATAAATATGCATGATTATTATTAACAATAAATTAATGTCAAAATTCAAGGGTTTTTAAAAATATTTTTAAATATTTATTTATTTGAAAGTCATAGTTACACAGAGAGAGGAGGGACAGAGAGAGAGAGAGAGAGAGGTCTTCCATCTGCTGGTTCACTCCCCTATTGGCTGCAATGGCCCGAGCTGCGCTGATCAGGAGCGAGGAGCCAGGAGCTTCCTCCGGGTCTCCCACGTGGGTGCAGGGGCCCTCTCCTACTGCTTTTGCAGGCCATAGCAGAGAGCTGGACCGGAAGCAGAGCAGCCAGGTCTTGAACCGGCGCCCATATAGGATGCTGGCGCTTCAGGCGAGGAAGTTAACCCACTGTGCCAAAATGCCAGCCCCTAAAAGATATTTTTGAAAGGCATAATTACAGAGAGATGGGGAGAGTGAGAGACAGAGAGAGAGAGAGAAAGAAGGAGGGAAGGAGGGAAGGAGGGAGTGGAGGAGGTAGGGAGGAAGAGAGAGGTATCTTCCATCCTCTGGTTCACTCCTCAAATGGCTGCCATGACTGGAGCTGGATGCATCTGAAGCCAAGAGCCAGGAGCCAGGTTTCTCATTAGGGGTTGCAGGAACCCAAGAGTTGGGCCATCCTCCTCTGCTTTCTCAGGCACATTAGCAGGGCGCTAGATTGGAATCGGAATACTAGGAATCAAACTGCTGCCTATATGGTATGCTGGCAGGAGTCAACACTACAGCACAGCGCTCACCCCTAAGTCTTTTGTTTGTTTTGTTTTCGCTTTTAATTCTTCCTCTGGCTTTATCCCTGAGCAGAATGTGATTTACTTGTCCCTAAAGTGTGCACATTACAAAATTTATGACTTAGAAAGTGGAAGTTGAGAAAAAGAAAATGGAAGTTACACCTCAGTTCTGTTTGGAGATGTCCGAAGCACTGTTGACAGTTTTGTGTGCCCTTTTACAGGTACTTTCCCTGCATTAATAAAAGTGTGTGTTTGTGTTTGTGTGTGGAGGGGTATTTGTATGTGACAGTGCTCACATGCACATAGAAATGACTTTGTGCAGAACTGTCCTCTTAATAGGATGGTTTTCCATCTTCCCTTTTATACTTGCCAGTATAGTAATTGTTGTATCATTATAAATATATAGATTTAATTCTCTTCAGTGACTGTATAAGATTACATTGTATTCCAACATAAGTGGTTGCTATTTTGTATGAGAATTCTGATTTTTCACCATTAAAATAATACTGCAGTGAGAAACCTGGAATATCCATACCTGAGCATTCCTGGAACTGCTGTTTTGATGACCTGTGTTATTTGAGAATCACTAGGTCAAGTACAGTCCTGTTTAAAATGTTGCTAGGTCCTTCTAAATTATCCTCCAGGGTTGCCTCCATCTACACTTCCACAAACAGTGAGGTAAATCTCCTGTGCTTTCCATCAACACCAGGTTTTGATAATTCACATTCCTTTCAGTGATGCCTCTCTGCTTTAGCACAAGACATCTGGAAGGGGAGAGCTGCCCTTCCATCACTGCCTGTTGGCACACCAAGGGCAGTCAGTGTAGAGGAGTCTGTTAAAGCTAACAGGGAGGTGAGCATCTCCAAAGCTAGAAACAGAGGTGTTTGGCTTCCATTCCTGTTTATTAATTGAGATAATGTTTATTGAAAGCTGTTACTGGCCGGGGACCCTGGGAATAGCATGGTAAACAAGACCATGCTCTGCCTTCACAAGCTTGCATTCTAGAGTGGGTTAGCCTTGAACACATCCAGTAGGATATAATGTCAAGTATGGTGAAGACTTCAGATGAAAAATAAAGCAGAGAAAAGGACAAGGGAGGAGGTGTGTGTGGGGAGACCAGGTGCAGGAGAGGATGCCACTCGGATGGTCTTGGAAGGTTCTCTGCTGATGGGTCTCTTGAATGGAGACCCACGTGCAGTAAAGCCTGAGCCCCACTGATAACCTGTATAAGGCCCCATCCAGCTGGGTCTGGCAATAGTAAGTACAGAAGACCTGAGAAAAGAGCCAGTCAGGCAGGTTCCAGAAGAAGCCGGGGAGCTGCACTGACTTTGGATTTGCTAGAGGGAGATAATTGAGCTACTTACTTTCTTTGTCAAATGCCATGTTCAGGTGAATGAAACGGTGAACCGCATGTGTGTGTCTTTGAAAGAGTGATGCTGTTCATGTACAGTAGCACTTGAACCACTAGAATGCAGCATCTTAACCACTGGACAGCAGGTCTCTGTCAGCATTCTGTAGAATGAAGTGGCGTTGCATGCCAGCTCTCTCCCTACCACAAGGCTGACTGTTGAAATTTACACAGGTGTTGAACAGACCTGGGCACCTTCAGTGTGGAAAAGACTAGAGCAGTGCACTCTTGTGCCTGACTGCCCTTCGTTCTGCCTCTTTGTGTTGTACATCATTAAATGTGCTTTCAAAGCTCTGGTGCTCACAGCTGAAAATAAGTAGGTTTGGGGGACAGTCACAGACAGCACTGTCCACTCAGCAGGTCAGGTAGTTTCTCCTTAACCATTGTACCAAATGCCCTACTCCACCCATTATTAACTCTCGTCCTTTCAGAGTTATTAGCTGTGTTATAAAATTTCTAGATTTCTGGGTGGTTTTGTAAATCTTAAAGTAAAAAATAAGAACATTGGTTGCCAGCATTGTGGCTTAGGTGGTAAAGCCACCACCTGTGATGCCAGCATCCCATATGGACACTGATTCAAAGTCCCAGCTAAACTTCCAATCCAGCTCTCTGCTAACGCACTTGGGAGGGCAGCACAAGGTAGCCCAAGTGCTTGGGCTGCTGCATCCATGTGGGAAAGCCAGAAGAAGCTCCTGGCTCTTGGCTTCAGTCTGGCTCAGCCCTGGCCATCGTGGCCATTTAGGGAGTGAACTAGTGTATGGAAGACCTCTCTCTTTCTCTGTCTCTCCCTCTCTTTCTGTAAGTCTGCCTTTAAAATATATGAAATGTTTTTAAAAAACAACCTTTAAGCATTCAAAGAAAGCCTCAAGTAGAAAGAAAAAGAATCTTGCTGACCCACAGTACTCACTGACCTAAAACCTTGCCTGAAAATTTTGTTGAAGTTTGCTGATAAAGTGTTCACCAGAAATGACACATACTGACTTGTGTGAGGTGAGCTGGTAGATATTCTTGAAACTGTAAAAATCACTTCTGCTCGTTTTTACACGATGTACCTGTTATACTCTTGAGCTACTCGAGAGCTGTTGGGTAGAGATGTTATTACTGGCAAAGTGGTCACACTGCACAGCTCCCGTGGGCACCATTGCACTCTGTGAGTGGCATTTCCAGGGCTGGTGCTGTGCACACCTGGGATGTCTTGCCCACAGGTGGTGTGGTATCTGCACAATGTCTGCATGATGGTTCTCTTTTCATTTAGATGGTTGGCAGGGTTCTGTTAGTACACAGTCTCTCAACTTGTGGTTTTTCAATATTGCTCACTCACATGTTTTTGAGTCCCTTCGGGGGTTTGGGTACATTTGTGGCCCTGAGGGCTTGCCCACTTTTCTAGAGACAAGGATAGGCCTGACTTTGCCTCCTGGAACTTCCTCTGAGTTAGAAACCTCTTAGAGTTATTGTACATCCTTGAAATTTTGTATTTAATGGTGGATCTTTAAGCAGAACAATCTTATAAACATAGTACAGCAGACATAGACTTATTTTTATTATTCTATTTTTATTAAAGAGGAGGGAGTAAAGTATTATTGGTCAGTGCACATGGTGCTTAATGTGGAATCTGGAGGTAGAGATGGTGTTTTCTTACTTATATATAGTTTATGATTTCCAATTATCGCCAAGAGGTAAACACTAGAATTAGGTCTAGACTGTGGTTCTAGCTGGTATGCCTCTGTTTTAAATTTCATCTCACATCTGTTTAGCATCAAGATTTCCAGCTTTCCAAGGCTGGCCACAAACTTAAAGCAAGCGTCTAAACCAATTGTTAGAGGAAAAGATACAGCAATGGTAACGATGATGCTAAATCAATCATCTGTGTGATATCTTTCACCTCATCATCTAATTGAAATATCTTTGTTTTCTTGTTTACTGCAATGAAAATAATTCTGACTTACCGAAACTATGCATTTGCATTCCTTCCACATATGAGACAATCTATTTCTGAATCATTGGGCTTCTAAAATTCTGTGGGTAGGGGCTAGTGTAGTGATGCAGGGGGTTAAGCCACCACCTGCAATGCCAGCATCCCATACTTGTTTTCTTTCTGTAATCCAGAGGTTGAAAACCAACCACCACTCTGAAGACATGAGTCGTATGAAAGCAATTTCACTTTATTTAACACTCTCAGGAGAAAAAGCAGATGAGTATATACGGTACCTAAAGAGAAAAACTCTGTCAAATTTTAAATGGAATAGTGGAATAAATTCCATGACAAAAGTGAAACAATCGACCTGTGGCCCCACCACACTGGAACCTGGCCTTGCTTCCTACTTGGGACAGAAAGTAAGAGCTCAGGAGAAGCCTGGAGACATACCCCCTGTGCAGGCCTGTGCAGGCTTGGTCTTTGTTTTCTGACTGGACAATCAGAACTGATGCATGCCATTGAATTCTGAGTTTATAAAAAGGGTGCTCAGTGCTGCTATTTCCCTTTTCTCTTCTTGGTGTCCAGCGATGTGGAATTCTTCATTGGAACGTGTGCTAAGCCCTGGCACTAAGAATAAGGAAGGGAGCAGCCAAGAGCGACACCGCAGGAAGGGCCGGGCTGCTGGTCAGGGGAGTGGCAGTGGATTCCACAGGACCCTCAGGTTTGACCATCCTCGCCTGGTGAGTCTTCTTGAAATGTTTGTGCTTATCATATGCCGGCCTGGACAGAGGCAGGGGACACTTGGGCCTTCAGGAGTCAGGGGGAAGGAAGAAAAATTGTGTATTATGTTATACGTTAGAAATTGAATGCTATATTTTACATTATAAATTTTATTATGTAAGTTTCATATCATATGTTCTAAATAGATTTTAAATTGTGTATTGTAAAACGTACATGTGCTTGGAGATATCACCTACAGTTCCAGGAGGTGTGAGCCTACCTGGCTGAATTCTGATGCCAGGATGGGTGAACCAGCAGGTGAGTCATCTTCTTTTGGGTGGGCAATTAAGATGCCCAGTGACTGTGTTAATTTCCAGGTCTCTTGCTTTATTTTCTGGGTTTATAGTTCTACTTAGTGTATAGGAGCTGAGAAAATGGATCTGGTCCTCCAGAAAGGAAGTTTCTGCTCTCCGGATTTGCTTCCTGTTTTTCCTAATTTGCTAAGATAGCTTATCTCAGTTGGCATTGAAGGTTCTGCCACACAGCAGTGATAGCATTGAGTGGTAAACCCAAAAAGATGGTTGTATATTGTTGTTATTGCCCCACTGAAATCTGATGCTATCCAGTGTTTCCCTAATTTTATGAAAAAGTTCCTGAGGAATACATTGTTATATTGTGTTAATGAATGTGGTTATGTGGGGAGACATATCATGTAAAATTTACATGTCCCAGTTATATTATTGCATTAACTAGGAATATGGGGACTCTGTTTATCATCAGAAGCACCTAGATCAGAGGATGGCACCGGAATTTGTAGAAGTCAGCATTACTTTCTAAGTATATTTGTTTCAGTTATAAAACTATAAGGTTCTGAATAACTCAATACAGGTTCTTTTTACTTCTGAATTAGATTTTGAAATATGAGATATTGAAATCATTTGGATTATGATATGTTTAGAGCATTTTTAGGTCTGAGAAGGCAGGGGCATTGTTTCTGCATAGTATCCACAATGGTTGCCATATAATTAGTTCTAAAACTTTGGTTGATGAAATGAAATTCTTATTTGTTCTTGTGTTTTAAACAACACAGAATTTCAAAATCTGTAGGTATTGTGTTTTGTGGTTTGGTTCTTACAGTATGTGGTGAATTAAGTCTCCCCTCCTTCTGGCTAGCAGTTACTTGTGTTGACACCCAAGGATCATTCCTTGAACCTCATCTAATGAGATGCTGACCAGTAACTACTCAGAAACAGCCCCTTGGTACAAGTCCTCATGGCTGTTCCAGTTTCCTCATTATCCACTCTTGCTGTTCCTGTTAGTGCTGATTGTTCAGATCCAGAAGTTGAAATGACCCCATGTTAAGTCTAAGCGTTTGTTCTCACTGGCCTTCCCATCCTAGACAGCCTTATCTCTGTACCGTGTTTCAGGAAGGTCTTGGCTTTTTCTCCCATCATTAGCTAGACCTGTTTATATTGCCCGTGGTTTTCTCCTTTTGGCTATTTTCAAACTGGATTCCTTGATTCCATAATTCTTTTCCCTCACACACAACACACCAAGAAAAATCTGTTCTTTTGTTTCCTCATGCTCCCCATCCACAGATGTTCTCTGATAACAATCACCAGGCATCTCAAAGGCTGGCTGGTCCCTGCACCCTTCTCAAAGCCACTCGAATATGTGATTCTTTGCTTTTCGCTTTTATGTCTCAATTCTGTCACCTTTTCCACACCTCTGCTCATGTGACCACCATTAAACTTTAGCATCTCCCACAAAAATCCTAGGCTAGCATCTACTAGTGCACTACAAATAAGAAGTTAAAATATAGATGCTTTCTGGGGAAATTCCAAAATTAGAGTTGTTTATGCCAAGCATCTTAAGATGCTTTTTCTGTTTAACTAAAGTCACATCTAAGGGGGAAAACTAGATGCAGAGTTTGCTACAAACGATGCCTTTGTTTCACCTTTATACAATTTTGTTTGTGAGTTATGTAGGCCTCAATAATTATGAATGGGAAAACTAAAACTGACTTGCAGTTCAATATTGGAAATATTTTGAAGCTTTTCTACTGAAGTGCTGTAGTGAGAGAACAGGCATGGAGTCCAGGAAATCCTTCAATGAATTGGTATATGTGTAGTTTTCAGAGTGCAGCTTTCAAAGACATTTAAACTTTGTAAACATTTTCTTACATATGATGTTAAATTTCAAATTGCTGCTCTAACGAACACTGAGCTCTATGTGATTGGTAACCCCCCTACCCTATTGAATCACCTTGGTTGATTTTCCCACCTGATTACTATGGAAGATGGCATGTGAGTGTCAAATAGGGAAAGAATGATTTTTTAAGATTTATTTATCTATTTGAAAGGTAGAGCTACACACAACACAGGTAGGGGCAGAGAGAGAGAAAGAGATAGATCTTCGATCTGCTGGTTCACTCCCCATAGGGCTGCAGTGGCCAGAGCTGAGCTGATATGTAGCCAGGAGCCCGGAGCTTCTTCTGGGTCTCTCACGTGGGTGCAGGGGCCCAAGCACTTGGGACATCTTCCACTTTCTTAGGCCATATCACAGAGCTGGATCAGAAGTGGAGCAGTGGGGACTCAAACCAGCACTCTTATGAGATGCCGGCACTGCAGGCAGAAGCTTTTCCTGCTCTGCCACAGTGTCGTCCCCATGAAATATTCTTGTGGTAGACTAATGTTCATGGTGTATAGCCCTCTGCTCTGTGCAGGTAGAATTTGAGTAATTCTTGGCAGACCCCTGTATTTTGAGGTACCTAGAGATAACATGATAAATGTAATGGGATCCACAGTTTTCCAGTAAAATATCTCATGATATCTGCTGGGGTCCTGCCATTCATGAAAATGGGCTGTAAAGCAACCTGAACAGTGAATACATTGCCACCTATTGATCCAGTGAAACAAGTCCAGAGTGAGCACCTCTAACCCTGGCAGAGGCTACACCCCTGGTGACTAAGATGCTGTAGATCTGTGCTGCTACTCATTCCACGAAGAAGGCCCTGCCATACTGCTGTGAGCATCCTGGCTTAATATTTTGGTATTGTCATGTTTTGGTTTGTTCTTCAACTTAAATACACGGAATCTCCATTTGGTTTGTATATTTCATCTTGCAGTTTTCACAGGTAAATTTCTTTTTTAATAATTTTTATTTATATAAAGATGAACAGATATGTATTTCATATACAGAGGTTGAGGAGTGTGGTGATACTTCCCACCTTCCCCTCCTCCCCCCAGCATCCTGCCCTCCTTCCTCCTTCCTTTCTTGTGATTATAAAATGAACTGAAAGAATGTCATTGTGAAAATGAAAAGAAAGTGTAAATTCTAAACCTTGACAGAACTAACTCCATAATGTGTAGCTCCTAGTAGGAACTGAAAATGCAGATTGTGTTGTTTAAAAATTGTCATGCATTTAAATATGGAAACCCTAGGAATTTAGGTTGAGTTTAGGTGAGAAACTACCATGGTGCCTCCCCAAGCATGTGTTCTGTAAACATAATGTGCCCACAACCAAGTATTGCTTTGAACCAAGGGCCATAGTGGTCACCTGTGATGGGAAATGGAAGGCTTTTTAGGGCAGTGAACCTGAGGACTGTGACCAAGACCTGTCCCAGTGAGTCAGTGAGAGCTCAGACTGTGCACTGGCCCCATCTTCCTATCAGACTTCATTTACGAAGCACAAATTCAAGTTAAATTCAGTAAGAATTTCGACAGCAGGGAGTATATTCTTTAGAGTTTGGTACAGTTGCAGTGTCACTGGTCACATCCTGATGAAGCAGGCCCTGCATTTTCAGTTCCATGGTTTAGTTGGGCTAATTCTCAACCTGCCTGTAATATGTAACTGTGTTACATGCACATAGGAATGTACACCCATTGGTGGGAGAATAGCATGTAGTAATTTATAATTCTCATTTCACTTTTCACTTTCCTGGTTTCCTTCAGATACACTTCCTTTCCTTTTCTATTTCTGAGTTTTCAGTTTGAGGGAGGTGAGATGACAGTGTAATATGTTACTTGGATATTGTCTTAAATATTCTCTTGATAGAATTCTCAAATCTGTATTTTCAAGATATAAACTTCCTGAAATTTAGTTTAGTCAAGCTCATGAATTTTTTTTAAGATTTATTTATCTGAAAGTCAGAGTTACACAGAGAGAGAAGGAGAAGTGGAGAGAGAGAGGTCTTTCATCTGCTGGATCACTCCCCAGTTGGCCGCAATGGCCAGAACTGTGCTGCTCTGAAGCCTGCAGCCAGGAGCTTCCTCCAGGTCTCCCACGTGGGTACAAGGGCCCAAGGACTTGGGCCATCCTTTACTGCTTTCCCAAGCCATAGCAGAGAGCTGGATCGGAAGTGGAGCAGCCAGTACTTGAACCGGTGCCCATATGGGATGCCAGTACTGCATTTGGTGGCCTCACCTGCTACGCCACAGTGCCAGCCCCAATCATGAATGATTTAAAAATCATTGCTGTCCCATGAAGCCTACCAAAACCCCACATTATTAACCTAAGTTCCTTAATTTTTATTTGCATTTTAAGTATAGGGACCTATTTTTGCATGTTTTATTTTCCAGCCTTATTACAATATAACTGAGAAACAAAAATTCTATATATTCAAGGCACGCAATGTGTGTTTTGATATGAGTCTCATCTTTATAATGCTTTTTCACACAAACCTTTCGACTCTGCTGGTACTTACAGTACACTATGAAAGGATAGTACAATGAAGCTACTTAACAAATTTATCATTCTTACAGTGTTTTTTAATTTTTTTATTTATTTATGTGTTTTTCCAGAAAGCTTTTCTTTAAGGTTTACATACTTCATGCAATCATTCAGTACAGCTTTAGCAGCATAGTAATTCTTCCTATGATACCTGCTCACTCATTTATACCCCTGTCCTTTTTGTAGTGATTTTTAAGAACATTGACCTAGGAAATTACAAGTTCAGAATATAGTGTGAACTGGTTACCCACTCCTCCACCTGTGGTGCCGGAATCTGATATGGGCGCCGGGTTCTAGTGCCGGTTGCTCCTCTTCCAGTCCAGCTTTCTTCTGTGACCTGGGATGGCAGTGGAGATTGGCCCAAGTGCTTGGGCCCCTGCACCTGCATGGGAGACCAGGAGGAAGCATCTGGCTCCTGGCTTCGGATCGGCGCAGCGCCGGCTGTAGGGGCCATTTGGGGAGTGAACCAACAGAAGGGAGACCTTTCTCTCTGTCTCTCTCTCAGTGTCTATAACTCTACCTGTCAAATAAAAAAAAAGAAAGGCAGGAAACAGAGAAAGAGAGTAAGACAGAGACAGAGAGAGAGAGAGAGACGACGAGGGATAAACATCTCATGCATTA
Organism: Lepus europaeus; assembly: GCF_033115175.1. NCBI lineage: Eukaryota > Metazoa > Chordata > Mammalia > Lagomorpha > Leporidae > Lepus > Lepus europaeus. The sequence goes on along the minus strand of NW_026909005.1, from coordinate 522,663 downwards.
TTTCACTCCTCAAATGTCCTCAGTGGCAGGGCTGGCCCCAGGTCTCCCACTTTGGCACAGGGGCCCAAGTCATGGGGTCATCTTCTAGTGCTTTCCCAGGCACATTAGCAGGGAGGTGAATAGGACGTGGAGCAGCTGGGACTCGGTGGCAGTCCAGGTGGAGGCTCAAGCATTTACACCCCAGCTCCAGCACCATAACCATATATTTGTATCTTTTGACTAACATCTCTTCATTTTCCTGCTCCCAGTTCATCACAAACACCATCCTGATCTCTGACTATGTTAGTTTGACTTTTGTATATTCCACATGTAAGTGTGCTCATGTAGTGTTTCTTATTTCTGTGTCTTGCTTCACTCCTTGTAATGTTCTATAGTTCCATGCTTTTGGATCCATCTTGTGACAAGTAGTAGTATTTCCTTTCTTTTTAAGGTTTGGCGAGGATTCCACTGTGTGTGTATCCCATTTTTCCTTATGGGTCCATCAACAAACATTTGGGTTATTTCCGTATCGTGAAATTGTGAATGATGCTGAAGTGAATGTGGGGGTGCAGACAGTTCTTTGAGATGGTGATTTTCTTTTGGATTCGTGGCTAATAAAAGTTGTTCCTTTTTTAATTTTCTTGGAGGAACTTCATATTGCTTTTCCGAATGGATGGTGCAATTTACATTCCCTCCAATACTGTATGTTCTGTTTTCTCTACATTGTGCCCAGTACTTGTTATCTTTTAACTTTTTAATAGTAGCTGTTTAACAGATATGCGATAATAAACATTGTCATCTTGATTTGCATTTTGCTGATGATAGCAATGTTCAGAACTTTTTCACATACCCACTGGGTACATCGTCTGTCTTTGTTGGAAAACATTGATTCAGTCCTTTGTACTTTTTTAATTGTATTCTTTGCTTCTTAGTGTATGCATTCCTTGTATTACTCCCTTGATCACACATATGGTTTGCTAATATTTTCTCCTATTCATTGGTTTGCCTTTTCATTTCATTGATCTTTGCTTTACTGCTTTACTAGTTGTAGTTTCATTTCCTTTTATTTGCTTTTGCTCTCTGTGTTTAATTGTTAACACATAAGCAACCACTCTTGAGGCTAATGTCCAGGAATTTTCTATTTTATAAATTGTAAGTGTTCAGATCTTCTGTGTGGACTTTCAGTTCATTTTGAGTTGATTTTAATATGTGGTGTAACAATGATCCAGTTTCAGTTTTGGACATGTGGTTATCCAGGTTGCTTCTGCCTCAGATGTGGGCCTTTATGTCCAGTGACTGCACGTTTGGTAACCCTGGTGGGCCAGGGTTCCCAGTGTCTTCATTTGTATCCATTAAACCAGATGCTGTGGTTGGAGTTAAGCAGGAGCTTGGCATGTGTGGTGATTGGGGAGTAGGAGACCATGCAGTAATGGGGTCAAGACAGGGGGCTGTGGCCTCCTGCTCTGGAAGCCAGGGCTATATGAAGGTATGTCAGGAAGTTTTTTGAAGGGTAGACATTTGGCAATAGTGGGAAAGACAATTCTCAGGATACCAGTGGCAGCCAGTGATGGTTTAAGTAGTTGGATTCTTGCTACCACATTGGAGACCATCCCAGCTTCAGCCTGGGTCAGATCAGCCCTGAGTATTTTGGGCATTTGGGTAATGAACTACTAGATGGGTGGTATCTCTCTCTCTCTCTCTCTCTCTCTCTCTCTCTCTCTCTCTCTCTCCCTTTCCCCCTCCCCCCCTTTTTCTCCCCCCCCCTTATTGATTCTATGTTTTGCTTTTGAAACCAATTGCAATACTAAAACTAGGTGGAAAAATGGATACGGATGATTATCACAGTAGCATTAGATTATTGAGTAATTTCCTAGAATCACACAGGTGGATGTGTGTAGCTCACAGTGATCCATTATATCTGTTGTTAGAAAATGAAATAAAGGAGCTTAAGGCTCTGTCCTTAAAATAATGTCAAAAGATTAATGTAGATTTGATCAGTACAAATTTTATATTAGTACTGAAATGTCACACTAGCCCATAAATATGTACAACTCTTGTTGATAAAATGTAAGTAAAAACAGCAACATGTTACTTGGTATATAAAGTTAAGGGGTTTAAATGATTAATGTCATAACTAATATTATGGTATTTGAAAATGGTTAATTAAGACAAGCAAAACCAGAGCCTGTAAATAACTGAACTGTTCTTTCTTGTCATGCTCAGTCGAAAGGCTACTATGCTGTGTTTTAAGTTGGTGACGGATATTTATTTTAGATTGTTTCCTTTAATCAAGAAAAATGGTAATATGTTTTCATGTGTATGTGAAATTGAATAGCGTCAGAGCAATACAATGTATACGAGATAAGCTGTTTTTCATATTTGGGATTTTACTGTTTTTTGAGAATCACTACAGCGGCATTTCAATTTGCACACTGTTGTTAACGAACCAAAAATTTAAAAAGTGAGGGCTTCCAAATGGTAGAGTTAGAAACGTGCCAGGGGATTCCAATTCAGTCCCATCAAGGTGGCATGAACCAATGCCATCTAACTAGTCCAAGTGATCAATTTCAGTTCACAACTGATCACACTGATAGGTCTAAGATTCGAATGGATCACACAAACAAGACTAGTGTCTGCTAATACTAACTGTTAGAATTAAAAAGGGAGAGAACGATCCAACATGGGAAGCGGGAGACACAGCAGACTCATAGAATGGTAGATGTCCTAAACAGCACTCTGGCCTCAGAATCAGCCCGTAAGGCATTTGGATCTGGCTGAAGAGCCCATGAGAGTATTTTAGACATGGAAAGCCAAGACATTCTGGCAAAAAAAAAAAAATCTCTGCGAGTGAGATCCCCAGTGGGAAAGAATGGGCCATCAAAGAAGGAGGTACCTTTCTCTGAAGGGAGGAGAGAACTGCCACTTTGACTATGACCTTATCTAAGAAAGATCAGAGTTGGCGAACTCAAAAGGCTTCCATAGCCTTGGCAACTCATGGCAAGAGCCTAGGGTGATTACTGAAGCCATAAACAAGGGTGTCAAATTGTTAATTCAACAATAGGAGTCACTGTGCACTTCCTCCTCATGTAGGATCTCTGTCCTTAATGTGTTGTCCAATGTGAATTAATGCTATAATTAGTACTCAAACAGTATTTTAGACTTTGTGTTTCTGTGTGGCTGCAACCTGTTGAAAGCTTTACTTAATATATATTAAATTGATCTTCTGTATATAAAGATAATTGAAAATGAATCTTGATGCAAATGGAATGGGAGAGGGGAGGGTTGCAGGTGGGAGGGAAGCTATGGAGGTGAAAATCCATTTTAATATGTAATGTCAAAAAGGCTTAAAGGTTACCTGTGGAAAATTACTCTGTCGTTTGCCATGTGGGAATTAGAGTAGTACCTGGTAGACTTGTGGACTACCATTGCTAATGGTGCATGCACCCAGACAGCTTCCAGTGGGCTGCCTCTATGGTCCTCCAGGGCTCATGGTCTGTTAACAGGATCTGGCTGGCCTTCAGTTGTCACCTAACATCCACCTGTGACACTATGTTGAGGACATTGTTTCAACTGATAATCAAGAGGAGGAGGATAAATGGGCCTCGAACATCAGCAACTGACTTCTTGACTGAGTGGGTGTGGACTTTAGTTCCATAGGAGATGAGAGCTTGCAACCTCAATATTTTGGTTTATCACTGCTTTCCGTGTCCCTCCACAGACTCCCAGTGAGACAGTGAGGCTTCTTAAGAGAAGGCCTATACTCAAGGTTGTGTGCAGAGTGTTGCTGGCAGCAGCATCCAAGTAACATGGTCTCATGGGATCATTTCAGACATTTGTACCTCCACCTCGGTAATGCAGAGTCTTGTGTGCTGTGGGATGGTGAGTCTAGATGCACCAGATAACTGCTGGCTGCCCCTCACATGCTGCCAAGTACCACCCAGGACATGGTTAAGAAAGTTGATGCCTCATCTGCAACTGGCTCAGATGGTGAAGTGCCGTATCTCAGACACCAACGAAGTCCACACAGATGTACACACCTTGCTGTGGATGGAGACACAAAGCCTGTTCAAAGACTGGGCAGGGCCACATTGAGAAGGGCAACCTTGCTGTGTTCCTGACAGGAAGTAGTCTATAAATCACTGGGCAACAGAGTTGGCAGCTGGCAGCTCTCACTGAACTACATCAAGATCCTGTCCAACTTGTCTGGAAAGCACAAACAGATGGTGCCATGTTGGCACAGAGAGTGAACATAAACTGTCCCTTTTTCTACTGCAGTGGGTGTCCAGAGCATGTGAAACACCACACTACAGAAGGAACCTATTTATTTCAATGGACAGTGTACAGTTAAAAATAAAAAAGAGCTACTGAGGCTGTTAGGCATTCTTCAGCAAGTATGTGCAGCCACCACCCCCGAATTGCAAAGCTGCCCCTAGGACAGTCCCAAACAAGCTGCGTTGGACCCAGTGGAATTATTTATTAACTTACTTAAGCATTATTTATTATGTTTCATTGAAAGACAAGAAAACAGATTTCCCATTTGCTGGATCACTCCACTTGAGTGGCAACGGAGCAAGTCTGAGCCATTCTCTGTTGTTTCCCAGGGTATGCATAAGTAGGAACCTGGATTTGAATGCACGACAGATATTGATCCTAGATACTCTGTGATAGGATGCTGCCACCAAAAATGATGTCTTTAATTTCCGTGCCAGTACAGTGTATTCAAGCCTTCAATTTCTGATTAATATAATGGTAGTGTGAGATAGAGAAATGTATTTCCATCTGTTGGCCTCACCCCCCAAAGCCTGCAAACATTATGGAAGGGCTAGGCCAAAGTCAGAAGCCAAGAACTCCATCCAGCTCTCTCACATTGGTGGAAGAGACCTAAGTAACTGACCCAATGCCTGCTCTCTATCAGAGTGTACATTAGCAGGAAACCTGACAGCAGGAAGATTATACTGAAATCCAGGTGCTCAGATATGGAGCGTGGGTAAACCAAATGGCATCTTAACAGCTCTGTCACAGTTCCTTGGCCATTGTTATATTTTAATTATTTTTTTGTTTGGAAAAAATATTATTGAGGGAGAGACATAGAGATATCATCCAACCCACTACCTCACTCTCCAAATGGCTGCAACAGCTACAGATTAGCCAAGGTGAAGCCAGGAGCAGGAACTCCATCTTCTTCTCCTACATGGGTTGCAGAGTCCTGAGATCTTCCGACATCACCCACTGTCTATCCATGGACCATAGGAGGAAGCTAGACTGTAAATACAGTAGCTGGGGCATGACCCAGCACTACAAAATGAAATGGAAGCATTGTTATCTGAAGCCTTACCTGCTGCGCCATAGCAGAGAGCTGGATGGGAAGTGGGGCAGGCAGATCTTGAACCGGTGCCCATATGGGATGCTGGCGCTCAGGCCAGGGCGTTAATCTGCTGCACCATAGCACCAGCCCCACCATTTACTTTTTAATTTAAAGGCCAACGATGCACCTTTATGAGACTTCGAGTGGGCTGCTTCTATGGTCCTCCAGGGCTCATGGTCTGTTAACAGGATCTGGCTGGCCTTCAGTTGTCACCTAGCATCCACCTGTGACACTATGTTGAGGACATTGTTTCAACTGATAAGAGGAGGAGGAAAAATGGGCCTCAAACATCAGCAACTGAGTTCTTGACCGAGTGGGTGTGGACTTTAGTTTCATACGAGATGAGAGCTTGCAACCTCAAATTTTTGGTCTACATTTTGAAAAAGGAATTCAGAAAAATCCCCAACAAATCCACATATATCTCCTTTTCCTCAGTGATTCGGTTTCAACCAAGGAAGTCCAGCACATTTTCACCTTCTGATAACACCAATTTCCTCACCTTTAGTGAACGCTAAGACCCACCTATCTCACAAGTCACCCACAAGGATGCACCTTGGTCAGGCATACTTCCAAAGAAAAAGCTGATGGCTACTCTATGGATAGTTTTTGGTTCTGAGGGTCACATAGGTAAAGGACTTTAAATTAGATTTGAGCTTTTAGTGACACTACTGTTTGATTCACAGAGAGTTTGGACTACCTCCCTCGGCATCATGAGCTGGGTCCTGGCCTCCAGCCACTGAGAATCTCTTGTTAAATGGAAGTGGTATTTTCAGAGCCCAGACAAACCCACACCCTGAGGAGTCTGTGTCCTTAATGAGGATGTCAGCCTCTGACCGTTTGTCTATTTGGAGAGCCACCATCAGTCATCTCACATCAGATACCTCCTTCCAGATACAGGGGTAGTGTCATGTGTTTCAGGGGGCAGAACTTGTAATCATCCTACTTGTTGAGCAGTCCACCCTCACTCAAGGCCTTCTTGAAATTCACATGTCTACCAATTCTTGAGACATCACCAATTGCTAATGGACTTTGTGTGGCCTCAAACTGGACCATCCATACCCTTATGTTGGAGTACCTCCTTTGGTGGGTCACTGTTGATATCTGTACTACCGGCCTAACCTCACGGACCAACTCAGCTATTTTGCTTGCCAAAATTCTACTGCCTTTTAATGTAGCAAAACTGCACTATACATTATCTGCATCCTTGCTTTCATAGTGGAGCCTCCCAGGCTTGTATGATTTGAGACATCATAGGCCTATCAACTTGGATTTGAGCTTGTAGCTTTCCTGTTGTATCCAAGTCAGTTGTGGAAGTCTTCCAGGAATGCCCGCTGTACAGGCAAAACTGTCATTCCTCCTCGCATTGTTGCATTTGTAGTGGTGATTATTCACATGCTACCTGGCAAGTGGATTTTATTGGCCTGTTGTAGCAAATGGCAGGTTCTTACTGTTCTGTAAGCCTACACCAGACTTCTATTGCTTCTTTATTAATGGCTGAAATTGTCATCAGATTCTAAGTACTTCATCCCTGGTGCATTAAACATGGGACTGAAAGTATCTGAAATACTTAGTTCCTGTCCATTTGGTGTTTACACAGTGATGGAGTTTCTTTCTAGTTCATGTGAAGGTTTTTTTTGGAAAATTTTGAAATTAATAATAATTGTACATACTCAGAGGCTACTGTGTGATATTTTGGTACCTGTCTGCAATGTGTCCTGATTAAAAATGGGATGATCAATATTTCCCTTTATTTGTCAGTACTTAGGATTGAAGTCTTGGAGTTTCTTCTGTATGTTCATTCAGTACACACTCAGTTATTGTGAGATATCCTCTCCATTACTCTGTGTAACATTAGAAAGTTACTCCTTGATCTAACGCTGATTTGGAACCCATCATCCAAACTCCTTGCATTTTCCCTCCAACCTCTTACAGCCTTTATTAATTATTATGTATTCATATAGGGGTATTTTAAAGATTTATTTATTTTTATTTGAAAAGCTGAGCTACAGAGAGAGGGAGAGACAGAGAGATGTTTTCCTTCTGCTCATTCATTACCCAAATGGCTGCAACAGCTGCATCAGAGTAAATTCAAAGTGGATGTAGGGGCCCAAGCACTAGGGCCATCTCCCATTGCTTTCTCAACCCATAACCAGTGCGCTGGTTCAGAAGAGGAGCAGCAAGGATATGAACTGATGGGTGCCCACATGGGATTCTGGCACCACAGGCAGAACCTTAACCTACCATGCCACAGCACTGGCCCCCGATTGTTTTAGCTTGTGTTTGTGAGGGAGTGGGTACAGTATTTGCCTTTCTGTGTCTGGATTGTTTTCATTTACTTCCAGTTCCATACATCTAGCTTCAAGTGACAGGGTGTCATTCTTTTCAAATGGCTGGATAATATTTTGTTTCATATATATACAACGAACTCTTGACCCCTTCATCTGATGAACTCTCAACTCATTTTGTTTGCCAAGATACTATTCCCTTGTAGTGAGACAAAAGTGCAGTCTACTTTTTCTGCATTCCTGCCCTCATAGTGGAGACTGTGGTACCAAAATGAGTTTGAACTCCTGGGCATATCTGATTTGGAGACATTTTCCTATTGTGGTACCAGAATGAGTTTCTCGTCCCAGGCATATCTGATTTGGGGGCATCTTATGGCTGTCATTTTGGATTTCTGATTGTGGTTTTCCTATTCCATCCAACTCAGTTGGAATATTCCCCCAGGAATGTCTGCTTTGCAGACAAAACTTACATCATTCCTTTTTCTCCCATGGTGGCATTTGGAGAGGTGATTACTCTCACGTGCCACCTGGCAGGTGGATTTTATTGGTCTGCTGTTGCAAGAGGCCAGTGATTATTATTGTTGATAACCACACCAGACTGCTCCCTGCTCTTTCCTTCATGGCTGAAAATGTGCTTCAAACATGGGACTGTAGATACGTGAACTATTTAGTTCCTTTCTGTGGGACATGTACCCAGTGGTGTTGCTGGTTGATGGTATGGTTCTGTTTTCTGAAAATTTTGACATTAACAATAATTTCACCTACCTAAGGGCTACAGTATTATGTCTTGGTGCATGTCTGCAATGTGTCCTGATGAAAAATGAGATGATCAACATTTCCCTTCCTTTGTCAATATTTTATGATGGAAGACTTGGAATTTCTTGTGTATGTTCATATAATACATTCTAGGTTATTGTGAGCTAGTCTCCTCACTGTGCTGTGTAACAATAGGAATTTATTCCTTTGATCTAATTCTGATTTTGTGCCCATCATCAAAACTCCCTTCATCCACCCGAGTGCCTGCCATCCTGTATTAATCATTATGCATTCATGTTTTTAGCTTGCTTATGTGAAGGTTTGCATGTGTTGTCTTTCTGTAGCTGGCTTTTTTCACTTAACATGATATCCTCCAGTTGCATACATTTTGCTGCAAAGGACAGGATTTCATTTTTAAATGGCTGAATAGTATTCCATTTAGTATATACACAACAAATCCTTATGTCTTCATCTGCTGATGGATATGTTGGTTGATTCCATATCTTGGCCATTGTTAACAGTGCTGAAGTAATCATGGTGGAGCAGGTATCTCTTAGATACAATGATTTCATGTCTTTTGGACGTATACTGAGTATTGAGATTGTTGAGTCATATGGCAGTTCTGTTCTTAGTTTTTAGAAATCTCCACGGTGTTTGCTGCAGTGGTTGTACTCATTTGGATTCCCATGCTCAGTATACGAGAGTTCTCCTTTCTCCATATCCTTGCGAGATTTTTTTACTTTTTCTTTATGATAGGCATTTTATCATTATGAGGTAATACTACTCTTTTGGAGTTCTGATTTGCGTTTCGTTTTTTAAAGGGTTTTCTTTTTAACTTTTATTTAATGAATATAAATTTCCAATGTACAGCTTATGGATTACAATGGCTTCCTCCTCATAACTTCCCTCCCACCCGCAACCCTCCCCTTTCCCGCTCCCTTCCCCTTCCATTCACATCAAGATTCATTTTCAATTCTCTTTATATACAGAAGATCAATTTAGTATATATTAAGTAAAGATTTCAACAGTTTGCACCCACATAGAAACACAAAGTGAAACATACTGTTTGAGCACTAGTTATAGCATTAAATCACAATGTACAGCACATTAAGGACAGAGATCCCACATGAGGAGCAAGTGCACAGTGGCTCCTGTTGTTGACCCAACAAACTGACACTCTAGTTTATGGCGCCAGTAACCACCCTAGGCTCTCGTCATGAGTTGCCAAGGCTGTGGAAGCCTTCCAAGTTCGCCGACTCTGATCATATTTAGACAAGGTCATAAAAGACAGGGAGAGGATAGTAACCAATGATCCTAAGAGTGGCATTGACCAGGTCTGAACAATAAAACAGCATTAAGTGGGGAAGAGGACCTTCAGTACACACAGGTTGGGAGTAGAGCCATTGGTGGTAGAGTAGAGGTTATGATTACAAAGGAATGAGGCCCAAGTGCGCTAGACAGGGACTAGAACAAAGGACAGAATCATTATTAGAGGAGCTAAGAAAGGTGCTGTCTAAGCTACAAGTAATTTTTCTGATTGAGAGGCAAATAGAACCTGACAGAAGGGGCCTGGTAATAATCTGGTGGGCTTTAGGCCTTGTAAGTTAAGAGGCCCAGACATATCTATCTCTTCACATGGGGTACATCCTAAGGGAGGTGTGAACCTCCTAGGGGAAGGCACCCTGTTGACTTTCATTACTTAGCTGGCCTGGGAGGAGAGCTGGCCAGGTAAAGGCAGGTGGCATCTCTAACAAGAAATTTACAGTTCTGCCTGCAATGTTGCTGACCCTGCTTGGCTGTCCCCTCAGCTGCAGTGGTCACTTTGCAAGTTGGGCTGAGTGAAGGGCTTTTCAGCTTAGAGCTAATAAGATCTGTGGCTCTGACCTGGGCATCCTTCGACTCCAGGGCAGGTCCATTTCCAGTGATCCAACTCTTGGCAGAGCTGCCAGGGCTCTTCACAAGCTGACTTCTGCTGAAGCCCAGGCTTACCACATTGAAAGCCACTGCAGTGGACTGGCCTGTTGGGTCTCCTTGAGGGCAGATCACTGTACAGATCAGCCATTAACAGGCCTGCCACCCATTGCTTCTGATGCCTAGCTTTCTTTTCCTCCTGGTTTTTGTTCAAGCAGACCAGAGGATGCAAGTCAAGGGAGTGCCCATGTCCCATCTCTAATCTTCGGTGGCCTGAACTACAAGTCTGTAGTCACAGGCATGTTCTGTAGTAGTTTTTCTAAGGTAGACAATGCCCATGAGGAAAATTATATTCTCACTTTAAAACTTTCTTTCCCTTTGGTCTGAAAGGGAGGTTTTTTCTACTTACTGTTTGCTTCGCTGATGGCGAAGTAAATCTAGCTATGAGATTATAATTTAAGCTCTTATTTTGGCTATGCTATTACAGAAAAATGTTAGCCATCTCTTTTATAAGGTCTAAAGATTAAATTGTGCGTCCTACAGATTCCTTCATAATAGAATTAGTTTCCTACCTTGAAGAGAATAGAGAAATGAAAGAACAAGTTGGGCTTAGAATAGAGAAATGAGGGAGCAAGTCCTAGATCGCTTGCTGACAATAGCAATTCACATGAATACTTAGCAAACAGTTTCAATCATTAGATAACAACTTAAGAAAACATTTACCAGATTGGCTGGCGCCGCGGCTCACAGGGCTAATCCTCTGCCTTGCAGCGCCGTCACACCGGGTTCTAGTCCCAGTCGGGGTGCCGGATTCTGTCCCGGTTACCCCTCTTCCAGGCCAGCTCTCTGCTGTGGCCAGGGAGTGCAGTGGAGGATGGAGCAAGTCCTTGGGCCCTGCACCCCATGGGAGACCAGGATAAGCACCTGGCTCCTGCCATTGGATCAGCATGGTACGCTGGCTGCAGCGCGCCAGCCGCGGCAGCCATTGGAGGGTGAACCAACAGCAAGGGAAGACCATTCTCTGTCTCTCTCTCTCTCTCTCTCACTGTCCACTCTGCCTGTCAAAAAAAAAAAAAAAGAAAACATTTACCAGAAGGTCCAATGCCTTTTATAAATTTTAAGAATCATGTATTTGGAAACACCTCTTAAATATCTAACATGGTGTAGTTTGTTTAACCAGTAAACTTAAGCACAAACATATAAAATGTTTTTAGTTTCTTTCTACCAACAAGTATAAAACATATGATACAGAGATTCAGGTCACACGAATTAAAATGTATCTTTGATTAAATTTAGCAGCTTAAATTTATGGACGATCTTATCTATAAGCCGATTAAAATAAAATTCTTAATGAAATTTTCCCATGTGGACATACAATATGTACACATATATAAAATAACATAATAGACCAATATAGCAATTTTAACAATAGCTTTTAAAACCTTTAACTTTTAAAGAGTTTTTGAAATTATTTGAGAGGCAGAGTTAACAGACACAGAAGGAGGCACACAAAGGTCTTCCATATTCTGGTTAACTCCCCAGATGGCCGCAATGGCGAGAGCTGAGCCCATGCAAAACCAGGAGCCAGGAGTTTCTTCCAGGTCTCCCACGTGGTTGCAGGGACCCAAGCAGTTCGGCCATCTTCCACTGCTTTCCAGGCCATATGCAGAGATCAGAATCAAAAGAAGAGCATCGGCAGAGGCTTCGCCTGCCGTGCCACAGTGTGAGCCCCTATCTTCATTTCTCTGATGGCTAGTAATAGTTTTATTCATATATTTGTTGGCCATTTTAATTTCTTTTGAGGATTGTCTTTTTAGGCCCCTTGTGCCCATTTCTTAACTGCATTGGATGCTTGATTTTGAGTTTTTTGAGTTCCTGATATATTCTGAATATTAATCCTGTGTTGGATAAGTAGTTTGCAAGTATTTTGTCCCTTTCCATTGGTTGTTTATTCACTCTATTACTGTTTTCTTTGCTGTACAGAAGCTTCAGTGTTTGATGTAATCCCATTCATCTAGTTTTACTTTTGCTGCCTGAACTTCTGGGGTTTTAACCAAAAAATCATTGCCTCTACCTCCTTTAAGAGATGTCTCCCTATGTTTTATTCCAGCAATTTTGTATTTTCAGGTCTCAGATTTAGGTCGTTGATCTATCTGAGTTGATTTTTATGTGTGGTGAAACGTAGACATTTAATTTCATTCTTCTACATATGTATATCTGGTATTGTCAGCACCACTTATTGAAAAGACTATGGGATTCTTATCAAAAATCAGTTAGCTGTTATGTATGTATGTTTGTATTTATGTATTTTTTCTCTTTTTTGTTGATCTTTGTATCCATGTTCATTCCAGTTTCATCTTATTTTATTTACTATACCTTTGTGAAATCAGGTATTGTTATGCCCCCAGCTTTGTATATTTTTTCTTGTGTAGGATCACTTTGGCTGCTCTGGGTCTTCTGTAGTACCATATGAATGTTATAATGTTTTTTTTTTCTGACTGTATAAGTATGCTGTTGGTATTTTGATAGGACTTGCTTTGAATCTGTATATTTCCTAAGGAATATGAACATGTTAATGTTAATTCTTCTAATTCATGAACAGAGAATGTCTTTCCATTTTCATGTGTCTTCGATGATTTATTTCATCAGTGCTTTATGCCTTTATTGTGATCTTTCACTTATTTGGTTAAATTTATTATTAAATATGTAATTTTTGTAGCTATTGTAAATTTAGCTTTCTTTTTTCCTGTTTCATACTTTTTTATTTAAGATATACAAACTTCATATATTTCATATATACAGATTCAGGAAGGTGATGATACTTTCCACTATACTCACCATCCACTCATATTCCCACCCTTCTTCCTCTTCCCTCTACTATTCCCATTCTTACTTTTTACAGAGATCTTAGACTTAACTTTGCAGAGGATAATTATTAGTGTGTAATTTTTTGTGCATTGATTTTATATCCTGCAACTTATTGGTTTATCACTCCCAACATATTTTTACTGCAGTATTTTAAGTTTTTTTCTGTCTAAAATCATGTCTCCTGAAAAAAACAGAAATTTTGACTTCCTCCTTACCAGTTTTCATCCTTTATTTCTTTACTTTGCCTGAGTACTCTTGTGAGTACTTGAGATACTATATTGACTAAGAATGGTTTATTTGGAGTTCTTTTCTTGTTCAACACTCAGGAGAAATGTTTTCAGGTTTTTCCCATTCAGTATGATATTGGCTATCATTTTATCATATAGCTTTGATAATTTTAAGCTATGTTTCCTCTGTTCCTTGATAGTTCCATTTTTTTAATCATGAAGGGATGTTGAATCTTGTGATGGAAGCATCCACTGCATCTATTGAGATGTGCATTTGTTTTATGTTGTTCATTCTACTGATGTGATTTCGTTGATTTTTATAGATGTTGAACCACACTTGCATGCCTGTGATAAAACCCACTTCATCATATTACATGTTGTGTGTATACATATATATATATATATATGTATGTATATGTATATATAACATACATATGTATATCTATGATATCTTTTGGATGTATTGTTGCATTCATCATGTTTCCAGAGCCTCAAAGCCTCTAGAAAGTGTTTGAACTGATGAAATCTTTACTTAGTATATACTGAAGCAATCTTCTGTATATAAAGATAATTGAAAATGAAAAAAAAAAAAACCCTTGGTGTTAAATTGGAAATTACATGGAAAGTTAATCTTTTTTACAAAATATCATGCAGGATCTCTGTCATTAATGTGCTGTACACTGTTATTTAATGCTGTAACTAGTACTCCAACAGTATTTTTTCACTTTGTGTTGCTATGTGAGGGCAAACTGTTGAAATATTTATATATACTAAACTGATTTTATGTATATAAAGAGAATTGAAAATGAATCTTGATGTGAATGGAAGGGGGAAAGGGGAGGGTTGCAGGTGGGAGGGAAGTTAAGGGGGGGGAGCCATTGTAATCCATAAGCTGTACTTTGGAAATTTATATTCATTAAATAAAAAAAGAAAGTGTTTGAAATAAGAAAGCTTGAACTCACTACCCATGCTTTTTCAATCCCAAAAAGCCCAAAACATTTTCCCAAGGTCACAGAATGACAGACTGTACTAAGGAAAATCTTAAAAACCTAATTGCAGGTCTGGCACTGTGGTGTGGTAGGGTAGGCCTCTACCTGCAGCACTGGCATCCCATATGGGCACCAGTTCATGTCCCAGCTGGCCCTGTTCTGATCCAGCTCTCTGCTATCACCTGAAAAAGCAGTAGAAGGAGGCCCAAGTGCTTGGGCCCCTGCACTCATGTGGGAGACCTGGAAGAAGCTCCTGGATCCTGGATTCAGTTCGGCCCAGCTTTGCCCATTGTGGCCATTTGGGGAGTGAAGCAATGGATAGAAAAGCTTTTTCTCTGTCGTTCCCACTCTTTGTCTTTAACTCTGTCTCTCAATTAAAGAAATCTTCAAAAAAACACTATTCCCAATGACAATAAATCTTTCTGTACAGATATAACAATGCTAAATTCCTTCTGTATGGATAAGAATAAGTTGCATGGTCTAGTTTTGTATTCATTTAATAATTTTTTCATACATTTCAAACTGAACCATTAAAAATCAACAATAATTGGAAATTTAAATCAAATGAATAGGGTCTCATATAAATTTCATCAAGATTTTACTAAAGCCATGAGAACAAGCATCCTGACAAAAGGAACTAAAAATGTATTCCAAAATTTTGCTGGAAAGGAATCATGCTTTCCATGGTGGTTTCTACACAATAAGCAGTAGCTTTCTGCATGTTCTTGTATTCGAATCCTCTCTGATAGGACTGCTGGCCAGAATCAGTAAAGTGTCATCAGGTTTGCGTGTTTGGTTTATTACATGCTGTCTTTCTGTGACCTTGGGAAATGGCTTCAACTTTCTGGGATTGAAAAGGCATTGGTAGTGAGTTCAAGCATTCTTACTTCAACCACTGTCTAGGCTGTGAGGCTCTGGGAATGTTACGAAGTCTTAGTTTGGTTGTACTGTTTGTGCAACTCTTCAAGTCTAAAATGATTTCTTCTAAAAAGTTTAGAAGGAGAGATTTTTTTATGAGTCAACATACATGTGAATGAACCCTCACGTCATCAGATTATTTTGTGTACTCATTTCTAAAAAAATACCTATTTTCAACTTTGTTTAATTTAAAGGGTGGAATGTTCTAAGTTTAGAGTCTGTTTATCATAAAAATCATGACTTTTGTTTGTTCAAACTAGGGAAAGAATCCTTGTAGCTAATCTCAGGTGACACCAAGTTGGCATTATATTTCTTGATGAATTCAGAACTCCTTCAATTTCCTGATCAGTGGTGTATTTATAGTGAACGGCACGCAGTTGAATGCTTCAGAAGATTTATTTACTTATCTGAAAGGTGGAGTTACAGAGAGGGAGAAGCAGAAAGAGAAGCTTTCTATCAGCTGGTTCACTCCCCAAATGGCTGCAATGGCCAGGGATGGGCCTGGCTGAAGCCAGAAGCCAGGAGCTTCATGTGGGTGTCCCACATGGGTGCAGGGGCCCGAGAACTTGTGGCCATCTTCCATCACTCTTCTAGATGCAGTGAGCCAGATCAGCAGTGGAGCAGCCGGGACTCGAACCACCACCCAGCTGGGATGCCAGCACTCCAGATGGCGACTGAACTCGCTGCGTCACAGCACCAGCGCAACACAATTGAGTTTTTAATTTTATGCTTACCTGCTAACATCATGCCTTTCTTTAGATAAGGGAAATCCCTCTTTTCACAAGGACAATTACATAAAGAAGTTGACAGGTGTATCTGTTGTCTTCTGTTCCAGAGTGTTTGGTTATCTTTGCAAGAACTCCTTTTCCTTCTCAGAAACAAACATCTGAGGAGTTACTGAGATGAACATTCCATTTCTTTATGTGTTAATGGTTTATTATCATTGGAGGAAGTCTTCATTGATTTTTCTCATCAGTACAATCCCAGACATTCACCTAAAAATCCACCCCAGCAGTTCTTTGTTCTTTATGGTGAGAGCTTTTGTGTTTAGATAACTAAAATTTGAGGGGTTCCAGCACTGTGGTGTAATGGATAAAGCTGCTGCCTATAGTGCTAGCATCTCATGTGAGTGCTGGTTCAAGTCCTGGTTGCTCCACTTCGATCCAGCTCCCTGCTATGGCCTGTGAAAGCAGTAGAAGATGGCCCAAGTCCTTGGGCCCCTGTACCCACTTGGAAGACCTGGAGGAGTCTCCTGGGTCCTGGCTTTGAATCGGCGCAGCTCCAGCTGTTGTGGCCAACTGGGGAGTGACCCAGCAGATGGAATACCCTCTCTCTCTCTCTGCCTCTGCTTCTCTCTCTGTGTAACTCTGACTTTAAATAAATAAATGATTAAAAAATTAACATTTTGAGCTATGTTTTACTTTTGCTCAATAATTTTATTGAAAAGTGCTTTGAGAAATCAAAAATAAAACTATCCATGAAAAACTTACTTATTCTTACTATATTACAGCTATTTTTACTATATTATGCAGCTATCATTTTAATGTTTTAATGGTAAAACATGCATTAGATTTTTTGCATATTTTTCTTTCCTACAAATTTAGTTATTTCAAATTAATTCATGCAGATGGTATTTATCCTATAGTAGAATGGAGAAAAAGCATATAGATAAAAGTGCAAACATGCAAATTTTCAACTTCAAATATGTAAATAATTTCTTTTTCAAGATTGGTGTTTGAGAGGTAGAGTAACAGACAGAGAGAAGAGGAGACAGAGAGAAAAGTCTTCCATCTTCTGGGTCACTCCCCAATGACTGCTACAGCCAGAGCTGAGCTGATTGGAAACCAGGAGCCAAGAGCCTCCTTGGGGTCTCCCACATGGGTGCAGGGGCCTGAGCACTTGGGCCAACTTTCATTGGTTTTCCTGGGCATAGCAGAGAGCTGGATTGGAAGAGATGCAGCTAGGTCGAACTGCTGCCCATATGGGACGTTGGTTCTGCAGGTGGTGGCTTAGCCCATTACAGTGCTGCACTGGCCCCAGTAATTCCTTTTGTAAGTTAAATGTATCATATTTGTTAGATGCTCTTTACACACACACACACACACACTCACTCACACTCAAACGTTTGTAACCAAAAAGT
Organism: Lepus europaeus; assembly: GCF_033115175.1. Classification (NCBI taxonomy): domain Eukaryota; kingdom Metazoa; phylum Chordata; class Mammalia; order Lagomorpha; family Leporidae; genus Lepus; species Lepus europaeus. Next base: position 505,225 of record NW_026909005.1, on the reverse strand, counting down.
CATATTTGTATTTGATGTTTGGAAAATACAGCAAGTCTATCTGCAAAGACACTTAAGCAGGTCAAGGGTACAAAATAATGAGACATTTATTAGGATGACTTTATGGAGAAGGTGATCTGCATGAATGAGAGCCATCAGAATAAAACCATCTTCTGCAATTTTCGTCAAAACTTTCTTATTCTTTTCTTGCTTAGTCTAATAAGGAATGAAATTGATAACAAATAGATCATCTGTTTCATAGTATTACATACATTTTACTAACACCAGATGTGTTGGAAGTGATATTTGTAGGAGAAACAAGGTTGCGACTTCTAAACCTAAGTTATGATAATCTTTGAATCTTAAAAGGTACTGATGATTTTGGAAGAGAATTTTGGAAGGAGTAGATAAGCACCAGTGATGATCTAGTTACACAGATTAATTCTCAGAAGTTGTGAGGCTTTATAAAAACTACAGGAAAAACAAAACATCATTAAGATTTGTAGTTCTAGTTAGTCCCATTTAAAAAGTTTTGCTTTTGTGGCCTGGATTTTGGAGCTTTCCTCCTACATTGTCTCCTAGGAGTTTTACAATTTCTGTTCTTAGAGTTATTCATTTTGAGTTGTTGTTGAGCATGGTAGAATGATCCAATTCCATTCTTTTGCTTATAGAAATCCAGTTTATCTGTAACTATTATTTTAAAAGATTTATTTTCTCCTTTTGAAAGGCAGAGTTAGAGAGAGGAAGAGACAGAGACCATCCATCTGCTGGTTCACTCCCCAGATGGCTGCAATGGCCAGGGCTGGGCCAGACCAAAGCCAGGAGCCAGGAGCTACTACCAGGTCTCCCATGAGAGTGCTGGGGCACAAGTACTTGTTCCATCTTCAACTGATTTCTGGAAATGGAGCAGCTTGGACTCTAACCAGTGACCATATGGGATGCCAGCATTCTAGGCAACAGCTCAACTTGTTATGCCACAATGCCGGCCCCCATTTATTTATTTTTTAAGAAGTTGAAAGTTTTATTTTGCTGCAGATTTGTTACTTCACTGTATGAAATACCATTAGCAAAGACAGCACATTGAAAAGTTAATATGGTATTGTTCTCTGATACTGTAAAACTAGCAAAAATGCTTTCTCTGCTTCCAACCATTTTCTTTTTTTTTTTTTGACAGGCAGAGTGGACAGTGAGAGAGAGACAGAGAGAAAGGTCTTCCTGTGCCGTTGGTTCACCCCTCCAATGGCCACCGCGGTAGGCGTGCTGCGGCCGGCGCACCGCGCTGATCCGAAGGCAGGAGCCAGGTGCTTCTCCTGGTCTCCCATGGGGTGCAGGGCCCAAGGACTTGGGCCATCCTCCACTGCACTCTCGGGCCACAGCAGAGAGCTGGCCTGGAAGAGGGGCAACCGGGACAGGATCGGTGCCCCGACCGGGACTAGAACCCGGTGTGCCGGCACCGCTAGGTGGAGGATTAGCCTAGTGAGCCGCGGCGCCAGCCCCATTTTCTTTTTTTTAAGGGAAAGAGTTTATGACACGCAAATTCGTGAAGCGTTCCATATTTTTTTGCTATATGGGCAAAATGTTGAAATCTTTACCTAATATATACTAAATTGATCTTCTGTATACAAAGAGAATTGAAAATGTATCTTTACATGAATGGAAGGGGAAAGGGAGTGGGAGGGGGGAGGGTTGCGGGCGGGAGGGAAGTTATGGGAGGGGAGAAGCCATTGTAACCCATAAGCTATACTTTGGAAATTTATATTCATTAAATAAAAGTTTAATTAAAAAAAAAACCACAGAGGATATCTATATTAAAAAAAAAAAAGAGTTTATGGGGGGAAACCCGACAGAGAGAAGGGACGAAGAGAGAAGGACCTGGAGAGAAGGGACGAAGAAGGAAAAAGGCAGAAAGAGAGTGTAAGAGAGAGACAGAGATTAGGAGATGGAGAGGAAGAGAGAGCTGCGTGCTCAGGAATAGCTCCCTTTAAAACGTTGCCAGGGGGCGGGCAGGGAAGTAGAAGTGTCGGCTCCTTGCCTGCAAGGTGCCAACGTAGTCACGACATGACCGCAGTTTATCGGTTCTAAAGGAACTTTATTCTCAGCAAAAGAGGCACTTATAGAAAAGAACGAGGAGAAGAGAAAAGAAGAAGAAGTGGTAGGGGTAGTCATACCCCCCCCCAAGCCAACAGGATTCATATATATCATCCAAGCCCCGGGAGCATACAGTCCTCAGCCAATGATGGCTCTGTCCACGTGCCATGCACGCAGATGTAGTCCAATCCGATGGAAGGGCACGTATAGCCTCAGGTCAAAAGTTCATCTGTTTCATCTAGTTCCTCCTAGTTGTTTGTGCAGAGTCCATCCTGTTTCAACTTGGTTGTTGGTGTAGGACTTGTGGTAGGCACTTCCTGGAGTTGTTTTTCTCAACCGATTGCTGCAAGCTACGTAGATACAGAAATGAGGGAGTTCCCACAGGTGGCCAGCATGCAGTTCCCCACAAGAAGCCTCAAATCCCATTAGGATGTGGATGGGGCTGACATTGATGTTTGGACCATGTGGCCACCTGGCTTCCTGCCATGGCGGTGGGGGCTGGGGCATAGGATGGTGTCAGGGTGTAGATCATGCAGTAGTAAAACTGCATCATTTTACTAACATTCCCCCTGTTTGTGTTTTATGAAGCAGGAGTTTTATGGGATTACATTAGCCCCAAAAGTCCAGGAGGGCTAGAGGGACGATGATCTGTCTTAAGCTACTTTCTGCTGACATGGGGCGACGAGGTACTCTTCTCTGGCGTGGGACAATGTCTCAAGCCACTGTCTCCCGGATGGGGAGCCAAGTATATCCCTGTAGCAGCATTTGGTTGACCAGCAGGTTGCTGAAGGCCTTGGTTCGTTCCATTATCAATAAGTAAATACAGTAGTATAAAAGACAGAGTGAACTAGCAACCAATGATCCTAAGAGTGGCATTAACCCGGTAATGAGAGGATTTCATAGAGGAGAGGAAATGTTTTGGTTTCATGAGCAGAAAATCTGAGATATAAAACTGTGGATGATAAGACTTCAAATAGGCGTGTTTAAAATTATAAGCTCATTAACCAACAGGAGGCACTTACTTACTTCACACAGTATTTTCAAAAGCAGCTGAAGGATTTTACAAAACACTTAATCCTTTAGCCCCTGGTCCTTTCTCATTAAGATAACCATCACATCTAGTAACACAAGATCATTAGACTTTTTAGCTTTCAGATATTTGTATCAGTAGCATTTTATATTATAAAAACTTAAAATGTGGCCAGCGCCGTGGCTTAACTGGCTAATCCTCCGCCTTGCAGCGCCAGCACACCGGGTTCTAGTCCCAGTTGGGGCGCCGGATTCCATCCCGGTTGCCCCTCTTCCAGGCCAGCTCTCTGCTATGGCCCGGGAAGGCAGTGGAGGATGGCCCAAGTCTTTGGGCCCTGCACCCGCCTGGGAGACCAGGAGAAGCACCTGGCTCCTGGCTTCGGATCAGCGAGATGCGCTGGCCGCAGTGGCCATTGGAGGGTGAACCAACGGCAAAGGAAGACCTTTCTATCTGTCTCTCTCTCTCACTATCCAATCTGCCTGTCAAAAAAAAAATTAAAATGTAACACCACCTCACATCTTGACAGTACTTCTAACATCCAAATAGCCTAATTAGTTGGTGTCTCTGTGTCTTTGACAGTTTCCAGGGGCCCATCTGGAAATTGTCAAAGTCTAGATTTTTGAAATTTTGATTTTTTGAATGCCTGTCAAGGATGCCAAGAAGGCTCAAAATCCAAAATATCTCGTTTACATAGGATCCCTTAACATCGTGACATAATATAGACCAAATTTGATGAGTTACAAGGTTATTATTCAAATGTTTTAGAATAAGCATATATTTAATAACCCATAGCTCTTAAGAAAAAACTCATCTGTTTTGAAACAATTAGAATTTAACAGAGACATTAAGAGAACATAATAGACTAGTTTAACTGCTTTATCAGAGGTTCAGATTCTATGTCTTAGGAAAATAATAGCTTTTGTGTCCAAAATTTCTTTCTTTCATAACATTCTGTGATTTCCACATACCCTCTTCAACTTACTTGAAATGTTACATCATTTCTATTCCAGTCTAGAGCAAACTAGGCATCAGGATGAAGTAATTCTTTTTTTTTTTGACTTTTGAACTGCTTTTATTGTTATTCTAAAGAAAATTTTCTACAAAATTCACAGACATAAGGATAAAGCTGATAAAATTATGAGGAAAAAGAATTATTAATGGTGACTCAATATTCTGAGTCACAAAAGGTACAAAATTGCATAACTTTAACAGGTCTTTGTAATATGCTGATTCCCACTGTCCCAGCACCATTTATCTGTTGCTCTCCATTGGATTTATCTGTTGCTTTCTCATTGGATTATCATGTTACCGTAGCTACTGTAGGTGACTAGCTAGTGTTCCTAGTGTCCCAGTACACTAGGTACAAGAGATATCCTGACAATGAAAGGTGTCAGATCATCCCACACTGAGAAGGAGGTGTTCTGTGGATATGAGATCCTCGGGATCATTGGCAAGGGCAGCTTTGGCCAAGTGAAGCTGGCCCTCCATCTGGAGAGCAGAACCAAGGGGGCTGTGGAGATCATTGCCAGACATGACGGGGATTCTTCCAAGTTCCTGCAAGCTTGGGTAGAAGCAGAAATTATGCATTCTCTGCATCACCCTAACATTATAAAGCTGATACAGGTAGACTACACAGCAGATAGAGCCTGTCTTTTCATTGGGTATTTTAGCGGGGTGGGGGTGGACCTTGAAAAGTATGCCGAGGTGTGCAGCCACCTTCATGAAGGAAAAGCATGTTGGTACTTCATTCAGACATTAGCAGCAGTGCAGTACTGCCGCACGCAACACATTGTTCACAGAGACTTAAAATTGGAAAATCTCCTTCTGGGCTGATCCGTTAAGCTAATTGACTTGGGCTTTAGCCAAAAACTGACTGAAGGCCAACAACTAAAGTCATTGTGTGGGACACTTGAATATTACGCCCCAGAAGAATTCCTAGATAAGGAGTTAGATGGGTATAAAGCTGACGTGTGGAGCCTGGGCTTGGTCCTGTGCACCATAGCAACAGGTGGCTGCCCTTTGAAGGGGAGAGATTTGGGCACCTGAAGCTGGCTTGTAACCTAATCCCCTCCTATGTAAGTGAGGAACTGGAGAGATGCCGGACTGGTTAATGACTTTTGACCCTGCTGAGAGGCCCACACAGTGGCAGATGCTATGGGGCACAAGTGGCTCAGCATGGAGCAGAAAAAGGACCCAAAGCAAGTGACATCACACTTTGCAGTCTCTGAGTTCTCCCGAGAACCAGGAAATCGATGAAGCTATGGAGAACCTGGTGTCTCTGGAGGGCCTAAAGAACAGGACTGCCCCATTCCCCTCCCCCCACAATGCTGGGGAAAATACCAGCCAAAGGCTTACAGCAGAGATGTAGAAAATCAAACTGACATGGGGATCCTGAAAGTCAGAAATACCTGCCAGGCCTTGTCTTCCAGCTGGGCTGTGAGGAGGAGGATGGCTGCTTGTCCCCTGCTCTGAGCTGTGGGAAATCCCAGCCAAAGACTTACAGCACACAAGGAGAAAACGAAATTTACATGGGGTTCCTAGGTCCTTCCAGAATTGCTGAAGGTCAGCAGTACCTGCCAGTCCTTGTCTTCCAGCTGGGCCGTGAGGAGGAGGATGGCTGCTGGTCCCCTGTGCTGGGCTGTGGGAAATCCCAGGAGAGCTTCAGTGGAGCAGCAAGAACTGAGTTCACTCAAGGGGAGCTTCTAGGATCTGCTCAGTACGCTGAGGCTCAAAACTACCTGTGGAGCTGGGCTTCCAGCTGATCCATAAAGCAGTCTCCCTGACGCCCAGTCTTCAGGCCAGTGCTGTGTCCCCAGTGCTGCCTGATGGTGACCAGTCATCAGGGCTAAATGCCTGCCCTGGAGCCCACAGGATGGACAGTTCCCCACCTGGTCTGATGAGGAGCCACACTTCCTGGCCAGTCCTCAGGTACAAGAGCCCCGTTAGCTCTGTGTCCAGTCTCAACACCAGCAGCAGTGAAGCCCGCAGTTCAGATAGTCCTCAACCTGCATAAGGAGGAGGACATACACTCCCAGACCTCAGGCACAACAGCCACGTGTCCTCCATACCCACTCTCAGCACCAGCAGCAGTGAGGCTGACAGGACAGATGGTCCCCAACCTGCTGTGAGGAGGAAGACCTACATTCCCTGGCCAGTCCTCAGGTACAACAGCCCTGTGTCCTCCAAGGTGGAAATATTGCTGACTTAAAAGGCAGATTTGAAACTGAGGACTGTTGGTGAACAACAATTGTTTGTGCTGCCACCCAGGATACTGATTGAACCTTCTGCTTGTCGACAGCAGGACACGAAGGCTCAGTATCTGTAGAAGCAGTGTCCCCATCTCTTACTGGGGCACTTCTTCATCTGAGGATGTCAGAAGAGAACCTCAAAAAGCTGGCAAAGAGCCGGCGCCGCGGCTTACTAGGCTAATCCTCCGCCTTGCGGCGCCGGCACACTGGGTTCTAGTCCCGGTCGGGGCACCGGATTCTGTCCCGGTTGCCCCTCTTCCAGGCCAGCTCTCTGCTGTGGCCAGGGAGTGCAGTGGAGGATGGCCCAAGTGCTTGGGCCGTGCACCCCATGGGAGACCAGAAGAAGCACCTGGCTCCTGCCATCGGATCAGCGCGGTGCGCCGGCCACAGCACACCAGCCGTGGCGGCCATTGGAGGGTGAACCAACAGCAAAAAAAGGAAGACCTTTCTCTCTGTCTCTCTCTCACTGTCCACACTCTGCCTGTCCAAAAAAAAAAAAAAAAAACTGACGAAGAACATGCGGGTGCAGAGGGCCTGAATTTGCTAACTACAAGTCAGAAAATGACTCCTGAATCAGAGGTTTTAGAAAATAAAGTTTCCTCAGAACAGTTAAAAGCCTCTCATCAGAATTGTGAATATCATTTTCAAGAGACTTCAGAAAGGTATAACTAAGATACTTATGTAATGAGTTTTCTGCTTTTCATATTCAGAACTGGCCTTGTGAATAATGACAGTGGACGATGGCTCTCAAAAAAAAAAAAAAAAAGACTCAGCTCTGGCCTAATGCTGACCAGGTCAGCACTGTGATGAGCACTGTGATGGCAGCTGGGGACAAGTTCTCAAACAGGTAAACACCTGTGAGAATCTGAAAATGACCCCACTCCTGGGACAAAATGAGGACAGAAGATTCGTTGCAGGATCCACAGCCTCCCCAGGGCCAGGCAGCGGCTCACTCCTTCTCTTCCCCAGGCCCCTCCATGGTGACTCTGAAACCAAGGAGGGGGGTGCTGGTGAGAGGCCATGGACACTCGGGGACTGGTGGAACCAGGGCAGCCCTCTGGTGTTCTGTGTGCTGAGGAAGCGCATGACCCTGCAGCTATGGGGGCAGCACATGAGGCAGAATCCCAGCTCGTCGATCTGCAGCCTCCAGTTCTGTAACTGCTCACACTCCGCAATGATGTGTGCTGCCTGCTGGGCCAGCCAGACCTCCAGGGCTCACAGCTCCTTGAAGCTGAAAGGCAAAAATCCCGTCACGACACAACCCCAAAGAACCACAGGGAACTGCTCCCCACAGTTCCTGTCCATCAGATCAGAGGGATCAGCCCCACAGGCAGTGCCTGATGCCAAGGTCCCTGAATGGTGAACAGTGCTGAGGATAGGGACAATGAATAGCCCACCCCACTTCCCTAGGAAGGTCACTCTTCATCCTCCTTGACCATCCAGCTGTCCTCCCATGACCATCACTGCACCTGTGCAGAAGGCTCCCTGGGAGCCACATGCCTGGTGGGTTCACAGATGGGCTCACCCCACACCTGAATTCAGTGCTCACCATATTGCCTGCCCAGACATCTGTGTCCTGACACAGGTTCACACCCAGGGCACACAGGCACCCATGCTCCAGGTTCACTCTGAGGAAGCAACGGCATGACTATATCCATGGTCAGCACACAATGGGCACCACTGAAGACTCAGCCAGCATCACCCTCAGCAGCAGCCCAGAGAGGCCTGGGCCACCACCTGGAAGCAAATGTCCCCAAGTCAGCAGGACATGCTTCCTGTCTAGAAAATGATCCCCAGGTCAGGCAGTTACTGGACACAGTGGTCCTCTAACTGCCACAGAACACGGAAAGAGGGGGTTCTGGGTAATGGAAGCATTGTGGAGTTCTAGCAGCCGTGTCCCAGTGGTGCCCTCCCAGGTCAGGAGGGCCGAGTGTCAGCCTCCTCAACCGCAGAATAAACAAAATCCCCTACAGGAGGCTGCTGTGGTCTTTCCAAGGCTCAGAAAGAGGGAAGAACTGTGGCAAATGTGCCATGACCTAGCTCTGCCACCACCCTCTGTCACCTGCTTGATAAATCCCAACCTTCTTCAGAGCTCTACCTGTATGTAACCTGTCCTCTTCCTCCAATATACCTCTATTTTGTAACAATGTATTATTATTATTATTATTATTATTATTTGTTTTATTTGTAAATCAGAGCAAGAGAGAAAACGAGGGAGAGAGATTTTTCTAATCTCTGGTTTATTCCTCAAATGGCTGCGACAGCTAGGTCTCAGCCAGGCATGCTGTACTCTTACATGGGTGGCAGGGACTCAAGAACATGGAATATCCTCCGCTACCTTCCCAGTCACATTAGCTGGGAGCTGAATTGGAAGAGGAGCAGCCAGGATTCAAACCAGCCCTCCAGTATGGGATGCCCATTTCCCAAGCAGTAGTTTAATCTGCTATGCCATTGCTACCCCTTGTAACAACTTTCAAAGCCTTGGCATTTTGAATTTCAGTTAATGCAATGAGTTCCCCCCCCACACTCCTCACCCAGCTCCCTGAGTTCAGTCTGTGCGCACCCCTGTAGTAAGCAGAACTGCCATGGCAACAAACTTCTGACAGAGGACAAGTCTCAGCCCTGCTGATCCATTCTGTGTCCTCCCACTCTGCTCCTGTCCTGTTCTCTGTGGTGCTGTCAGCATTAGTCACCAGAGAGTTTTCCCAGGATGACAGAGAAGGGAGCAGATGGCTGAGCATGGACTTCTTTGTGTCCTGTGTCAGCCCCACCTAGTCTGTCTGTGGGAGGAACTGGGCCTCTACCCTGGGTGCAGATGAGAGGTTAAGAGAGGAAACACTGTGATTTCAGCACAGGTACTTGAGACACATGCAGGTAACAATGAAGCCAATGCTGATAATAATGGCATGGCAAGTGTGGGGGAGGGGTCAGGAGCACCTGGAAGAGCTGGGTGCTGGGGATACCACCAGGGAATGCTAGGGATCCCTGTCCCCAGGAGCAGCTCAGACTCCCCTAATGCTGTGTTCCTCCAGATCACCTCTGGCCCCTGCAGCAGTGTGGAGAACCTGCTGGGTTTGGTCCAGCTTTGTGGGCTTGCTCCTGCTACATTCCAGCGGCTTCTGCTCTTCCCAATGCAGCAGAGCCTGAACTGCACTCCCTTGTGGAGTGAGCATGTGTGAGTCTGTGTGTGTGTGTGTGTGTGTAAGCGTATATGTATGACCTAGCTCTGTGGTTTCTGCTTCAGCTGGGCCTGGCTGCTCCACACATGAGCATACAAGTCCTTGTCACTATCACCAGTGGCATGAGTCTAGCATCAGAGTTGCTGTGGATGCTCCCCAATTCCCCACCACACTTCCCTGGGACATTCTAGGGGTACAGATGGAGGCTGGCAGAGTTCTCAGCTCCATGATGAAGCTCAACCTCAGATGGGGGTGGGGCAGGTAGTGTGTGAGGTGTTAGGTCTACCCAGCACGGCAGGAGCCACACACATTCAAGAATTCAAGTCCCCCTCAGAGCAGCCCTTATGGACAATGCTGAGGTGAGGTGCCCCAAGCTGGTGGGGGACCAGGGAATGAAAGCTCTGTCTATTCTCACCTAAGGTCACGGGGCAGCTGCCTGACTTGGTCCTGCTGATGTAACCTAGGGTTAAGGCTGTTTAGGAGGAAGGTGGTTGGACTAACCTGAGGAAGGTTACTTCTGTTCTTTGGGATGTCAGCTTGTGCGTGTGGGGGTTCCAATCTGTGTTTCTCCACCGCTGCCATCTTTATTAGCCCTGCAGAAGAAATGGAAGTGAGTCAAGATAATGTTTCACTCCAGCCTTTGGCACCATAACCCCAGGCCACCCTTACCTGCTCTTCAAACCTGGCCCTGTCATTGATAACCCCAGACCCATTTGTGTCCTGGAATCAGGCACACGGTCCCTCAGGGATGTGAGGTAGCACCTGATTCTCACTAGAAGGCCTGCTCCTTTGACCGACAGTTGTTCAGGCATCACCAAGGATGCTCTTAGATCTGATCTCTCAAGTCTCCATTCCAACACCCTCCTGCCTGTCATCTCCTCTTGGCACAGCCTCTTTTTGCTCACCTGCTGTAACCACTAACCTTTCCCTGACACAGGGACCACAGTGTCCAGAGACCCTATGGAATGAATGTTCTCCGTGCCACATTTTGTTTAGGATACACCATCAGCTTCCTCATTCCACAGACACCCACCTGTGTCCATGAGCCTACCCATGTGCCCCATTTACTCCCTTCTCTGCCCCATCCTGAGTTCCCAAACAGCACTTTCTGCCCCTTCTAGAAAGTTCTCTTCAGGAGAGTGTGTGGTGAAGCATCCTGGAACCCAGGGAAACTGCAGATCCATCATATCCACCTGCTTCGGGTTCTTTTTGACACTTAATGTGTGCAGCTACCACTCATTGTGTTTATCTCCTTACTTCTCTAAAGTCAAGGGTAATGTCTTTCGGGTTTGCATCTTAGTGCCTGATGCATGGCCGAAGCCTAATAAGTAAAACAGATTGAAACATGTACGATTCACAAACACGCTGGTGTCGAGTGGCATTTTAGGCAATAAAGATTCCTAGGTTTGAAGTGCAAGCATTTCTCACAGCTCTTGCTCCAAAGCTGTCAGCAGCTGGGTCCAAGTGTGAGAAGAGTTGCTGAACTGTGCCTTCCACACCCAGACCACTTGCTCAATGTCAGTGTGTTTACTGTTAAAATGTTCATGCTACCCAAAGTGATTTACAGATGCAGTATAATCCCTGTTAGTGTATCAAGAGCATTTTCCAAAAGGTAGAAAAACACCCTACTTGAATATGCAGAGGTGAAGTAATCTTGAGTGAAAAGTGGTAGGGACTATCTGGCTTTAAAATACTCTACAAAGCTCTGGTTATAAAAACAGCAGGGTATTGTCATAAAAGCACATACAACAAAAGAGCAGGGGTCAACACTGTGTTGCAGTGGGTTAAGCTGCTGCCTGCAAAGCCAGCATCCCATATGGCTGCCAGTTCAAATCCCAGATGTTCTACTTCTGTTTCAGGTCCCTGCTAATGTTCCTAATCCTTGGGCTCCTGCACACACCTAGGAGACCCAGATGGAGTCTCGTGGCTTTGGCCTGGCTCAGTTCTGGATGTTGTGGCCATTTGGGGAGTGAACCAGCAGATTAAAGATCCCTCCTCCCTTTTCTTCTCTCTTCCCCCTCCCCCTCCTTCTAATAAAAAAAATCTAAAGGAACAGAGAGCCTAGAAATAAACCCACATATTTATAGCCATGTGACCTTTGCCAGGGTGCTTAGAATGTACTTTGGCAAAACAATAGTCTCTTCAGTGAAAATCATTTGGGAAAACTGAGTATCACATGCATCAGAAGAAACTAGATGCTGTCTCTCAACATGTACATAAATAAACTAACATGGATCAAAGATCTAAATTTAAGACCTGAAGCTAATGAGCTAGTAAAAACAAACACAGAGGAAATTCTTCACTACATTGGAATGGGCACCCATTATTTTCATCAGACCCCAAAAGCATAGGAAAGGAAGAAAACATAGTTGAATGGGATTTCATCAAATTAAAAAACTTCTGTATTCCAAAGGAAGCAAAGACTAGGGTGAAGCGACAACTTACAGAGTGGAGGAAATATTTGCAAGGTATACTTTGAGAACGGATTAGTAATGCTATGTAAGAAATAAATAAATAGCAAAAATAACATGATTCTATTATAATAGAATGCACAGATTAAGCAGAAGTTATTTCAAGGAAGACAGAAGTGACCATCAGGGATATGAAAAAGTGTTCAACATCACATCATCAGGGTGATAGAGATCAAATCCACAGTACGATATCAATCACCGACACTCCGGTTATCTCGGCTGTCATCAAAAAGACAAAAGATAAGGGTCCCATGTTATAGCTCTACACAGGAGATAGAAGTGGTGTTCTGTTTCACAGTAGGGTGACTACAGATAATGATAATGTACTGTCCATTAAAAATATTAGAAGATAGGATTGTGAATATTTTCAGCATACAAAATGATACCTGTTTGAGGAGATAGATTTGCTTAACCTGATTTGAACCTGTGTAAAAACACTATCTACGTATCTCAAAATATAACATAGTACTCTATAAATATGTATAATTTTTGCCTGTTGGTTAAAATTTTAAAAGTATACAAATAATAAAAAGCCAAAGAAAAAGAGAAAAATTATCCCAAAGGAAGTAAGTTCAAATAACAATGATCATAGCGGACACCATACAGTAGAAGAATTAACAATTTGCAAAGCTACTTGAAATAAATCAACAAAATATTAACACTAGCAGTGGAAAAGCTACTATTTTATTTGTTCATCATATATTAGAATTATATAAGAAAAATCAAGAAAAATTCAGTGTATTAAGGTAGGCCTCAGGATATGAAGTGAGCATGCAAAATTCAGTGGTATTTCTATGAGAAAGAAATGAAAATGAAATAAAATAATTTACAAAAGAATTAAAATTCATAAAATACTTGAGAATTTTAAAAAAAAGATTTATTTATTTATCTGAAAGGCAGAATTACAGAGAGGCAGAGGAAGAAGCTCCACTGATCTGAAGCCAGGAGCCAAGAACTTCTTCCAGGTCTCCTATGCAGGTGCTAGGGCCCAAGGACTTGGGCCATCTTTTACTGCTTTTCCAGGCCATAGCAGAGAACTGGATGGGAAGTGGAGCAGTTGGGACTTGAAACGGCACCCAAATGGGATGCTTTACCTGCTATGCCACAGTGTCGGCCCTGGGAAAAAATAAAAGACATGTAATACCCCTATGCTAAGAACAAAATAGTACCGTGAGAATTTAAAGAAGATCCAGTTGAATTGGAGAGACATATGTTTATGATTTTTAAAAAACTGGTTTTGTGATATACATTCTCCAAAAATGATTTTAAAATACATAGAAATGCCTCAAATCCTTACAACTGTGTGTGTGCGCATTCATGCGAAAATCCATCTGCTAATTGAAAATGTATTTGAAAATGCATAATGCATGAAATAAGCAGATTTTGAAAAAGAACAAATATGGTGATATTAAACTGCTGGTATCAAAACTTACAATAGAGCTGCACTAATACAAATCTCTGAGCAAAGGAAGAGATGAAGGAGTCAAGAAAGAGACACAAGCATGCAGGGCATGAGATTTCTGGTCATATGCTTAGGGGAACCTAGGCCTGGTTCCTGGGTACCTGCTGGGCCCAAATTCTAATGGGTTTCCATGTCCACAGGCCCAGAGTCTCTGAGAGCAGCTCTTTGTGACAACCTCAGAGCAGCTGGAAGAACCTTCTGGGAAATTCTTAGCTGTGAGGAGACAAAAATGCATTCTGTTATTTATTTGTTTACCGGACTGAGCCACAGTATTTCTGCATTTCTTTGAAAAAAATTTTTTTTCTCAGAACTAGACAGGTGGGGAATTAAAATGTGGTAACCATGGAAACTAGAGTCCTTGGCATCTCAAAATTACTTTAGGTAGTAGTTTATTTCTATAGTGACCTTATCAAAATATTTTTTTTGACAGGAAGAGTGGACAGTGAGAGAGAGACAGAGAGAAAGGTCTTCCTTTTGCCGTTGGTTCACCCTCCAGTGGCCGCCGCGGTTGGCGCGCTGTGGCCAGCGCACCGCGCTGATCCGATGGCAGGAGCCAGGTGCTTCTCCTGGTCTCCCATGGGGTGCAGGGCCCAAGCACTTGGGCCATCCTCCACTGCACTACCTGGCCACAGCAGAGAGCTGGCCTGGAAGAGGGGCAACCGGGACAGAATCCACCGCCCCGACTGGGACTAGAACCTGGTGTGCCGGTGCCGCAAGGCGGAGGATTAGCCTAGTGAGCCGCGGCGCCGGCCCAAAATATTTTTTAAAGTCTTTAATTCCTGTGACGTGTGGTTGCTGAACTTTTCGTAGCATTATCTGTGGTCATAGTGTTACTGATATTTTCTTAAACAGCAAACTGTTACAAACACTCCTTTAAACACGGACAGTTCTGGTGGATGTTATGGTCACATTATGATAAAGAGTTTTCCCAGAGTTGATTCTGATCACGGTTTCTAACTTACTGGTTGCTCCAATGAAATGACATGTCCATGGATCTTCCTAGATCAATATTCTATGTGGGATCTTCAGTTCATTTTATGAACTTAAGGGAAGATAATTCTTTACTTATGGTCTGTGAAATAGAAAAGTTTTAACTCACAAAAATATAGGAAGTTTGTTACAGACTACATACGATTTTGATATTAAAAGCAATGTGTAATGGAACCCAACAGGAAATTTTAATCAGGAGTTTATAAATTGATAGAATTTATGAATTTTAAGCATATTAAATCTGCAATATGGAAAATGGAATACAGACGGTTAAGGGTATAATATGTCAGGTTCTAATAAGAGATACATTAAGGCAAGACTATTAATTGAATTTATTATTTTCCTGTGTTCCAGAAGAGAGATTGTTGTGTGTCAACTGCAGAAAGTTGATATGGAGAAGTGGATGGAATTGAAATCAGGTTTGGATGTAAAGTCAATAAAACTATTAACTAATCGAGCCACCTAGGTTTATTCAAATGTGATGGATGGATAAGTTGTGTGTGTGTGTGTGGAGAGAAAGAGAGAGAGAGAGAGCGAGCGAGCGCTGAGAGGGAGAGGAAGGGTATATATAGAGAGAGACACAGGCACCAAGAGCTGGAACAGGTAAGTTTGGTGCTTCCTATTAGACATACTTTATCATGTCATGTAGGGAAGTGAATTTAGAAGACAAACTGAATATAAGTGATTTCAGCTTAGGGAGAGATGGATATCCAGATTTTATCAGCCTCCCGATGGTCTCTAAAGTTGGCAGACTGAGGGATATCCCCCAGGATGCAAGTGTTGATCGAGGAGACTTGTTTTGCCTTTCCTGCAACAGATCCAAGACACAAAAATCAGTTACTTATTATATCTTCCAGTGCACGTGTCACTCCTGAGGGTAAGTCTTCCCTGATTTTCCTGATTTTTGCCCAATCAGTGTTAACGTGTCCGACTCTAAGTCCCCTGTAGACCACAATACATGTCTTTGTCACTGCACTCATAGTACTGATTGATTCATACAGAGATGTTTCCATAGCAGTCTTCCCCACACCTCTGTGGGCTTCCCATGGGTGTTCATGCACTGCTAGTTCCAGGAATTCTGGTGTTTTCTGAGTGCTAAGGCTCAGCTCAGTGTTGTATTTAGGGGGAAGAGAGACCTGATCCATCTGTGAGTTACTGATCAATCCTGGAGACTCTCTATAGAGAGACTGGGAGATGATTACCATGAGATCAAGAAGAGAATCATGTAGGACCTTGCCATGTTGATTGACCCGTATCCTTGACATATTCCCATGCCTTTTGCTCACAATGTGCACTGGATTATTTAACAGCACAATCTGTTTTGGCAGAAATAGCCTTGGCTTGGGGACCTTGGGCGTCCATTAGTGGCAGGTATGGATCAGAAGAACCCAAACCTCCTGACCTCCAGTCTAACGTCCACATAACGAAGATGCCAAAATTGACATAGGTAAGTGAGTTCTTGGCTGAAGGACTCATTTCTAAATACTCATTCATGGGCTTAGAAATTGAGTAAGCTGAGAAGATCCCTTCTTCCCTTTCTTCATGGAGACTATGGATGAAGAAGATGTGAGCAGAAATGACATAATTTCAAAGCTTGGCACTACACATCCAACAGTTGAGGTTAATACAGAGTTCAGGGTGTGTTGGGCACTGTCTGAGGAGTATTTTCATGTAGAAGTATTTTACTCTCATAAGTTTTGGCAGTGAGTCCCTAAACTCCAGGGTAAAGTTGGTAACTCCTCTGACCTGGTGTTCTAAGTGTAAGCTGAGTTCCCCACATCACTGTACTTGTATGAGTACTGGCTTAGGGACATTTGGATACTTTGCATGGGAACAGTATAGAGTTGACACCATTAGAAAAATGTCCTGCTGCCCTACCATTCTGGAGACTCGGCCACTGCCTCCTGAACCACAAAGCACGCCCTGCATGGCAACCTGTAGCCAAGACCCCTGTGCAAGGCTGCGCAGGCTTGCTCTTTGCTTTCTGATTGGTTGGCACCTGTGGACAGTTATCCAGTCAGAGTTGATGTACTCTGTTGGCTACCAAGTTTATATAAAGGCTTCTCAGGGGTGCTGTTGCCCTTTTGCCTGGGTGGAGTCCTATGTCGCACGTTACTTTCTTCAGGTGGGTGCTGAGTGCTGCTGTGGATCCTCGGAACAAGGAGGTGAACCGTGAAGAAGCACAACTGCAGGAAGTGCCGTCTCGCTGGTGGAGGAGGCATGGCAGTAAGTTCTCCAGAGTCCACAGGGTCATCCATCCTGGCCGGGTAAGTCCTGTGGAAATCTGTGCATGTTCCCTATGTGGGCCCTGGCCACAGGCCCGAGAACTTGTGCCTTCAGGAGGGGGAGGCAGGGAGAATAAATTGGGTATTAGATTGTATGCTATAAATGGTAGGTTTTATTGTATATTAGGAATTGTATATTCTATTGTATACGATAAAATATAGATTACATTGGTGGGATCCTGTACAGTTGCAGGAGGGATTTAGCCTACCTGTTTGCCTTCTGATGCCAGGTTGGGGAACTTCCAGGTGGGTAGTCTTCTGTTGAGTGGGGGATTAAGATGCCCTGACACTGTTAATTTCTACCACTTTTCATAGTTTTTTGAGTTATTGATGCCATCCTTCCCTCCCACTGAACTCTGATTCTGCCGCTGTGTTGTGCAGTGTTTCTCTAATTATGTGAAAAATTCATGAGGAACATATCCAGCTATAATTGCCTGTTTTCTATCACTTTACGAACGTGGTAATATGAAGAGAAACATCATCTAAAAGTCTATATCTTCTTGCATATTTTTACATTTACAGGGAATATGGGAACTCTGTTTATCATCAGAGGCAATTCTATTAGAGAACTCCTCCATAATTTTAGGAAGTAATGGCTGCTGGCTGAGTACTCATTTTAGGAAATTTTAGGGTAATGGTTACTTGCTGAGTATGTTTGTTGCAGAAAGTTGTAAAATTGTAGACTCTGAGTAACTCAAAATAGATTATTTTTTTCTTGTAAGCTAGATTTTGGAATATGTGGGCTGGTCCCCCTCGTACCATGTGCTGGTTCCATTACCACAGATGCTGCAACTGGAGCTGAGTAGGAATCTGGTAGAAACTGGCAGAGGCCAGTTTGGCCTTTACCTGCCTGCTCGTGGTCTGTGTTTGTTGCCTCAAGCCTGTCCTTTTGTGCTTTGCTGACCTGTTCTGTCTAGGTTACAGGGTCCAGCAGGTGGCAATGAGCAGCATGGCACGCTGGGGTTGTCAGTACCCACATCTCAGGCGGAGACAGACTTGGTATCCACATACCAAAAGTTGATGCTGTATTGTTATGTTATCCCATATACAGAAGTGGAGGTGTGGTAGGCTGATGGGGGATAAGAGATCATATCACAGTTATGTATGGAGGAGTACGGAGTTAAGGTGGAGCAAGAGACTACACAGTGATGGAATGGACCCAGAGGCCTTTGGCCTCATTCCCTTGGAAGCTGGAGATATTTCAGAACATTTCCAAAAGTTTGTGGAATGACGTTTGGCATAGTGAGAAAGGCATTTGGCATAGTGAGAAAGACTGCTTGGGATTCCAGAGGAGGTAGGTAATGGCTTAAGTAGTTTCATTCACACTACCCAGAGTGGAGACTGGTATTGAATTCCCAGCTCCAAGTTTCAGTCTGGCCCAGATCAGCTCTGCTTATTGTGGTGATGGAAGTGCTGTCTCCCTCTCTTTCCCACTCTCTCCCTCTCTCTCACACACATGCACGCATATTCTCTGTTCTCTGTCTCTTTGCCTTTCAAAGAAATTCAATTTTTAAAACGATATGGGAAAACATTGTGGATATTTGGTGCCAGTCAGAGTTACATCAAAGGAGTAAGTTCCTAGTGTCATACGATATAATTGGGTGACTAGTTCACAGTAATCTATTACATGTTTTATGAGAAAATAGGAGAAAGGAGCTCAAGGACTTCAACCATAGAATAATGTCAAAGACGAATAAATGCTGATTTGATCACCATACAGTATATAGGGATATTGAAATGTCATACTATAGCCTGTAAATGTGTACAACTGTTGTTAATAAAAATTAAGCTAAAAATACCAACGTCTTATTTGGTGCATAGGGCTAAGGGGTTATAAAATGTTTAATGTCATGTTAATATTAAAGTATTTGGAAATATTTTAATTAATATTGACAGTGATAATAAAGAAATAAGTGAATTGATTTTTATCATCATGCTGAGTGGAAAGACTAGAAGTGAATATTTATTTTTGATTCTTTCATTAACAGAAGAAAAATGGTAGAGTGTTTTTATGTGTATTTGGAACTGATTTGCCTTAGAGCAATATTAAAACGAAATATGGAATTTCATGGGCATTGTCTACCTTGGAAAAACTACTACAGAACATGCCTGTGACTATAGACTTGTAGTTCAGGCCACCGAAGATTAGAGATGGGACTTGGGCTCTCCCTTGACTTGCATCCTCTGGTCTGCTTTAACACAAACCAGGAGGAAAAGAAAGCTAGGCATCAGAAGCAATGGGTGGCAGGCCTATTAATGGCTGATCTGTACAGTGATCTGCCCTCAAGGAGACCCAACAGGCCAGTCCACTGCAGTGGCTTTCAATGTGGTAAGCCTGGGCTTCAGCAGAAGTCAGCTTGTGAAGAGCCCTGGCAGCTCTGCCAAGAGTTGGATCACTGGAAATGGACCTGTCCTGGAGTCGAAGGATGCCCAGGTCAGAGCCACAGATCTTATTAGCTCTAAGCTGAAAAGCCCTTCACTCAGCCCAGCTTCCAAAGTGACCACTGCAGCTGAGGGTATGGTCAAGTAGGGTCAGCAACATTGCAGGCAGAACTGTAAATTTCTTGTTAGAGATGCCCCCTGCCTTTACCTGGCCAGCTCTCCTCCCAGGCCAGCCAAGTAATGAAAGTCAACAGAGTGCCTTCCCCTAGGAGGTTCACACCTCCCTTAGGATATACCCCATGTGAAGAGATAGATATGTCTGGGCCTCTTAACTTACAAGGCCTAAAGCCCACCAGATTATTATCAAGCCCCTTCTATCAGGTTCTATTTGCCTCTCAATCAGAAAACTTAATTGTAGCTTAGATAGAACCTTTCTTAGCTCCTCTAATAATGACTCTGTCCTTTGTTCTAGACCCTGTCTAGCGCACTTGGGCCTCATTCCTTTGTAATCATAACCTCTACTCTACCACCAATGGCTCTACTCCCAACCTGTGTGTACTGAAGGTCCTCTTCCCCACTTAATGCTGTATAAAAAAAAAACACCGAAATATGGAATTTAAAGATAGTCTTAATTTTTGTTTTAAATTTAGATTTTACTGATGTTGAGAATCATTACACAGACATTTCAATTTGTTCATAATTCTTTTTTTAAGAAAGGTTTATTTATTTGAAAGGCAGAGTTATAGAGGGAGAGACAGAGACAGAGACAGAGAGAGAGAGAGATGTCTTCTATTTGCTGGTTTACTCCCCAAATGACCACAATGGCTAGCACTGGGCCAGGATGAAACCAGGAGCCAGGAGTTTCTTCTGGGTCTCTCATATGAGTGCATGGCCCAACCACTTGGGCCATCTTCCACTGCTTTACCAGGTGCATGAGCAGGGAGCTAGTGGAGCCACTGGAACTGGAACAGGTGCCCAAAGACATGTCCCTGGCTAGAGAAACATCCTCCAACACTGCAAAGCCTATGGGGTTGATGCAGGCCCAGGAGGAAGGCACCACTTCTTACAACCTGTGGCCAGGTCCAAGGAGGCCCCTCACTTGGATATCCATTCCTTTTGTCTCAGTTTTGCATTAGAGAGTTCCCTGCCCCCCACGCTTTGATTGAATCTCTATGACATAAGACCTCCTGACTGGAATATAGCCTGGGAATCTCATTTGGAACCCTTAGAGTGCCATAGGCAGAATACACCAACATCACAGGAAATGGGATTTGCCTCCTGGGAAAGAGAAAAGAGGGTTTTCCCAGTTTGCTGCTGAGGTCTAACAAGCTGTGAGAGCAACACTGAAGTCCTATTGTGACCATCTGCCAATAAACAGTGAGGCCTTCAGGGAACATAGATGTTTGTTGAACTTGTGGAAAAATCTACACATAATGCAACGAAACTCAGATGTACAGTTGGGTGAATTTGTGTCTACTTGAGCAGTGTGTGGGAAGTACAGATGCAAGGGTTTGTACCCACATGGGTGTCTCCTAACCAGCAATGGTTTGAAGCCACGTTAGAGTGTCTCCTAAACACCAGTGGATTGAACCCACATGGGAGTGTCTGCTTACCACCAATGGTTTGAACCCTCATGGGAGTGTCTGCTAACCACCAGTCCAACAGCTGAAGTAGCAGCTCCTTTGCCTGTAAGATCTCTGTGTGGCCCTTTGCAGTCAAACTCTTTGAACTCCACTGGCCTTGAACAACCATTCATTCGTGTGTTCTCCATCTCTATTTGGCCTTTCCCCAGAATGTCCTATGAGTTGAATCATACCATGTAGCCTTTAGGGTATGGCTTCTCTCTCTTAGAAAAATGCACCTGAAATTCACCCGCTCATCACATGACTCTACATCTTGTTCCTCTTTCTCACTGAATCCTGTCCTCATTATGGATCTGGTACTGGTTGCATATTCATCCCTCATGAAGATCATCCAGTTGACAGTTTTTAGTGATTGTGAATAAGACAGTGAACATGGCAAGGGTTTCTATGTGCACTTGTTTTCCAAGTCAATTGTGTACATAGAGATACACATTTGGAGTCTGATGCTGTATGTGTACTTTTGTAAGAGACTCAAATTATCTTACAGGTTCCTGTTCTGTTTTGAATTCCTCTCTTCAGTAAATGCATGTTCCTCTTACTCCACATTTCTGTCAACATTTCCTACTAGCAGTTCTGTTGATTTTACTCAAATAGACTTGCAGTGGTATTTCTTCATGCTGTTAACACTCAGTATACTGTTTAAAAAATAAAAGAAACAATAATCTATGTTACAGAGACCAAACCTCAAGTTTTGCTTTGAACTCCCCATCCGATTTATCATCCTAATTAACTTGAGCCAAGGTCAATATGAAATTGAGTTTGCATTCTTCATGCACACATTCTAGCTGGCTGGAGATCAAGAGGTGGTTTTGGAGGAGGCAGGAAGGAAAGGGAGGAAGTGTTCCAGGCACAGGGGATGATACTATGGGGAGGGCACTGGGAGAGCCGGGTGCAAAATGTGATGGTTGGCGATGCGTGTATTGTTCCCCAGATATCTCTGGTTGGAGGAGTAAAGGCTTTGCACTGGCATGGATCAAAAGGGCTGCACACGGAGACCATTCTGCCCACACCCTGGAGTTTCTGTATCCCAGAAGGCCAAGGCATGAAGAGGGCCCCTTTTGTCCTTTGTTCTACAGTCTGGAGTGGGAGTGTGTCTTCAGGTTCCAGAAGGGGGAAGCAGCCTAACTGGGATTCTCTAAATTTGGTTGGAAGGGCAGAGGGATTGGTGACCCTCTGAAGGTTGGGGTCTTAACGACCAGGTCCCATCTGCCAAAGGACGCCAAGCACACAGTGATGACGGCTTTGGCAGCCTTGAGAGACTCCAGATTCTGAGACACCGAGGAAGGGGGTGACTGGGAGATCCTGTAGGTCTGCCTGCAGGCTGAGGGCAGTGGAGCCTTAGATGATGGAGGGCGAGGAGAATCTCAAGGCAAGCGAGTTCAGATGGGAGGGCTGCTGTAGGTAAGGCATTGTGTTCAGCCACCAGCACGCTGCATCTGTTAGTCCTGGGGGCTTAAGCAAGCTCTGGGGAAGACACTACTGCAGGCTCCAGTCGCAGCTGCCAGAATCCTTTAACTACAAGTGAGTGTTGAACTACTCACCAGGCGTAGAATTATGGTACCTGGTTTCCTTGTGTAAAGGGCCCCTGCATTTACAGGCTGCTGCCACTAGGTGGAGGTCACGGGCCAGTCCTTTTTGAACATTTCACAAATTCAACCTTCAGAAGCCTGTGGGATGGGCCCTCAGGGCCCCAGGGATCCTAGTGTGGGGATGGAAAGCACAGGCTCTGTGGGTGATAGGTTGCAAAGAGGCTCACTGCAAAATTACCTGCCATCTGTAACAGGGTCTGCTCACTAAGAGTGACTTGTACTGTCAGACAGTTCACATGGATGGAGTTAAAATGAATGAGTGCTCTTTTTAGGCCGGCACCGTGGCTTAACAGGTTAATCCTCCACCTTGCGGCGCCGGCACACCGGGTTCTAGTCCCGGTTGGGGTGCCGGATTCTATCCCGGTTGCCCCTCTTCCAGGCCAGCTCTCTGCTATGGGGCCGGAAGGCAGTGGAGGATGGCCCAAGTGCTTGGGCCCTGCACCCCATGGGAGACCAGGAGAAGCACCTGGCTCCTGGCTCCGGATCGGCACGATGCGCCAGCCGCAGCGACCATTGGAGGGTGAACCAATGGCAAAAAGGAAGACCTTTCTCTCTGTCTCTCTCTCTCTCTCTCACTATCCACTCTGCCTGTCAAAAAAAAAAAAAAAGAGTGCTAGTTTTTGTGTTATTATAGTGCCATGCATGTACGTGTTTAAAACCCAGAAACCCCAGTACATATTTCAGAATCTACACCCAGGAGCTGGAAGGATGCCTTCAAAACCCATACAAAGGATAGCTTCTGTGGAGGAACACAGTAGAGTGGGTCAGGGCAGGAGACAAAGGGTCTTCAGACTTGTACATTAAGTACAGCAGAGACTGTTACAGATTGCAGGTAATTTTGCAATGATCTTCACACCTATCTTGCATGGAGCCTGTGCTTTCCAGCCCCACACTGGGATCTGTATTTAATCAGACAAAAAAATAAAACCCACATGTGTTCATTTTGAACCAGATAGAAAGCGACAAATGAGCACATTTTAAGCATGAAAAATGAAAATCCCCCTGCCCAGGCACTGGATTTTTAGCGACATACTAGTTCCCAGCGTTAGAGAGTCCTCCCGTGGAGGTGGGGCCCTCCTAAAGCCTCACACAGCCCGAAGGCCTGGCAGGTGCCTGGGAGCTTCTGTGAGCAAGCAGGAGAAGATTTTTGACTAGGTTTTTACATAAACATCCTAGTGGTATTTTGTATGTTATTTTGCAGCCATTTTTTAAAGATTTATTTATTTATTTGAAAGAGTTACATAAAGAGAGCAGTGGCAGAGAGAGAGAGAGAGTGAGTCTTCCATCCGATGGTTCACTCCCCAATTGGCCGCAATGGCCAGAGCTGTGCTGATGCGGATCTGAAACTGGGAGCCAGCAGCTTCCTCTGGGTCTCTCACGTGGGTACAGGGGCCCAAGGACTTGAGCTATCTTTTACTGCTTTCCCAGGCCATAGCAGAGAGCTGGATTGGAAGTGGAGCAGCTGGGTCTCAAACCAGTGCCCATATAGGATGCTGGTGCTTCAGGCCAGGTTGTTAACCTGATGCACCACAGTACCGGCCCCTTTGAAGCCAATTTTCACAGTAAATGTATCTCTTGAATAATGTGTTCCAGAGCAGTCTATTTAGAAAAATCTCATCAGTAAACACATTTTAATACTCGCACCTCCAAGGAGTACATTCATTTGTACTTTAAGGGTCTAATTGGATTCACGTAAGTTGTCAGGTTGTTAAATCTAGATAAACCCACTGAGACCCCGGGAGCACTTGCCTGTGTTATGCCCCCAAGTCCGTGGTCCCCCGAAAGTCACACCACCAGAGACCAAAGTTGAAGCTAATAAGCAGGGTCGTTTTTATTTCGAGTTCGAACTCGGGCCTCTCAGTGCCTCCAGGAGAGGAAGCCCTCAGAGAAGCCCCGAGCCTAATTGTTACAGAGTTTTTATTACCCCTTACAAGCAAGTGTTAAGGGGATGCTGTAGATCAAGTTGACACTTCTGATAAGTCCCGGAATCACAGCTGCTGACTCCGGGAGTAGTGGCTGGTTGTTATCTAAAGCTTTGAACCCTATAGGTATAGATAATTACTTTACATTCCTGGGCCTGGGTCATGGTAGGGTCACATCTGGCCAGATGGAGGGAAGGGGAGTGTACAATAACGAGTGCCAGGAATGGGCAGCGGTTCAGGTCATACAATAATCAACTTAATATAGTTACTGGATTACTTAGCTCATCACCTAACATAATACATATTATAAAGTCTAGCATTGCTTCTTTTTACTAATGGTTGCCTAACAAGCTAACGTGGTTACACTTTAGGTTACATTGAAATAATGATAGCACTACTACAATGGATAATAAAGGCATAGTAAAAGCTGGTTGTGCAGGTGCCTTCTCACCTGGAACTTGGGAAGGGAGTGGTTGGGAAATGCATGAGCTGCTAAGCCTTATGCTTCTGGTGTAAGACCCCTGAGCCAGGTGTCCTACAGAGCGACCCCCAGAAACACAGACTCCACTCCAATCGATGCAAAAGGCAAGAGGAAAGTTTATTTCATTTGCAAATGGACCGTCTCAGCAGCCCCCTCTGGTAAAGTACAGAGGGAGAGAGAGCGGCCCCGAACAAAAGGTTTACGGAGTATTTAAAGCTAAAATTACAATATTAGCATACTTAACTGTGTTACAATTTCATTGGGCAAGCTACAGGTTACTAGCATTTTATTGGGTAAGTTAAAGGTTGCCAAGGTAAGGGGCTTGGGATGGGGGTCGGGTAGTTTCTTCTTATCAGCTTGAGGAAGCGGGGCGGAGGATGGTACGGGCTGTCCGTGCTCTGCAGTCTTTCTTCTTTCCTTATCAGCTCAAGCAGGCAGTTTAATTAGCCAGGGAAAGGGGGTGCCGGTGAGCATGTCAGGGTAGCAGGATAAAGGGGCTTGGGAAAATCTCATCCGGACCGGGGGGGGGGGGGGGTTGGCAACAAGACCCTGGTGTGTCTCAGCAGGATGAAAGGTTACGTGGTGGCAGTAAAGCAATAAAACAAGATAAGAGGTTGAGGAGCATGTTACAACAGGATGAAAGTTAGAGGCTTTTCATCTTCCTTTGTTCTCTAAAGATAGCACATGTCTTGCAAGCTTAGCTATTATACAGAACATTTGCCTTAGTTTCTTTATTTTGACTCAACTTACTCCTTACATTCCCTCCTCTTGTATTTGACCAATTTTAATCTTAAAATTTTAGGGGACACTTGTACTTCCGCCACTTGCCTCCGTGGCATTTCTCATTTTTAGGCCCTGATATTGTTGGGTTAGCACTAGTGCCTGAGTGATGGACAACCTGTCTCGAATGAATTGTAGGAGTCTATTGAAGATGTAGGGCCCGAAAGTTAGGATTAAGAGAAGTACGACCAGGGGCCCTATAATAGTGGAAAGTAAAGTAGCTAGCCATGGGGACTTATTGTACCATCCCTCAAACCAACCTTGAGCCGCATCTCGTTCCTTTTTTCGTTGGTTGAGTCTTTGTTCTAACTTTTTCATGGTGTTCTTAACCACGCCAGAATGATCAACATAAAAACAGCACTCTTCCCCTAGAGCAGCACACAAGCCTCCTTCCTTCATAAACAATAGATCTAAGCCCCTCCTGTTCTGCAAGGTCACCTCAGACAGGGAAGTAAGAGACTCTTGTAGGTTTAAAACACTCTTCTGTAAGTCTCTAATGTCTTGGTCTACAGCTTTTTGAAGAGCCCCCAGCTTAGCATTCTCCCTGAATGAGTGCAGCAGTCCCCGTACCTACTCCAGCCGCCACCCCGGCAGCAAGTAACGCTCCCAATGTCACCGCCGTCACCACCTCCCGACGATGACGAGTTAGGGTGGGATCGAAGTAGTCCTCTACTTCCTCGGGAGGGTGGTATGTTACTTTAGGGAGCACCTGGACTAGGACACAGAAATCGTTAGTCTGACTCAGAACATGAGCTGATACACAGGAGGTGAGCCCCTGTGAGCACGCCCACCACAAACCGTCAGGCGGTATCAGGTATTTATCCAAGTCCAGTTTAGTATTGTTGGTGATGGCGCAGAGGTGCCTGTGGGAGGAGGGTGGGTTCCCTATGCAAGTTCCAACTCCCGAGACCTCAGTTAATGTTAGAGCAGGTTGGAGGGTGCACTGGTCATGAAGACTAGACTGATAATAGGTAGCATTTGTAGCAAACCCTTCATAGTAAGGGGGGCTAATAGCCATGCATAGCCAGCATGACTTAGTCAGGTTAGGGTTGGTATTGTTTAATGCGGATAATGCCCCTGTCACCAAGCTGAGCAATTTATTAAAACTAGATGGTCCTGGCTGGTCCCCACTGGCCCCGCCCTTTTGAGTCGTCAAGAGGGGAGAGAATGAAGGTACTGGGGGGGGGCGCTAACTAGTCCTTTTCGGTTTGATTTGCGGGGGTGCTGCGAATTTTTTTCTTTTCTTAGTGGGGTCGCAGCGGATTTTTTCTTTTTCCCACTGACAACAGAGGGATTTGGCAGTTTCACTGGAACTTGATTAACAACCGGTGGTTTAGCTACTGGTCTGAACATCGGCCCTAACCTTTGACTCGGTCCTACGGGGACCGAGTTTACCGGTGTAGCCCGGAGTTTTATAGTGAACCAGAGACCAAAATCATATCCACTGACATAATATTTTAATCCCCAGGTCCTGCCTTTTACCAACTCAGTGATAGTACTCGGGTCTCGACCCTTACTCGTGAAGGTGATGTTGAGGGGATTGCATGCACCTTTATTTTTGCACTGGTCCCAATCGCCACTACATCCCGTTCGGGGAGGTTTGAAGTTACGGTGCACAGTAATCCAATCCCAACTAGAGGAGGGTTTCCAATATGCATGACCCGTGGTCTCACATCCCCAAGCTTTACAGTAAAGAGATTCCGGTCCACCGCACCGCCATCTAAGCTCTGGGCTCCTACCGTCCTTTGGGCACACGTAAAACTCTAGCTTCCTTAAGTGACACCGGCGGCTGGCGTATCTGCACCCATGTGATCCAGCCCCCCAATGGCCGGGGTCCAAGGAAGCGTTACTAAGTTGGGACAGCTCTTCCATATCGGGGATGTCCCAGGTATCTAACCCAGCAGCCAGCTGGCACACGTCAGGATGTAGGGAAGGCCACCAAGAGCCAAGCGGGGCTACGGTGTTTGCGCTCCATGCCTCCGCCCCTGTGGCTGATAGTACCTGCCATGTCAGGTTCTTGGGCATGTGTGGGTTATGAGCCAAATTACAAGGTAACAGGGTTACGCACAGTAAGGCTAGACAGATTTTAAGAGTCTTATCTTGAGGGGGTTTTGAGTGCGTTGTAATCTCCATTCCGGTGTCGGCTCGTCGGCAGGGCTGTCAGTCCCTTGACTCTGTCCAGTTACTGCTTTCTTGATGTGTGACACGTGGATCCAAGCGGCAATTCCGTCTACCTTTATCGCCGTTGGTGTGGTCAGCAGTACCGTGTAAGGTCCCTTCCAACGCGGCTCAAGCGTCTTAGTCTGGTGCCTGCGGACGTAGACGGCGTCCCCAATCTGGAACGAGTGTGGAAGCACGGGGCACTTGGACTGGTATGCGGCAGCCAGCTGCTTTCCTATATGCTTGTGAATCAGCTGCAAGGCACGGAAGCGAGTCTGCAAGGTAGGGGATGTTGCAAAGGAGTCAATACTGGGACCCAACAAATCTGCTGCAGGTGGAGGCCCTCCATACAATATTTCATAGGGTGTTAGCCCGCATGCAGAAGGTGTGTTACGGGCCCTAAACAAAGCCATCGGCAGCAGTTCGACCCAGTCTCTAGTGCCAGTCTCCATTACTAATTTAGTCAAGGTCTCTTTAATTGTCCTGTTCATACGTTCTACCTGGCCTGAACTCTGGGGTCTGTACGCACAATGCAATTTCCAATCAATCCCCAGCACCTTGGCCACCAACTGACTTACCCGGGAGACGAAGGCGGGCCCGTTATCCGACCCCAATACCTTAGGTAGGCCGAACCGCGGGAAGATTTCTTCTAACAGTTTCTTAACCACGACTTGTGCCGTCTCCTTCTTCACTGGGAATGCTTCAGGCCAACCGGGAAAGGTGTCTATGAACACTAGAAGGTACTTAATTTTATATTTACTTGAGCGGACCTCGGTGAAATCTATCTCCCAATTGACTCCAGGCCTAGCTCCCCGTATTCTTACCCCTTCAGGTATATTAGAACATCTGGGGTTCACTTTGGCGCATGGGATGCAGGCCTCTATAGTTTGTTTTACCGCTGTATCCAGTCCCAATAAAAAATGAGAAATCTCCTCCCTATCCAGCAAGGCTTTTAGTTTTTTATACCCTAAGTGTGTCCATCTGTGTAGATCTTGTACTAGTCTCCTAGTTTCTTTTCGGGGCAACACAATCTTGTCCTGTATTTTCCAATTTTTAGTGGCCTCATCATAAGTTCCCCCCAGCCTTTGTATAGCTGCCACATCCTGTTCCGTATAAGTCCATCCCAGTTCCCGGCTGGGAGAATCCTGCGCGTCAATGTTTAACACGTTGCTACCCAGGGCGCTGGTCCTGGCCACCTCATCCACCATCCGATTACCCTGTGCTACCGGGTCCTCTCCTTTCTGGTGACCTGGGCAATGCATGATGCTCACCTTCTTTGGCAGGAAGAGGGCTTGTAGGAGGTCTAGGATCTCCTGCTTATTTTTGATTTCTCTGCCTCCTGAAGTTAACAATCCCCTTCTCTTATATATTTCACCATGCACATGTGCAGTGGCAAAGGCATACCGACTGTCCGTGTAAATGTTTACCCTCCTTTCTTTTGCCTGTTTTAGGGCTTGCGTTAGTGCTACCAGCTCAGCTTTTTGTGCTGAAGTGCCTGGTGGCAAGGCAGAGGCCCAAACAACAGTCTTCCCGTTGACCACCACCGCCCCTGCCCTCCTCTCACCTTGATGGAGGAAGCTGCTGCCATCTGTATACCAGGTGTACTCTGCATCTGGCAGGGGCTGATCTGTTAAGTCCTCACGGGTCCCATGGACTTCGGCCAACACCTGTTGGCAGTTATGGCTGACCTGCGTTTGGTCTCCTGGTTCCGGCAGCAGAGTGGCGGGGTTGAGGGAAGCCGTCGTTCCAAACCGAATGCATTCAGGGTTGAGCAACATCGCCTGGTAGTGGGTGACTCGGGCATTTGATAGCCATCGATCAGGTGGCTGACGTATGACAGTCTCGATGGCATGAGACGTCACTACGGTTAGCGGCTGTCCCAAAGTCAGTTTGTCAGAGTCTTTCACAATTGTGGCCACTGCCGCTATCATGTGGAGACATGGAGGCCACCCAGAGGCGACACTGTCCAATTTTTTTGAGAAATAGGCCACCAGCCTCTTCCAAGGTCCTAATTTTTGGGTCAGGACTCCCTTTGCAATCCCCCCTCTTTCGTCTATATAGAGGGTAAATGGCTTGTTGGGGTCAGGCAGGCTCAGTGCAGGGGCTTCCAAGAGGGCCTTTTTCAGTCTATCGAAGGCTAGTTGTTGTTCTTCTCCCCATATATAGGGGGAATTGTCGCTCGTAAGGGGGTATAGGGAGGCCGCAATTTCCGCAAACCCAGGGATCCACAGGCGACAGAAGCCGGCGCTCCCCAAAAACTCCCTCAACTGGCGTGGGTTTTTGGGTGGGGGTATAAGTGCCACCGCTTGTTTACGCCCCTCTGTTAGCCATCTCCTGCCCCCTTCCAATTTATAGCCCAGGTAGACTACTTGTCGGGCACATAGTTGGGCCTTTTTAGCAGAGGCGCGATATCCCAGCTCACCTAGCCTTCGGAGTAGGGATCCCGTACCTTGTTTACAGTCTGCTTCGGTTTCTGCTGCCAGGAGTAAGTCATCCACGTACTGCAAGAGAGTCCATTGAGGGTTACTCACCCTGAAGCTTGCCAAGTCATGATATAAGGCCTCATCAAATAGTGTGGGCGAATTCTTAAATCCTTGAGGAAGTCTTGTCCAAGTCAATTGCCCTGAAAATCCAGTCTCCGGGTCCTTCCACTCGAAGGCAAACAAGGGTTGGCTCTGAGGGCTCAACCTCAGACAAAAGAAAGCATCTTTTAAATCTAACACCGAATACCAGGTGCGCGACGGGGGCAAGGTACTTAGCAAGTTGTACGGGTTTGGCACTGTCGGGTGGATGTCTTCAACCCGACGATTTACCTCCCGCAAATCCTGCACAGGTCGGAAGTCATTGGTGCCCGGTTTTCGTACCGGGAGTAAGGGTGTGTTCCAGGGGGATTGGCAAGGCTTTAATATCCCCAAGTCCAATAGTCTTTTAATGTGGGGCCGAATCCCATCTTTTGCTTCCTTGGTCATAGGATACTGCCGTACAGATATGGGTCTCACCGCGGGCTTTACATTTACTATTATGGGTGACCGCTGGATTGCTAATCCTATTCCCCCAGTCTCTGCCCAGGAACCCGGAAATTTTTGTAGCCACTCAGGTGCTAGCGGGGCCTCCATTTTTTTGTCGTATAGACGATGTTCGTCTTCCAGTTGAAGAGTCAATACTTGTAGGGGATGTCCCCTAGGGTCTGTTACTGAGGCCCCTTCCTCCTGGAAGTGGATCTGGGCCCCCACTTTGGATAGTAGGTCTCTTCCTAGTAAGGGGTATGGGCAGTCTGGTACTAGGAGAAACGAATGAGTTACTTGGCCGGTGGCTAGGTCTACCTGGCGTTCTGTGGTCCATCGGTACACTTTTCCTCCAGTCGCCCCCTGGACGAATGAAGTTTTTGAACTAAGGGGGCCAATATTTTTGTTTAAGATGGAGTGCTGAGCTCCGGTATCCACTAGGAATGTGACCGGCCTGCCTCCCACTCTCAAGGTTACCCGGGGCTCAGGGGGAGGCTCCTGGCCCTGACCCCCCTAGTCATCGTCTTCCTCCAGGTGAAGGACCGGAATGTCTGTCTTCTTTTTTTTTCTGGTGGCAGTTTTGTTTGGACAGTCTCTAAGCCAGTGCCCTTTCTCCTTGCAGTACGCGCACTGGTCTTGACCTAGCTGCGGTTTATTATTGTCTCCCGGGTATTTTCCTGTCTGACCTCTACTGTAACCTGACCTATCTTGCCTGTTTGATTTATTCACTGCGGTGACCAAGATTTTAGCTAATTCCCTATTTTTCTTTTTATCTCTTTGATCCTGTTCCTTTCGCATTCTTTCCTCTTTTTCCTCCTTAGTTTCTCTCTTATTAAAAATTCTCTCAGCTTCTTTTAGGAGGTCCTGCAATGTATAACCCTGTAGACCCTCCAGCCTTTGCAGCCGCATTCGGATGTCGGGGGCCGATTGGCCTATGAAAGACATTATTACATCCGATTGTCGGTCAGGGGCCTGAGGATCGAACGGGGTGTACATCTGGTATCCCTCCATTAACCTCTCCAGAAACCCCGCCGGGGTTTCTTCATTACCCTGGGTTATAGCATGTACCTTAGCCAAATTGGTGGGGCGTCTCCCTGCCCCTCTGAGACCTGTCAGGAGAATCTGGCGATAAAGACGGAGTCGTTCCCTACCGGCTGCCGTACTAAAGTCCCAATCTGGTCTGGTCAACGGAAATGCTGCGTCAATCTCGTTCGGCAGTTGGGTAGGTTGACTGTCGTCCCCCGGAACATTTTTCCGAGCTTCCGTGAGAACTCGCTGTCTCTCCTCCGTGGTCAGGAGAGCCTGCAGGAGCTGCTGGCAATCATCCCAAGTCGGTTGGTGGGTTAAAAGAATAGATTCAATTAATCCTGTCAAAGCCTGGGGGTCTTGAGAAAAAGGCGGGTTATGGGTTTTCCAATTGTACAAATCTGAGGCTGAGAACAGCCAGTATTGCATCTGACCCCCCACTAAGCGAAGTGGAAAAACCTGAGCCTCCCACTGGCCGTCCTCACTCCCCCCTCCCCGACGCAGACGTAGCCTAGCACTCATGGGGGTTGAACGAGCCGGGGGCTCCTCCTCCCTTTCTCCCTGTGTAGAATCCGGAGAAGGCACCGTAGGCCTTCTCGGGAGGGGTGCATAAGGCGGTGGGGTGTCAAAAAGCAAAA
Organism: Lepus europaeus; assembly: GCF_033115175.1. Taxonomy (NCBI): domain Eukaryota; kingdom Metazoa; phylum Chordata; class Mammalia; order Lagomorpha; family Leporidae; genus Lepus; species Lepus europaeus. The sequence goes on along the minus strand of NW_026909005.1, from coordinate 472,867 downwards.
GATCTTCCTGCCCGCCCGGGAGGACTGAGGGTTTTTTGGTTTTGAGGGAGTCTAACTCCTTCAATGGGTAAAGGGTCGAGGTGGGGCCCTCTGACGAAGGCCCGCCCTGACCCACAGGTTTCGGGTTTAAGGGTGTCGCGGACGGAGGCGGGGCGGGCTTGCCGCTCGGCTCCGCCGCCGGCGGAGATCCGCCCTGATCCGCGGGCCGCGGTGACAGGGGTGTCGCGGACGGAGGCGGAGCGGGCTTGCTGCTCGGCTCCGCCACAACTCTGTCAGTTAAGAGAAAAGGTTTCACCCATTTTGGGGGGTTTTGCACCAGGTCTTCCCACACAAAGATGTAAGGCACTTGGTCCGGGCTCCCTTCTTTTCCTTCTTTACAGACCTGGTTCTTCACCTGCAAGATAATACGAGAGTTAAAGGTCCCATCCCGTGGCCACCCGATATTGAAGGCTGGCCAATCAGTGGTGCAGAAGACCGTCCAATTTTTCTTCCGCACTTCCACAGACAAGTTCCGGGCCCGCTCTCGGACCTCCTTCCAGTGATCTAAAGTGAGGCTCAAAGGTGTAGTTAGTCCCTGTCCCATATTGAGGATAAAAGGCAAGTAAATTATGACACAAAAGACAATTACAAGACTCACGAAGACACTGTGCGCAACAACCGAACGGAACAAAACTGAAACAAGAACTTCAGATGGGGTCGGCCGCTCTATCAGCCTTTCCCGGGGGAGGAGGGAGACAAAGTCCTTCCCTTCCTCCCAGTACACCGCTGGGGCGTCCCCCACGGCTGAAGCCAGGGGTCCCGAACACGTCTGTTCCTGCCTACTACTGGCTCCCTACAGGTTCAGCGCTCTATCACCCGGACGCTCTATCACCCGCAAACACAAACACCCGTATGCCAGGCGCCCGGGGAAGATAGACAATAGAACACACAAAAATACACAGAACAGAAAGTACTTACCTCCGATTGGGAGATGGAGGGTGAATCTGGGGTTCCAATCTCGGTGGGACCTCCAAAATGTAAGACCCCTGTCACCAGGTGTCCTACAGATCGACCCCCAGAAACACAGACTCCACTCCAATCGATGCAAAAAGCAAGAGGGAAGTTTATTTCATTTGCAAATGGACCGTCTCAGCAGCCCCCTCTGGTAAAGTACAGAGGGAGAGAGAGCGGCCCCGAACAAAAGGTTTACAGAGTATTTAAAGCTAAAATTACAATATTAGCATACTTAACTGTGTTACAATTTCATTGGGCAAGCTACAGGTTACTAGCATTTTATTGGGTAAGTTAAAGGTTGCCAAGGTAAGGGGCTTGGGATGGGGGTCGGGTAGTTTCTTCTTATCAGCTTGAGGAAGCGGGGCGGAGGATGGTACGGGCTGTCCGTGCTCTGCAGTCTTTCTTCTTTCCTTATCAGCTCAAGCAGGCAGTTTAATTAGCCAGGGAAAGGGGGTGCCGGTGAGCATGTCAGGGTAGCAGGATAAAGGGGCTTGGGAAAATCTCATCCGGACGGGGGGGGGGGTGGCAACAAGACCCTGGTGTGTCTCAGCAGGATGAAAGGTTACGTGGTGGCAGTAAAGCAATAAAACAAGATAAGAGGTTGAGGAGCATGTTACAACAGGATGAAAGTTAGAGGCTTTTCATCTTCCTTTGTTCTCTAAAGATAGCACATGTCTTGCAAGCTTAGCTATTATACAGAACATTTGCCTTAGTTTCTTTATTTTGACTCAACTTACTCCTTACACTGGGTTGTCTTAAACAGCCTAGAAAGTATGACTGTTGGATGTGTGTCTTCTGCCCCAGGGTGGGTGTTATTTTTAAGTAAAAGGTTTATTGGCTAAAACTGCCTTTCTACTGATAATAGATGAAGCATGATCACAGCAAGCATTTACTTGGGCTTTGTCCTCAATAAAACACAATGCAGTTGGGGTGGAGTCTCTGAAATGACCAGTGCCTTTCCTTTCGAATGAGTAATGGACTTTCCAGTGGTTCCTGGAGACAGGAGAGAGGAGGTGAGGAGTGGGAACGTGGGCTGTGGTGGGAGAGGACAGGCCAGGTGGTGGAGCGGGGCTGGGTTGCTCTGAGTACTGGCTGCCTCTGTCTCACTCCCAGGAGCTCACATCCAGTTCCTGAACTTCTCCACTGAGCCCGACCATGACTTCATGGAACTCCACAATGGCCCGTGCAAGACCAGTCACACCATGTACTTCCACAGTGACCGCTCCCAGGACTGGCTGGGATTCAGGCTAGAGTACCAGGGTAAGGACAGACACACTCCAGGCACCTTCCTAGCCCACCTTCGTGTGGGCAGGGGAGATGGCAGGGAGGGGGCGGCAGGCCCAATGGTGGCTTCATGCCCTCGGCCACATGTGTTACCTGCAGCCTCTTCTAGAGGGGCAGCTTCCAGGGTTCCACCCTGGGGCCGGCAGCTGTCACCAGGCAAGCGGCCAGCTGTCCCTTCTCACTGCCCCTGCCACCAACCACTCCCCCCAGGTTCAGCGGTGGAATTCATCCTTCTGGGCCATTCCCTGGCCACAGAGCTCCTCCTGTGGCAGCGTCAAGGGCTCTCTGAGAGTCCTAGGAGCACCCACTAAGCCTGCCCCAGACAGGGTTTTCCTGGGTGAGGCTCAGCCACCCTCACTGCGGCTCTGCCTTGCCTGAGGGAAAACCCTGACAGGCCCCTCTCCTCCAGGCACATATTCCCTGTAAGGACCCCAGTTCTCCACATCAGGCTTGCCCTGAGCCATGGGCCATCTGACGCCTGCGGCTGTGGAGCCCTGTGCCCAGCCTGTGTAACAGTGTGGGGCGGCCCCAGTAGGTCCTCCATCTCCCTGGTGCTGCTACTGAGGAGCCCTCTGTTCTAAGCCCTTCCCAGATTGTTCCACTGCTGCTTTATCTTGTTTCTAGACATCCTTTCTAATGCTAAACATGTCCTTGTTAAAAATGAAAGTATTGCAGATGGGTTCTGAGTACATCCTGAGTTGCCTCCAGCTGTATTAGCAAACCCCCAGGAGCTGGGGATGCTGATAAATAGCACAACCCTGCTTCTTCCTGCTCTGGGTATTGGGAAACCTGAGGTCAGGCAGAGAGAGTCCTTGTGTGTGTTTGGGGGCAGCGCTTGGTTCACAGGTAGCCCCTTCTTGCTGTGTCCTCACTGACAGGACGAGTAGAGTAGCTCTCTCTGGACTTTTTTTATTATTATTAATTGAAAGAACGCGAGACAGAGGAGGCAAAGAGAGAACTCCAAACTCCTGTCCCCGGGTTCACTCCTTAAATGCCCCCAACAGCTGAGTCTGAGCCCTGCTGAAGCCAGGAGCTCCATGTGGGGCTCGCAAGTGGGTGGCAGGGAAACTGGGCTCAGAAGCAGAGCCTGAACTCAAACCCAGGCACCCCAGGATGGGAGGTGGGGGTCCCAAGTGATGGCCTAGCCACTTCCCCCAGCACCCACACCCAGGCCTCTTGTATAAGGAAGCCAGTGCCACCCGCCCTTAAAGAGCCACTCCTCCAGACACCTCCATGTGAAGGAGGAGGCCTCAGTTACAGATTCTGATGGGACAGAAACATCAGGCCATAGCGATGTCACGGGAAGATGGAGCCCTTGTGGAGATGCTGAATTCAAACAATGAAATACGCATCTTTTTTTTTGGAATTATTTTTAAAGATTTATTTATGGGCCGGGGCCATGGTGCACTAGGTTAATCCCCCGCCTGCAGCGCTGGCATCCCATGTGGATGCCGGTTCTAGTCCCGGTTGCTCCTCTTCCAATCCAGCTCTCTGCTGTGGCCCGGGAGGGCAGTGGAGGATGGCCCAAGTGCTTGGGCTCCTACACCCGCATGGGAGACCAGAAAGAAGCACCTGCCTCCTGGCTTCGGATCGGTACAGCTCCGGCCATAGCAGCCATTTGGAGAGTGAACCAACGGAAGGAAGACCTTTCTCTCTCTCTCTCTCACTGTCTGTAACTCTGCTTTTCAAATAAAATAAAAAATTTTTTAAAGATTTTTATTTATTTATTTGACAGGTAGAGTTACAGAGAGGAGAGAGAAAGAGGTGTTCTATCTGCTGGTTCATTCTCCTACTGGCTGCAACAGCCAGAGCTGTGCAAATTTGAAGCCAGGAACCAGGAGCTTCTTCTTGGTCTCCCACATGAGTGCAAGGGCCCAAGCACTTTGGCCATCTTCTGCTTTCCCAGGCCATATCAGAGAGCTGGATCGGAAGTGGAGCAGCCGGGACTCGAACTGGCACCCATATGGAATGGCAGCACTGCAGGCAGCAACTTTACCTGCTACACCACAGTGCCACCCCTCCTCCCCCAGTGTTTTAAAGTGTGCACTGTGTTTGAAATTCTCTCCACACCCACTGCAGCGTCTCCCTTCCGTACAAACCCACCTCACCTCCCGCAGGAGTCTCTCTTTGGGAAAGCTAAGGAGCCGCTGTTCTCAGGGTCATTTCTGCCCCCAGAGACCCTGCCTTTCCCTTGGAACCCAGGCACCACATCGCTGATATCACTGACACTGTCCCCTCTCTCTCAAAAGCCTGACATATCTCAAGGCCACATCTGGCTGTGGTATGGGTCTTGCCTGTGCTGTTGTGTACCACATGTTCCTCAGGGAGGCATTCTTTAAAGGCCCAGGCTGTCCTGTTCCAGTGATTCCTAGGGTAACAGGCTCCCTGCTTCCACTGTGGTGCCCATCACCCTCAGCCCTAACCCCCTGACAGAGCTATGGCTCCCCTTGGACCCCCCATACCCATCGAGGCTTCCCTGTTCTTCAACATGCCCTGCCAGCTGGGTGACTTCATAGTGACACCTGCCAGGTTCTTGCCATAGAGCCTACCCTGGGCGACAGCAAACAGAAACAGCACAGTTGCCTCGAAATGTGATCGTTTCTTTTTGTGGTGTTACTGCCTCTGATAAAGGCATCCCCTGCTGGATGCCGCTATTTAGTCTCAGCTACTTCCATGAAGAATCTTTACTGTAGGAATGTTCCAGCTCCTTCTGCTGGTGGTTTTCTGTGCTGGATGCCTGCCATGAAAGCTGTTCCTTGTCCTTTGGGCCCCGCTCTACAGCTCCATTGGTGGCCTCCCCCATTGGGGTGGCTTCGGCCATTTAACACCTGGGCATGTCCTTTTGAGTCAGGGCTGCACATTCCCATGGAAACAGATTTCTGGTTTCTCAGAGGGGCTGGCTGGAATGACAGCTACACACTCCTGGTGGCCCAGCCACCCCTCTGAAAACTGTCTCCTCATCCAGGTTCACCTGCTTTCCTCCCTGAGAGGTTCTGAGTTCCCAGAGTCTGAAAGCCCTGTTTGCCCCACTGCTGCTTTTGTTTGTGGCCTTGGCCCTTATGAAGGTTAAATGCAGTGACCAACATGGAGGACCCCAGTCCACTGCCTGGCCCCAAGAGCTGCTCCGGAAATAGCAGTGGTCAGTGGCTTCCCCGAGCTTCCTTTCCCCGTGGAAATGCCAATGATGGGGCACCTCTATTGAGCTCTCACCATGAGCAGCTGTTGTGCCAGCAGTTGTGCAAGTGTTGCCCTGTGTATCCTCACAATAACCATGTTATAAGTAAAAAAAAAAAACGGGCACAGCAGTTAAATGACTCAGCCAGCATCAACAGCTTTTGGTAAATGACTAAGGGCCTCCTGTGTCCAAGTCTCGGTGCTTCCCCACTGTGCCAATTCTCTGCAGCTCCTGCATTCTGGTCACAAGAAGATACCTGGGGAGGATAAAGCCCATTCTCTCCTATACTCTTCTAGCCTATGAGCTTCAGGAGTTCCCAGACCCAGAGCCCTTCACCAATGGCAGCATAAGGGGAACCGACTACAACGTGGGACAGTCTGTGACCTTCGAGTGCTTCCCAGGATATCAGCTAATGGGCCACACCATCCTCACATGTCAGCATTGCACCAACCAGAACTGCGACCACCCCCTGCCCAGGTGTGAAGGTATGTCCCTTGCTCACCCTTGGTGACTCTCCCTGGGTGGTCACACCATGCACTTGCCTGCTCCGGGGGTTCTCCAGTCAGTCCCATTCTCACGTGAGTGTGACCCACTCTGGCCAGGGAGGGCATCTTGGTGACAGAGCACTGGGCCAGCACCGGCAAAGTCCTAGAGGGGTGTGATCCGGGGGCCCACTGAGGCAGCCCTTGAGAAGATCCACCTGGACAGGCTAGATGTCCCCAGTTGGAAGGGAAGGCTCTACATGAGAGTGAAGTAGGTGAGTGCTGGGCTGAGTCCTGGAGAGGTTGAGAGAATCCTGGCATCTTCCCAAGGGAAGAGGAGAATGCACCTTTTTCCCAACAGCTTTCTTGCTTCTCTGGTCACTGTCCTGCGTCCCATATGGGTCTGGAGCCAACGGGTGGATTCCAGGGAGCTGTTGGTGCTTTTTTGAGTCCTCTTCCTTAATCAGAACCTAGATGGAAGATGACACAGGGTCATGCTGCCTCTGCCCCGCCCTGCACACCTCAGCCCCGTAGGCCCAGCATTTTCCCAGAGGGGAAGCTGGGTGGGGCCCATACCCCAGAAAGAGGGCTCAACCCTGGAATCAGATCACCAGGCCTCCCCCTGGAGACCCCTGAATGCCCTGAGCAACTGGGACCTCGCTGATGGCTTCCTCACCCTGGGGAGCGCTCAGCAGGAACTCTCCGTGGAAAGAAGCTCTGTGTGCAGCACTGGTTCTGGTGCTGGAGGTTAAACCTCCGCTAAGTTTTCCAGACTTCCAGAACCACCCTGTGCTTGCGCAGTGGATCATTCCCGAATTGCTAGTTGGTGGTGTGTCACTCCTTCCTCGCTCCTTGCGTGCTGTCTTCCAACACAGCTGGTGAGAGAAGGGAGCAGTCTGCTCTTCTCCTTCTAGAGGCTTCTTCCATTGGTTTCTTTGACACCAAAGTTGCTTTTCCAACCACTGTTCCACCTCTGCCGCCTTTTGTGGTCATCTCTTCCTTTGCCCCTTAAATGTTCTTTGGAGTTCCTTCCCTTCTCTTCTTTTCTCTCACCCGCCTCCATGTCCCCCAAATGCCATCTTGATCTACAGTCCCTGGGCTGAGACTCCTGCCTGCCTGAGGGGACTGCAGAAAGGTCACAGAAGATGGAATCAAAGCCTGGCTTACTTTGGTCCAGAGCATGTACAAACGCATGCAGTTAAGGATCTTCTAAATGTTCTCAGGAAACACATCTCCTGAAAACACTGGGCGTGCCTCTCAGAATCTCTTTTCACCAAAGTCAACTTACCTTTCAGTGCCATTTTCCATGTGCCCTTGTCCGTGCAATGCTTCCTAAATACTTCCACTCCCTTCAGAGGTGTCTAGCGTCCCTGTATGTTCAGAATGGACCTTCTCATCTCAGCCTCTGCTAAGCTGAAATGCCTGTCTAGTGATGAGGACTCTGGCCGCTCACCCCTTCATTTGAGTGTCCTCCCGCTTGTTCACTCCCATATTCACCAAGTGCTGCTTTCTGCATCCTAAGTGTCTTTCAAGTGTACCCACTTCTTTCTCTCCACTGCCTGTACCTTAACCCAGGCCACCAATGGTCTGACTTATCTCTGCTGTTGGCTTCCTCGATGGGCCAGCTTCACTCAACCCAGTCTTAGGTTCCTCAGTGCTGGCTTCTCAATGCAGGGAGAGCAAGCCTTCAGAACCACCAGTGTGGACTCCATTCCCCCACTCAGAGGTCAGCCAAGGCAGCCCCTTACTGCTTGGAGTAAATTCTAGACCCTTGGGGCAGCACACTGTGTGTCTCAGGACCTGGTGCCTACCTACCTCTCATGTCTGCTCTCACAGACCCTGTGCCCTACCGAAGCTGACATGCCCTCCATTTCCCTAGTACACCAGGGCATCTTGCCTCTGGTTCTTGGCACCTGCTGCTCCTTGCTCTTATTAAAAACCCACTCTGCTACCTTGCCCTCTTGGGTCCTTGCCATCCCTCGGGGCTGTGTCTAGATGCGCACACTCCCAGGGACTCTTCCCTACCCTCACACACAGGAGAGCCCCTCCAGAAGCCCTGGGACATTGCGCACCAATGACCTGGCTTACCTTGCATTGTACTGCTGCTGGGTGCGTGGCTGGGTGGCAGTGAGCTGTGAGTGCCGTGGGAAAAACTAGAGCCTCCTGCTCCCCACTGTCTCTCCAGGCCATTCCTGGCCCTGTGTGGATACTCAGCACGTGTGTGTGTGTGTGTGTGTGTGATGGGGGAAGCAGGTCCATGGCACCACACCTAGGAACCCTGTCCTCTGCATTTTGCATGGAGGCAGCTGGGGTTCTTTCTGCTCCGTCCCATCTACCCCGCCCTGGGTGTCTGCTTCAGGCTCCCATCAGCCAAAGGCGCTCCTGACTCTGGACCAAGGAACTTGGGTGTTTTCTTTCCCAGCATCCCTGCTTATCCTCTCCCTGGTGACTGTGTCCCAACACCATGGGGCTTTCAAGGCCTCTGCATTCCCTTGCCTAAAGCTCCATCAGAGTGAGCCACAAAGTGGGTGTTGCCTTAGGGGAGCAGGAAGATAAGGAGAGGCAGCTGTGTCTATGTGGCAGGTGCAGGGCTGGGCATTCTGTGAGCGTCCCTCACCTCATGGCCACCACAGTCCTCTTGGGCTCATTTTCCAGGTGAGGAAACAGAAGCTGAGAGAGTCTGAAACACTTGTGGGCATCATCAGGTGAATAGATGGCTCTGCTCTAATTTGGCCCTGTCACCTCGCCACAGAAACCCTCAGCTCAAGGTCAAATCCACCCAAGAAAGAGCAGATCAAAGAGAAATTTTCCTTTCCAAAATCTCTTCCTAGTACTGCAGCCTTGGCCCTGACATCTGCTGGTTCCCATCCTGGAAAGCTTGAGCCGGGTGCTTCCTTCTTAGGTCTCTTCCATGACAGAGAGAGAGGGAGGTGGAGGGAGGGGCAGGCCCACAGGGCACCTGTCAGGTGAGGACTCCCCACCTCCCCAGCAGGGGGCTTTGTGTGGGAAGGTCCAGCACACTCTGGGCACTCAGTGCATGCTGTGCTCCCTCTCCTCAGTTCCCTGAGGCAGGAACGTCACCTTCTTCAGTGCTACTGTGTACTCCCCTGGATACCCCCCAGCCTACGCTAGCTCCCAGGACTGCGTCTGGCTGATCCCCGTGCCCATCAGTCATGGCGTCCTGCTCAACCTCAGCCTGCTGCAGACAGCCTTCTGGAGACTTCATCGCCATCTGGTAAGGCCAGGAGCCATGCGGCCAGCCCGTGAGAAAGGAGCAAACAAATACTGGACTAATTTTTTTTAAAGATGTATTTATTTATTTGAAAGGCAGAAGTAGAGAGAGAGAAAGAGATAGACAGATCTTCCATCTGCTGGTTCATTCCCCAAGTTACCACAACTGCCCAGGGCTGGGACAGGCAGAAGCCAGGAGCCAGGAGCTTCCTCCAGATCTCCCATGTGGATGCAGGGACCTTAGTACTTAAGCCATCCTCTGATGCTTTCCGTCTGATGCATTAGCAGGGAGCTGGATTGGAAGTAGAGCAGCTGGACTTGAACCAGCAGTCATATGGGATGGCAGTACTGCAGATGGCAACTTTAACAATCATGCCACAGCTCCAGCCCACTGGACAAACTTTTCAAGAATGTTGATCAGAAGGGATGTCAGGTTATAACTTCAGAGCCAGCATGTGATACAGCAGGCTAAGTCGTCACTTGCAAATACCAGCATCCCATATCAGATTGCCAAGATGAGTCCCAGCTGCTCTGTTTCCAATGCAGCTCCCTGCTAATGTACCTGAGAAAGCAGTGGAACATGGCCCAAGTATTTGAGCCCCTGCCACCCATGGGGGAGACCTGGATAGAGTTCCTTGCTCCAGGCTTCAGTCTGGTCCAACCCTAGGTATTGCAGCCATATGGGGAGTGAATCAGTGGATTGAAGATGTCTGTGTGTGTCTCTCCCTCGCTCCCTCCTTCCTTCCCTCTCTCTCTCTCTCTGCCATCCTGCCTTCCAAATAAATAAATAAATCTTTAAAAAAATTATAACCTGCCCAAGATGCCCCTTTTCTTAGTCCACCTCTTCTCATGGGGCCCCCTGCTTGCAAGTCTGGCTCAAACTCAGAGGCCCATCTGAGTAGGTGGAAAGAATCCTGTGTGTGGCTCCCAGGGCAGAGCCAGCAGATGATGCTGAGGGGAGCCTGGGAGGAGAGGGACCTGTTCTGCCTGAGAGTCCAGGCCTTTCTGCCAAGCCACCTGGATGCTCCTTTCTCTGATGCAGGCAGAGAAGGCCCGGGCTGCCCTCATAACTGGTGCCCCAGAGCCAGTGACCAGCCTTGTCACTAACAGCCCAAGAGGATTAATAGATGAGGGTGGTGTTACTTCAGACTTCAGTTCCCTCATAGAGAAAAAGGAACCTTAAAGTGCCTCCCAGGGGGAACCCAGGATGAATGCATGCAAAAGAGAAATACAAGGGTACTTTTAAAAGTTTGTGGAAAATGTGATTAAAAGATAAGCTTATTTTGGCATAAAAATTGTGAAATATATGCATGGTTTTGTGTGTGTGTGTGTGTGTATACACACATATATAAAAATGCAATTTCCATGAACTTTTCAAAGACCCCTGAAAGGCATGGATTTCAGAATTTGGGGCTCCAGAATAAGCTTACCTTTGAGTTTCCTTTCCCACCTACTTTTGTTTTAAATATTTATTTGTTATTGGAAAGGCAGAGTGACATGGAGAGAGAGGGGAACACAGAGAGAAGACAAGATCTTCCATGCTCTGGTTCACTCTCTAAATGGCCTTGACAGCTAGAGCTAGGCCAGGTTCAAGCCAGGAGCCAGGAACTCCATCCAGATCCCCCACATGGATGGCAGAGGCCCAGGCACCTGGACCATCTTCTTCTGTCCATTTCCTTCCCAGGTGAGTTAACAGGGAGCTGGATTGGAAGAGGAACAGTCAGGTTTCCAACTGGCACTCATATGGGATGCTGGCATCACAGGCAGCAGCTTAACCTGCTGCCTCACAGTGCTAGCCCTTGGGTAGCAGCTCAGTGCATTTCACAAGGCTGGTTGCTAAAATCAGACCTGAAATCTTCTGAGGATTTGCCCTCTCCATGATATCCAAAGACTGATATGTTTAGGAGTCATGAGTCAGTTGTAGTTACAGGATGCCTGCTATGTAGAAAGAGGATTGATGACATTGAACACCAAGTAGTACTTAAGAATCAGAACACAGTGGACTTGTGTAAGTAGCTATGCATCTAGCATGATGACCAAGTGTACTTTTTTTTAAAAGATTTTATTTATTTATTTGAGAGGCAGAGTTACAGACAGAGGGAGAGACAGAAAGTTTCTCTGTCTGCTAGTTCAGACATCCCAGGGCTGCGCCCATCTGAAGCCAGGATCCAGGAGCTTCTTCCTAGCCTCCCACGTGGGTGCAAGGGCCCAAGCACTTGGGCTATCTTCTACTGCTTTCCCAGGCCATAGCAGAAAGCTGGATTGGAAGAGGAGCATCTGGGACTAGAACAGGCACCCATATGGGATGCTGGTGCCACAGGTGGAGGCTTAGCCTACTACGCCAGAGTGCCAGCCCCTGACCAAGCATATCTTATAACTGAGATTCTTGTTCCTGAGTGAGATGGGCACATAGATACAGTATACATAGTACATGAGACAGAAGGACACACATCTGGCATGGAAGGGAGGAATTTAAGACACCAAGTTGGGGCTGATGTTTGTCCTAGTGGTTTAATGCCTGTATTCTATATAAATGTCTGGGTTCAATCCTCAACTCCAGCTCCCAATTCCAGCTTCCTTTCACTGTAGATCCTGGGCAGCCATGATGGCTCTAGTTGAGTTCCTGCCACTCATGTGGAACGTTTAGATTGAGTTTCCCGCTCCTGACTTTGGCCTGGCCCAACCTCAGCTTTTTCAGGCTTTAGGGCAGTGAACCAGCAGATGGGAGCTCTGTTTCTTTCTCTCTCTTTCTCTCTCTTTTTCTCTCTTCCTTCTCCACCTCCTCCCTCCCTCCCTCCCTCCATCCCTCCATCCTTCTCTTCTCTTTTTCTCAAATAAGTGTACCTTTTAATTAAAAAAAAAGTTCAGGCATTTGGCACAGGAATTAAGACACCACTTGAGACACCCATGTCTAAGTGGCTGGTTTGAGTCCTGGCTCCTTGCTTCCAGTCCAGTTTCCTGCTTAATGCACACCATGGGAGCCAACAAAATATGACTCAAGTTCTTGAGTCCCTTCACCCATGTAGAACAGATGACATCCCTGGTTCCTGGCTTTGCCCTGGCCAGCCTGGCTACTGTGAGCATTTGGAGAATGAACCAGCAAATGGAAGATCTTTCTCCATCATTCATATTCTCTCTCTCTCTCTCTCTCTCTCTCTCTCTCTCTCTCTCTCTCTCTGTCTCCACTTTTCAAATAAAGTGAAAATAAATAGATATTTTAAATATATAAACAAAAATAAAACACCAAGTTCGGCAGAGAGGCTGTGAAGGCCCTGGCACCCCAGTCCCACCTTGACCCTATGTGCTTAGGAAACCCAGGCAAGGACCCCAGGGACAAGCAAAAGGCAGAGTGGTCCTTTGGTTATCCTCTTCCCAGACTCACGTACTCCCCCCCACCAGAGCCCTGGCAGGGTTGGTAATGCCAGATCTCCGGGCTGGGTTTTCCCTTGCTGTTTTTATGGTGCTGTCCCCAGCACTGAGAACAGTACCTGACACATAACAAACTTGAGATCGATGTGTTGAACCAATGAATGATCTACACTGAGGCCATGACCCTAGCCCTGCAGGCAAGTTCATGGTCTAGGTTGGCCCAGGTCTGCCTGGTCCCATTCCCTAAGAGCAGACAGCAGAGGCATGGCCTTTGCTGAGCTCTGTGTGTCCTGACCTCTGCTGTGCTGGTGATTGACAAGCACAAAAACCTGTGAGGTAGGTACAGTCCCAATGTCCAGCCAAGGAACCCAGAGCTACACAAGCCTCACGGATTCATCCTAAGCCACAGAGCTGGGGAGGTCAGAAAGGGGATGCTGTGGCAGTCACACCTTTCCAGAACCAGCGCTGTGAGGTGTGGCTCTCCAGGTCTGGGAGCTGCAGGGATTTGAGAGCTGAGCCTGGCCCTACAACCAGTTCTGCCTTCAGACCACAGTGGAGACTGAGTGCTTCTTGGGCTATTTTTCATTTTCCTGTGTCGTGGTGTGGTGTGGTGTGGTGTTTTGGCTTGTCTAAATGACTCACACCTTCCCCTGTAGCAGAGGACCTGGCAGCGAGAAGACAGGAGATGGCGAGAGGAGAAAGGGGCAGGGGCAGGCATGAAAGACCACGTCCCCCTGGCAGAACCCAATTCCCTGAGCCCTGTCTTTGTTCAGCCCCTTAAGGCAGCCTGCCTTGGGCCCCTCTGCCCGGCTTCATCCTGGGCCAGATGAGCACCACACTAGGTGGCTCCATCCATTTCAGTTGCAACGCTGGCTACCATGTGGTGGGACACAGCATGGCCATTTGCACCTGGCAACCCCCAGCACTACCACCTGTGGAGCGAAGCCATTCCTCTCTGCCAAGGTGAGGAGCAGGCAGGAAGTAGGGTGTCCACACCATGGCTTAGATCCAACTCACATCTTAGGCTTGTTCCAGGACAAGTCATTGCCAAATGTGGGTTTCTCCATGGGTCATTTGTGAGGCTCCGTCATATCTCCAGCCCTGGGGATGGCATATGCACAGTAGTCTCTGTATTCAGGGCAGGGGGGAGATGGGTATGTGAGCGCAGAAATGCCAGGTGACAGAGTGCAGAAGCTCTGTTTCAAGAGGTATAAGCTGGGTGTTGGGAGACCCAAGGTAAGCAGGACCCAGCCTCCTGCTGGACAACCCAAGAGGGCTCCCAGAGATGTGGTGTTTGGGCGTGGGCTCCCAAAGCAAGTGCACTGATCAAACACTGGAAATGCACCAGGCAGTTTGCATGCATTGCTTTTTATAATTTATTGCACATTCTGGGAAAAAATTATATAATGAAAAAAAGTGAAAAGTTGACCTATAATCCTATCACTTGATTGTAACACTATTAACATTTGCACATTTTCTTTGTTCTTGAATATATTGATCACAAAAATAGGATCCTGAATGTACAAAATTCTTAATATCTCATTAACTCCTTGTATATCACTAAATGCACTTCCTTATCTGTGTTTTCCAGTGGTGCATAGCATTGTGGGAAAACTCATTTATTCAAGTCTCATCTCTTTCTTGGTCATTTAGATTTCTGTAAACCTGTCTTTATGAACATCCATACTTATTTCCTTAAAATAAATCCCCACCAGTGACCTTGCTGAATCATAACTGATGCTAAATTTTCCACTTGATTGTTATTGCCCTGAAGAAAGTTAGTTTTCATTTAAATGTCCACCAGCAGCAGGTAAAAGCTGTCATTTTTCTCACAGTCCCTACATTCAGTACCGCATTAAAAAAAGAAGAAAACAACTTTTCCCATTGCATGGACAGTGACAGGACATTGCTTTGCTGTTTGGTGTGACTTCCTTTGCTGCCCAGCATGGTGAAGGGCTGTTAACAGCACCTGCCAGCTCTGATCCTCACATTCTTCTCGTCTGTGCCTGCATTTTCTCAGTCGAGGAAAACTGTTATTCGTATTCTAATCCAAGCCCTAAGTAAAGGTCCCAGAGAACTGACCATCTGTCCACACAGGGCAGCTGTCATTGGCTCCCGGGTCTGCATCTGTAACTGCATCTGTGCTTTCCAGAGCTCCCGTTGGAACTACCAAGCCTCTAGTCTGTTATCGTACATCATCACCCAAATGCAGCCCACCTGGGCTCCTGCCCACTCGCCCCAGTACTGCTCTGTGTCTTCTCCCAATCCCATTCTGCACCTCCTCCAACGCCTTCTGCGTTCTCTGGAATGCTAGTTCCATGGCCAACCGCGCACACCCTCGCTTGTAATCCAGGAGGCTCCATGGAGACTGCAGTCCTGTCAAGTGCAGTGTGTGAACCTCCCCCCACCCCAACCATTTTCCATGTTAACTCAGGGTCAGGAAAAGCCTGGCCTTCTCCCAGTTCTCTGTGACTTTTCCAAATGATGGCTTCCTTCTCTCCATTAGAGATTCTGTGCTTCTTCTCTTTCCTTCCCCCAGCCCCATTCTCTCAGCATAGTATCTGTCTGTCTTTCTCTCAGACCACAGGTTTCAAATGCTTTGGGCTTGTGTCCTCTCTTCCCACCCCCCAAGATGTGTCCCTCCTAGTCTCAGACTGGGAAGTTATCTCTGTCTGCTCAGTTATGCACAAGGGCAGGGCCAGGCCAAGCCAGGAGAAGCACCTGCTTCACCTGCTTTGACTCCCCATGCTACACATCAGGGAGGATCTAAGTATCTCCTTGTGAGGGTTCTGGAAGCAGGGCAGCTAGGTGAGGTGATGTGACAGTTGGATGATCTAGTATTGCTGAGGAAGCTCAAGGTCTTGGCGGGTGGGCCTTAGGGGATTCCCAGGTACAGGTGCTCCCCTATTCCCTTATTGTTCTGTGGCCTTTCGGTGTCAGGTGCGGCCTTTGAATCTGTACTTCGTCTTGATGTCCCAGCCCCTGCTCTATCGTGTAGCATAATGGGACCCCAGCCTGATGCCTCTTCTTGGTTCTGGAAATTCTAGTTGATTCAAGCACCGTTTTTTGTCCTTATCAGTGGGACTTTCCTCTGTTTGAGCTCATTCTGGCTGTGAGTGAAGGAAGTCTGAGATTTTAACCAGTTGGCATGGCGAGTGGGGATATGGGGTAGTAGGGGGGCACTTGGAATATGTAGCTTCTAAACCATCCAAAGGCAATGGTTGGGGACTGTTTCTTTCTTTCTTTTTTTTCCTTTTTGACAGGCAGAGTGGACAGTGAGAGAGAGAGAGAGAAAGGTCTTCTTTGCCGTTGGTTCACCCTCCAATGGCCAGTGCTGCCAGCATGCTGTGGCCGGCGCAGTGCGCTGATCTGAAGCCAGGAGCCAGGTGTTTCTCCTGGTCTCCCATGGGGTGCAGGGCCCAAGCACTTGGGCCTGCGGTGACTCTTCCTCATCACCATCACCGCCAGAATTAGGCAGGCTGCCCGCAGCTTCCCTTGGCTGAGGAGGGGAAGTGCGCCACCCACCACTCAGCCTTCCCCAACCCCCAGGACGGTGTGTGTGTGTGTGT
Source organism: Lepus europaeus (assembly GCF_033115175.1). NCBI lineage: Eukaryota > Metazoa > Chordata > Mammalia > Lagomorpha > Leporidae > Lepus > Lepus europaeus. The sequence continues at coordinate 456,764 of NW_026909005.1, read as the reverse complement.
GTGTGTGTATGGTACAGAGCGGAAGCGGGCAAGAGGTGGGGTGATGTGATGCAAAAGGGTCTTAGCCACTCCGATTATACCACCTTAATGATCATTAGGCAGAAGCATCCTGGGGCTGGGGTGTTTGCCACCAGGGATTTGAAACTTAAAGACAGCTTTTCAAATTCAAGGGAGGATCAGGAAGTTTCCTCTAGGCCTCTCCAGATTCAGCCTCCCTTACAGGGCCATCCTGCACTGCACTCCCGGGCCACAGCAGAGAGCTGTCCTGGAAGAGGGGCAAGCGGGACTAGAACCTGGTGTGCCGGCGCCTCAGGCAGAGGATTAGCCTAGTGAGCCACGGCGCCAGCCACTGTTTATTTCTTTCTAGGACCCATAAGATGTACTCTGCAGATTTCTCTCCAGAGCTGTCACCTTGAGATTTCATTATACTCCTAATTTAGTACTATTATTTAATATCCAATATATTGCCCTTTCTTGGATTCATCCTTTTCCCCTCCCAGAAACCTTTTATTTAAGGATTACAAACTTCATGCTTTTCATTCTTTTTTTAAAGATTTATTTATTCATTTGAAAGAGTTACACAGAGAAAGGAGAGGGGAAGGGAGGGAGGGAGGGAGAGAGAGAGAGAGAGAGAGAGAGAGAGAGAGAGAGATTGTCCATCCACTGGGTCACTCCCCAATTGGGCTGCAGTGGCTGGAGCTGTGCTGATCTGAAGCCAGGAGCCAGAGCTTCCTCCAGGTTTCCCACACAGGTGCAGGGGTGTCCATATGGGATGCCAAAACTGCAGGCCAGGGCTGTTTAACCTGCTGTGCCAAAGTGCCAGCCGGCCCCCCATGCATTTCATAAGTACAACTTTAGTAACATAGTAATTATACCCACACTCCCACCCTCTTCCTCCTCCCTCTCCTATTCCCATTCTTACTTTTTTAAACTAAGATCTATTTTCAATTAACTGTATACACAATGATTAACTCTACACTAAATAGAGTTCAACAAATAGTGTGAAAACAACAACAAAAACTGTTCCTCAAGAGTCCAGACAAGGGCTGTTCAAAGTCATTGCATCTCAAAGTCTCAGTTCCTCCTTCTTTGGTGAAGTACACACACACAAACACACACACACGAGTTCCTCAGAGAGGGTTGATGACAAGTACATCTTCTGAGTTTCTCTCTGTCTGAAAATATCTTTATTTTAGTCTTCACACTTGCTTGTGAATAGGATAAGTTCTAGACTAAAAACCATTTCCTTCAGGAGTTTAAAGGCTCTGTTCCGTTATCGTTGAAGGTCCGGTGTTGCTGCTGAGAAGTCTGATGCCATTCTGATTCTCATTCCTTCATGGTTATGTCATATTCATTCTCTCTCTGTCTCTCTGTCTCTCTCTCCCTCCCTCCCTCCCTCCCTTCTTCCCTCTCAGAACCTGTGAGTTTGTTTGGGATTGTTTGCACCTGTCTTTGGACTTCTGAAATTCCATGACAATGTATCCAAGAATGGTTCCCTTTACATCCCTTTTGCTCCCTTTCAGTCTGAAGATCTATGTGTCTGTCTCCCATCTCTGGGAGAGTTTTTTTTCTCTTTTTTAAAGATTTATTTATTTTTTAGTTTAGAGTCAGAGTTACACAGAGAGAAGAAAGGCAGAGAGAAAGAGAGGTCTTCCATCCGAAGGTTCCCTCCCTAATTGGCTGCAATGGCTGGAGCTGCGCTGATCTGAAGCCAGGAGCCAGGAGCTTCTTCTGTGTCTCCCATGCGGGTGCAGCGGCCCAAGGCCTTAGGCCATCTTCTACTAATTTCCCAGGCCATAGCAGAGAGCTGGATCGGAAGTGGAGCAGCTGGAACTGGAACCGGCATCCATTTGGGATGCCTGCACCTCAGGCCTGGGCGTTAACCCGCTGCACCACAGGTCTGAAAGGGACTCTAGCATCACAGACAACTATGGGAAAAGACCTGACATCTGCACAGCGCTTATAACTGTGACCACCAGGGCCAGCAAGGAAGACTGCCTCTGAAATGGGAAGTGTGTGCCTGCAGGCTCACGTGATGACACCACCCTGAACTTTAAAATAAGTTATAAGATCATTTCATCTGTCAACCTGCAAGCACGTGGGTTAGAAAGTACCCTGGCTGATGTGCCTTTCCATGAAAAACCTTTCCTATCTTTTGCTCTCTTGCACAGAGAGAGCCCAGTAAGCACTTGGCAGAAAAAGGACATTCAGGCAAATGCCCTTGATGAAATTGCTCCTGATGCTATGCTAAATCCCAATTCTCTAGAAAAGCATACTGTCCCTTCCAAACCACAAGTATACAGCACAATCCAGAACCAGTAAGTCTTCCCCCTACAGCACACAACTTGAACAGAATGGCTGTTTAACAAAGTCATGTTCAAGTTTAAGAGAGCACTGGGAGACTTCTCTGAGCTTATAAGGCAGAGCTGTTTCCTAGAGAGTGAACATCCCACCCAACTTGTACACACATCACTGACAAAATAAGCCACTGCTCACCATGACTTCAGTGCAAAAATGCAAACGATAAAGTAAACCATACCAAATTACTAGTGTAAGACCCCTGAGCCAGGTGTCCTACAGAGCGACCCCCAGAAACACAGACTCCACTCCAATCGATGCAAAAGGCAAGAGGAAAGTTTATTTCATTTGCAAATGGACCGTCTCAGCAGCCCCCTCTGGTAAAGTACAGAGGGAGAGAGAGCGGCCCCGAACAAAAGGTTTACAGAGTATTTAAAGCTAAAATTACAATATTAGCATACTTAACTGTGTTACAATTTCATTGGGCAAGCTACAGGTTACTAGCATTTTATTGGGTAAGTTAAAGGTTGCCAAGGTAAGGGGCTTGGGATGGGGGTCGGGTAGTTTCTTCTTATCAGCTTGAGGAAGCGGGGCGGAGGATGGTACGGGCTGTCCGTGCTCTGCAGTCTTTCTTCTTTCCTTATCAGCTCAAGCAGGCAGTTTAATGAGGTAGGGAAGGGGAGTGCCGGTGAACATGTCAGGGTAGCAGGATAAAGGGGCTTGGGAAAATCTCATCCGGACGGGGGTGGCAACAAGACCCTGGTATGTCTCAACAGGATGAAAGGTTACATGGCGGCAGTAAAGCAATAAAACAAGATAAGAGGTTGGGGAGCATGTTACAACAGGATGAGGGTTAGAGGCTTTTCATTTTCCTTTGTTCTCTAAAGATAGCACATGTCTTGCAAGCTTAGCTATTATACAGAAACAGAAAGATGCGGTTAACATTAGTCTTAGTTTTTTTAATTTGACTCAACTTACTCCTTACACTAGCGTTTATGGCATTAGGTACCATGTTAGTAACTGCAAGAAGCCCTGCTAGGTTGGAAGCCTTGGGGGCTAAAGCAAAAAACAAACAAAAAAAACCCCAAACCAGAAAACAAACAGAACCGCATATGTGCTCTCAGACCTTTCAATTGCTAACTTTATTGGGCATAGAATTACAGACATGCCGAATTTTAGTGTCAGTTGCCCCTATAAAGTTTGATTAAGAACATAATTTCCATTTATAGAGTTTCCCATCCCCTGGGAAGCACATGGCTCATTTAAAAGAAATTTCACAAAGCCCTAGTGTGGGCAGTTATCCAAACTGCCCTTACCAAAACATGCTTCGGATGAGCAAAGACTTCAGTGGGACACCAACAACTGTACTAAGAGCAGACCCTCCGGCTGGTGCCGTGGCTCAATAGGTTAATCTTCTACTTGCGGTACCGGCACATGGGGTTCTAATCCAGGTCAGGGTGCCAAATTCTGTCCTGGTTGCTCCTCTTCCTGTTCAGCTCTTTGCTGTGGCCCAGGAGTGCGGTGGAGGATGGCCCAAGTGCTTGGGCCCTGCACCTGCATGGGAGACCAGGAGAAGCACCTGGCTCCTGGCTTCAGATCAGTGTGGTATGCTGGCCTTTGGGGGCTGAACCAACGGAAAAGGAAGACCTTTCTCTGTTTTTCTCTGTCTCACTGTCCACTCTGCCTGTCAAAAAAAAAAAAAAAAACCCTCCAACAGCCACTCCAAGAAACCAATCTGCCCAGGAGACACTGGCATTCTGAAGCCATCTGAGAGTCCTAACAGCACTTTGGAAAGCCCTGGAACAAAACCCAGCAGACTCCATCCACTGCCACTCACTCACCCCTACCAGGAAAAAATAAAAAAAAAAACTCACGGATTTTTCCTGCTTCCAATCCTTCTCCTTCCCTCCAAAGGTGAGAAGGAGCCTAAGGACTAACTTCGCTTTGAATTTCTATTTTACCAGACTTTGAAGACGGAGGAAAAAACAAGTTTTTAAACACCTTACATCCTGAAGGTGCTCAAGAAGTCTAGAAATTCCAAATGGCACGAGAAACACACATCACCCAAGACTCATGTCCTCAGCTTAAAATTAATAAATCCTGACATTTTTGGAGGGAAGGCCTAGGGGGAGGGGTGCCATGGGAAACTGGGATTCCTGGAAGTGTGTACATCTACATCATAACAGCCAGTCTAAGAGGACCTGGAAGCCCCTTGTTTACACCTTTAAAACAATGACATGAATATTTAAAGCTGGGTTTAACCCTTTCTGTCCTGGGCATTTCTCCCTCCTCCTAAGCCAGTGCACGCCGGGGCGGGGGCCAGGCAGAACCATGGGCAGCCCCATACCTACCTCCCAAGTCCTGAGCCCCGGAAGTGCGCAGCAGGGTGGGCTCAGGGGCTGGGCCTGCTCCTGGAAGCCTGTGTCTCCTGGGGTAGGGGGTAGGTGGGGGCAGCGTGGTGTACCAGTGCAGTGCTGGCTTCTACCTCATTGGCATGTCGGTGCATCTGCCAGCAGGATCACCACTGGTCTGGCAAGACCCCTTTCTGTGTGCGTAAGTAAGTATGTTGCCTGCTCTCCCTCACCGTGGGGCTGGGTTCAGCACATGCTCCCCCCTTATCTTGTGATCCAGTTACTGAGGGGCTTTTATAGATTTATTCATTTTTTCCCAAATACGTAATCGTTCCGTGCATCATTTTCAGCTCTCTGCATCAGTAATTGCAGCTTTTACTTTACTTCCTCCTTGTGAATTCTTTCAGATGACTTTTAAGTTCATTTTCTAGTTTTTGAGTTAAGAATTTAAGTGGTTCTCATTCTTTAAAGATTGTATTGGTTTTATCAGTAAAGGTGTTAAGACAATCACATTTTTTTCTGATCGCTGCTTTAACTGTATCCCATGGCTCCTAATAATGGTTATTTATTAGAAATTCTGTAATTTTACTACTACAGTCCCTTTTCACCCAGAAGATGTTTAATAGATAATTTCTTTTTTAATTGCTAGGTTGAAAGTCCTTTTTGTTTTTATTTTGTTTTTAATTTCTAAATTTTCTGCTTGTATATTTCTAGCTCTTGGAATTTACTGATGCTTTCTTTGTGACTCTGGTCAATGATTATGAATGCTCTATATCCACTTGAGAAGAAAGGGATTACACTAACACTCTATGAACATCCATAAGTTAGACCTGATGGGTTACATTGTTTGAGTCCTCTGCATTTTTACTTATTTTTCAGCCACTTGACCTGTTTCATTCTGAGACATTGTTTATTAGTGTTTCTTTTTTTCCTGCATTTCCTGTTGTTTCTGCTACTTTAGAATCGTTGCTGTGTTATTTGTTTCGTAGATAATCACATCCATTATATCTCCATTATAAGTTGTGATTTTGTTGTTGGATTCACTTTGCTGTTAAATGGTCTCAGTGGGGAGGACTGAAAAAGTTATGGACTGACTGGCAGTATATAAACAATATTGTGTCATTATTAAAACCACAAAACTTTGAAGTTCAAAAATTTTGAGGAAAAATGATCATTATATAATGTTAAGTGAAAAATTATATGAGATACAAATTTTATCAAAATGCATTTATGTAAAACAGGATGAGCCAAGAAAAGAAGATGGAGGAAACATGTCAAGCAATTGCAAGAGTCGTTGTCTCTCTGGGGTATGATTACAGATATTTTTTACATTTGTGTGTCTCTCTGCATTTCTTAAGTTCTACCCAATGTGCATGCTCCCTTTATAAGGAGGCTTCGCACTAACTAGGATACTCTTTAAAGTCACCCAGAGCTGCCACATGTCTCTGTTCCAGCTCCTGCTCCATCACAGCTGGGCCGCTGTGCTGATCCCTGCTGAAGGGCAGGGGTCCCTCACCCTCCCCTGTGCTGCTTTCTATCCTTGCACTGCCAGCTTTGCTGTGCTCCTCCCTAGCACTGCAGAGGTCAAAACCAACCATGTCCTCCTCACCCTTCCAGGGTGCAGATTCTGACCTTGGTCAAGCCTCCTTGCTCATCTTCCTGTCTTCTTCACTGTCCCTGTTCTTGTCCCTCTGTGTTACATATTTCAGTCTGTTTCGTACTGACTTCTCCTCCCCAACAAGTAAGCTCAGGTCTTCTTCACCCCAGATCAGCAGCCCTTGACTGTATGGCCCCACTGAGTTGCACAGTTGGCTCCTTGTTTCTTATCAGATAAACTATTGCTTGGAGTCCCCGACCTCTTGTAATCTCCTGACCTCTTAGCAACCCAGCTTCCGCTTTGTTTGCTGCACCACTTGGTGGTGGTGAGAGTCCACCTCATCTCACCATGGCCTCAAAGTTGTGTCCAGTTGAGGACATGGGAGGAAGAGAATGTGAATTGTTTGACCTTTGAAACTAAGGACCCTCCCACACTGCAGCAGAAAAAGAAAGAGCAGCACTACAGCTGGTATCATACTCACCTGTGAGCTGCTCTTTGCTGTTGTGTAACTGAACTTTTTGAGATTGTTATAGATTCCCTGGCAAGAGTTTTCCCCACAGCTTACATTTGCAGAACTGATGTATAGCATCACATCCAGGATACTGGCATACATACAATTCACTAATCTGATTAAGATTTCTCCTAGGTAGGTGCCATGGCTTAACAGGCTAATCCTCCGCCTTGCAGCACCGGCACACCGGGTTCTAGTCCTGGTTGGGGCACCGGATTCTATCCCGGTTGCCCCTTTTCCAGGCCAGCTCTCTGCTATGGCCCAGGAAGGCAGTGGAGGATGGCCCAGGTCCTTGGCCCCTGCACCCGCCTGGGAGACCAGGAGAAGCACCTGGCTCCTGGCTTTGGATCAGCATGATGCGCTGGCCTCAGCGGCCATTGGAGGGTGAACCAATGGCAAAAAAAGGAAGACCTTTCTCTCTGTCTCTCTCTCACTATCCACTCTGCCTGTCAAAAAAAAAAGATTTCTCCTAGTCTTATATATTCTTATGTGTGTGTATATATATTTAGTTCTGGGCAATATGTCAACACCACAAACATTCTTCAGATTACTTTTTTGTAGTCACTCACCTTCCTCCATTCTTCCATTCTAATCTGTATCCCCTTTATTTTTCTTGCCTTATTTGCAGTGTCTGGAATTTTTAGTACAGATGACCCCCAACATACAATTGTTCAATGTACCACAGGTTTTCAACTTGGGATGGTGCAAAAGTGATGGACAATTGGTAGAAATCACACTGTGAGTTTTGATCTTGGATGATTTCCTCAGCTGAGGGGATGCAGTCTGCTTCTCTCCATGGCCCTTCATCCCCACAGTCATAAGGGGAAACAACACTCCATGGTGTGCTATGTCACTGAGCTGGGAAGCTTGCTAGGGGTTATTAAGTGTGTTTCTGATTTAGGATATCTTCAATTTAAAATGGGTTCATCATGACATAGCCACATTGTGAGTTGAGGAGTGTCTGTACTGTGTGGAATAAGAATGGGGACAGCAAATATTCTTGCTTGGTCTCCATCTTGGAGGGAAAACATTCGATCTTTCACTCTGATGAATGATTTTTTTTCTTTGCTAGATGTTCTTTATCAAGTTGAGGTCATTCCCACTATTACTACTTTGTTGAGAGTTTCACCATGAACAGATTTTGGGGTTTTTTTTCTATATGCTTCTACTTTAACTATTGATACAAACTTTTTTTTTTCTTTTGCTTCTTGGGTTATTGAAATGTTGGATTACTATGATTGATTTTCAAATGTTAACAGCCTTGTCTACTTGGAATAAATTTCACTTTATCATGGTATTTAATTATTTATATATGTCGTTGGGTTCACTTAGCTTATATTTTGTGGTGGATTTTTTTTATTCTAATTTGAGGTGTTCCTTAATTTCTACTGTAAGCATTCAATGGCTATGAATTTCCATCTCAGTGCTGCTTTGGCTGCATCCGCAAATCCTGGTAAGCTGTTCTTTCATTTTCATTCAGTTCTATGTATTTTGTTTCTTGTAAGACTCCCTCTTTGATTCTTGTATTATGTATAAGCATGCTGTTTAATTTCCATGTCTTTGAAGACTATTTATAAGACCCCTGCTAAAAGTAAATATTAAAATAATTTTGGCAAGGGTTAAAAAGTTTGGCTGCTGACAGTAGCCATTCCTTAAGATAACTGTGTCTCCACCTGCCTGCAGAATAACCTTGGGAAACTGCCTTGTGAAACTGCTCTGTGTAACTGTCTCACGCGATAACACTTGCAGGAGTCCGAAAAAGAGTTAAGAAAAACCGCACAGCACGGACAGCCCGTACCACCCCCGCCCTGCTCGCCTTAGCTGATAAGAAGAAACTGCCCGCGACCCCCATCCCAAGCCCCTTACCTAGTAACCATTAACATATCCAATAAAATTGTAACACAACTTTTATCTTGCCCAATAGGATTGTAACATAACTAAATATGCTAATGCTGTGGTTTTAAACTTTAAATACTCTGTAAACCTTTTGTCTGGGCCGCTCTCTCTCTGCACCTTACCAGAGGCGGAGATGGCCCATTTGCAAATGAAATAAACTTCCCTCTTGCTTTTTGCATCGATTGGAGTGGAGTCTGTGTTTCTGGGGGTCGCTCTGTAGGACACCTGGTGACAGGGGTCTTACATTTTGGAGGTCCCACCGAGACTGGAACCCCAGATTCACCCTCCATCTCCCAATCGGAGGTAAGTACTTTCTGTTCTGTGTATTTTTGTGTGTTCCATTGTCTATCTTCCCCGGGCGCCTGGCGTACGGGTGTTTGTGTTTGCGGGCGATAGAGCGTCCGGGCGATAGAGCGCCGAACCTGTAGGAAGCCAGTAGTAGGCAGGAACAGACGTGTTCGGGACCCCTGGCTTCAGCCGTGGGGGGACGCCCCAGCGGTGTACTGGGAGGAAGGGAAGGACTTTGTCTCCCTCCTCCCCCGGGAAAGGCTGATAGAGCGGCCGACCCCATCTGAAGTTTTTGTTTCAGTTTTGTCCTGTTCGGTTGTTGCGCGCAGTGTCTTTGTGAGTCTTGTGATTGTCTTTTGTGTCACAATTTACTTGCCTTTTATCCTTAACATGGGACAAGGACTAACTACAGCTTTAAGCCTCGGCTGGACTGCGCACTCAGCTCTCTGCGTCCTTGCTGGGCCGCTCACCTGGCCTGGTCGGGTGTGGCCTCTCCACTCAAGCCTCCCCCTTTCCTCCTCCCCCGAGTCTCTCAGGCTCTGTCTGGAGAGGTGCCCATCCATCCTTACAGATGTTCCTTCCTAATAAACCTTGCTGTTTTGCCTCCCACTGCTCTCTGTCTCACGCCTAAATTCTTTCTTGCGCGAAGACAAGAACCCTGCAATTTTGAGAAGACATCAGAGGTCAGTATTCCTTCCCTCAAGCGGGACCGGATCTGTGGAAGTGACCGTTGAGTGTCCGGCACCCCACAGCTCTCCGAGAACACGGAGTCCCCCCGGCCACGGCTTAGCTACGGCCGAAACTCCAGAGGGATTGTAAGGAACGGGGGGGCTATTAGGAAGGGCAGTTGCCTGAGAGCCTGGAGACCCCCTGAGCTCGCTTTGGCGAAGCCCCCCCCCAGACACCTTGTTAAAGGGTCGTGGAAGGACCGGTCCAGGTGAGTTTGCCGGCATTGTCTTTGTGTAGTCGACTGTGTTATCTGAGTTGCCTATAGGTTCTGTATCTGGGCCGACGAAACGTCCTGGCGGACGCGCTATAGGACTGTCGGCGGGGCCGTTGGGAGACGTTCCTCGGACCCCATCTGGGACTATCAGTGTAAATTGTAGTCCATCTGGTCGGGCAGAGACTGCCCAACGCGCCTGCGATCTGTATCTGTGTGTCAGTGTGGTTGCTGTTACGCCAAAAGCTTTCAGTTTGAGACTGTTATTTTTCAGGTTACTGCCTTTGGATGAGGAAAGGTGAGGGCAGTCACTCACATCTTGTCCTCTGTCACTTTCCGCACTTCTCCCGGGGCTCTCTCTCCCCCACTCTTTGCTCTCTTCATCTCCATTCCTATACCGCTGGCCAGGAGAGAGTAGGAGGGAATTCCACCTAGGGATAAGCTGTTACCAGTTAACCCTTTCCAATCTGGTAGAAGGCTGTCCGTCTTGGCAGCTTATGGTAACTTTGGTGCCTCTTAAAGTTTTTGTGAGCTATTACTGTTGCTAAGCTTTAATTGTCTGAGAAATTGTGGTAACAAAGTGTCCGGACTACCCATTCTATTTTTGTATTATGTATTAACTCTACCCTATTATTAATAGAAATGCTTGAACAGATTATGCTTGGTTTGCTTTACAAAAACAAACCTACAAGAATGTAACAATTACAGATAGTAATAGGCTACTATCATTATGGCTAAATGGTTACCCACCGTGTTCCATCCGCTAAAAAATTTGTTGTCTTATCAAAAAGAGATGTTAAATGTTAGCGCATTTGTTAATTGGACTGTGTGCGCCTCAACATGTCTGTTTAACAAGTAACAGTGCCTCAAATCTCCATGCCATGGGATTGTCTAGCCAGTTCTTAGGCTGTCTGCAGCAGCTTGAGTTGTTGTATTAAAATGGTACTGTTTTTTAGGTCCCTGACATGGGTGCCCAAGAAGCTAATTCCCCCTCAAATATGTTTCAATTTATCCTTAAAATGCCTTAAATATTATTGTGTTTGCTAAATGTATACTTGTATAAAAAAATTTGTATTGTATTCTTATAATGTGTTAATTTTGTCTACCTCTCAATGCAGCCTTAGGGCCAAATGTAAGGACAAATTTTTAAAATAAAAGGGCTTGTATCTAGGTTCAACTCTGGCGGACAAGTAACTTTGTTGCCAAATGACCTTCTCCTGCTCCTTGGGAGCCTGGCCAGTTCCCTGGGAGGAGGATAAAGGAATGTTTCTGATAAACAGGTGGGCATGCTTCACGGGACGCACTGCTTGCCTAAAATCTTGGCAATGAGCCACCCTTGTCCTTGGAGGCTTTGAGAGGGAGCCAGAACCTTAATCCATTAACCCTTTCCAACCTGATGGGTTTTTCTCTTTGCAGTTAATGGAAGCCTAAGCAATGGTTCATATGCTGATGTCTAGTTCTTTTCTGTGCTGTTGCCCCTGACTTATCTGATGAGAGTGTTCCTTCACGTGCCTTGAAGGTTTTGCGTTTTTCTATTGCCATTATGAGTCTTGATTGGGAAAACTGCAACGCAAAGTTGTTTATGTTGTTTATCTGTTTTCAGTGTTTGAGTGATTACCCAACTGATCAGAAGTGTACTAATTGTTGGCTAAACCGCTTGACTCTAGCAGCTTAAATTCTAAACCGAGTCTTCCAACTTTGGGCTTCCAGTCGGATCCCTGGAACTCTCAAAGGATGAGACTCTAAAATTTGTTAAAGTAACAGCTGCTTGAGTCAATTCAAATTATGTAAAATGTATTAAAATGTTGTAAATAGTGTCAGACCTATGCTGTATTCATGTTTTTGCTTTCCAGCTAGAGTGGTCTTATAAAATTAAGAGTAAATTCTGTGTATACAAGCCTTTATGTTGTTAACATTGGTTCAAAAAAATGTTAAGTTAATGCTAAAGCCCTTTAGTTTGCTTGGTAGCTCACTTGCTCGGGTTTTACGTCTTTGATATGCTTTAAACATGTTTCTCTTAACGATGAAGATCTTTTCAAAGTTGTGTCCATGTTTGCTGTCCAGGAGGAGTTATTCTTATGTTACTTAAAAGCATGGAAATGTAATTTTGACTTTTAATTCAGATAATGGTGTGGTATTCAGTAATAACTCAGTGTCTTAAGCCATCTAGGCATCAATGCTAAGCAAAATGTGGAAAAATGTATTGTACTTTTCACATCTTAAATTCGATAAGAGAGACTGTTTGAGTTTGTTAGCATGTATTCTCATAGATTGTCCATACATAACAATTCAAGACTATGTAAAAGTAACTACAGGTATAAAGTTTCAAAAGGTGTGAGCAAGTCATAAAAAGTTTTAAAAGGTTTACAACTTTAAAATTGTTTACAGAGTTTTCTTTAAGTTGAGTGCTAATAAAGTCTGACCTTCTGTTACAAAAATGAGGTTTTTTTAAAACAAAAAATGTGCACTAATGTTAGTAAATATCTAAAAATGGTCTAAGTTTTGAAATCTGTTTTTGCAAAAACTGTAATGTCTATTTTAACAGTGTCTGCTTAATCGGTTGCTCTGCCATTTCTAGAGTTAGGTCCTGTAAGCTCTTTTTGACTCTGTTAAATAGTTCTGAATTATGTGAACCCTTATGTGCAAGGTTTTTTATTTCTGGTTTATTCGACAGCAAGAGACATAGAATTCATGTTCTGCCCAAATAATCTATTATGTACTCTACTATATCTGTTAAGTTCAGATTAATGAAAAGCATTGTTAAGTATTATAATCAGATCTGGTTTAAAAGAGTAAAAATCACCCTGACTAATAAATGGCTATCATTTCAGAATGTTAAAAAATTCTATTTTGACCAAATACTCTAAGTTCTCTTGGCACCTTTAACAGACTTTCTAACCAATCGGCTGTTTAAATTAAAAGTGGTGCCAAGATGTAAAATGATGCTAAACTTCAGCTATAAACGTGTTTCTTTCTAGCTGCTCCAGTCTCTGGCTCAGAAGCCAGATCCTTTAAAGAGGGACTGACGAAGTCTCCGTCCAGCTAACGCTGAACAACCAGGCATTGCTAGTTCAAATGTATTGCTAGTTCAAATGTGGATCAAACGGGAGGTCTAGCCAACAGGGAAAAAGTGCTCCAAAAGAAACTTAGAGACGAAGGAAAATGGTTATGCGGCAGGTGCTAGAGAACCAGGTTCCAGGAGCCCAAGAAAACTCTAGTGCCCACTGGCTACACGGTAAATAATCCAGAAGCCAAAGGATGGCAGAGATGTCTGCCACAATTTCTCCTCTAAGTCAGGCTACGCAGTAAGCACTGGTTAAACCGCCAGTTAAATCTAAAAGCCCAGGAAGTCAGTCTAGAGACCCGACTCGTTGCCTCACTTCTCCTCTTTTCTCTTCCAAAAGAAAAGTTACTACAGTTCTGCAGGACTCTCCACTGTGATGTACGGTTTGATCCCCAGACCTTATGTGAAAAATGGTTGACCTTCTCTGTAATAATGCCTGGCCAAACAGCATAGCCAAAATAAGAGGTTAAACTATAAAATAATGTGACAGCCAGATCGATTTTTCAGTGTACGTAGTAAATGGGCAGAACTCCCCTTTTAAACCAAATTAAGGGATAAATAAAGAGTTGTACTAATAACCTCAAAGTATGCAAGCAGGTCACCACAGTTGATCTTACCTAAAAGATCATAGTTCTCCTCATGGGCACGGTCTTAACTCGCAGAAAAATACTAAATGTCAGAATTTGCCCATGACCATAGTTTTTTTAGCTCACCCTGATATTAAAGAAATCAGGGTTGGGTTGAGCACCCCCTTGACTGACATAGAGGCTGCCTCCTTGGTCTACTTTATTAGAGACCAGGAAAACGAGGAGCAAGCTAGCAGCAGGAGCGATATGAGGATAGGCAACAGGCCAATCTATGGCTTTCTGCACGGTGATCTGCCGTCAAGGAGACCCAGCAAGGCCAGTGCACCCCAAACAGCACCTGTTGCTGATATAAGGAGCCAGGGCATTGGGCAAGCAGCTGCCGCAACAGAAACTGCCTTCTGTCAGCTCTGCCAAGAGCATGGCCACTGGACACGGAACTGCCCTGGGTGTCGAAGGACTCCTGGTTCAGAACCGCAGACCCTGTGGCCCCGAGCTAAAAAGCCTTTAGCCCTGCCCAGCCTCTGCCTAGCTTCTAGCTCCAGCCACTACTATTGAGGGGATGGCCTAGGGTCAGTGAAACGCAAGTTGCCTATTTCTACCAGCCTCCTATTAAAGCTCTCCTAGTCCAGCCAGGTAATGCAAGTCAACAGGGTGCCTCCCTTAAAGGAGATTCGCATCTCTTACAATTCTCTTCCAGCACCCCCTGGATAGGTCTGGGCCTCACACACCCAGCCAGGCCTTAAACGTCTATCCAATAGTATTAAGCTTAAAAAAAGTCCTCCCTGCCAGTTCCTAGAAACAGGGCTTTCAGTAACAGCTAGCTCAGATAGTCCTACACCTATTTGGACAGGTCCTCACTGAGGACTTAAAGGGACTATCTCTTGAGGGGGGTGCACAATAATCCATAATGTAGATGATTAAATGTAAAACGAAGCATAGCTAGTCCATTAAAGTGTTAACTATTTAACCCTTATCCTCTCTCCTGGGGAGAGAAAACCAGCCCCAGAGAGGATATGGGCCATGCAGCAAATTCCTACTTCTGCAAACTTCAGGCAGTCCCAGCTTTTCTCTATCAGGTTAAGTCGTCTATCACTCAGACACTAGTGCTAACCCAACAATATCAGAGCCTAAAAAACAGAAAATACTACAGAGACAGGTTACAAAAGCACGAGTGTTCCCTAAAATTTTAAGATTAAAATTAGTACAAAAAGAAGAGGAGGGAATATAAGACCCCTGCTAAAAGTAAATATTAAAATAATTTTGGCAAGGGTTAAAAAGTTTGGCTGCTGACAGTAGCCATTCCTTAAGATAACTGTGTCTCCACCTGCCTGCAGAATAACCTTGGGAAACTGCCTTGTGAAACTGCTCTGTGTAACTGTCTCACGCGATAACACTTGCAGGAGTCCGAAAAAGAGTTAAGAAAAACCGCACAGCACGGACAGCCCGTACCACCCCCGCCCTGCTCGCCTTAGCTGATAAGAAGAAACTGCCCGCGACCCCCATCCCAAGCCCCTTACCTAGTAACCATTAACATATCCAATAAAATTGTAACACAACTTTTATCTTGCCCAATAGGATTGTAACATAACTAAATATGCTAATGCTGTGGTTTTAAACTTTAAATACTCTGTAAACCTTTTGTCTGGGCCGCTCTCTCTCTGCACCTTACCAGAGGCGGAGATGGCCCATTTGCAAATGAAATAAACTTCCCTCTTGCTTTTTGCATCGATTGGAGTGGAGTCTGTGTTTCTGGGGGTCGCTCTGTAGGACACCTGGTGACAGGGGTCTTACATATTCAGTTGATTCCTGGCATTGATTCTAATTTGATTCCATGATGGACATAGAACATAGATGGCATGATTTCAGTTCTTTTAAATTTGCTACGGTTTGTCTAATGGTATAGGATATGTTCTATGTTTGTGAATATCTAATGAATGCTCTAAAAAAGTTTGTATCTGTGTGTGTGTATATGTAATATACATATATATTAAATATATAAATGGTTGCTTTTCAGTCATTACCCTCACATCAGGAAAAGCCAAAAGTTATGCCATGTTCTTAGAATTTTCTGACTGAATCACGATTTTGATGGGCTTGGAGCCTGTTCTTCCTGTTTAGAAGGATAGAGCATCCATGTCAATGTGAAATGTCACTCTGAAAGCTTGACGGAAGGCTGAAGTCATCTGAGGTCTGAGGCTCTTGCTTGTATTTCTTATGTTTTTATATTTGAGTGAGGGAAAGCCTTTAAAAGAAAAGTCTGGGTGCTGGGGAAATGGCCTCTGTCCTTCTCTCACCAGGGGTGCTGCAGTTACTTCCACCTAGCAGGCCTGCTTTTCCAGGGCTCCAGTGAAATAAGAAGTCGTCAAGAAGAGGGGGCAGTAAAGAGAAACAGAAGACAAATTTTAAGCCCAGCCATTGCCAGCTGGTTCCAGCAGGGCTAAAGGGTCACATGCTAGGGCAGGAATCCAGGAAGCAGAAGCACTGAAAATGTGAAAGGAGCAAAACGCTTTGTTTGCTCCTCCATTGGAGAAAGAACAAGTCAGTTCAGAAATCTGTGGCTGTCTTTCTGGAAGCTCACAGTCGGGGGAGGACGAGACAGTCTTGACAGCCTTTCCATTCCACTGTCTTCATGCTCAAAAAGTGAAATTTGTCAGCGTGTGAGCCTTTTCCTGAAAAGCCTTCTGAAAACTTTAGCAGACAAATATGTTTTCTGAAGCTGTTCCTATTTTTGAAAAATTATGAGTTGTGTTAGAAGGCTTTGTCCAAGTCCCAGGATGGTGCTAAGGTATTGAATTCTACAAATTTGCTGTCTGCACAAGCAAGGCCAACAGGGGTCAGAATAGCCCAGCTATTCCGCCTGGGGATCCTGCAAACACTGCCACCCTGGGGACCACCACCACACCCTTAGCTTCCTGCTCTCCTGGTTTCAGCCTAAAACAGGGTCGCTTTTTTTTTTATCATTGGAAAAGTGTTAGTGGCCTCGTGAGAGGTCCGTGAGGAGGGAGGTGGGTATTTATTGTTCCACCCCGCCCAGGGCAGGCACCTAACTGATGTGCGCAGAGACAGTGAGTCCCTGTCCCTTCCGCAGGTGCCCTCCCTCCTTTCAGTGTTTCTGATTCTGCCTTCCAGCCACGCTTTCTTTCTCCCTGACTTGTGATTTGTGTCTTGTATTTCTGCTGAATTGGGTACCACGGAGTAGGCTTTAGGTGGAGCTGTGATGGTGAGAGGGAAAGCAGTGCCAGTCGAGCTGAGCAGCTGGATTTTCTGGTTAGTGGATGGGCCCGGGGATGCCTGCCAGTAGTTGCACACCGCCTGGCCTTGTGAGTGTGCAGCCACCTCTCCTTTCCCCTTCACACCAGCCCTGTCTGACCCTAAGACCTCAGCCTGCCCATGAACATTTCCTCTTTGAGCTCTCCCCTGACCCCATGCATCTGTACAGGGCTGTGTAGGTGTCAAGGCAGGCTGCAGAGCAACCAGCATCTGTGGGAATGCAGCCCTCGTCATATTCTCCCCAGTGCCACCTTATCCCTTCTGGCCAGCACACGGGGCAGACCAGCCACAACAGACCATGGCAGGGGCAGTGCAGAACCTTGAGCCAGGTGAGCTGGAGGATGAGGTTCTCTCCAGCTGTAGGGGACTCATTCCCTGTCTTGCTGTCCCTGTGTTGAGACAGGAAAGTCTCACACTGCAGGTTGTTGCACTGAATTGAGCTGGGGGTCAGGGCTTGGACCTGGGTGTTTTTACCCTCCAGAGTCAATTTCTAGTCTGAGGACAGGCTTCTGCTTGGTAATGTGAGCAGCTCATGTTTGGTGAATGTCGGACCCTCGCCAGCAAGGGTCCAACGCAATCATGACACAGTCACTGTTTCTCGGTTCTCAAGGAACTTTTACTTGTGGGGGCAGAAGAAAAGAGTGGGGAGGAGAGAAGAAAAGAGAAGGAGGAGCTCCAAACCCCATTCCCAATGTCCCTTTATACCCCAAGTCCCGTGGAGCATCCGCTGCACAGCCAATAGCGGCTCTCTTCACGTGCAGTTCACGCTGGTATCGTCCAATCAGATGAAAGGGCGCGTATAGTCTCAGGCCGAAAGTTCATCTGTTTCACCGGGTTCTTCCTAGTTGTTTATGCAGAGTCCGTCCTGCCTGAACTTCATCTGTTTCACCGGGTTCCTCCTAGTTGTTTATGCAGAGTCCATTCTGTTTCATCTGTTTCACCTGGCTGTTTTCGTGGGCCTTGTGGTCGACCAATCGCTGCAAGCTATGCAGATGAGGAGGTTCTCACAGGTGGCCAGCCTGCGGTTCCCCAGGTTCCCCACAGGTGAACATTTTCATAACACCAGGGCAGGCTGATTTGCATTTTATTGAATTTTATCCTCACAATTACCTTGCAGAGTTATTTTTATGTTTCCCATTTCACAGGTGAGGAAACTGAGGCTTGGGGAGTTTCATTGCAGAGCTGATCTCAGAGCAGGCAGCTCTTGAGCCCAGCCCTGACTCTGGTGTTATCTTCGACTGCTGCAGCCTCCCAGGCCAGCAGGGGGCTGTGCTGCAAAGAAGCTCCTGGAAACTCCAGGCAAAGGAAGCCCCTGTTGCTGGAACTTGAGAATGTTCTTTCTCAAGCCCTGTCCCCAGAATCCCTTGGGAGGGAGAGGGGTGGTGACAGGTGGTATCTCATAGGTAGCTCCCCTACCCTGGCTTTTCTCAGAGCCCCTCCCAGGCCAGACCCAAGGCTGCAGACAGCTGTCCAGAGGGGCTCTGTGGAGCAGTTGCCTTCAGGATCCAGCTGGCCTGACTGCTCCACTTACATTAGATCACAGACAAAGAAACAACTGTGTATAAATCTCCAGCTTCAGCTTCAGCTCTCTGTGTGGCTGGGATGCAGCCAGGCAAAATCATTTATGTGATGACAGCTGGGACGCCTTGAATTTTCTCATCCCTCCTGCATTTCTTCTGATGTTCCCTGCACATTTCAACTGGCCCTGGCTCTCCACTCCTGTCCGTAGTTAGACCCTTCCATGCAAATCAGATCAAAAGAGAGTTGGGCTATCGTGTTAACAGATGCTTTTATTTTTAATTTGTAGAATCAGGGACAGTGGGTCATCTGAGCTTCACAGAGATCCTGGACATATCTCAAGGTCAGCTGGCAGGACCCCCTGGAGAAAAAATGGCATCATTACAGGTGAGTGCTCCTGTTCTTTGAAAAAGAAAAAAGAAAAAAAGTTTATTCTGACAAATACTGATTGCAAGGAAACTGCTCCCAGTGGGCCTTCTTGAGGGTAACCAGAAAGTCTTCCTGGCCATGTGGCGGGAAGCCAGAGAGCCAGCCCAGATTATGGGCATCTTGCCCCGTGGGTGCCAACCTCTGTGTTTGGAGGTTAACTCTCCTTGTGCTGTCTTCCCAAGCCTTGGAAGTCTCTGACCAGTGGTAGTCATTTAGTGATGTGCTCACTCACATGAATTTACTTCACTCAACTCCCAGAGCAGTGTGCTAAGTAAGTCTAGGTGCTGTGACCCTCGTACAGATGAGGACAGGAGGCCTTTCCCTCCCTCACTCCGCAGATGTGCACTGAAAGCCTACTGTCTGAGTGGGCAGCAAAGGCAAGGCAAAGAGAGGGCTCCTGACTGTCCCCACCAAGCCTCCCCATAGGACCCTCAGGACAAGAGACAGTGAGCAGCCTGGGTGGAGGTGCTGAGCTGAGCACGGGGAGGGTGGGCACCAGCTGCCCTTTCACAGCAACCGCACCTCTCCTGGTTCCAGAACCCCTGGGGGAAACAGCCCACCGCTCACGGGGTTTCCAGTGATTTCATTTTATGACAAAGGTTTCTGGAAAAGCTTTCAGGTTAAAGCTCAATTTCAGTCCTAGTGTTGTGGGCCAGGCTGGGCCTGAATTCCTATGCCAGGTCTTGCCCCTTACTTAGAGAAACATTCTAAGTACAGGCACACACACAGTGTACCAGGTGATCAGGTTTATTCAGAAGGTGAGGAAAACACACACACCTTTGGGCATTACTCAGCAAGAGTGGGCCAGGAAGGGAAAAGAGGGAGAATTCCATACCCTACTTGCCCTGGGTCCACATGGAGGGAGGGAGGAAGGGAGAGAGAGAGAATGAGAGAACTCTTCCCTTTACTGAGCTTACAAGCTTAGAA
Source organism: Lepus europaeus (assembly GCF_033115175.1). Lineage (NCBI taxonomy): Eukaryota > Metazoa > Chordata > Mammalia > Lagomorpha > Leporidae > Lepus > Lepus europaeus. The sequence continues at coordinate 437,088 of NW_026909005.1, read as the reverse complement.
AGGGGAGTGGTTACATGGTACTATCCCCAGGTCCCAGGCAGGGGGAAGCACATCCTAGGGAAAGGGTCATCTGATTGACAGGTGGGTGGATAGGATAACATGGGGCAGGGAAGGTATGGCCTCCAGCTCTGACCCTAATCTAGCTACCTGCCTTATCCCATATCATTAGTTGAAGATAAAAACTCGTGGTTTGATAAAACCAGCAGAGTTCTGAGCCTTGGGTGAAGTTGGGGAGGTCGTTCTTCCTCTGGGTCAGGTGGGAGCATTAACTTATCTCTCAGGCCTCCAACTCAGTCGTGGGTGTCATAACACCCTCCTGGGACAGTCAGGATGATGGGCTGAGGCAGACTGTGCTAGGTGGCCTGCCACTGCCTGGCCAGGAGCAGCACAGCCACCGACAGCATCCCTCTCCTTTCAGTAACCATTACTCAGCATTCTGACCATGTGGCCCCCACGCACGGGGTGCTTATCTGTGCTCCCTAGGTACTCCAATGTGGTGCAGCACAGCTGACCTCTGGCTCCTGTCTGTTTGCTTCAGAGCTGGGCTCAGGTCCTGGGCTGTTCTGTCTTCTGAGTGAGTTGCTGCTCTTCATGCCAGTGAGTCTGTTTAGAGTTCGAGTTACCTGGCTGCACAGCAGCAGCAAACAAATGGAGGGAAGAAGTGCAAAGTGTTCCTGCTTGGACCCCTTGGGAACCAGTCCTGGGACTGAATTAGAGGCGTTCTGAGCATGAATTTCAGAAGCAGGGCTGTGTGAGCAAGAGAAGCAGATAATCCATCTCGCTGCAGTTGCCTCTTCTGGCTCAGCCTGCCATGGTTTAGAAATCTGGGAGACAGGCAGGTTGGCAGAGGTCTACCATGCTCACAGACACACACAGCTGGGCCCTGCCGCCCTTTCTGAGCACATCGCATGCTTCATCCTTGTTTTTTTTTTTTTTTTTGTGTGTGTGTGTGTGTTTTCTTTTTTTTCTTTTTTTAATTTTATTTAATGAATATAAATTTCCAGTGTACAGCTTATAGATTACAATGGCTTCCCTTTCCCATAACTTCCCTCCCACCCGCAACCCTCCCCTCTCCCGCTCCCTCTCGCCTTCCATTTGCATCAAGATTCCTTTTCAATTCTCTTTATATACAGAATATCAATTTACTATAAGGATTTCAACAGTTTGCACCCACATAGAAACACAAAGTGAAACATACTGTTGGAGTACTAGTTATAGCATTAAATCAAAATGTACAGCACATTAAGGACAGAGATCCCACATGAGGAGCAAGTGCACAGTGGTTCCTGTTGTTGACCCAACAAATTGACACTCTAGTTTATGGTGCCAGTAACCACCCTAGGCTGTCGTCATGAGTTGCCAAGGCTATGGAAGCCTTCCAAGTTTGCCGACTCTGATCATATTTAGACAAGGTCATAAAAGACAGGGAGAGGATAGTAACCAATGATCCTAAGAGTGGCATTTACCAGGTTTGAACAATTATACAGCATTAAGTGGGGAAGAGGACCATCAGTACACACAGGTTGGGAGTAGAGCCATTGGTGGTAGAGTAGAGGTTATGATTACAAAGGAATGAGGCCCAAGTACACTAGACAGGGTCTAGAACAAAGGGCAGAGTCATTATTAGAGGAGCTAAGAAAGGTGCTGTCTAAGCTACAATTAAGTTCTCTGATTGAGAGGCAAATAGAACCTGATAGAAGGGGCTTGATAATAATCTGGTGGGCTTTAGGCCTTGTAAGTTAAGAGGCCCAGACATATCTATCTCTTCACATGGGGTATATCCTAAGGGAGGTGTGAACCTCCTAGGGGAAGGCACTCTGTTGACTTTCATTACTTAGCTGGCCTGGGAGGAGAGCTGGCCAGGTAAAGGCAGGGGGCATCTCTAACAAGAAATTTACAGTTCTGCCTACAATGTTGCTGACCCTACTTGACCATCCCCTCAGCTGCAGTGGTCACTTTGGAAGTTGGGCTGAGTGAAGGGCTTTTCAGCTTAGAGCCAATAAGATCTGTGGCTCTGACCTGGGCATCCTTCGACTCCAGGACAGGTCCATTTCCAGTGATCCAACTCTTGGCAGAGCTGCCAGGGCTCTTCACAAGCTGACTTCTGCTGAAGCCCAGGCTTACCACATTGAAAGCCACTGCAGTGGACTGGCCTGTTGGGTCTCTTTGAGGGCAGATCACTGTACAGATCAGCCATTAATAGGCCTGCCACCCATTGCTTCTGATGCCTAGCTTGCTTTTCCTCCTGGTTTGTGTTAAAGCAGACCAGAGGATGCAAGTCAAGGGAGTGCCCGTGTCCCATCTCTAATCTTCGGTCGCCTGAACTACAAGTCTATAGTCACAGGCATGTTCTGTAGTAGTTTTTCTAAGGTAGACAATGCCCATGAGGAAAATTATATTCTCACTTAAAATCTTTCTTTCCCTTTGGTCTGAAAGGGAGGTTTTTTCTACTTACTGTTTACTTCGCTGATGGCGAAGTGAATCTAGCTATGAGATTATAATTTAAGCTCTTATTTTGGCTATGCTATTACAGAAAAATGTTAGCCATCTCTTTTATAAGGTCTAAAGATTAAATTGTGCGTCCTACAGATTCCTTCATAAAGAATTAGTTTCCTACCTTGAAGAGAATAGAGAAATGAAAGAACAAGTTGGGCTTAGAATAGAGAAATGAGGGAGCAAGTCCTAGATCGCTTGCTGACAATAGCAATATCACATGAATACTTAGCAAACCGTTTCAACCATTAGATAACAACTTAAGAAAACATTTACCCGAAGGTCCAATGCCTTCTATAATTTTTAAGAATCATGTATTTGAAAACACCTCTTAAATATCTAACATTGTGTAGTTTGTTTAACCAGTAAACTTAAGCACAACCATATAAAATGTTTTTAGTTTCTTTCTACCAACAAGTTTAAAACATATGATACACAGATTCAGGTCACACAAATTAAAATGTGTCTTTGATTGATTGTAGCAGCTTAAATTTATGGACAATCTTATCTATAAGCCATTTAAAATAAAACTCTTAATAAAATGTCCCCATGTGAACATACAATATGTACACACAACATAGCATAATAGACCAATATAGCAATTTTAATAATAGCTTTTAAAATCTTTAACTCTTTTTGTAGATTGCCAATTGATTTGAATTGCTTTTTGTTTTTAGTAACCTAAGTTAACCATACTTTCTCTCAGTTGGTACTGTTAATACATTATTGGCTTCATCTGTTTACAGAGCCATCCCAAAGTACTGAATACAATAGAAGTGGCTGGAAAAAGTCCATAGGAACCTATAGGAGGACAGGTAAACACAGAACCAACAAGGCTTTAGTTTTATGAGCAGCAAATCTATAATGGAATAGTTTCTATAATGGAAAATGCTATTAATACAAATGTTTGAGAATTAAAAAGTCTAATGATCTTGTGTTTAAGCAAGTGCTCTTGTTGGTTGATGAGTTTATAATTTCAAACATGGCGACTTAAAGTCTTTTGTCATCCACAGTTATATATGATTTGCTGCGCATGCTTCATCCTTGTTTTAAAGCTCAGAGAAAGCTGCAGGCATAATCTTTTGAGTGGTGCCAATGTTTTCTGGGTAAGTGGTGGTTGCCAATTCTTCCGATTTATGATATCCTTTTTGTACTCACCAATAAGGCTTAATGAACTCATTCCACTGTATTTAAACGAATACCTGCAGCCACAAACAACAGTCTATTGTCTGCTGTGGAACTTGACCTTAGAAGCTTTGGCTTTTCAGGTAGGTTCAGTCACCAGTGTCTCCCTCCCCACTGAGGCCAGGGTTGGAGGTGACGGTGCCTCCATGGGCAGCAGAAGTCTGGGCCAGCTCTTCAGATGAATGCTCTGTTCCCAAGGTGGCTGCATTGACCCATCTCACCTTGGCTGGCCTGTGCGTTTCTGTCCCTGCCAACACCCTAAGGTGTGCCTTGTGTATCCAAGAGCTTTATAGATACCTGTGCCCCTGTCTCTAGGAGGGGAAGGCCCTACCAGAGCTGAAACAGGACAATTGTCATTTCAGTAGCCAGACACCACACAGTCACCTCTGACCCCTGACCTGGGTACAGCCCCACTGGCACCTGATGCACTGCCTCTCTTCCCTGCCACCCCCCAGCCCCAACACACTGTATCCAGGGAGCTTGCTGGCAGCACCACAGAGGTCTGTCTGGTGCAGAAAGCAGAAAGTAGCTCGTCATGTACAGCCAAAGAAAAGCCATGCATGTGGACAAACAGGACATCCAAAAGCCAGTTTCAGGCACCCAGTAATGCCCTTTGCTGCTATTGCAGGCAGGTGCTGGGAGCACATAAGCACCCAAGAGGGTCGTCCTCTGCTCTGGACCCCTCAGCAGCTGGGCATCCTGTTGGAAGGGAAGGTTTATCAGCCAGGGTTCTCAGCAAACAGCCCCCTTGCCTTGGTTTTGATTTAGGGCCCGAAGCAAGAAGGTGGTACTGAGCAGGGGGCTGCCTCACACCCACTGGGGAAATTGCCCATTGTGCTCCCACTGTAAATTTAAGTATCTTCCAATCTCTTTCCATAAACTCTGACATATGAGGGCCAGGATGCAGACAGATAGTTTGTGATGTACTGCTCTCCTGTGGAGAATTTACTTCAGATCAACAGAAAATTATTTCTGAAGCCCCTCTGGTTGTTAGTTTCAGTTAGGCAGCCACTCGGAGAAAGTAAGACACCAAGCTGGAGGTGCCCCTGGGCCCTGGCTCCAGGCTCCCAACCCTCTCCTCTCATTCGCTGGAGCCAGGTGAAACATTCTCTGGCCAGGGCCTCTGGAGCTCACCAGGCCCAATCCACAAAAGTGGTGTGTAAATTGGAGGGCATCTTTCCTGGCCACAAATCACCACTCTGCCATCTGTGGCTCATGCGCAGCCCATGCCATCTATTACCCGGGCCGTGCCAGTGCTCACTTTCTGTTGCTGTTTTTCTCGTTCCTCCTGAGCAGCTTGGGCTCTCAAGTTGTCCCTTTGGTTTTTGTTTGTATCCATAAAAACTTGAGCAGTGTGTGTTATCAGTGTTGATGCTCGTAAATCCTAGCAATGCTGCACCTATGAAGACCCTGGAATCGCTGTGTTTCTGCTCCAAGTTGACATGGTGAACAAGATGCTGCCTTTGAGTAAATGTTGATGAAGAGCAGCTTTTAAACAAACAACATTTTCTGGAAGGCAAGATGGAAGTGCTTAACAGAGCTGCTTCCTCCTGTGCATTCTGAGGTCATGCCAAGTACCAAATGGCTGGGAGATTTTCCAGCAAATCCTTCCAGTGTCGGTGGTTTTCAGTTTCCTGCAGACCCCAGGGAAGGGAGAGGGGTCGCTGTGGGAGGCAGGAGGAGGAACCTGGCTGTGAAGCAGGGCTGTTGGTTTCTAGCCTTGGGTTCTTCCTTTGTAGAATGGGGATAACAGTGGGCCCAAGCCCCAAGGTGTGTGGTGAATTTCAAATGAGCTAATATCTGTGAAGTGCTTAGAACACAGCCAGGGGTGTTAGTGCTCATTGCCCCAAGGTTTTGCTTTTGTTTCCTATTATGCAGTTGCCCCCCCTCCCCTTCTGATCCAGCCAGAAAGACAGGGTTGCCAGAAAGCACCGTGGTTTCAGGACTGACCCCTTGAGAGGGAGCAGCTCAGTGTTGGCTGGGCAGGAGAGGGGAACAAGGTGCTGAGATCCAGCACTGGGGCAAGTGGGAGGAGGTGGCCATGAGTGGTTGGCCCAGCTAGCTTGCCTGCTCCAGCACTGTGAGGAGGCAAAGGACTAGGCCCAAGAGGAGGTTGGTCCAGTGGTCCCCTTGGGCTGGGGTAAATGCTCAGATGTCAGCAGAGCTGCAGGCAGCTCTTGGCTCCGAGGCACTGAGCAGTGGGCTGTGGGCCAGCCCTTGGCCGCTTTGTCCTTTGCTGTTCTCATCTGCACCATCGCAGCCTGCAGACACTGCTGCCTGTGCTGGAAGTTGCCGGGCTCCATGAAGGCTGTGGGGACAGCAAGTGGGCAGTGGGTCTTTTTTTTTATATTAAAGTCCCCAAATGCTGTCCTGTACATTCTTGTTTTCCTGCAAGTGCACCTTTCCAGTATATTTATTGCTTTCATCAGAATGAGAAGGAAGCTTAAGACACGTGCTGGTGCCTCAGTGTTGCCGAGTTTATTGCCTGAAAAGAAGGCAACGCAAGTGTGCTTAGCGATTTTCCTCTGCTGTGAGTCTGTAAGCGTTTTCCATCACAAGCCCCTTCCATTTCAAGCCCCTTTTAAGCACTCTCTAATCACATAAACTCTCCTCCGAGGGGCTTGATTCTGGAGCTAGTTGGATCTTTCTTCCCTAAGCTCTGAATCACTATGGAATGCAAGGTGGAATAAACTGTGATCAGGAGGCCCCAGTGAACGGACTAAATAGGAAATTAAATTTTGCAAGGAAAAAAGGCATTCAAAAATGGGAGAAGCAGAGCTGGAAGCAAATCTCGTGCACTCGGGTGAAACAAAACTTTCGCAGGCACAGTGCTTGGCAGAATGGACAGGTGCAGTCATTGCACAGGGCCAGCATCAGAGCATTTCTACAGGTTAGATGCAAGCCAAGGGCAAGCACTGGTGGGGGGCTCTGTTTACTGACAGCATCAGCTTGTGAAAACGGAGATACTAAACACCTCCATAATGTGACAGGAGAATGTTAAGTAGAACTCAGCCGGCTGGCGACCATTCTTCCATCTGTGCAGCCGTTACTGAGGTTACCAAAATATAAGCCAGGCCCCTATCCCCTTGAAGCTTGCTGCCTGGGGGGCATTTGGTCTGAGAAGGGGTGTGGTTTCAATATCTGTGGGAGGCAGAGGGAGGGGCCTTGACCAGGGCTCTTGGTTCTGTGGCATCTCCAGTAGAGCTCTCTGAGCTCCCTGTCATTCCAAACCTGCAGAGACATGGACTTGGTGTTGGGCCTCAGCCCTGGCCTTCAGGAGGCCCTGGCTCCACTCTCGCCTTTTCTTTACCACGCTACCAGGTTTTCTGGGAGGTGTGTGGGAAGAACGCCTCACGTCTCATGCACACTCTGAACAGCAGCACACATGAAGACAAGATCCAAGGACGGTTGTCTCCGACAACCTACACTATCGACCTAGCGGCTGTCACCGCTGTGGGGGCCAGCCTGACCACCTCATCCACCGTTTCCTCTAGAGTGCCCCAGGTCAGTACATGTGTGGATTTTCTGCTTCCTCTTAGAGATTTCTGCCACATGAGGGGGCCTGTTTGTGCAGAAGCCACTGAGGGCCTTGAAAGGGATGGGTGAGGGTGACCACGGACTCAAGGTCATCCTGGCATCCAGGGCCTTTGACGTGGCTTTGTCTCCCTTCTGCAAGCATGCGGGGCAGTTGGAGTGTGCAGGAGGGGGAGGAGACTCGGGTCCCAGAGTGCCAGCACCCTCTCAGGAGCCAGCACTGAGGGTCCCACCCTCAACGAACGGAGAAAAAGCCTTATTTATAAGTGAGCAAGAGGGAAACGGGGAGAATTTCTGTTACAAATCTGAAGCAGATAAAATGGTGCCCCCTTCACAGAACGATAGCAAGTTAAGAATCCAGAGAGCTGAGAAATGGAAGGGAGAGAGTCACTTGTCCTCTAGTTTAAATACTTTCCACTTCAGATGACCCTTGAGATCTGAGAGGCCCTGGTGGAGCCAATACAGAATTGATCACCGGCATGCTTTTCCTGTTCCTGTGCAAGGCCTGGCTTAAGTACCTGAGCATTGGTGAGCCAGGGACTCCTCAGAGCTAGCACATCCAGCAGGCTGCACTAGCATTGCAATGTGTCCTGTCTTCATTTCACCCTGTTATCTTTCTCCAGAGCCTTTTTTCATTACACAGTGCTACAGAAGCTCTCATCCAAACCTACAGTGTCACACTTGAAGGTGGAACATCTTCTTTGTGGAGTGGAGCAGTCTTCCCCAGGGTTCCCTCTCTGAGAGCCATGCGGTCCAGATGATGGGAGCCTCGTTCTCACCCCACCTCCACCTGATTGTATTGCAAGAGCAACTGAGTACAGGCAGAATGGGAAGGCTTCCACACTGTCACCTGAATTTGGTTGTCTCTGAAACCAGACCCAGGAAGCCTAAGGCTCAGGACCTGACACCACCTGTGCCTGTGCTGGGAGCAGAACACAGGCTTGTGTTCTGCTCCCAGCACACCTCTCTGCTCTCCAGTGCATCCTGGGAGCTACAAAAGGGAGTGCAGACCTTCAGTTTTCAGTGGTGTCTCAGGGGCTGGGAAGAATTAGGTTCACTCATCCAACCAGTACCTATTAATTACCTGCTGTGTACAGAGAGGAATCAGATGTGTGTCTGCCAGTGCCCCTATCAGGTGGCACAGAGTCTCACAATGACACTGTTAATATAAACATCAGGCCGTGATGATGTCCTGGGCAGAGCTGTGCTGCTTCTGACTGTCATGGTTTTGAAAACAAATCCTTCTCTGGCACAGAATCATCCTGACACTGTGCCTTCTCCCAAGCCATATCTGAATCTAAACCTTCTCCTTTTCTTTCTCCCTCATCCCTAGACCTCCCCAGGGCTCCATCCAGTTTAGTCATTTCCAGCATCAATCCTCGTTCAGCCACTCTTCAGTTCCGACCATGCTACGATGGGAAGACATCCATCTGCAGTGGATTGTGGAGGGGCAGGTACGTGTATTCTTTATCAAGCTGGCATTGGAACCTCAACCAACACCTTCCTCTTCCTCTCTCACATCTCCACAATCCTGCTGGATAGGCGGCCAAAGCCCAGTGACCTGACCAGCTGTCACCTGGCCTTTGTCCACATTGCTTTGCTCACTACTATGCTGTTTTCGCACTCTCCAGACCTGTTTGAGTCATTGAATGTATGGACTGAATTCAAGTGTAAGGCTTTGTTCGACGTAAACAGGATGATGAGGGGCCTCTCCATCTGCACCACCTGCCTCCTGAGCATCATCTAGGCCATCACCATCAGTCCTAGCACCTCCTGGTCAGCACAGTTTAAGTATAAATACATGCATTTCATCTTCTACTTATTCTTTTTCATATGGTTAATCTGTTTGTGTTTCAGTACTAGCACACTCTTCCACACAATGGCATCTTCCAATGTGACCCAGAACAATCTGATGGCTATCACTAAATACTGGTCATGTACTGGGTGGACTTTATCATCTCATCCACCTCCCTCATAATGTGGACATGTGATTCAGTCATCGTGGTGTTCAGTGTGTTGTGGTCCATGTCTACGCCACTATGAGTACAGAACAGCTTATCAGTTCCGATAAGAGAATATTCATTGTTTTGCACAATATATCATGGAAAAGCTTTTTGTTTTAATAAGTTGATGACAAAAATGTTTGTCTTTTAGTGGGCATATTGTTCAGTAATTAAAGTACCACTTGGGAAGCCCACATCCCATATTAGAGTGCCCAGGTGCAAATTTTGCCTCTGTTTCTGCTCCAGGTTAGTGTTAGTGCACACTGTGATTGGCAGCTCATGTACTTGTTTTTTTTTAAACTTTTATTTAATAAATATAAATTTCCAAAGTACAGCTTTTGTGTTACAGTGGCTTCCCCCCCCCCATAACTTCCCTGCCACCGGCAACCCTCCCATCTCCCGCTCCCTCTCCCATTCCATTCACATCGATTCATTTTCAATTATCTTTATATACAGAAGATCAATTTAGTATATATTAAGTAAAGATTTCAACAGTGCACCCACACAGAAACACAAAGTGTGAAGTACTCTTTGAGTACTAGTTATGCCGTTAATTCACATAGTATAACACATTAAAGACAGAGTAAGTGCACAGTGACTCCTGTTGTTGACTTAACAATTGACACTCTTGTTTGTGGCATCAGTGATCACCTTAGGCTCTTGTCATGAGCTGCTAAGGCAATGGAAGCCTTTTGAGTTCACCAACTCCAATCTTATTTAGACAAGGTCATAGTCAAAGTGAAAGTTCTCCCCTCCCTTCAGAGAAAGGCACCTCCTTCTTTAATGGCCTGTTCTTTCCACTGGGATCTCACTCACAGAGAACTTTCATTTAGGTCCTTTTTTTTCCCCAGAGTGTCTTGGCTTTCCATGCCTAGAATACTCTCATGGGCTTTTCAGCCAGTTCTGAATTCCTTAAGGGCTGATTCTGAGGCCCGAGTGCTGTTTAGGACATCTGTCATTCTATGAGTCTGCTGTGTATCCCACTTCCCATGTTGATTCGTTCTCTCCCTTTTTGATTCTACCAGTTAGTATTAGCAGACATTAGTCTTGTTTGTGTGATACCTTTGACTCTTAGTCTTATCATTATGATCAATTGTGAACAGAAACTGGTCACTTTGGCTAGTTAGATGGCATTGGTACCTGCCACCTTGATGGGATTGAATTGGAATCCCCTGGCACATTTCTAACTCTACCACTTGGGCCAAGTCAGATTGAGAATGTCCCAAATTGTACATCTCCTCCCTTTCTTATTACCTCTCTTGCATTTAACAGGGATTGCTTTTCAGTTCAATTTAAACACCTAAGAATAATTGTGTGTTAATTACAGAGTTCAACCAATAGTATTAAGTAGAACAAAAAAGTACTAAAAGGGATAAAGTATTAAGTTGTTCATCAACAGTCAGGACAAGGGCTGATCAAATCACTGTTTCTCATAGTGTCCGTTTCACTTCAACAAGTTTCCTTTTTGGTGCTCGGTTAGTTGTCACTGATCAAGGAGCACATATGATATTTGTCCTTTTGGGACTGGCTTATTTCACTCAGCATGATGTTTTCCAGATTGCTCCATTTTGTTGCAAATGACCGGATTTCATTGTTTTTTACTGCTGTATGGTATTCTATAGAGTACATATCCCATAATTTTTTTATCCAGTCTACTATTGATGGGCATTTAGGTTGATTCCAGGTCTTAATAATTGTGAATTGTGCTGCAATAAACATTGAGGTGCAGACAGCTCTTTTATTTGCCAATTTAATTTCCTTTGGGTAAATTCCAAGGAGTGGGATGGCTGAGTTGTATGGTAGGGTTATATTCAGGTTTCTGAGGAATCTCCAGACTGACTTCCGTAGTGGCTTTACCAGTTTGCATTCCCACTAACAGTGGGTTAGTGTCCCTTTTTCCCCACATCCTCACCAGAAAGCAATGATATTTTTTGTATCTCTCTTTTTTGAATTATTTAAGGGCTGTGTTCATTGTTTAGGTGTATTTTTCTCTGTTCTCCAATTTTACTCTTGCTTGATTATGCAGTGCAACATTTATTTCTGTTTGAATACTTCTATTTATTTATCTCTTTTTAATACCGTGAAATGCTGCTATCAATACTTTGTCTCTTTGTGTTAGATATTTATGAATTGTTTTACTGGGTTAATATATTTCATAATTGTATAATTTCTCTAAGTCTAAAGATACAAATAAATGTGTCTTATTCATTCTCATTCTAGTTGTCATATAACCAAATTTATATTTTCTACTGTATTATCACTCTGTGATATAATTTGAAAGCTCAGTCTTCTACTGTGGTCATATGACTCAGTTATCTTTGGTGTTCAATGTGTTGTGGTCATTGTCTAAGCCACTGTCAGTTCATTGGTTCTTATCCGTTCTGATAAGAGTATACTCAATATTTTGCACAATATACCATGCAAAACTTTTGATTTTAAAGGATCGATGATAAAAATGTTTGTCTTGTGCCTTTGTTGATGATAAAAATGTTTGTCTAGACCTTTGTTACTATTAATATGAATACTTTAGAAATACACATAGCAAATCAAATCCTTTATGATTGTTATATTTGAAAATATTTTTATTCTTTTTTATTCTTTTTAAAATAGGTAACTATTCAAGTGTAGCTTACATACTAATTTCTGTCATCAATGTAAATGTATTATTTCTCTCATTTGTGAAATGAAATCTAGTCATTTTAAACAAAATGAATGAAACTGAAAAACATCATACCTAGTGAAATAAGCCAGTCCCAAAGGGACATATAGTATATATTCTCCCTGATCTGTGACAAATAAAAGAGCACCTAAAAGGAAATCTGTAGAAGTGAAGTTGATATTATGAGAAGCAATGACTTGAACATCCTTTGTCTTGACTGACAAATAACAGTTTATTATTTTATTTTATTATTTTTTTATTTTTTCTACTTAATACCATTGGTGGACTGCAATAATCACAATACTGGACTGCAATAATCACAATCCCCACTTAATACTTTTCTGATTCCTGAAAAATAATTCTGGGGCAATGCAATGTAAGATAATCTTCAGTAAAATTTTCATGTGTCTAAATGACTTCTTGGTAACACTTTAATTGGTAATTTTTCTATTGTTTCATAGATGATAGAATATAGGATTTTTAGATTTATGCCTTTATGACATGACTGGACCCATAAACCTTGAAAGTTTCAAATGCCTTCCTATTTGGAAATAATGTTCTCTCTCTGTGTGAACTGGTTAAAATATTGTCTATAAGTGTATTTTAATATCTTGTCAATTTAGTAAAGTTACTTATCATTTATATGTTTATATATATGTTTATAATATACTAACAATTAGTTTGTGATAAGTTTAATGTCACCTATTATAGTTTTAAATACATAAATTTATCCTTATTAAAGTGAATCATTATGCTTATTTTAAATATTTTGAAATTTTTTTTGAATTTCCAAATCTTATTTATTTAATTGAAAGGTGAAGTAACACAGAAAGAAAATGACAGACAGAGAAGGAGAGTGTGAGAGAGAGGACTAAATGCCCAGAAGCTGGGATTGAGCCAAGCTGAAGTGAAAAGCCAGGAACTCCATCTGAGTATGCAATGTGAGTATCAGAGACCAAAGTACTTGAGTCCTCATCTTCCACCTAACAGGGTGTGCATTAGTAAGAAGCTGGGTAGGAAGCAAAGTAGGACTTGGTCTAAAAGCACGCCAAATAGAATGCGAGGGGCCCAAGCAGTGGTTTAACCTATGCGCCCTGATATTTTATTCATTTAAAATACTATATGCTTACATATAAATATATGTAAATGGGATGCTGTGTAACATATTAGATTTAAGCATTGGTTCATCAGATCAACATGTTTATGTTGTTCTTCATTCAATTTTATGTTTTTTTCTTATTTTAATGTCCATTATCTAAATTTTGACACAAAAGAGAATGTACCCTCAGTTTGTCATGTTGGTAAAACCTAAAGCCAGATGGCACAATATATCAGTTTACATTATGCACAATATTTCATTTGTCTCATAAAATAACTGAGTAGCACATAGAGCAGTTAGTTATTTTCTGTGTGGTACATCGGAATAAACTGAAGTAGAGTGTGATGGCAGATTGTCCTGTGCATTCTTCTTTCATTTTATTTTTCCCACAACTTCCATGAAAATTCAGAAACATGGAATATGACCAAACACCTACAAGAATAAAAATTATCAAAATTGATGCAAGAACCACCATATTAATTAATACAAATATTAATTAATAAAAATCTTGGTGCTAAATAAAATGAATTTGTTGATATGAGGGCTCCTCAAAAAGTTCTTTGAAAATAGTATCTCAGAAAGAAAGAAAAACAGAAAATAATGCATATTAAGAAAAAACACAATGTGAATTTAAAGAGCATGTGATCATCTTAAAAGAAAAATCATCTGGCTGAATCCACCACCCATTAATGATTAAAACCCTAAGCAAATTAAGATGTGAAGGAAATTTCCACAACTAGATAAAAATCACCTGTGGGGAGCAGGAATTGAGTCTAGTAATTCACATACATGTAGGAAATCCCAAGTTCTGTATCAGAGTGCAAGGGTTCAATTTCAAGTTCTATTTCCTGACTTCCTCCTAATGCAGATCCTGGGAGGTAATGGTGACGTCTCAAGTGTTTGAGTTCATGCCACCCATCTGGGAGAGCTACACTGAGTTCCCATGTCCTGGCTCTGGCCTTGACTCAGCTCTGGATGTTGCAAGGATCTGTTATGGAAATCAGCATATGGGAGAGATTTCTGTGTGTAAATCACTTTTTCTCTTTCCTCTGGTTGTCCCTGTTTCTTTCTTTTCATTCAAAATGTATAAAATATCAAAATCTTAAAAAGAACACCCAAGGAAAGCCTACAGTAAACATTGCATATAATGGAGGAATGCAAAATGATTTCCCCAAATAGTTGGCCAGAAGACTCAAATATTTTCTTGTGCATGTCTTTTAAATGTCATAAGGAAGGTTTCTGTTGAAAAAAAGTAATGTGAAAATGGGGAAAAGGATTTTGGACAGCAGAGCAAGGAATAAAACTTGATTTTTTGTGACAAATATATAATCCAAAGTATAAAAGAATACTAAATAGTTCACTGAAAGTCCATTTCAGTTAATAAATTTAACAAAGTTGCAGTGTGTGAGATTAGTATAAGTTATATTTCTATAAAAAGTATAGTGAATATTCTGTACAGTGCTTAAGAATGTGATAGCATTCAGGGATGGGCATTTTGCAGGTGTTAAGCTGCCCTTGGGGTGACCACATCTCATATTGGAGTGCTGGGATGGAATTTTAAAATATTCTGATCCAGCTTCCTGCTAATGTGCCTGGGATGCAGAAGATGATGGCCTAGAGTTGGGTTCCTGACTGCCATATGGGAGACACAGATGGAGTTCAACTCCTGGCCTTGGCCTGGCCCAGCCCAGGTGCTATGGGTATTTGGGGATTAAACTAGCAGAAAGGGTATCTCTCTCCACCTCCACCTCCCTATCCTGCTCTCCTATTTCCTCTATCTCATACTTTTTCTTCTTTATTTTTTAAATTAACTTTATATACAGAAGATCAATTCTATACTACGTAAAGATTTCAACAGTGTGCATCCCCACACACAATGTATAAAGTACTGTTTGAGATCAAGTTTTGCAGTTAATTCTCATAGTACAGCTCATTAAGGACAGAGATCCTACATGGAGAGTAAATGCAGAGACTTCTGTTGTTAATTTTACAATTAACACTCTTATTTATGACATCAGTGATTACCTGAGGCTCTTGCCATGAGCTGCCAAGGCTATGGAAGGCTTTTAATACCACAGCCTCTGGCAGAATTTAGACAAGGCCATAAACAAAGTGGAAGTTCTCTCCTCCCTTCAGAGAAAAGTACATTTTTGATGGCTCCTTTTTTTCAAATGGGGTCACAGTCACAGCGATCCTTCATGTAGGATATTTTTTGACACAGTGTCTTGGCTTTCCATGTCTGAAATGTTCTCATGGACTTTTCAGACACATCCAAATTCCTTAAGGACTGATTCTGAGGTCAGAGTGTTACTTAAAGAGATTATCATTCTATAAGTCTGCTATGTGGACTGCTTCTCATGTTGGATATTCCCTCCTTTTTAATTCTATTATTATTACCAGGCACTTGATGCTATTCATATGATTCCTTTAACACTTAATCCTATCTATATGTTCACTTTAACACATAATATGTTCATTTAACATTTTTTAAAAAAATTTATTTTATTTATTTGAAAGAGTTACAGAGTGAGGTAGAGCCGGAGAAAGAGAGAAAGGTCTTCCATCTGCTGTTTCACTCCTCAAATGACCACAATGGCCAGAGATGAGCTGATCCGAAGCCAGGAGCTTCTTCTGGGTCTCCCACGCTTGTGCAAGAACCCAAGCACTTGGACCATCTTCTACTGATTTCCCAGGCCATAGCAGAGAGCTGGTTTGGAAGTGGAGCAGCCGGGCCTGGAACCAGTGCCCATATGGGATGTCAGCACTGTAGGCAGCGGCTTTAACCTAATGCACCACAGCACTGGCCTCCAGTTGAACAATTAAGATGGGAGTTTTACCATCTATTTTAATGGGATTTGGAGTCCTATGGAAACTTTCTAAACTGTACCATTAGAAGTATGCCTGGGGGCCTGCACTGTGACACATCAGGTTAAAGCACTGGAATGAAGCACCAGCATCCCATATGGGAACTGGTTCTAGTCCCAGCTACTCATCTTGTGATGCAGCTTTCTGCTATGCCTAGGAAAGTAGTAGAAGTTGCCTTGGCCTCCCACTCTGTTAACATTCCTTTGCATGTGTATACCAGATTTTCATTATCCATTCTGCAGTTGATGGGCACCTGATTCTACATCGTGGTTACCGTGAATAGTACAACATTACACATGAGTGCACATGTCTCTTCAATATACTTTCAACTCATAGATACACATAAGTAGCAGGATAACTGAGGCATATAGCAGTTCTTTTTCTAGGTTTCTCAGGATTGGCTGCATTGTTTTCTATAATAGCTACAGTCATATACATTCCTACCAAGAGATCCCCTTTCCCCACACCCTTACCAGAACTCATTACTTTTATCTTTTGATCAAACTGTTCTAACTAGAATGAGATGGTGACTTTGATTCTCAGTTCCCTGATGATTAGTGACATTGTACATTTTTCCATTACTTGTAGGTTACTTGTAAATCCTGTTTTGAGAATATCTGCACAGGTTATTTGCCCACTTTATACAAGTCAAATTTTTTTATTTAGATTCTTGAGTTTCTTCTTCATTATGAATATTCATAAATATTCATTCTCAAAAACAAAGTTCTCTAAGGTGCACTTCTGTTTTTCAGTCATTTTAGAAGAGTCATCTTGGGGGCTTGCAGCTCTCTCATTCCCTCTGTTCAGTCAGTTGGGTCTGTGACCTAGGCTCTACGTCTTTATCACTTCAGGGCCTCTTAGTGGCTCTAGTCTTGAAGAGGTTTTTACTATAGATTCTGCATTAACATCCCAACAGGAACATTCCAAAAGCACAAACTTCATTGTATCATTCCCTAGCCCCCCAACTTATTGAATCTTTAAAGCACACATAGAGAGGTGCCGGCAGTACAGTGCAGCTTAACATGGTGCACGTAGAGGGATGCTGGCATCGCAGAGTGCAGCTTAACCCAGTGCACCTCAACATGAGACCCAGGATGAGGGACTTTCTGCAGGGACTTTGGAGGGGTCCACTCACTTCTTCCACCTTGTGAGGACACTTCAAAAAGGGGCCATCTTTTCCCTAATGTTTGCATGTTGAAATCAGTCATACTGGTGTATTTAAAGGGGTACAATGCTCCCTTTCAACTCTTACACATATGGTAAATAGCAGGCTTCCAGCCTTCCATTTCATTATCAGTTTTTTGAAGAGGGCACCAACATAGAAGCAAAAAGTGAGCCCTTTCAAATTACTGGATCTGCTGGTCTTCAATTTTACTCTCCCCAGCCTTGAGAACAGTGTGAAAATTTTCAAATACCCAAGACAAGGTCTTGTTACAATAGCAAAAAAGCACTGAAATCTCTGGGAATGTCTTGCTTTACTCCCTACAATTTGAAGCATAGCTTTGTGGGCTACAGATTCTTCAGTTCGCACTTTTTTTTGCCTTCTGCACTGGACCACATCAGCCCACTGCCTCGTGGTCCTCCAGGGATTCCAATGAGCAATCTGAGCATGAACATAGGGGAAATGATGGAAGACATCTCCCGCTCAGCTCTACAGATATGAACAATGCACCTGAGCTGTCATGGGCAACAGAACATTTTGTGGTAGTGTCATGATGCCAGGGAAGTGGTCCCATCATGTTGGGACCTATCACTCAGATGTTAAAGAGGAAGGAAAGGCTATTTGGGGTGTAGACTTTAGGAGGCAATTGAAACATTCTACATGTGTTAATTTTGCAAAAAATAAATAGCAATTTCTATCACTAACCTAAGCAAAGATTTTCTGGGGTTACTTTCTCTTTAATCAAATGGACAGATATTTCTGGAAACTGCCATGGAGTATCCCCAACTGTGATGTGTCCATTTCTTGCTGTGATGTTGGGAGGTACATTGTGATGTCATTCCAGCTGCCTATTTGACTGCCTGACTTGGCAGAGGATTTTGTCCATTTCTTCCAGGAAGCAGTTGGATGCTGACCAGTGAGACTTGGACAAAGCCATGTGTCTTTCCATATTTTGCTGTTTTGTCTACTACTTGTTAGTGTGTTGTTTATTTTGTTCTTTTATTGTTCTATTCATTTTGTTCTCACCGTTCCACCAAAATCTTTTACTACTTATCTGTGCATTTTTACTTCATTTCAGTATCTCCTCGTTTCTGTTTCAATTTTTCTTGTCAATTCTTCTACTACTTTCCCGTTTTCATTATCTAATTGTTTAATTAGGGTATATCAACTTTTTTATTTTTTTCTCATCTGTAATCATGTTATTTACATTGGAGGATTAGTATTGTAAGTTTAGTTACAAGAGCTGGTGTTTACTTTCTGTTACAGTTTTCCATGTTTTTGTTTCATCACTTTTGATTATTTTTTTTTAACTTTTATTTAATGAATATAAATTTCCAAAGTATAGCTTGTGGGTTACAATGGCTTCCCCCCTCCCATAACTTCCCTCCCGCCCGCAACCCTCCCCCCTCCCGCTCCCTTTCCCCTTCCATTCATGTAAAGATTCATTTTCAATTCTCTTTGTATACAGAAGATCAATTTAGTATATATTAGGTAAAGGTTTCAACATTTTGCCCATATAGCAACATCGAGTGAAAAAACTACCATTGGATTACTAATTATAGCATTAAATAGCAATGTACAGCACATTAAAGACAGAGATCCTACATAATTTTTTTTTCAAAATAATTAATTTTCTATGCCATTTCCATTTTAACACCAGGTTGTTTTTTTTTTTTTTTTCATTTCCAATTCTCTTTATATACAGAAGATCACTTCAGTATATAATTAGCAAAGACCTCATCAGTCTGCGCCCACACAGAAACGCAAAGTATAAAAATACTGTTTCAGTACCAGTCATAGCATCACTTGGCTTTAGACGACACATTAGGGACAGATCCCGCATGGGGTGTAAGTACACAGTGACTCCTGTTGCTGACTTAACAATTTGACACTCCTGTTCATTTTGTATGAATGACTGTGAGTATAGTGTAATTCATATATACTATTTGTTCAAAATATTAGCATAGTGAATAGTATTAATCTTAATAATTAGTGTAGTGGATATCCTGTTGTTTTGCCTGTTCTTTTTAGTACCCTTTATTTTGTTCTTTTTGATTTGTTTTGTTTATCCTCTTATCTCCCCCACAAACTTTTGCTTTTTATGTGTGCATTTTATTTAAAAATCTCACTTCATTTTTGATTTCCTTGCTATTTCTTCTATTTATTTTCTGTTTCCATTCGCTAATTGTTTAATTCTTGTGTATCTCCAATTTGAATTTTTTTCTCATGTGTAATCACTTTATTTACATAGGAACAGTATTGTAAGTTCAGTTATAAGGGTTGGTGATTTACTTTCTCTTATAGTTTTCCATAATTTTCTTTTGTCACTTTTCATTATTTAGTTTAATTCACTGATGAGTATAGTGTAAATATTATATAGAGTTTGTTCAAAATATTAGCATGGTGAATAGAATTAATCTTAATAATTAGTATAGTTCATATCCTTTTGTATTGCTGTTCTTAGTCCATTTATTTTGTATTGTTTTGTTTTTCCTCTTTTCTCTCCCACAAACTTTTGCTTTTTATGTGTGTATTATATTGAAAAACATCATTTTTTAAATTTTCTTGTCATTCTTCTAATTTAGTTTTCATTTGCTAATTTTTGAATTCTTGTGTATCTCTACTTTTTTGTTTTTTTCTCCTCTATAATTACATTATTTACATAGGGGGATCATGATTCATAGGTCAGGTATCGGAGTTGGTGTTTTACATTCTTTCCTTCTTTTTCTTTTTTTTTTTTTTTGGACAGGCAGAGTGGGTTGTGAGAGAGAGAGAGACAGAGAGAAAGGTCTTCCTTTTTGCCATTGGTTCACCCTCCAATGGCCTCTGCGGCCGGCGCATCTCTGTGATCCAAAGCCAGGAGCCAGGTGCTTCTCCTGCTCTCCCATGCGGGTGCAGGGCCCAAGGCCTCGGGCCATCCTCCACTGGCTTCCTGGGACATAGCAGAGAGCTGGCCTGGAAGAGGGGCAACCGGGATAGAATCCGGCGCCCCAACCGGGACGTGAACCCGGTGTGCCAGCGCCACAAGGCAGAGGATTAGCCTGTTAAGCCATGGCGCTGCTGGCCTGTGTTTTACTTTCTGTTACCTTTTTGCATGCTTTTGTTTTGTCACTTTTGACTCTTTAGTTTGAATCACTGATGAGTATAGTGTATTCGTTTGTAGTGTTGGTTCAAAATCTTCGCATAGGGCATAGAATTAATCTTACTAATTAGTGTAGTTCATATCTTGTTGTTTTGCCTGTTCTTTTTAGTGCCGTTTATTTGGTTCTTTTTGTTTTGGTTTGGTTTTTCTCTTTGTTCCCCCACAAGCCTGGCTTTTTATTTGCGTGTATTTTTTTTAAAAGCATCATTTCTGGCCAGCACCGTGGCTTAACAGGCTAATCCTCCACCTTGCGGCGCCAGCACACTGGGTTCTAGTCGCGGTCGAGGCTCCTGATTCTATCCCGGTTGCCCCTCTTCCAGGCCAGCTCTCTGCTATGGCCCGGGAAGGCAGTGGAGGATGGCCCAAGGCCTTGGGCCCTGCACCCGCCTGGGAGACCAGGAGAAGCACCTGGCTCCTGGCTTTGGATCAGCATGATGCGATGGCCGCAGCGGCCAATGCAGGGTGAGCCAACGACAAAAAGGAAGACCTTTCTATCTCTCTCTCTCTCTCACTATCCACTCTGCCTGTCAAAAAAAAAAAAAAAAGTAAAGTGCAATAGAGCTTATTTTCAAAAAAAGAGCATCATTTCTGTTTTGATTCTCTTGTCATTTCCTTATTTACTTTCTGTTTCCATGTGCTGTTTGTTTAATTCTCGTTGACCTCACAGTTTTATTGTTCTCCTCTTTAATTAATTTTTTTACATAGGAGGATTAGTATTCTAAGTTTAGGTATCCGAGTTGGTGTTTGACTTTCTGTTACGTTTTTCCATGGTTTTGTTTTGTCACTTTGGACTATTTAGTTTGAATCACTGATGAGTATAGTGTATTCATATGTAGTGTTTGTTGAAAATCTTCGCATAGGGCATAGAATTAATCTTACTAATTAGTGTAGTTCATATCTTGTTGTTTTTTTCCCTGTTCTTTTTAGTGCCGTTTATTTTGTTCTTTTTGTTTTGTTTTTCCTCTTTGTTCCCCCACAAGCCTGGCTTTTTATTTGTGTGTATTTTATTTAAAAGCATCATTTCTTTTTGGATTTTCTTGTCATTTCTTTTCTTTACTTTCTGTTAGCATTTCCTCTTTGTTTAATTCTTGTGTACCTCACTTTGTTAGTTTTTCTCCTCTGTAATCACTTGATTTACATAGGAAGGTTAGTATTCTAAGATTAAGTATCAGAGTTGGTGTTTTACTTTCTTTTTCTTTTCTTTTTTTTTTTTTTTTTGACAGGCAGAGTGGGTTGTGAGAGAGAGAGAGACAGAGAGAAAGGTCTTCCTTTTTGCCATTGGTTCACCCTCCAATGGCCTCTGCGGCCGGCGCATCTCTGTGATCCAAAGCCAGGAGCCAGGTGCTTCTCCTGCTCTCCCATGCGGGTGCAGGGCCCAAGGCCTTGGGCCATCCTCCACTGCCTTCCCGGGCCATAGCAGAGAGCTGGCCTGGAAGAGGGGCAACCGGGATAGAATCCGGCGCCCCAACCGGGACGTGAACCCGGTGTGCCGGCGCCACAAGGCAGAGGATTAGCCTGTTAAGCCATGGCGCTGCTGGCCTGTGTTTTACTTTCTGTTACCTTTTTGCATGCTTTTGTTTTGTCACTTTTGACTCTTTAGTTTGAATCACTGATGAGTATAGTGTATTCGTTTGTAGTGTTGGTTCAAAATCTTCGCATAGGGCATAGAATTAATCTTACTAATTAGTGTAGTTCATATCTTGTTGTTTTGCCTGTTCTTTTTAGTGCCGTTTATTTGGTTCTTTTTGTGTTGGTTTGGTTTTTCTCTTTGTTCCCCCACAAGCCTGGCTTTTTATTTGCGTGTATTTTTTTTAAAAGCATCATTTCTGGCCAGCACCGTGGCTTAACAGGCTAATCCTCCACCTTGCGGCGCCAGCACACTGGGTTCTAGTCACGGTCGAGGCTCCTGATTCTATCCCGGTTGCCCCTCTTCCAGGCCAGCTCTCTGCTATGGCCCGGGAAGGCAGTGGAGGATGGCCCAAGGCCTTGGGCCCTGCACCCGCCTGGGAGACCAGGAGAAGCACATGGCTCCTGGCTTTGGATCAGCATGATGCGCTGGCTGCAGCGGCCATTGCAGGGTGAGCCAACGACAAAAAGGAAGACCTTTCTATCTCTCTCTCTCTCTCTCTCTCACTATCCACTCTGCCTGTCAAAAAAAAAAAAAAAGTAAAGTGCAATAGAGCTTATTTTCAAAAAAAGAGCATCATTTCTGTTTTGATTCTCTTGTCATTTCCTTATTTACTTTCTGTTTCCATGTGCTGTTTGTTTAATTCTCGTTGACCTCACAGTTTTATTGTTCTCCTCTTTAATTAATTTTTTTACATAGGGGGATTAGTATTCTAAGTTTAGGTATCCGAGTTGGTGTTTGACTTTCTGTTACGTTTTTCCATGGTTTTGTTTTGTCACTTTGGACTCTTTAGTTTGAATCACTGATGAGTTTAGTGTATTCGTATGTAGTGTTTGTTGAAAATCTTCGCATAGGGCATAGAATTAATCTTACTAATTTGTGTAGTTCATATCTTGTTGTTTTTTTCCCTGTTCTTTTTAGTGCCGTTTATTTTGTTCTTTTTGATTTGTTTTTCCTCTTTGTTCCCCCACAAGCCTGGCTTTTTATTTGTGTGTATTTTATTTAAAAGCATCATTTCTTTTTGGATTTTCTTGTCATTTCTTTTCTTTACTTTCTGTTAGCATTTCCTCTTTGTTTAATTCTTGTGTACCTCACTTTGTTAGTTTTTCTCCTCTGTAATCACTTGATTTACATAGGAAGGTTAGTATTCTAAGATTAAGTATCAGAGTTGGTGTTTTACTTTCTTTTTCTTTTTCTTTTTTTTTTTTGGACAGGCAGAGTGGGTTGTGAGAGAGAGAGAGACAGAGAGAAAGGTCTTCCTTTTTGCCATTGGTTCACCCTCCAATGGCCTCTGCGGCCGGCGCATCTCTGTGATCCAAAGCCAGGAGCCAGGTGCTTCTCCTGCTCTCCCATGCGGGTGCAGGGCCCAAGGCCTCGGGCCATCCTCCACTGGCTTCCTGGGCCATAGCAGAGAGCTGGCCTGGAAGAGGGGCAACCGGGATAGAATCCGGCGCCCCAACCGGGACGTGAACCCGGTGTGCCGGCGCCACAAGGCAGAGGATTAGCCTGTTAAGCCATGGCGCTGCTGGCCTGTGTTTTACTTTCTGTTACCTTTTTGCATGCTTTTGTTTTGTCACTTTTGACTCTTTAGTTTGAATCACTGATGAGTATAGTGTATTCGTTTGTAGTGTTGGTTCAAAATCTTCGCATAGGGCATAGAATTAATCTTACTAATTAGTGTAGTTCATATCTTGTTGTTTTGCCTGTTCTTTTTAGTGCCGTTTATTTGGTTCTTTTTGTTTTGGTTTGGTTTTTCTCTTTGTTCCCCCACAAGCCTGGCTTTTTATTTGCGTGTATTTTTTTTAAAAGCATCATTTCTGGCCAGCACCGTGGCTTAACAGGCTAATCCTCCACCTTGCGGCGCCAGCACACTGGGTTCTAGTCGCGGTCGAGGCTCCTGATTCTATCCCGGTTGCCCCTCTTCCAGGCCAGCTCTCTGCTATGGCCCGGGAAGGCAGTGGAGGATGGCCCAAGGCCTTGGGCCCTGCACCCGCCTGGGAGACCAGGAGAAGCACCTGGCTCCTGGCTTTGGATCAGCATGATGCGATGGCCGCAGCGGCCAATGCAGGGTGAGCCAACGACAAAAAGGAAGACCTTTCTATCTCTCTCTCTCTCACTATCCACTCTGCCTGTCAAAAAAAAAAAAAAGTAAAGTGCAATAGAGCTTATTTTCAAAAAAAGAGCATCATTTCTGTTTTGATTCTCTTGTCATTTCCTTATTTACTTTCTGTTTCCATGTGCTGTTTGTTTAATTCTCGTTGACCTCACAGTTTTATTGTTCTCCTCTTTAATTAATTTTTTTACATAGGAGGATTAGTATTCTAAGTTTAGGTATCTGAGTTGGTGTTTGACTTTCTGTTACGTTTTTCCATGGTTTTGTTTTGTCACTTTTGACTCTTTAGTTTGAATCACTGATGAGTTTAGTGTATTCGTATGTAGTGTTTGTTGAAAATCTTCGCATAGGGCATAGAATTAATCTTACTAATTTGTGTAGTTCATATCTTGTTGTTTTGCCTGTTCTTTTTAGTGCCGTTTATTTTGTTCTTTTTGATTTGTTTTTCCTCTTTGTTCCCCCACAAGCCTGGCTTTTTATTTGTGTGTATTTTATTTAAAAGCATCATTTCTTTTTGGATTTTCTTGTCATTTCTTTTCTTTACTTTCTGTTTGCATTTCCTCTTTGTTTAATTCTTGTGTACCTCACTTTGTTATTTTTTTTCCTCTGTAATCACTTGATTTACATAGGAAGGGTAGTATTGTGAGATTAGCTATCAGAGTTGGTGTTTTTTTGTTTCTTTTTCATCTTTTTTTTTTTTGACAGGCAGAGTGGGTTGTGAGAGAGTGAGAGAGACAGAAAGAAAGGTCTTCCTTTTTGCCATTGGTTCACCCTCCAATGGCCTCTGCGGCCGGCGCATCTCTGTGATCCAAAGCCAGGAGCCAGGTGCTTCTCCTGCTCTCCCATGCGGGTGCAGGGCCCAAGGCCTTGGGCCATCCTCCACTGCCTTCCCGGGCCATAGCAGAGAGCTGGCCTGGAAGAGGGGCAACCGGGATAGAATCCGGCGCCCCAACCGGGACGTGAACCCGGTGTGCCGGCGCCACAAGGCAGAGGATTAGCCTGTTAAGCCATGGCGCTGCTGGCCTGTGTTTTACTTTCTGTTACATTTTTGCATGCTTTTGTTTTGTCACTTTTGACTCTTTAGTTTGAATCACTGATGAGTATAGTGTATTCGTTTGTAGTGTTGGTTCAAAATCTTCGCATAGGGCATAGAATTAATCTTACTAATTAGTGTAGTTCATATCTTGTTGTTTTGCCTGTTCTTTTTAGTGCCGTTTATTTGGTTCTTTTTGATTTGTTTTTCCTCTTTGTTCCCCCACAAGCCTGGCTTGTTATTTGTGTGTATTTTATTTAAAAGCATCATTTCTGTTTTGATTTTCTTGTCATCTCTTTTATTTACTCTTTTTTTGCATTTGCTGTTTGTTTAATTCTTGTCTACCTCACTTTTTATTTTTTTCTCCTCTGTAATCACTTTATTTACATAGGATGATTAGTATTGTAAGTTTAGGTATCCGAGTTGGTGTTTTACTTCCTGTTACATTTTTCCATGTTTTTGTTTTGTCACTTTTGGTTATTCATTTGAATTACTAGTGAGTATATTGCAATGCTTATATAGTGTTTGTTCAAAATATTAGCATAGTGAATATTACTAGGCTTAATCGTTAATGTAGTTCGTAACCTGTTTTTTTGTCTGTTCTTTTTAGTGCTGTTTATTTTATTTTTTTGTTTTGTTTTTTTTCTTTTCTCCCGCACAAACTTTTGCTTTTTATGTATGTGTATTTTATTATAAATGTCATTTCTTTCTTGATTTTCTTGTAATTTCTTTTTTTTTGTTTACTTTCTCTTTTCTTTTTCTAATTGGTTATTTGTTGTTTGTCTCACCTTTTGTATTTTTTTCTTATCCTAATGATTTATTTCTTTGGAGTTTTATTATTTTGAGTTTAGTTATAAGAATCGGTGTTTTACTGTCGGTTATTGTTTTCCTTATTTTTGTTTCCTCACATTCGATTATTTTTTTGAATCACTGATTATTATATTATATTTCATATATAGTGTTTGTTTAAAATATTAACATAGTGAATAGCATTAATCTTAATAATTACTTTAACTTGTATCATGTTGTTTTGCCTGTTCTTTTTATTGCTGTTTTTGTTGTTTTTTTCGTTTTGGTTTTCCTCTTTTCTCCCCCAGAAACTTTTGCTTTCTGTCTGTGTGTATTTTATTTAAAAATCTCATTTCTTTATTTTGTTTAAAAATCTCATTTCTTTTTTGATTTTCTTATCATTATAAAGTTTAAAAGGCAGGTTATGGCACAGTGGGTCTTACTCAGTTGATAGAATCTCAGACATTGCCATCTAGCACTTGATCGGAAAAGGCCAAAGTTACAGCTTTAAGTAGAGCCTTGCAATGAGGGAAGAGCTAGTGAGTTAATATTACAGGCTCCAGTTTTTTTTCCTTGAGTTCCATGCACATGGAGCAATTTGGAAAGGAAGAGCGCTCCTGACTGCAGACATGAAGGATGCCATTGGAGGTGGGTTTTCAATCATAAGGCCATGCACTGAACGGAGGATTATTAATATATGACTCTCACTGTTTTGGAAGAGTAGGTTTAATGCCAGGAGTTCCTTGCATATGTGAAGGGTAAAGGCTACATACTGTCTTGAAGAAAGTACCTCAACATGTAGTGACTGCTTTAGGGATTTCTTATCTCCATGCCCCTTGGAGACCTTAGTCATCAAATGAACTTAAAAAGTTAGTCATATTCTGGCCGGTGCCGCGGCTCACTAGGCTAATCCTCCGCCTTGCGGCACCGGCACACCGGGTTCTAGTCCCGGTCGGGGCACCAGATTCTGTCCTGGTTGCCCCTCTTCCAGGCCAGCTCTCTGCTGTGGCCAGGGAGTGCAGTGGAGGATGGCCCAAGTCCTTGGGCCCTGCACCCCATGGGAGACCAGGATAAGCACCTGGCTCCTGCCATCAGATCAGCGTGGTGCGCCGGTCACAGCGCGCCAACCGCGGTGGCCATTGGAGGGTGAACCAACGGCAAAGGAAGACCTTTCTCTCTGTCTCTCTCACTGTCCACTCTGGCTGTCAAAAAAAAAAGTTAGTCATATTCTTAA
Source organism: Lepus europaeus (assembly GCF_033115175.1). Lineage (NCBI taxonomy): Eukaryota > Metazoa > Chordata > Mammalia > Lagomorpha > Leporidae > Lepus > Lepus europaeus. The sequence goes on along the minus strand of NW_026909005.1, from coordinate 410,150 downwards.
GATAATGCTGGCTAAGCTTTGCCAAAAGACCTCAGAATCATGACTTAAATTCTTACCTATTGCTCTCAGGATCAAAGTGACACCTGAGGCTTCTCTAAAACTGCCTAAAGTGCTATATGAAAAGGTCTTCTTCACCTCTGACACCCTTTTGACTCAGGGATACAGGATCAGATAAAAGTTTATTATTAATCTTTTTCCTATACAAGAGGCTAATGGACTATGGTAATAAAATTTTCACAGTGCCAGGTCCCCAAAGTCATGAACAGCCTGTCCCCAGGAGACCAAGGCTTAAGAGACACTTGGAGCAAAGACTCTTCCTCTGATCCACTGCAGCCTAAATGAAAGGGATCCTACCAGGTGCTCCTCAGCACTCCTGCTGAAGTCAAATTGAGGGCATCCCAAGCTGGGTACATTTGTCAAGGATCTCAGTTCTACCTCTTTAGTCTTCACAGGTGCACATTTATTCTTCACAGGTGCACACAGAGAACAAGTCTGCTCATGCTTGTGAATGCATTGAAGATCTCGAATACATCTTCAAAGGGCAAAAGGGTGAGTAAAATCTTTGCTTTTATCATATTGAACCTGCTACACTTATTTTTTTTATTTTTTTTTATTTTTTATTTTTTTATTTTTGACAGGCAGAGTGGACAGTGAGAGAGAGAGACAGAGAGAAAGGTCTTCCTTTTGCCGTTGGTTCACCCTCCAATGGCTGCCGCGGTAGCGTGCTGCGGCCGGCGCACCGCGCTGATCCGATGGCAGGAGCCAGGTGTTTATCCTGGTCTCCCATGGGGTGCAGGGCCCAAGGGCTTGGGCCATCCTCCACTGCACTCCCTGGCCACAGTAGAGAGCTGGCCTGGAAGAGGGGCAACCGGGACAGGATCGGTGCCCCGACCGGGACTAGAACCCGGTGTGCCGGCGCCGCTAGGCGGAGGATTAGCCTATTGAGCCGCGGCGCTGGCCGAACCTGCTACACTTAATGGCACACATGTTTTACCTATCGTTTATTCTCTCAGAAGGCTGCTGTTGTGAGGAAAACTCCATAGTTCTTGTAGTATGATAGTAGGAGATCCTGCTAGGCCATAGAAAACTATTTAAAAATCTGTTTATTGTGTGGGCCAAACTAGAGCCTACACTGCAGGCCAGATTGAATGGCAATTGCTTGAGTCCATGGGTGTTCTAAGACAGTCATGGACAACTAGCTGGCCATAAAATGCATACTGGCAAAACCAGGAGCATGTGCACTAATTAATGGAATCTGCTGCATCTATTCTAACAGTTGTATATTCACTGAAAAGGATACTACCAGTCTTTATGCCTATGCTAGATGGTTTTGTAATCTGGGCAAAGACAATCTACCAACACCCATTATTTGGGAAACAATGGAGTAGATGGCAGAGGATTAACCAAGTGAGCCATGGGGCCAGCCCCGTAAGTCTATCTTAAAAACCACATACTATATTAAGCAATTTATACAAAAATGCCCCCACAGAAGCGAATTCATAGAAACAAAAAATATATTAGCGTTACTTAGAACTTTGGAATTTAGAGAACAAGTTCATTGACTGCTGTGAGGTATGGAGTTTCTCTGTAAGATAAAATATTCTGAAATTGACTGTAGTAAGGAGGCACAACCACGTGATTATAATGTGAAGACCATTGAAGCATACTCTTTAAATTGGGGAATTGTATATGAATTAAATATTGATTAAATGTTTAAGTGAATACAATGGAAGCACACAATAAAAAGTATGAGCCTGTGGGGTGTGTGTGTGTGTGTGTGTGTGTGTATGATGTGAATTATTCCTCCTAGTAAGAATCAGAAATACATGTAGCAATCTGAGTTATATGTAATAACTTGAGAATTCTACAAACTGTCAGTATTTAATGGCTCGGGAATTAGAAGTTTTTAGTTGTACTTCACTGCAAATTTAGGTCACAGGTTCCAAACATTAATACTACTCCTTTAGAAGACAGATTTTTTTAAAAGTGTTAACATTCATACTACGATGTTGTAGTCATTTATTTTCAGGACTATAGTTAATCAACATTAAATTATTTCTTTTTAAAAGTCCAAGCTGGTGGAGTGAAAAGGTTGCTGCTGCAGATTCTGGGCCTAGAGGTGAGAGTGCAACAGGTGTCCTCCAGGTGCCTATATGTATTTTCAAGAGGAACCTCTAGGAGAACAAACACTGTGGATGGCATTCCAGGGGGTAGAGCTTAGGCCCAGGAGGGGTGTGATCCATCTTGCATGGTGACCCCAGCTAATGAGCAAGTATTGTATATGGTGACATAAAATAGAGGGCAGGAGTCTGCCCTAAGAACTCACTGCTGAGTCTTTCACCCTTGCTAGCACAGAATGTGCAGAACAGAGGTTCCCTTCCTAGAGACACTGCATCACATGTGTGGCTGAGATTCACATGCCAGAGTCAATACCAGAGGCACTTGCTCTAAGTTTCAGAACCTTAGGATAGCAAATAACATCCTTTCCCCAGGCATCTCTTGGGTTGTATCATCAGGAACTCTTCAGAGAGGCAACTCAAATTTGTATGTCGATGAGCAGACTAACAAAGATGGAGAAAGTTTTAATCGTTTGTTTTGGGAATGGATGGAGACCTTTGGCAGGGATGCCATGAATGCATTGATGATACCCAGAGAAGTCATGGGCCATGTTCAGACTTACCCATAATGGTAGAGCTAGAAATGTGCCAGGGGATTCCAATTCAATCCCATCAAGGTGGCATGTGGCAATGCAGTCTTGTTAAAGTGATCCATTTAAGTTCATAATTGATCAAAAAGATAGGATTAAGTGTCAAAGGAATTACATGAATAAGACCAGTGTCTGCACTTAAAAAGGAGAGAATGATCTTACATGGGAAACAGTATACACAAAGACTCACAGAATGGCAAAAGCTCTAAACAGCACTCTGGCCTCAGAATCAGCCCTTAAGGCATTAGGATCTGGCTAAAAAGCCCATGAGAGTTTCGCAGGCATGGAAAGCCAAGATATTGTGGCAAAAAAATGACCTAAAGAAAAGATCTCTGTGAGTGAGATCCCAGCAGAAAGAACGGGCCATCAAAGAAGGCAGTACCTTTCTCTGAAGGGAAGAGAGACCTTCCACTTTGACTATGGCCTTGTCTAAATAAGATCGGAGTTGGTGAACTCAAGAAGCTTCCATAGCCTTGGCAGCTCATGACAAGAGCCTCAGGTAATTACTGACATCATAAATAAGAATTTCAATTGTTAAATCAACAATGGGAGTCACTGTGCTCCTGATTACCATGCAAGACCTCTGCCCTTAATGTGTTGTACTATGCGAATTAATGGTAACACTACCACTCAAACAGTACTCTATACTTTGTGTGTCTTTGTGGGTCAGTCTGTTGAAATCTTTACTTAGTATATACTAAGTTGATCTTCTGTATATAAAGATAATTGAAAATGAATCATGATGAAGAATGGGATGGGAGATGGAGTGGGATATGGGATGGTTGTGAGTGGGAGGGTAGTTATGGAGGGAAAAGCTGCTATAATTCAAAAGTTGCACTTTGGAAATTTATATTTATTAAATAAAAGTTGGAAAGAAAAAACAAAAAAGAAACAAAGCAGCTATCATTGTAGTAGTTTAGATTTTTGTCTATTTTTTTCCCAAGAATTTTAATATCACATACACCTCCCTTTGAAGTACTTACATTTCCTCAATTCTTTAAATTTTGTTGCTTAAGGAAAATTGCAAAGGAAAAAGAATTTTAATTTTTAGTAGTATAAAAGTAATAGATGGCATGTATTTCATAGATATAGTTCTAAGAAGGTACCCATACTTTTCTCTCTTCCACTCTCCCTCCCTCAATCCTTCTCATCCCTTCCTCTTTTTCTTTAATTTTTTGCAAAGAAATAGTGTTTTTTTAAAAAATTATTTATTTAAAAGTCAGAGTTACACATAAAGAGAAGGAGAGACAGAGAAAGAGAGAGAGAGAGAGAGAGAGAGAGAGAGAGAGAGAGAGAGAGAGGTCTTCCATCTGGTGGTTCACTTTTCAATTGGCCACATTGTTCATAGTTGTGCTGATCCAAAACCATGGAGCCAGGAGCTTCCTCCAGGTCTTTCACATGGGTGCAGGGACCCAAGGACTTGGGCCATCTTCCACTGCTTTCCCAGTCCATAGCAAAGAGGAGCTGGATCAGAAATGGAGCAGCTGGGACTTGAATTGGTGCCCATATGGGATGCTGGCACTGCAGGAGGTGGCTTTACCTGCTATGACACAGTGCTGGCCCCTGGAATATATTTCTTCTTTTCGGGAGATGGGAGGGGTATGAGTGGGAGGGAAGTTATGGGGGGGAAGCCATTGTAATCCATAAACTGTACTTTGGAAATTTATATTTACTAAATAAAAGTTAAAAAAAATAAAAACATGGGTCATGTGTCCTATAGCCACCATATAATTATTTACTAGTTTTGTTACTGTTATTCTTATTTTTTCATATATAGAATAATATCATATGTCAATAAAAATAGTTTTATTTCTTCCTTTTCAAAAAAATTGTTACTGATATTAAGCTTATTTATTCTTTAATTTATTGAAAGGCAGATTAAAATCTCACATTTGTATCTGTGTGTGTGTGTGTGTGTGTGTCACATTTTTCTTCATGTTATGTTATTTGGTTGTATATATGTATTTTTTTTACTTGACAGGTAGAGTTATAGACAGAGAGAGAGAGAGAGAGAGAGAGAGAGAAAGGTCTTCCGTTGGTTCACCCCCTAAATGGCTGCTATGGCTGGAACTCTGCTGATCTGAAGCCAGGAGCCAGGAGCCGGGAACCAGGAGCTTTTTCTGGGTCTCCCATGTGGGTACAGGGACCCAAGTACTCAGGCTATCCTCCATTGCCTTCCCGGGCCACAGCAGAGAGCTGAACTGGAAGAGGAGCAATCGGGACTAGAACTGGCAACCATATGGGATGCCAGTGCTACAGGTGGAGGATTAACCAATTTGAGCCATGGGACCGGTCTCTAGAATGTATTTCTTATATTAATTTTGTTTTGATACCCATTAATATCTTCTCCCTATCACTCTTACTTCCTCACATCTCCTTACCAGTCTTAAAATCATCACTAGTCTATTTTCAGATAGACGTAATTTTTAGGTTTCATATAGGAATGAGGATAGGATCTTTCTGAACCTAGCATTTCATTTAACTTGATACTCTCTAGTGCCATCTAGTCTGCTGCATATAACAGCATTTCACTATTTTTCATGGATGAATAATATTCATTATGCACATGTGCCTCATTTTCTTTCTCCATTCGTCCATTAGTGGACCTCTAGTCTGATTTCATATCTTGGTTATTGTGGATAGTGAAGCAGTATCTGAGGGGGTGCAGGTATCTTTTTGATATGATTTCATTTCTTTTGGATATCTGCATGGAAGTGGGATAAATGTGTCAGACTTGAAATCTATTTTTAGTTTTCTGAGGAACATAAATCTGTTCTCCGTAATGGTTGTACTAATTTACATTCACATCATTAGTGCATGAGTTCCCATTTTTCCATATCCTCCCCAGATTTTCCTATTTCTTTTCCTTTTTCATAACTGTCAATCTAAGCTTAGATGATATCTCATTGTGATTTTGATTTCCACTTCCTGTATGACTGATGATATTAAGTACTTTTCACACATTTGTTGTCTATCTGGATTTTTCTTTAGATAAATGTATATTCATATCCTTTCCCCAATCATGTCAGATTATTTGCTTCTCGGTTATTCAAGCTCTTGATCTTTTTGTTATTCCAGTGAAAGAGAGGGGGTGAGGAAGTCAGAGAGAACTCCTATCGACTGAAGCCAGGAACCCAGAATGCCATCCCTGTCCTCCAAGTGGGTAGAAGGAACCCACATACTTAGGTCATCATCTGCTACCTTCTGGGCACATGAATACAAAATTGGATCATCAGCACAGGTCAGTGTGGACTAGAATTGGCACTCTAATTTGAATGCAGGTGTCCCCACAGTGGCAGACATATGTCATATATTATGACTAATGTGGCCAGAAACAAAAAATAATGAATTAGGCAATCAATATCTATATAAAATGATTAAAAATAAAGCTAAATTTTCTGAAATGTAATAATATAGAGCCATTACTATGTGTGTATATTATCAGAATGTGTGAATGAAGAAAGATAGAATGGTTCAGATAACAGTTTACATAGACTTATGAAAGAGAACAAGTTTAAGAAAATGTGAGTTAAGGACAGTAATAATGGGGTTGGCGCCATGGCTCACCTGGTTAATCCTCCGCCTGCAGCGCCGGCATCCCATATGGGCACCGGGTTCTAGTCCCCGTTGCTCGTCTTCAAGTCCAGCTCTCTGCTGTGGCCCGGGAAGGCAGTGGAGGATGGCCCAAGTGCTTGGGCGCCTGCATAGGCATGGGACACCAGGAAGAGCACCTGACTCCTGGCTCCTGCCTTTGGATCGGCACAGCACCAGCTGTGGCGGCCATTTGGGGGGTGAACCAACAGAAGGAAGATCTTTCTCTCTGTCTCTCCCTCTCACTGTGTATAACTCTACCTGTCAAATTAAAAAAAAAGAAATATGTAGGCTAAAAGAAAATAGGAAAGATTTTTGAAAAAATGAGCAAGTCACTTTAAAACAAACCAAAGCCCACTATTATCAGATGGAGAGCAATTGTGGGTGACACAGTAAGTTTAAGTTATAAAACTGTCTTATAATTTTAAAGCTAAAATAAAAATATGACCAGGGCACAGACACTCAGGCCTGGTGGTCCCCAACCCAGGAGTCCAGGCGTAGTGGAGTGCCCTGGACCCCTCTTGGTGCCTCCCTGCTCCCAGCCACTGGGAGTTCCTGGGGGTCCATGTTCACAGCTCAGCCCAGCCAGAACGCTGCCCAGAGGGCCGCATTCACCAGGACCAGGAGCGCGGAGGCTCTGGGAATAACGCCTTGGCCGGCAGCCTCCATGCAGTGCACAGGGTGCCTCAGGGCACGGGCCCTCTGGCCAAGGCTGTCCTGCACCTCCCTGCCATTCTGGCTTTCCTGACCACAGACTGCTGAGCCGACTGAGGTCTGACCATTTCTGGGGCTGGATCCCAAAAACTGATAGTGGATTTTCAATTAGGAAAGCATAATTGTGAGAATTCCAAGTGTCAAGTGACAAAGAGCCAGGATTTGGGACAGGGAGGTCCTGGGTCCACCAGGTGGTGCCACAAAGACCCTCCAGAGCCCTTGGGAGAGACAGACAGTGTAGATACTCTGCCATCTCATTGTCTCTGAGCACAGCCACGCTGGGCTCAAGCGCCGCAGAGGGACCGGTTGTGGCACTGTACCACAAGCCTCTCTGGCACTTTGGCCCTGACTCCTGGAAGAACTTCTGCAGAGGGAAGAAAATGGAGGCAGAAGGGCGAGTCAGTGTGTGATACCAGCCACATCTCTGACACAGTGGAGAGCTCACCTCCTACCTCTGCATGCAGACCCAGCCACCATCCACCACCCAGATCCTCCTGAAGGAGTGGGATGCAGGCGGGGAGGAATATTCCACCTGTGGTTACTCGTCATCCCAACAGCTCCCCTGGAGCTACACACGCAGACAGCTCCCATGTACCCTCAGAAGGTGGTGGCGGCACTTCTCCACCTGAAGTCCAGGGCCTGCTCTGATGGCTGGGCATCCTGGAGCTGCTGTTGAGGCCGGTGACTTCACCCGTGCCACCACCTTCCTTCACAAGGACAGCCAGGGGCACAGCCTGTTCAGCTGTTCACAGCCCTGCGGTGGGGGAGGGAAAAAGATCTCTAGACGTTCAAGCCATATTGAGGATGTTTGATGACCTGGATGCAGTGGTCACCAGATTGCCACGTCATTTAGAAAGCCAGCAGGAACATGAGAGGATTTCGAGAATATATGAAGAGTTTAAGAAAAAATAATCCTTCATTTCTGGGTGAAAAAAAGAATGCTGTGATTACGTAAAGAATAAACTTTCTCACAGAAACCAAGAATTCAATAATATAAAGTAATGAATTGGGATATATATATATATATATATAGTTAGATTTTATTTGAAACTAATTTTAATAGCAAATTTTTTAAACTTTTATGTAATAAATATAAACTTCCAAAGTACAGCTTTTGGATTACAGTGGCTTTTTGCCCCATAACCTCCCTCACACCCTCAACCATCTCCTGCTCCTTCTCCCATCCCATTCCCATCAAGATTCATTTTCAATTATCTTTCTATACAGAGGATCAATTTAGTGTATACTAAGTAAAGATTCCAACAGTTTGTACCTACAGAGAAACACAAAGTGTAAAGTTTACTGCTCACTTACTGCCTATTTATACTAGTTTCTGCAGCAGACAAGTGTTTTCTGATTCAGTTTCCAGTTGCTTTAACCAGTATGCAATGTTTCAAAGTATGATTTCATTCAAACATGTCAAAACGAATTCAGGATTCACTAAGGGCCTTTACTAAAAATGGAAGGAATCTTGTGTTCATCTGTATATGGTTTTATATTGATTTATGTCCTTTACAGGTGCTGTCTTTTTCAAGATTACATCCTTGCAGTGTGATGAGCAAGTGAACTGTCAGTTCTGGTGGTACATTATCCTCTAATCCTCAGGCAAGCTCCTAGGATTTTTCTAAGACAAACCTTTTCAGAGGTGCCATTTCTTTCCTTTGAGAGGGGTTTGAATCCCACACCAACATTTGCAAACTTTATGATTCTAGGCAAGTCCTTAATCTCTTTGTGTCTGTTTCCTCTTCAGTAAAATGAGGCAAAAATGTAGCAGTACCTACCTCATGGGGTGGTTATGAGAATTAAGTAAGCTCATATTTTTAAAGTATTTAGGCAGAGCCTGGCACATTATAGGCATTATATTTGTGTTTGTGAAATGAATAAAATTCATGTGCATCTAGAGATAAAGTCTCCAATAGACAAGTTCAGCCAGCTAATGACAAGGCCATGTATCTTATAACTTTTATGTGTGTGCTGTTAAGTTTTACATTCCTTAGCCTTTGGCAGATGCCTCATTTCCCATGGGATCCAACCCAGATTCCCATCTTTTTAAATCAATACAGCTGACCACATATCACTCTATTCTGACAATCCAGCCTTCCTGATATGCACCAAATATGGTTACATGAATGAGTCCCCTTTCGTATGAATTCGAAGCCCCAAAGATGTTACATTTATTTGAAATCTCCCTTGGATCTATTGGTATGCTTCATCTTTCAAATGATTATTTTGACTTTGGGGTATATTCATGAGAACTATTTTATTTTTATTAGTATGAACAAAAAATATTAAATACTCATCCTTATTGAATCCTATTCAGTAACATCCATCTCATAGATCATTTCCCAGGTGTAAAATTATAGTTTCTGCTTAAGACAACTGCCATTCCAATAACTAATAATCAGAGAGTTTTCTAAAGTAATAAAGCCAAAGGGAAAAACAGAAGCTTAGAAAGTATTGGTTACTGAATGAAATGCCTGGTTTTTCTTTGTCAATGCAAACTTTATTAGTATTTGTTGTTAAAGCTTTAATCTCATGGTTCCCAAACTGAGCACATTGTGCTGTGTCTCAAGAGCACATGAGCATCAAAGGAAGTCTAAGGCACTATTGGAGACCCCACACGTGGAACTTCACTTCCTGATTTATATTTTGGGGACCTATGTTAATATTTCACTTTAAGAACACCAATTTTTTTCTTCCCCTGCCTCCCTCAGATCCCCAGTTTAAGGAAAGCCCCCAGCCTGTCATGCCAAAGAGGAAAGTGACCTTCCAAGGCAATGGGGGATGCGAATGAGGAGGATGAAATCAGGGTTACCAGGAAGAAGATGGTGAAGCCTGTGAGTCGGGCCAGGAGTCCTAGAGACCGCTTCAAATGCAAACGCTCTGGACAGCAATGAGGATGAGGAGGAGGAGGAAGAATCCAGCAAGTATGACATCCTGGCTTCAGAGGATGTGGAAGGTCAGGAAGCAGCCACAGTGCCCGGTGAAGGGGCAGTGTGCATCACACCTTTCAACCTGCAGGAGGAGGTGGAGGAAATTTAATTTGAGAGACGGCAACTACTTCCTGAACCTGGAGGCTCAGATCCGAGAGAGCTGGCTGGACAACATTGGCTACGTGAAAATCAGGGAGAGGGCACCGGATCAGTGCCAGGTTTCAGGCTCAGAGGAGGAGGACAGTCTGGGTCAGACACCAACGAGTACCCAAGCTCTCTTGGAGGGACTTTCAGAGCTGCTTCTGCTGAGGGAGACAGTGGCTGGGACAATGAGGTGTCTGTGGGCAAGAAGAGAGGGCAAAGGGAACAGCAAGGGCCCGGGTGGCCCAGTTCCCCCCAGGGCCTGGACCAGCTGTCTGGGTTAGCTGACCAGATGGTGGCCCTGGGAATCCTTGACATGCACCAGGAAATGTGGGAGTGGTTGGCCATGTGGCTGAAGGGTTTGGAGTGAAGGACCCAGGGATTCCAGGATTCCACACTCCCGCCTCCCCATGCTGAGGTGGCCCCGACCCCTCTCCAGAGGGGAGAAGCAGAGTCATCAGAAGATGGCCTGGTGAATGTGATGTGGGAATATAAGTGGAAGAGCACCAGGGAGGCCAAGTTGTACAGTCCCTTCACTAGCTCCCAGATGCAGACTTGGGTGAGCAAAGGCTACTTCCCAATGGTGTTTGTTGCTGAAAGCTTGACTCCCCTGGGAGTCAGCTCTACAACTCCAGATGCATTGACTTGGGCACCTGCACCTGAGCCTGCCGAGGGCTCAGTTGAAGCCTTTTTTTTTAATTTGCCTTTTAAGTGTTTTATTGGCTTTCTGAGGTTTCAAGAGGCAGAGAGTCCCTGCCTTGGCTGGGGCCTGGGGAAGTGGGGGTGTCCTGAACACAGAGTTTAACAAAGGCACTGGTAGGAGCTCTGGGTGGGTGGGGGAGAAGCCATGTGGGGGACTGGAGGGTGGGGACTCCTTTGGGGACAGGGTATACAGTCTGCTCTGGCAGGAAGGGCTTTTCTAGAGAGACAGAGGAGAGAGGAGAACCTGAGATGCTGAGGGAAACCCCAGAGGGAAGCCCAGGTGCCCCCTGTGAGGGGACAGGGACCCCTGCTTCCTCGGGCACTGGCATGCCCTGCCCCCCACCGGTGTCCACGTGTTGGGCAGAGACCCCGCTTCAAACCCAGAATTTCCTGGAGGCACAGCATTCGGACCCCAAAGCCCCCTGGGACCTCACTCTGGGAACAGCTCAGGGACCCCAATGGGAGCAGTCAGGAGCCATGGCCACTTTCCTTGGCCCTGGGAGTACTCCAGAGGCAGGTGCTTCTATGGGCATCTGGCACAGAAGGAGGCTTGGGGAAGGAAGACAGGGAGGGGGAGGGGCAGTTGGAGCTGAACTGGGTCCCCAGCAGTGGGAGCCTCTATTGCCCCCTCTAATGCTTGGCTGTGACAGGCGTCCTGGCATGGAGTGGGGGATTGGTCCAAGCCCATGCCTGTGCATCAGCAGCCACTGTGCTGCGAGTCTTGCTGGAATTTGGGGAGCTGGTCCCCAGCTGTCTCGGGCACAGAGAATATTGGAGGCCACTTGTCAATTTCTTTTTCCCAATAAAAACTTTTAGATGTGCATGAGGGCCTCAGCTCTGCTGATGGCCAAGGGCCTTGTCTGCATCCCCTTCAGACTCACAAAAAGAGAAAAAATCCAATGCTTCTGAAAAAACAGCTAAAACAACATTTTGATAGAGTGGCAAAAGGCTAGATCAATATTGAAGTATTTAAGGAAATTTAACTTTGTGAAACTTGATTTTACTAAATCTGTACATATTAGTTTTGGAAAAATCAGTACTATAACACTGATTTTTTTAAAAAAAAATATGCCAATATATAAGGATATTAAATTTTCAATTGCCTGTTGAAACAAATGAAAAAATAATAGGTTTTTAAAATATAAAATGGTCTTCAATAATAACTATGTGGCTTGGGCCGGCGCCGTGGCTCACTAGGCTAATCCTCCGCCTAGCGGTGCCGGCACACCGGGTTCTAGTCCCAGTCGGGGCGCTGGATTCTGTCCTGGTTGCCCCTCTTCCAGGCCAGCTCTCTGCTGTGGCCAGGGAGTGCAGTGGAGGATGGCCCAAGTGCTTGGGCCCTGCACCCCATGGGAGACCAGGAGAAGCACCTGGCTCCTGCCTTCAGATCAGCGCGGTGCGCCAGCCGCGGCGGCCATTGGAGGGTGAACCAACGGCAAAGGAAGACCTTTCTCTCTGTCTCTCTCTCTCTCACTGTCCACTCTGCCTGTCAAATAAATAAATAAATAAGTGGCTTGAACAAATGAAAATATGTCTCATGTTTTTTGAGAAAGTTATCACTGACACTAATAGATAGATGATATATTAGAAAATACATTGGCAATATGCAAAGGATATTAAACAGTGTACAAAGAAATCTTAAATAAAAAGCTTATAGATATATGTGAAGAAGAGTTCCTATAAAAGAAATTTTTAGAATACAGAATATATGAATAGAAGCCCAAACTTGTGAGTGATACACACTGAAATGAAAGATGAACAACGATGGCAATAATTGTCAGTAGTTTTTGTTTCCTTAATATCAGATCGCAAGGAAAGGCTTTATTGAAGTAGATGTGGGAATTAATCTTAGTTTTGGGAGAGAAGTACAAGGAAAGGTGCACAGAGAATGAGCAACAAAAGGCAAAAAGGTACATTAAAATGCCTTATGAACAGGTGAATTACTGGTATGAGCAACTGGAGCTCAAAACAGCTACCAAGTCCAAGGAAGCATATAGAATATGCATATGAATGGCTCCACCAGAGAGTCTAGAAGCATGGAATCTTTCTCCTAATTTCTGCCTCTCACTAGTTCGGGACTTTCTGTAGACACCAAATCCTTGTCACATGGATACTTCACAGAATGTGAGTTTAGCAGATGCCAGTGAACAAAGTCTTCACTCAGAGAAACACATATCTGTTTATCCATCCATCCATCCATCCATCCATCCATCCACACAATTTAAAATTATTAAAAGGCGATCTCCATTTCCCATTGAGAATGTTGTGTCTAGCTTTTAGATTTGTAGTTGAAATCATTCAAATGCCTATCTCTAGATTTATTTAACAATTTAGTTGCATGCCCACTTTTAAAATCACACCTGGTATGATTTCCTTATATGACATTTTATACAACAATTCTATGGAAGAGCTTTGTTTCCATTGCTGGCAGCTTCACATGCATTTTTTGACACAATTCCTAAAAATTGTGAGAGATACATAGATTTTCTATAAGCATGTCTCCCCCATTTCCATCCTAGTGTTTTGAGATATACCACTGTTAACCAAACTGCTTTCTTTACTTTAGTTTGAACTTTTAACATCTATTTAACATAAAGTCAGTCAGCTACTAAGAATAGTTAATATTTTTGGTATATAAATTTATTTTAATGGACATACAATTGTATATATTTATGGTGTATAACATTATATTTTGGTGCCTATATTGTGGGATGGCTAACTTACCTCACATATTTCTCTCCAAGAGTACAAGAAGAAATTTTCTTTAACCATTACTGAAAAAACATTATGGGGAGAATATTTACAGCAATGTAAGTCATTTTCCACACTGGGTCAAATTATTTGTAGTATCCATTTTTCCTAAACCTTGTCAACTTTGTAATACAGATATAATTATTTGAGATTATGCATATTAGCAAGTCAAATTGAGATAAATATTTGTAGTTCTCAAATATTTAATTTCAGAACAAGCTAGGTGTGATTTAAGAATCAAATGAACTTCCATATTTATGTTTTCCTGAGAATAGCATCTAATTTAGTGTATTTTACAGTAAAATGAACTGATTTTGAGAAAAACACACTTGATGCATGATAGGTTACAAATTATCTATCTAAAACATTACATACGTGGAAGCTAGACTTGATTTAGATGTTAATTAAAGCAAGTGTTCTCTCCAGTTTTTCAAAATAAAATTGTCTATCTTGATGAAACTATCTTGCTTTTATTTTCAATGGCAAATCCAAGTGTTATCTGATCAGTTTCCTGTAAAGTATTTCTTTTTTCTTCTTCTTTTTTAAAGATTTATTTATTTATTTGAAAGAGTTATACAGAGAAAGGAGTGTCAGAGAGAGGTCTTCCATCTGATGGTTCACTCCCCAGTTGGCTGCAAGGGCTGGAACTGCACTGATCCGAAGCCAGGAGCTAGGAGTCTCCCCCGGGGTCTCCCATGTGGGTGCAGGGGCCAAAGGATTTGGGCCATCCTCTACTGCTTTCCCAGGCAATTAGCAGAGAGCTCAATCAGAAACTGAGCAGCCTGGTCTTGAACCGGCGTCCATATGGGATGCTGGCACTTCAGGCCAGGGTGTTAACCCACAGTGCCAGAGCACAGGCCCCCCTGTAAGAGTATTTCTAGCAGCTCTCAGGTCAGCATGAGCACCTGTGCTCCTAAAGTGTGTCACATGTCCGCATGCTCCATTCTGCAGACCCCAAGGGGAACAGCTTCTGGGAGGGGCAGGCTCTGTGGGGTAGCTGGTAAAGCCACTGCCTGCAGTGCCCAATATGGGCGCCGGTTCAAAATACATCCCAGCTGAAACAGTAATCTAAATGTGAAATACAAAACTTTAAATTTTAAAAGAAATACCTTTATGTCACTGGAATACAGAATGGTTTCTTTTAAAGGTGCAAAAAGGAAACACCATTATGAAAAATTTTGACAAATTCTCATGTGTTAAAAAAATTTAATGTTATAAATAAAATATAAAAATTATAAATAAAATATAAAATTTAATGTTATAACAATGTCATGTATTATATATTATGTTATATATAACATATAATGTATATAATATATATTATACTATCTATCATATATATTTTATGTAGATATGATATAAAATATATACAATATATAATGTATAACATTATATAAATATATAATATGCATTATATACTATATATTATATAATAGATATATAATATATAATGTATAATGTATTATACGTCATATGTATTGTATATACTACATATAATATAGTATATATTACATTATATAATATATAATATAGTATTATATAACATGTGATTATATAAAATATAATTATATAAATATAGAAAATAATGCATAATTATATATAACATATTATACACTATATTAAAACATAGTTTATAATATGCTGTACTATATTATAATATAGTATAGAATATATTACAGTAGACTATATAATATTAATATACATTATATAATATATACAAAATATATAATAGTATATATAATATTTGTATATATATTTTATATATAATATATTATGTATAATGCATTATATATAATAATATAGGTAATATATGATATATATTAATCTAGAATATATAATGTATTATATACAATGTAACAGGATATATGATGTATAATATGCATATTATAGATAATATTTTATATTGCATATTATAAATAATATATTTTATGTATATTAAAATTGACAAATTATAATATATAAAATATGTAATGTATTACTAAATATAAATATTTGTAATATAAATATTTATAATATATAGATAATAAATATAAATATAATATATAAATATAGAATATATAGAATATATATTATATGTATAATATTTAAGATATATTATACACTATATAATACATAGTATATAATATTTATAATAAGTAATAAAAATAAGTAATTACAATAAATATAGCAACATAATTATAAAGTATAATAAAAGTTATTAAATAGTTATTAGTTATTAAAGAAATATATCCTATTTCTGCTCAGCTAAAAAGAAACAGTGGGCAGAAAAGTATTTATGGGGATCAGCTTTGTGGCATGGCAAGTTACAACATTGCCTGCAACAATATCATTCAATGTAGGCGCCAACTGAATTCCCATGTGTTCCACTTTTTTTGGTTTAAGATTTATTTATTTATTTCAAAGACAGAATTATAGAGAAGCAGAGGCAGAGGTGAGGGGAGAGAGAGAGAGGTATATTCCATCTCCTGGTTCACTCCGCAGATGGATGTAACACCCAGAGATAAATTGATTTGAAGCCAAGATGCAGGAGCTTCATCCAGGACTCCCACAAAGATTCAGCAGCCCAAGGACTTGTGTTGTCTTCTATCGCTTTTCCAGGCCATAGCAGAGAGCTGGAATGGGAGTGGAGCAGCTGGGACTCAAACCAACATCCATATGGGATGCTGGTACTCCAGGTGGCAGCTTCATCCACTATGCCACAGCTTCGTCCCCCATACCCCCAAAGGCTGTTACACTTGTGATCCACCTGTCTGCTAACATGCCTGGGAAAGCAGAGGAAGTGGCCCAGGGACTTGGGGGCCTTCACTCACATTGGAGTACTGGATGAATGCCTGACTTCTGCTTCGCCCTGGCCCAGCCCTGGCTATTGTAGCCATCTTGGGGTGAACCGATAATCAAAGAGATCTCAAGCACTGTCCCATCTATAACTCTGCCTTTCAAACAAATCTTTAAATAGAAAAAAAATATATCTAGTACTTACTATGAGGTTTCAGAAGCCTGGGGCAGGCAGGAACAGAGCACAGAGGGAATAGTGGAGTTTCTCTTAGCTATTGTTTTCTCCTTCATGTGTGCAGTCTGTGAAAATTCACTGGATTACGTACCAATTAATTTGAGCATCCCATGCCTGTGTTCCTGCACACACACCTTACACTTCCAAACAACCGAGAGAAGAGAGGCTATCGCAGCCTCTTCTCCCTGACATGGCCAAGGCTCCTTCTGGCCAGGGACAGAAAACTCAAAGAACAGAACTGGGGCCACGAGAAAAGTTCTTCCCCTCCTGACCCAAGGAGAAGGTGCATGGTTGGCTGAAATATATGCGCCATCTCTGTGTGTGCAAGGAAGGCACATCAGCTGTCACATTGGATCTTGATCACTGCCCCCTTGTACCAGTGCACTCTGTCCCTAGCAGTGCTCCTGAAACATGTGCCAGTAAATTCTCTGACTTTGAATTTTTTTACAAACTTTTATTTAATGAATATAAATTTCCAAAGTACAGCTTATGAATTACAATGGCTCCCCCTATAACTTTCCTCCCAACCACAACCCTCCACTTTTCTGCTCCCTCTGCCCTTCCATTCACATCAAGATTCATTTATAATTCTCTTTATATACAGAAGATCAGTTTAGTATATATTAAGTAAAGACTTTAACAGTTTGCCCTCACATAGCAACACAAAGTGAAAAATACTGTTGGAGTACTAGTTATAGCATTAAATCACAATGTACATCACATTAAGGACAGAGATCCTACATGATATTTTTAAAAAATTGATTAATTTTCTATGCAATTTCCAATTTAAAACCAAATTTTTTTCATTTTCAATTATCTTTATATACAGAAGATCGATTCAGTATATACTAAGTAAAGATTTCATCAGTTTGCACCCACACAGAAACACAAAGTGTTAAAATACTGTTTCAGTACTAGTTATAGCATTACTTCACATTGGAAACCCATTAAGGGCAGATCCCACATGAGACGTAAGTACACAGCGACTCCTGCTGTTGATTTAACAATTTGACACTCTTGTTTATGGCATCAGTGATCTCCCTAGGCTCTAGCCATGAGTTGCCAGGGCTATGGAAGCCTTTAGGGTTCACAGACTTTGATCTTGTTCCGACAGGGTCATAGTCAAAGTGGAAGTTCTCTCCTCCCTTCAGAGAAAGGTACCTTCTTCTTTGATGGCCCCGTTCTTTCCACTGGGATCTCACTCACAGAGATCTTTCATTTAGGCGTTCTTTTTTTTTTTTTCCAGAGTGTCTTGGTTTTCCATGCCTAAAATACTCTCATGGGCTCTTGAGCCAGATCTGAATGCCTTAAGGGCTGATTCTGACTTTGAATTTGACTGACTTTTGGTTCCATTACTTTGTCAAGAATTCTAGGGGAATAGTGACTTCACTCCCTGACTCAGACAAAAATGAACAAATGTCACTAAGCCACCCATGTTTGATAGTGATTAAGGGGATGATTGATCAAATGTTGGAATCAATAAGACATTTCTAGTCAGTTGGCTGTTATGGCCTTATGTCACCAAATTTTACTTTATGGCAACGGACTCACCCTATTCCCTGTTCCTTTTGTTTGAGGACAATCCCCACAACAAGTTTCTCACTAGCCACCTCTTTGCTGATATTCAAATTCAGTGCCAGCAGAAGCTTCAAATAACTGTGTCCACATAGAAAGAAGCAAAGGCAGTGTATGAAAGCCCTTGAACCTCCAAGATAAATATGAGCTAAATAAGGGAGTGTGGTGCAGAGGGGTGTGACTGAGGTGTTGGATAGCATTTGTGAACGGCAGAGATATTTGAAAATGAGGTGCAATAATTTGTGTACCTATTAAACCTGGAATAGATAGTAACAAACACTCCCAACTTTTAAATGACAGAGTTTCTTCAGTGAAAGAAAAGACCTGAGAGAAATCTTGTTCTCAAGAATCAAAATCTAAAAGTATATTTAAAACTCATAATTTCATCTTTTTCTCACAATGCATAACCCCATCTGGGTTATCTCCAGGTGAACTTACGGTTATGTTACAGAGACTCTAATGTACCGTTTGTCATAACTCAGTCTTTTTTCATTTATTTATGCATTTAACCCTATCACTCAAATCCCATGGCTACCAAAGCATGATTTTCTTTCCTTCCATCTTAAAGGTGATTTAAAAATTTGAAATTTTGCTGGGAAATACTGTAATGGACTTTTTTTTTTACTCTTTTCCACTTTTGCTATGAGTATGTACAGGTTTTTAAATACTATTTTAAAAGATTAAACTAAGATTCTTCAACTTTCTAATTTCAAATTATCACTGTAATGAATAGATGTGTGGTTTGGACTAAGAAATCTAAACTGAATGGCACTGTATGTTAATGAAGAATGTCACAACATCTTGATAGGATAAGTGTTCTAGCGACCTGCTCTGTGGTACACGATTAAAATTCACTGGTATTTCTGACTTGCTTTATGTATTTGGACAGCCATAACTGTTGTAGTCATTCCTGTATTCAGGGTGCCTAGTTCAATGCCTGGAACATAATCAGATCTTAATATAGGCTGAATGAAAACCATAGTAGATGAGATGGATAAATAGAATGGAAAGCATATCTTTTTTTTTTTTTGACAGGCAGAGTGGACAGTGAGAGAGACAGAGAGAAAGGTCTTCCTTTGCCGTTGGTTCACCCTCCAATGGCCGCCGTGGTTGGCGCGCTGCGGCCGGCGCACCGCGCCGATCCAATGGCAGGAGCCAGGTGCTTAATCCTGGTCTCCCATGGGGTGCAGGGCCCAAGGCCTTGGGCCATCCTCCACTGCACTCCCTGGCCACAGCAGAGAGCTGGCCTGGAAGAGGGGCAACCGGGACAGGATCGGTGCCCCGACCGGGACTAGAACCCGGTGTGCCGGCGCCACAAGGCGGAGGATTAGCCTATTGAGCCGCGGCGCCGGCCAGAAAGCATATCTTAACAGAGTTAAGGAAAATGTACGGTTCAGATAGGTTATAATCTCTAGATCAGAAGGTAGCTTGCTTTCAGGAAAAATACCTGACATGGACCCTGGAAAATATGTACAATTTGAATAAATTGACGTGTTCATAGTGAGATCCAGATGTAAAGAGAAGTTTGAATAGGAGACATTGAAACCATGCAGATGTGTGGGAATGTGTACAGACACTGAGGAACTGTGGAGCTGAGCTAGGATATGACCAACTGAGCAATAGATATTTCAATTCAGACCCAGGAGGAGTACGTCTATCAGCTTTCAGTTGTTACATTGAGAATTGACTAATACAAGAGGTTTATTTAACTTCTGACTTTGGAGGTTCAAGTGCATGGCTCCTGTGTCAGCTGAGTTCTGGTGAATGCATCTTATGTCACATAATGGCAGACTGCCATGGCAGGAGGGTGTGTGGAAGGAAGAGCTCACATCTCCACATAGGAAAACAGGATGCTTACGCATTTAAAATGAATGCAATTCAGATGTAGTCTTCTTTATCAATGTGCAGTTTTGTTTTTTTGTGCAATCGCACAACAGGAGACTAATACGCCCCCTGGGAGCAGGGGCTTCAATGACCAAAGAATCTCTGGTGGGCTCAACATTTCCCACCACCACACTGGGGACCAAGCCTCCAAACTGTGGGCCATTGGGATGAGGGGGGCAGGCCATGTCCACAGCTTAGCAAGTATTAATTGAAGCTATGGTTTTTGAAAAAGGGAGCCAGAATGATTCTTTTTTTGGCAGGCAGAGTGGACAGTGAGAGAGAGAGACAGAGAGAAAGGTCTTCCTTTTTGCCGTTGGTTCACCCTCCAATGGCGACCGCGACTGGCGCGCTGCGGCCGGTGCACCGTGCTGAGCCGAAGGCAGGAGCCAGGTGCTTCTCCTGGTCTCCCATGCGGGTGCAGGGCCCAAGGACTTGGGCCATCCTCCACTGCCTTCCCAGGCCATAGCAGAGAGCTGGCCTGGAAGAGGGGCAACTGGGATAGAATCCGGCGCCCCAACCGGGACTTGAACCCGGTGTGCTGGTGCCGCAGGTGGAGGATTAGCCTATTGAGCCACGGCACTGGCCGCCAGAGCAATTTAAACTATGCCTTACAAAGATTACTTTTACAGTAGTAGTAAAATGAATTATAGGAAAAGTACTAGAAGCTGGGAGGGTAGAATATTAGCTAAATAACCTAAGTTTGAGGAAGCAAGCATATGAACCATGACACAGGCATCAAAAAAGAAAAGGAGGGAATGGTTTGCAAGGGAAGTAGAATCTGGTGAACTTAGCCATTAAAAAGAGATAAGGCTGGTGCCATGGCTCACTAGGCTAATCCTCCACCTGTGGCGCTGGCACCCCAAGTTCCAGACCCAGTTAGGGCACTGGATTCTGTCCCGGTTGCTCCTCTTCCAGTCCAGCTCTCTGCTATGGCCCGGGAGTGCAGTGGAGGATGGCCCAGGTCCTTGGGCCCTGCACCTGCATGGGAGACCAGGAGGAAGTACGTGGCTCCTGGCTTCAGGTCGGCACAGTGCGCCGGCTGCAACACACCAGCCATAGCAGCCATTTTGAGGGTGAACCAATGGAAAAGGAAGACCTTTCTCTCTGTCTGTCTCTCTCTCTGTGTCTAACTCTGCCTGTCAAAAAAAATAAAAGAGATAGGGATGAGGGAAAAAGAGGACTCAGTGATGCCTGAGATTTTGAAGTTGGGGGAATGAATAATGGGGCTGATGAGGAATACTGGGGAGGAGGCATTTGAGACGTGGTGGTTCAGGGAGCTGAGTTACAGCCTGAGATGTGTTTTCAGAACCCATTCTGTATGGGCAACTGATTCAGTCTGGTTCTCTTTGCAGTGTCCCCCCATCTTCATGATGCAGTAGGACTGCAAATCGTCTTCAGTTTTGCTATGTTATCCTAAGTCTCTGCAGCCCTGAGGATTCTTCACTTGACGTGAATTTTATTCAATCTGTTTTACAACTTTACATACTCTAACAATGTGCTTTTTGTTTTGCTGTTAATAGTAATTTAATTCTTCTACTAAAATCTAAAACAGACAGTGACCTTGATTTTCCCTGTCTCCAAGGTGAAGTCCTTAGCCTGTAGATTCCTCATGTTCCTGTTTCATTCTGGGACCCTTGATGTGTGTTTATAGTTTAGTTATTCATGTCTCAAGGATTTCAGATTTAGACCTATATTCTAATTTACACTGTGATTGAATTTATGTTGGTAATAGGAAAAATTTGTTGGGTAATTGATAATGCCTCACTCACAATTTGAATAAAAATACAGTCTAACAGCCTCTTGTGAAACAACAGTACATTCTAATGTTACCTGAATTCTAACTCTTTAAGCATACATCTGTAAAAATGATACTCTATGGCAATAACCTTAAGTTATTCTGAACCATATAATGATTTTAAAGTTGGAGTGTAATACTGAAAAATAGAGGTGGCCCTGGAATATAATAATGATCACCCTGCAGCTAAGAATGAACAGAAAAGGATATAAAATGACACAGCTTTTTCAAAAAAAAATTATTTGGAAGAGTTACAGAGAGAGAGGGAGAGAGAGAGAAAGATCTCCCATCTGCTGGTTCACTCCCTGAGATGGCCAGACTGAAGCCAGGAGCCTGGAACTCCCTCTGGGTCTCCCACATGTGGGCAGGGGCCCAAGTACTTCAACTATCTTCCACTTATTTCCAGGCCATTAGAAAGGAGCTGGATCATAATTGGAGTAGCTGGGACACCAATCGGTACCCATATGGGATATTGATGTCACAGCTGGCACGCTTCACCCTCTATGCCCCAATGCTGGCCC
Source organism: Lepus europaeus (assembly GCF_033115175.1). Lineage (NCBI taxonomy): Eukaryota > Metazoa > Chordata > Mammalia > Lagomorpha > Leporidae > Lepus > Lepus europaeus. The sequence continues at coordinate 387,826 of NW_026909005.1, read as the reverse complement.
CAGTGACACACATTTAAAATGCAGTTATATTATTACTGATAAAATGACACATTCACATATTGGAGTGGTGAGCATAGCTTGCCACTGGGTTCCCTGTTCTGTATTGCAGAAGGTTTGACTGACATTGGGGCTGCACTACCCTCGCCACAGGCCACCAATTGAGGTGAGAAAACAGTAGGGGGTCACTCATGGAGGGTGCAAGGTCTGGACCTGGGTGAGGTTTGCTGGGAGTCTGCTCCTTCCCATGACCCTGCCCTGCAGTCCCCATCATCACAGGGTTGGGGGGAGGCCATACCTCTGGGCAGTGCCCTTCCTGCCCTCAAGAATACACACCTGAGATAGAAGAGGGGCTGGAAGCCTGTGCTTGCAAGTTTGCAAAGGCTCGGTGACTTGTGCGTGTAGTGAAGGAAGTGGAAAGGCATGCAGCAGAATCATCGGTGCAAGGCCTTGACTGACAAGACCAGATATGAAGAGATCAGGACCATGGTTTAAAACTTTACCTTCTAAATGGACGAGCATTGTACCATCTTCAAAAGAACCATGTCCCCCAAGTGTGGTTGCCATAGAGCAGCTGCAAGACTTGCATCTGGAAAGCAGAACTTGGGGCCTTTCGGAGGGACCATTCCTAATGCCAGAGACTCTGCATGAGCCAGCCGTGGCTGGTAAAGTTTGCTGCTGGCAAATGCAAGGCCTGTACCTCTCTGAGGACCAGCAATGGCAGAGGATGGCATGGGGCATGGTAACCATCATGGTCATTAGATCTCCAAGCTGCTCTGGCCTAGCCTGACTGCTGCCAGCCTTGGTGCCCAAACCAAGTATATAGTATATATATATATATATATATATATATATATATATATATATATAGTATATATTAAGTAAAGATTTCAACTGTTTGTCCTCACATAGCAACACAAAGTGAAAAATACTGTTGGAGTACTAGTTATAGCATTAAATCACAATGTACAGCACATTAAGGTCAGAGATTCTACATGATATTTTTTAAAAAATGATTAATTTTTCTATGCAATTTCCAATTTAACACCAAGTAAAGTACATCCTTAACTGAGTCATAGACAACCAGAGGGTTGCAGGACAGCTGGAAATGAGAGTGTTCCAGCAACAAGCCCAGCATGAGCAAGAATGTCCTCTGGACCTTTCCTCCCATTTCCACCCACTTTGTTCCAAAAAGCTGACTTTCTTGATGAAATTAGCAACTTCCCTCTAGCTTCAAATACCTTATCTGGAGGTGGGAGGTTGTCACTTGAGAAGGTAAAAAAAAAAAAGAGTGGCATTAGGAGGTTTTGATCCCAGCTTCCATCTTGCAGGTCTGCACCAAATCAGCTGCCTTCCTTTCTCAGGTCTTTAGCTGGGAGGCCTAGTACAATTGCCCCCCATCTCCAGTCTGGTAACTGCTCTCTTATTAGAGAATGCACCATTCCCTACAGCTTCCTCTAGAATCTATCCACACCTTCTTATTTTTTAAAGATTTATTTTATTTATTTGAAAGAATTACAGAGGGAGAGGTAGAGACAGAGAGAGAGGTCTTCCATCTGCTGGTTCACTCCCCAGATGGCCACAATGGCTGGAGCTGCGGCAATCCAAAGCCAGGAGCCAGGAGCTTCTTCTGGGTCTCCCACGCAGGTGCAGGGGCCCAAGGACTTGGGCCAACCTCTACTGATATTCCAGGCCAAAATAGAGAGCTGCATCAGAAGAGGATCAGCTGGGACTAGAACAGGTGCCCATATGGGATGCCGGTGCTTCAGGCCAGGATTTTACCCACTATGCCACAGCAGGGGTCCCTGCCCACACCTTTTCTTCTTGCCTGATTGTGCCATGAATTTTTTGCTGGCAGCCAGGCTGAGAGGGTGGGAATGGACTCAGTAGGACTAGAGGGAAGTGTTTAGCACAACTTGAGGGAAGGATTCAGGGTGGGTAGAAGTTTGTAAAATGGACATTCCTTATCATTTACTTCTAAAGAATTATGGTGCTGTTGTTTGGGTATCATTTGAGTGTGTCCTCCTAGAGTTTGTGTGTTCAAAGTTAACCCCAACTGTGAGGTATTAAGAGTATTGAGAGTTTAATCCTACTAAGGTGCTTAGAGACAGGGCCTTTGAAGTTTGACTAGCTTTAGGTAAGGTCCAGAGTAGAGCTAGTATGATTGAATGCTGTTGGCTTTTTAAGAACACACACACACACACACACACACAGAGAGAGAGAGAGAGAGAGAGAGAGAGAGAGAGAGAATATGAATATCTTCTATTTGACGATTCACTTCTCAATGCCCAAGAACAGATAGAGCTGAGCCAGGCAGATGCCAGGGCCCCAGAGCTCAATCCAAATCTCCCACATGTGGTCAGAATCTAGTACTTGAGCCATCGCCTGGTGCCTTCAAGGGTGCACATTAGCAGGAAGCTGAAATTAGAAGCAGATGATTTGGGAGTAAAACCTCAGACCCTCTGAGCTGGGATGCGGTTGTCTGAAGCCTTGTCTAGCCAAAGGCCTGCTCTTGTGCATCTTTCAAATCTATTTTTAGATTAATAAAATTAAAGCCTCCTTGTTGCATAAGATTTGAGGACCACAGCTTAAGTGCAACATGTCTTTTGTCTTTCGCAGTGCTCACAAGTGTTATTATGCAACTATTTTTCATAATATCTCAGATTTTCCAAACTCTGTCTCTACAAGCATGACTCATCACAAGCACATCACATTCTGTTTCTCCCTACTGAGAGCTATCAGTCCTTTAAATATGCAATTTTTAATATTTTTAAATAACTGCATGTATTCTTCACTTACTGAGGTGTGTTTGTATATAAGGGTAATTTCTCTTGATGCATACGCACATAAAATTATACCATTCGCCATGTGTTCTCCCTACAAACACACCCTCCCTGTCTCCTACTGAGACAATCACTATCCTGAAAATAATGTTTCATTATTATAGCATATTTCTTTGCAGTTTTACCCAAATGCAATTAGTTTTCATGATTTTGAAATTTAAGTAAACAATATCACATTTTTCTGCAACTCTCTTGCTCAGCTTGTGAGATGCATCCCTGCAGAAACACATGACTGTGTTATTTGCATTTTTCACTTCTGTATAGTATTCCATTATATAATTATACCTTAATTAACTCATCTATTTTGTTGATAGATAATTGGTTTGTTTCTAACTTTTTCTTATTACACACAATGCCACTATGAACACTTGCGTATGTTTACATGGGTACTTAGAAAATACAAGAGTTTCTTTAGATCAAAATTGCATCCACTGGGATGTGAAGAAGTGGCACAGAGAAGAAAGTGCTATTGATTTCTATTCTATTATTCTCCATTCCCAAATGCATGATCTCTATGAAAAAGACTCATTAGAACATAGCTCTGTGTTATGTTAGCTTGATAATGTATTTTCTCCACATTGTCACAGTGAAATTTATCTCTGAAAATTTACTTTTTGAATTGTTATTTTTTTAGTTAAATGCAATATGGTAGACACTTAAATGCTTAAAAATTATCTTATGATCTTCTTTCTTACTAATAGAACTCCAATATTTTTGGATGGATGACCTCATACCAAGTTAAAATACTGCTGTTTTAGTCTCTCTTACAGTTAGACTAAGTTCTAGCCACTAAATAAAAACCAGTGTGTCATGTGGACATCATGGGTGGTTGCTTAAAGGCAACCAACTGAGAGAACTCTTTTATCCTTCTTTATTTCTGGAGTTTATGGCTTGTGTTCCTGCTACTTCGGAGACTTGGATTGAGCTTCAAACTTTTCTTAAATGTGTAAATTCCTATGCAGGCATTTGATTAGTGGTACGATACCACTTGAGAAACCTGCATTCCATATTGGGGACCTATGGTTTGAGTCTCCGTTCTAGTTCTTTTGTTTTGTTTTGTTTTTTGACAGGCAGAGTGGACAGTGAGAGAGAGAGACAGAGAGAAAGGTCTTCCTTTTGCCGTTGGTTCACCCTCCAATGGCCGCCGCGGTAGGCGCGCTGCGGGTGGTGCACCGCGCTGATCCGACGGCAGGAGCCAGGTGCTTCTCCTGGTCTCCCATGGGGTGCAGGGCCCAAGCACTTGGGCCATCCTCCACTGCACTCCCTGGCCACAGCAGAGAGCTGGCCTGGAAGAGGGGCAACCGGGACAGGAGCAGTGCCCCGACCGGGACTAGAACCCGGTGTGCCGGCGCCACAAGGCGGAGGATTAGCCTAGTGAGCCGCGGCGCCGGCTCAGTTCTAGTTCTAATTCAGCTTCCTACCCAGGGAAGCATAAGTGGTGGCTCAAATGTTTGTGTCCCTGCCACCTGTGTGAGAGACTCAGATTGGGTTCAGGGCTTCTGGCTTTGGCCTGGTCCAGTGCAGATATGTCCCTTTTCCTTACAAATAAAGTGAGGATCAATAATTTTAAGTGCAAATTCACATAACTACCTTGAAAATTTTGCATTCACTTTTTAAAAAAGATGGTTTTTAAAATTTATTTAATAGGTGGAGTGTCAGAGGGAGGGAAGGAGGGAGGGAGAGAGAGAGTTCCCCTCTACTGATTAATTTGCCAAATGGTTACAATGGCCAGAGCTGGGCCAGGCTGAAGCCAGGAGGCAGGAACTCCATTCTTTTCCCTCAAAAGAGTGGCAGGGGCCCAGGAACTTGAGTGCTCATCTGCCACTTCCAAGATGCAGTAGCAGACAGCTGGGTAAGAAGAGGAAACACCTGGGGACCCAGACCAGCACTCAGCATTTGATGGGTTCTCAGGCTTCCTCTGTGGGAAACTCAGGAATTCCGTCCAGATCAACACATGAAATGATCAGAAGAAAGCAACGGGACCTCAGCCCTACCACACCATCCTTACCAGAAAAACACAATTGGATAAATTTTATTTTCCAATAAGTAATTTTGAAATATATTTAATATATTTATGATCTGGAGAACTGACCTTGCAGTGAGTATAGTGCAGTACCATATATGTGTACCTGTAACCATAAATAAGGAGGGAATTTTATTTTATGTATGTATGTATGTATGTATTTATTTATTTTTGACAGGCAGAGTTAGACAGTGAGAGAGAGAGAGACAGAGAAAGGTCTTCCTTCCATTGGTTCACCCCCAAAATGACCGCTATGGCCAGCACGCTGCGCCAATCTGAAGCCAGGAGTCAGGCGATTCCTCCTGGTCTCCCATGCAGGTGCAGGGCCCAAGCACTTGGGCCATCCTCCACTGCACTCCTGGGCCACAGCAGAGAGCTGGACTGGAAGAGGGGTGACCGGGACAGAATCTGGCACCCCGACCGGGACTAGAACCTGGAGTACTGGCACCAATAGGCGAAAAATTAGCCTATTGAGCCGCGATGCCGGCCTGCATCCCGCCAATTTTAACAAGTCAATTTTCACATTATTTAGACTGAAATATTTTTGTATTTCTCTCAATACTACTTCTTTGATCCCTATGCTCATTAGAATGATGTCTAATTTCCAAGGTCTTTGTAGTTTCCCAGCTTTTTCCTACTATTGAGCATTAATTCTGTGTTCTGAGAGGAAATTTTCTATCATGAGTGTTCCTTTCACTTTTTAGTGTTTCATGAACCTGCTCATAGCCTACGTGGTTGAATGTTCTGTGGGAGTTTGAGAAGCATGTTTATTTTGCTGTTATTAGGTGATCCATTCTATAAATGTCAATGGATTCTGACTTCAGATTTCCCATGCTGCATTTTCTCCTCTTTTTTTTTTCAGTTTGCTGTTTCTTCTTCTTCTTCCTTTGGAAGTTTCTCCTGACATTTGCTAGAGCTCACTGATTCGTTCTTTAATTGTTTTGTATGTGATAATCTAACCATAAAATTAATGCCAAATTGCTGTTTGGTGTTTTGATTTCTAGCATTTCTTTCAAATTCTTAGAATTCATGTCTCTGTGTTTATTATTTCTTCTTGCATTGTATCCACCTTCTCATTTTTTTTAAAGATGTATTTATTTATTTTACAGGCAGCGTTACAGAAAGGCCGAGGCAGGGAGAGAGAAAAAGAGAGGTCTTTCATCTGCTGGTTCATGCTCCAAATGGCTGCAATGGTCAGAGCTGGGTCGATTGAAAGCCAAGAGCCTGGAATTTATTCCAGGTTGCCCACATGGGTGCAGGGGCCCAAGGACTTGGACCATCTTCTACGGCTTTCCTAGGCCATAGTAAAAAGCTGGATTGGAAGTGGAACAGCCAGGACTCGAACCAGTGCCCATATGAGATGACGGCACTGCAGATGGCAGCTTTATTCACTACCCCACAGCACTGGCCCCATGTACACTTTTTCTATTCAGGTATTTACTGTATTAATCACAGTAGTTTTTAACTCCAATGTGATAGTTCCATTTCATTGCTATATCTGAGTGAGGGTCTAATGCTTGCTTTCTTCAATCAAATGGTCATATTTTTAAATTGTAGTTTTCTTTTAGTTTGCTTGTAATTCTTTGCTGAAAGCAGGAAACATATGCTGGACAAATATAAGTTATTTAAATAGGCTGTTTGAGCTTTATATTTATCTGAGTAGAAGTTAGGGATGTTTGCTGTTTACAGAAGTAGTAGGTAGGAGGAGGGCAAACTGTCCTCTGGGGTCCCTGCTCTTGAATCCCCATTATTTGATGGGTTCTCTGGAAATCCTTTAGCACATAATGCTCGATACGCAGGGCCTTCAGCTGAATGTCACAGCTACCCTGGGTCAGCTCTGTTGTGATGGTGATATATCAGGTGTGGAGGATGAAGTGTCCCATGGTCCTAGGTTTACTTCTCATTCTTTTAGTTGTTTTGCTTTTCTCTTGTAGTGAGGAAGAGGAGAGAGAAGTCATGTCACTATTTCCCTTCACAAAGGTCATGTAGTCTCTGGTAAAAATCCCAATTTCCCTGATAAACATAGGTGCACAAATCCTCAATAAAATTCTGGCCAATAGAATGCAACAACACATCAGAAAGATTATCCATCCAGGGATTTATCCCTAGTATGCAGGGATGGTTCAACATTCACAAATCAATCAATGTGATACACCATATTAACATACTGCATAAGAAAAACCATATGATTATCTAATAGATGCAGAAAAAGCTTTTGGTAAAATACAACACTGTTTTATGATGAAAACTCTAAGCAAACTGGGTATAGAAGGAACATTCCTCAACACAATCAAGGCAATTTGTGAAAAACTCATGGCCAACATCCTATTGAATGGAGAAAAGTTGGAAGCATTTCCACTGAGATCTGGTAATGCCAGACAGGGATGCCTACTCTCACCATTGCTATTCAATATATTACTGGAAGTTTTAGCCAGAGCCATTAGGCAAGAAAAAGAAATTAAAGGGATACAAATTGGGAAGGAAGAAGTCAAACTATCCCTCTTTGCAGATGATATGATTATGTAGGGGATCCAAAGAACTCTACTAAGAGACTATTGGAACTCAAAGAAGAGCTTGGCAAAGTAGCAGGATATAAAATCAATGCACAAAAATCAACAGCCTTTGTATACACAGGCAATGCCATGGCTGAGAAAGAACTTCTAAGAACAATCCCATTCACAATAGCTACACAAACCATGAAATACCTTGGAATATACTTAACCAAGGATGACAAAGATCTCTACAAAGAGAATTACAAAATTTTAAAGGAAGAGATAGAAGAGGATACTAAAAAAAAGAAAAAGTATTCCATGTTCATTGATTGGAAGAATCAATACCATCAAAATGTCCATTCTCCCAAAAGCAACTTATAGGTTCCGTGAGATACCAATCAAAATACCAAAGACATTCTATTCAGAAGCTGAATAAAAGATGCTGAAATTCATATGGAGACATAGAAGACCTCGAATAGCTAAATCAATCTTGTACAACAAAAACAAAGCTGGAGGCACCACAATACCAGATTTCAAGATGTACAAAAGGGCAGTTATAATCAAAATAGCGTGGTACTGGTACAGAAACAGATAGATAAATCAATGGAACAGAATAGAAACACCAGAAATCAATCCAAACATCTACAGCCAACTTATATTTGATCAAGGATCTAAAACCAACTCCGGGAGCAAGGACAGTCCATTCAATAAATGGTGCTGGTAAAACTGAATTTCCACATGCAGAAGCATGAAGCAAGACCCCTACCTTTCAGCTTACACAAAAGTCCACTGTACATGGATTAAAGATCTAAATCCATGACCTTCATTTGTGAATGAAGGTGAAATTAAGACTTTTCATAGCAAACAGAAACTGAAAGAATTTGTTGCCACTCATCCTGCCCTGCAAAAGATGCTTAAAGATGTGTTACACACAGAAACACAGAAACATGGTCACCAATATGAAAGAAGGTAAAGGAAGGAAACCTCACAGCAAAAGATCACAGGAAGCTCAATTTCTCTTTGACATAGAATTAAACTCTGATGCTCTGTAAAGCAATGTGTTAAAGTAATCTATTATGTTCTCTTGATGTCTGTTAAATTCTAATTGTTCAAAAACAGCTGAATTTTTATTAAGAGCTATGGGTTATGTAAATATGTGCTTATTTTCAAAGATTTGAATAATCACCTTGTAACGAGATCAAATTTGGTCTATGAGTTTATAATTTTAAACATGACGACTTAAAGTCTTTTGTCATCCACAGTTATATATGATTTGCTGCTCATAAAACTAAAGCATTGTTGGTTCTGTGTTTAGCTGTCCTCCTATAGGTTTCTATGGACTTTTTCCAGCCACTTCCATTGTATTCAGTACTTTGGGATGGCTCTGTAAACAGATGAAGCCAATAATGTATTAGCAGAACCAACTGAGAGAAAGTATGGTTAACTGAGGTTACTAAAAAAGCAATTGAAATCAATTGGCAATCTACAAAAAGAGTTAAAGATTTTAAAAGCTATTATTAAAAATGCTATATTGGTCTAGTATGCTATGTTATATGTGTGTACATATTGTATGTCCACATGGGGAAATTTTATTAAGAGTTTTATTTTAAATGGCTTATAGATAAGATTGTCCATAAATTTAAGCTGCTAAAATCAATCAAAGACACATTTTAATTTGTGTGACCTGAATCTGTGTATCATATGTTTTAAACTTGTTGGTAGAAAGAAACTAAAAACATTTTATATGGTTGTGCTTAAGTTTACTGGTTAAACAAACTACACCATGTTAGATATTTAAGAGGTGTTTTCAAATACATGATTCTTAAAATTTATAGAAGGCATTGGACCTTCTGGTAAATGTTTTCTTAAGTTGTTAACTAATGGTTGAAACTGTTTGCTAAGTATTCATGCGATATTGCTATTGTCAGCAAGCGATCTAGGACTTGCTCCCTCATTTCTCTATTCTAAGCCCAACTTGTTCTTTCATTTATCTATTCTCTTCAAGGTAGGAAACTAATTCTATTATGAAGGAATCTGTAGGACGCACAATTTAATCTTTAGACCTTATAAAAGAGATGGCTAACATTTTTCTGTAATAGCATAGCCAAAATAAGAACTTAAATAATAATCTCATAGCTAGATTCACTTCGCCATCAGCAAAGTATACAGTAAGTAGAAAAAACCTCCCTTTCAGACCAAAGGGAAAGAAAGTTTTAAAGTGAGAATATAATTTTCCTCATGGGCATTGTCTACCTTAGAAAAACTACTACAGAACATGTCTGTGACTATAGACTTGTAGTTCAGGCCACCGAAGATTAGAGATGGGACACGGGCACTCCCTTGACTTGCATCCTCTGGTCTGCTTTAACACAAACCAGGAGGAAAAGAAAGCTCAGCATCAGAAGCAATGGGTGGCAGGCCTATTACTGGCTGATCTGTACAGTGATCTGCCCTCAAGGAGACCCAACAGGCCAGTCCACTGCAGTGGCTTTCAATGAGGTAAGCCTGGGCTTCAGCAGAAGTCAGCTTGTGAAGAGCCCTGGCAGCTCTGCCAAGAATTGGATCACTGGAAATGGACCTGCCCTGGAGTCGAAGGATGCCCAGGTCAGAGCCACAGATCTTATTGGCTCTAAGCTGAAAAGCCCTTCACTCAGCCCAACTTCCAAAGTGACACTGCAGCTGAGGGTGTGGTCAAGTAGGGTCAGCAACATTGTAGGCAGAACTGTAAATTTCTTGTTAGAGATGCCACCTGCCTTTACCTGGCCAGCTCTCCTCCCAGCCCAGCCAAGTAATGAAAGTCAACAGAGTGCCTTCCCCTAGGAGGTTCACACCTCCCTTAGGATGTACCCCATGTGAAGAGATAGGTAGGTCTGGGCCTCTTAACTTACAAGGCCTAAAGCCCACCAGATTATTATTAAGCCCCTTCTATCAGGTTCTATTTGCCTCTCAATCAGAAAAATTACTTGTAGCTTAGACAGCACCTTTCTTAGCTCCTCTAATAATGACTCTGTCCTTTGTTCTAGACCCTGTCTAGCGTACTTGGGCCTCATTCCTTTGTAATCATAACCTCTACTCTACCACCAATGGCTCTACTCCCAACCTGTGTGTACTGATGGTCCTCTTCCCCACTTAATGCTGTATAATTGTTCAAACCTGGTTAATGCCACTCTTAGGATCATTGGTTACTATCCTCACCCTGTCTTTTATGACCTTGTCTAAATATGATCAGAGTCGGCAAACTTGGAAGGCTTCCATAGCCTTGGCAACTCATGACGACAGCCTAGGGTGGTTACTGGCGCCATAAACTAGAGTGTCAATTTGTTGGGTCAATAACAGGAGCCACTGTGCACTTGCTCCTCATGTGGGATCTCTGTCCTTAATGTGCTGTACATTTTGATTTGATGCTATAACTAGTACTCAAACAGTATGTTTCACTTTGTGTGTCTATGTGAGTGCAAACTGTTGAAACCTTTATACTAAATTGATCTTCTGTATGTGAAGAGAATTGAAAATGAATCTTGATGCAAATGGAAGAGGAGAGGGAGCGGGAGAGGGGAGGGTTGCGGGTGGGAGGGAAGTTATGGGAGGGGGAAGCCACTGTAATCCATAAGCTGTACACTGGAAATTTATATTCATTAAATAAAAGTTAAAAAAAAATAAAATAAATCCATGACCTGACACCATCAAATTATTAGCGAACATTGGAGAAAGTCTGGAAGATATAGGTACTGGCAAAAACTCCTTAGAAAAGACCCCAGAGGCACAGGCAGTCAAAGCCAAAATTAACAATTGGGATTACATGAAATTGAGACGTTTCTGTACTTCAAAAGAAAGAGTCAGGAAAGTGAAGAGGCAACCAACAGAATGGGAAAAAATATTTGCAAACTATGCTACAGATAAAGGATTAATAACCAGAACCTACAAAGAGATCAAGAAACTCCACAACAACAGAACAAACAACCCACTTAAGAATGGGCCAAGGACCTCAACAGACATCTTTCGAAAGAGGAAATCCAAATGGCCAACGGACACATGAAAAAATGTTCAGATTACTAGCCATCAGGGAAATGCAAATCAAAACCACAATGAGGTTTCACCTCACCCCGGTGAGAATGGCTCACATTCAGAAATCTACCAACAACAGATGCTGGAGAGGATGTGGGGAAAAAGGGACTCTAACCCACTGTTGGTGGGAATGCAAACTGGTTAAGCCACTATGGAAGTCAGTCTGGAGATTCCTGAGAAACCTGAATATAACCCTACCATACAACCCAGCCATCCCACTCCTTGGAATTCACCCAAAGGAAATTAAATTAAAAATAAAAAGATATCTAAAACTCAATGTTTATTGTAGCTCAAATCACCATAGCTAAGACTTGGAATTAACCCAAATGCCCATCAACAGAAGACTGGATAAAGAAATTATGGGATATGTACTCTATAGAATACTATACAGCAGTAAAAAATGAAATCTGGTCATTTGCAACAAAATGGAGAAATCTGGAAAACGAGTGAAATAAGCCAGTCCCAAAGGGACGAATATCATATGTTCTTCCTGATCTGTGACAACTAACAGAGCACCTAAAAGGAAACCTGTAAAAGTGAAATGGACACTATGAGAAACAATGACTTGATCAGCCCTTGTCCTGAGTGTTGAGGAACAACTTACTACTTTATTCCTTTTAGTATTTTTTGTTTGACTTAATACCATTGGTTGAACTCTTTAATTAGCACACAATTATTCTTACGTGTTTAAATTTAACTGAAAAGTGATCCTCATTAAATGTAAGAGTGGGAATGAGAGGAAGGAGATGTACAGTTTGTCAAATACTCAATCGGACTTACCCTTAATGGTAGAGTTTGAAATGTGCCAGGGGATTCCAATTCAATCCCAATTCAATGCCATCTAACTAGCCAAAGTGATCAGTTTCATAATGATAGGATTAAGTGTCAAAGGGATCACATAAACAAGACTAGAGTCTTATAATACTAACTGATAGAATTAAAAAGGAGAGAAAAATACAACATGGGAAGTGGGATACACAGCAGACTCATAGAATGGCAGATTCCTAAACAGCACTCTGGCCTCAGAATCAACCCTTAAGGCATTCGGATCTGGCTAAAAGGCCCATGATAGTATTTCAGGCATGGAAAGCTAAGACACTGTGACAAAAAATGACCTAAGTAAAAGATCTTTGTGAGTGAGATCCCAGGGGAAAGTATGGGCCATCAAAGAAGGAGGTACCTTTCTCTGAAGGGAGGAGAGTACTTCCACTTTAACTATGGCCTTGTCTAAATGAGATCAGAGTTTGTGAACTCAAGAGGTTTCCATAGCCTTGGCAGCTCGTGACAAGAGCCTCGGGTGATTACTGACATCATAAATAAGAGTGCCAATTGTTAATTCAACAACAGAAGTCACTGTGCTCCTACTCCCCATGTAGGATCTCTGCCCTTAATGTGTTGTACTTTGCAAATTAACGGTAAAACTATTACTCAAACAGTACTCTATACTTTGTGTTTCTGTGTGGGTGCAAACTGTTGAAATCTTTACTTAGTATATGCTAAGTTGATCTTCTGTATGTAAAGATAATTAAAATGAAATTAATGAAGAATGGGATGGGAGAGGGAGTAGAAGATGGGATGGTTTCCAGGTGGGAGGGTGTTTATGGGGGGAATAACCACTGCAATCCAAAAGTTGTGCTTTCAAAATTTATATTTATAAATAAAAGTTTTCTAAAAAAAAGAAAGAACATCACAAATATCCTCACAAGTTCTAATATAGTAGGAAACAAATTCTTTTAAAATTTTCAAATTTTACTGTTTTCTAACTCTAGTGTTTAGAATTCCTTTCCAATTCTTTCTGAACAGCCATCACCTGTATTTTCTCCACCCCTCCCTGATCTTCTTACAATAGTGCATCTGACAAGGAAGTGTGACCAATTTGTTTGCCCTCTCTTCATACTGGACCATCTACATCAGTGTTCTGACTCATCCCAGGTGGTCTCTCAAATATGTAGACTGATAACCAGTCTCAATACCTACTCTTATGCAATTTTTAGGTAGAGTTGGTCCTGTTAGGAGGAAATTGTTGATGTCATCTTTGTTACCTTGAAAGCAGATACCTTCCCTGATGTTCTTAATTTTTTTGAAAACTTGATGCTGTTTTAGCTGAAAAATTAGCAAGACTATTAAACAAGTTGAGGGGAGCTGTTTAAGAAACTGAAAAGCAGTTGCAAACTACATTGGATAATTGTGACTTTCAGTTTTGTATGAGTGGAATTTTTGTGCTCTTTTCCCTGTGTATATGGTGGTTCTATTTTTCTCCAATAAAACTTTTATTTAAATTTCTTTTCAAATTTATACACACACACACACACACACACACACACATATATATATATATATATATATTCTGTTTTTGTCATATACTACATGTTGTCACACACATACATTGTGGAATGACAACATATCCTATCACCAAATGTTAGGATTTTTTAGTGGGTTTAAAGCTATAATTATGCAAAATGAATAAATTATAGAAATTGTTCTATAACATTTTATACAGTTAATTGTGAACAGTACACTTGTCATGGTAGATGTTTTCACCAGCCAAAAAAAGAAAAAGACATATGAATCCCTATTTCACAATATATGAGATACCTTAATACAGAATCTAGAAGAGAAAACTTTAAGAATTAAATACAGGGATATAGCTGCATAAACACAGATTTGATAGATGTGAGACAAAAGTACAGGAGTCAGGTAAAATGTGTGAGTCAGTATAACTCATATGACCAATGTATCAAAAAATCCCAAGAGTATGGGAGCTGGGAACCCACAAAGTTCAGATCAGCATAATGCTCTAGAGAAGGACAGGGTGTATGCAGACTCTCCATGCTGCTGGAACTGGGACTGTGAATGTCCTGTGCCCCAAGAAAATAAGCTGAGGAGAAGTGGGTGAAACAGAGCTCGCATTCTGCTCCCCATGTGAATAGACCTGGCTTGTCTCTCTGTACTCTGGTGGACAGAACAATAGTAAATGTTATCCTTGTTCCCATAAAGGCACTAAATTGTCTAGCTGTGATTTTATGAGATCTGTGGGACACATGAGAAAGCCACTGGAGTCTTCTGAACAAGCCAGAAAACAATGGCAATTCTGCTGTGGCACTGGCTCATTTTGAAGCTAGAGATGTTGCAGGACTGGTGTGTTGTAGACAAGGACTGTAACCATACAGCCCCCACAGCAGAATGTAGGCTGGGAAAGTGCAGTCACACCTGGGAAAGTTTGAACTCCAGCTGTTCTTGCCCTGTGTTTTTCCACTTTCCCCTGTGTCAAATCCCAAGGCCAGAGCTTGTCCTGTTTCATAGGTGACATGTAATTGTGGGTCTGAAAGGAGATGAGCTCACAGCATATTTCCTTATAACCACATGGGGGAGGTTCATCTCACCTTAGTAGGCTTTCTGCAGAGACTCAGCTGGGTGAGTGTGTGTTTCTCAGCTCCAACAGAGGCCATGAGTGCTCCATGGGCAAGGCAGTTCTTATATTGCAGGATGATCTCAGTGAGAACTGAAGAAAATCCCATTTTCATAATTTCAGCCTTGCGTGGTAGAGAATCACAAGTGAAATTAGTAGATCTTGCAGATGCAAAAATCAATTTTATAAATCTTATGAAGCTACAATTCATATATTCAAGAGAGAACATTTATAATGATAGGATTCTGGGTTTAAATTAGAACTGTGTTTATTTTTGTCCTATTTGAATATTTTTCTCACTTTCCCTTACTATGTACACAATGAGAGATTTTGTTTTGAAAACATCATCTGTCGTAATTTAGAATGCTTTACTTTTGCTGTCAGTTCTTTCAAATTTTATGATAAATTATTTTAAATTTTTTGAAATATTTATAATAGTAACATAAAATGTTATATTTCTATCCCTGAAACTAATTGAATATTAGCATGTTAACACTGACTAGCTTTGTGATCAGGGAAAAAATAAGTATAAATTTCAAGAACTTAGCTCTCCTTATTGGGGAAAAAAGCCTCTATTTTTATTACCTGTGGTGTTTAAAGTTCTAATTTTTTGGTTTACTATTTAAAACATATTTTTAGATGGTCAGCTAACTTCGATAACATTACTGAATCATAATTAATTTATGGATAACCCCCCTGCTTATTTGCCTTCAAGTGCCAAACAGCAAAGTATACATAGTGTCAATTTCAAAGGAGAAACATGCTATAGTGATCTGCTAAACAGAATGGAGACTCTATTACTGTTCATGTATAATGCATTTCAAAAATTTTAATAAGGTAGATATTAAATATTCTCAGCACTAAAAACTAAAAAGTATATAGGATGCCAAATAGGCAAATTAACCTGATGGAATCATTATTTGATTTAAATTTATATCCTATTGTCTGGTAACCCATGAACCAATATGCTTATGGTTTATTAGTTAAATATAATGAAGTAACAGAGTAAAGATATAACCAGCAAATTGTATTCTGAAAAATGAAGCAAAGTAATGATGAGGATTAACCATTTCCTGCTGATGAGAGCAAAATGCTTCAAGAAACTCCAGCTGTAGAAGCTCAATATCTCTGTGTGTAGAAGGAAGAGGTGGTTCAGTTTGTCTCTTCAGCCTCCATGTGTTCCCTGCCACAGAGGGAACAAGTTCTCATTCCCCTTCCAAATTTCCTAATTTAGACTTCTGTTGTGACTCTCATCCTCTCCTGATTATAATGTAGAGGCAGGTTGTGATAAGATGTGTTTAAGCTTTTCATCTTCTATAAAATTTACTAAACTCCTTTGTGCTTTGGATAACCAATCCCAGGTTTTACAATGCTATCCAAAGAACTTGGTCAATTGATGAAAAAATATTTTTGATTTATGTAATTTTATAAAGCATAAGGTACTATTGTAGTATAGATTATATAATTACACTAAAACTAGACAGTGCACAAATATATATATACATATATATATAATATCCTTTTGATAGCAGTATTTCTCTGAAATTAATATAAAGATGAGGTTCTTACAAAGTTAGTTTTATCAAAAATGATGAATTGTCATATCTAAAATATCCCCTGTGTTTTTCAAAAAAAATTCTTCCTTTCATTGGATTCCATTTTGCTTTGGATTTAGGTCCATAGGTAAGTCATTTGTTTCTAGTATATTTAATGGTGTTATTTGCTCTGCCATAATTCATAACCATGTATGTACTTGGAAGCTCACAATACTGACAGTAATGTAAAAATCAGCACAATAACAATGAACTAGGACCCTGTTATGTGTCTTCTCATAGCCTTCACAAGCTCTACCCTCAACACCAGCACAAAATGTTGGTTGCAGATCATGGTAAAGTCTATGACATGCATTCATATTTGTATATTTTGAAAGAAACCACTGGGAATTCATGTTCCTTTATACTATAATTAGCATATATTTGACCCGTAGTGATTTGTACTCTCTATATCCCTTCTATTTTCTTTCCCCTATTATTGATACTGTTTCATTCTGAATTGTGTGATTATTTCCATGTCAAAGTTTGCAAATTCAACAACTTCAAATACAGGGCTTCCAGTTAAGTTTCTATTACAGAAAATATTTTTCAGTAAAAATGGCAATATGTTTCTATTTGATTGCCAGTTGCATCTCAGAAATCGAGTGTGTTGTCTTCCTGCAGGTGAACATTTACACATGGTGGCAAGCATGAATCAACCAATACAGATATAATTTAGATTTGGATAAGAAATACTAAAATTCTACTATGTGATTTTTGTCTGATAATGTATATCTTGTACTTGTTTCATGGCACAAAAACATTATTAAAGTAATTCAGATATATATTCATGGAAAAACACATATTTTTATCTGTGCTTTACTATTTTTACTAGCATTTAAGAGAAACTCTTAAAATTGGGCCATCACTTGGATTGTTCCTTTATAAGTTGGTACAGTTGTGGTGCTTCTCCTGGGTCCAACCTGACAACAAAACCAAGTTTTCTGAGAATGCAGAACGTATTGGTGTCAGCAACAGGTTGTTTGATCCTGGGCAATTCACATACATCTATACCTCTAGTACATGGAGCTTTTGGTAAAAGCATATCAAATGTATAATAAACTCTATGGGTTCCCCATTATAAACCCAGGCACTTCAGTTGGCATTTTGGGATGTTTTCTTAATCATCTATGAATGTCTAAATATGAGCAAATTAAAAAAAAACCTTCCAACATATCTGAATACTTGTATTGATAGGCCTACAGTGGTACAAGTGGCTTTGCAAACAATCACACACTCATTGGCCTCAGGAAAGGGTGGGGAGAACGCAGTAATTCACAGTTTTCTCAGCTTCCTACAACTAAACTTTTGTAACTGCTTGCTATGGGTTAGATGACCCCTCTGAAACTCATGTTGACATTTAATTACTATTTAATTTGTTTTATTAGATGAGACATTTCAGAGTTTATCAAGCCATAAAGGTGCCACCTTCATGAGTGTGATCGGTGCAATTTTAAAAGAGTGCATGTGTATCCCCTTGCTTTACTGCCCCTTCACTTTTTGCCATGGGAAAAGGCAGCAAGAAGATGCACATCAGATGACAGGCCCTCAAACTTGGACTTCCCAACCTCCAGACTGTAAGAAAATTCATTTCTGTTACCTACAAATTATTCTGTTATAGCAACATTAAACAGACTCACCAACCTTCATATTAATTAAATATAATATTTATGTCTACATCCAAGGACATAACACGCTAAAGTAACAGTGAAATTTTAACATTGTAACTATCTTGAATAAGACCTGAAAAGAAAGACCTTATCTGTATAAGTGTGTCTAAGAATATTTAAAATGTCCCAGAGTATCCCACAATTAGGAATAAAATATCACTATGTGTTTTTATTGATAAAACTCCAACACAAAATAGAGTGTTTATGATTTTTCCTCTTACTAATTGAAAGAAGCACTTTCCCAGTACCCTACCAAATTGAAAAGTTCACATTAGGAATTTCTGGTATGTAAACTGAAACTAAGAGAAATATAGGAACATTCTGAAAATAGGGAGATAAAACACAAATTTTTGGTAGGCAGAATAATGCTTGCTGATGATGTGAGACCTACTGTATTTGTTTGCTTTTCAGGCACTCATGTGTTTCACCTCTCTTATTAAGATGAGCACATTTTCTGCTTACAAGGCTGTTAATGAATACATTCTCTGCCAAGCTGGCATTGGAATTTCATCCAACAATTTCCTCCTCTTCCACATCTTCACATACCTGCAGTATCACAAGCCAAAGGTCACTAACCTGGTTACCTGCCACCTGGCCCGCATCCACATAATGATGCTTCTCACTGTGCTGTTTTTGACATCTCCAGACTTGTTTGAATCACTGAATTTTTTGAATGACTTCAAGCATAAGGCTTTGTTCTACATAATCAGGGTGATGAGGGGCCTCTCCATCTGCACCACCTGCATACTGAGTGTCATCCAGGCCATCACCATCAGCCCCAGCACCTCCTGGTTGGCCAACTTTAAATATAAATCCACAAAGTTAATCTTCTATTTATTCTTATTGTTATGGTTTCTATGTTTGTCTTCCTGTACTACCATGATCTTCCACATTGTAGCAAATTCCAATGTGACCCAGACCGATCTGATGATTCTCACTGAACAATGCTCATTTTTCCCTGTGAGCCATGGCATCAGGGGTTTTATGTTCACACTGACCACATCCAGGGATGTCTTCCTTATCAGTGTCATGCTGCTCTCAAGTGTGTACATGGTGATACTCTTGTCCAAGCATCAGAGGAGGTCCCAGCACCTTCGTACCACCAACCTCTCCCCAAGATCTTCCCCCGAGAAGAGGGCCACCCAGACCATCCTGCTGCTGGTGAGTTTCTTTGTGGTCATGTACTGGGTGGACTTCATCATCTCATCCTCCTCAATGATACTGTGGACATATGACTCAGTTATCTTGGGTGTCCAGGGTGTTGTGGTCAATGCCTATGCCACTGTCAGTCCATTGGTGCTTATCAGTTCTAATAAAAGGAATATTAACATATTGCAAAATTTATCATGGAAAACCTTTCAATTTTAACAGATTGAATAAAAATGGTTTTTCTTTGGGTATGAATGTGGCACAGAAGATGCTGCTTCAGATGCACATCCCATCATAGTCCTGAGTTTCAATACCATCACTGCTTCTGGTCCAGCTTTCTCGTAATGCACATCTTGGAAGACAGCAGGTGTTCACTAAGTACTTCAGTTCCCGCCACCCACATGGAAGTGAGAGGTCAAGATCTAGACTTTTGGGTTTGACCTGCCCTACCCTGTTGCAGGCCTTTGGAGATGGACCCAGCTGATGAGTAATTCTTCTTTGCATGTCTCTCTGTTCTCTTTCTCTGCTTTCAAATGAAGTAAAAATAAATAAATGAATACAATTTAAATGATTGTCTTAAAAATGGATGTTTCAGACACAATGAAAATCATTCTAATAGAGTATTTTTTTAACTTTTATTTAATGAATATAAATTTCCAATGTACAGCTTATGGATTACAATGGCTTCCCCCTCCCATAACTTCCCTCCCACCCGCAACCCTCCCCTCTCCCGCTCCCTCTCCCCTTCCATTTGCATCAAGATTTATTTTCAATTCTCTTTATATACAGAAGATCAATTTAGTATATATTAAGTAAAGATTTCAATAGTTTGCACCCACATAGAAACACAAAGTGAAACATACTGTTTGAGTACTAGTTATAGCATTAAATCAAAATGTACAGCACATTAAGGACAGAGATCCCACATGAGGAGCAAGTGCACAGTGGCTCCTGTTGTTGACCCAACAAATTGACACTCTAGTTTATGGCGCCAGTAACCACCCTAGGCTCTCGTCATGAGTTGCGAAGGCTGTGGAAGCCTTCCAAGTTCGCCAACTCTAATAGAGTATTTTCCTATGGGATCAATTCCATTTCTATGGAATTATACTTTTATTTCTAAAGACTTTGCAATATATACTGCACAGTATTACAGTTTCCTTTAACATCCACAATGGATTAATATAAAGATAGGTTTAGCAATTATTTGCTCTTTCATTTTGATTTCAGACTTTCATACAGGAAATCCTTTATTCTTGAAGTGAACATGTGATACAATCACATATTTCATGAATCTGATTTTGACAAAGTCCTAAGTAACCATTCAAGCCTGTCATGTATGTCAGTTTTCATTAGCAATGTTACTTTTGTATTTCTGTCATTTTTAGTATTACATAAAGGTTGTGGAGATTGTGCTGTCATGGTTTTTCATTTGTAAGTCTTTTCCTCTATGCATTCTCAAATTTTACTTCCTATCTATATTCCTAAGTTTGGTTCTGATATGTTTGAGTATTCCCCTTTTTAATCACGTAATTGGTGAAGGAAAATAGACTCATACCCGAGTAATATGCTGGACATTTATACTGATTTATAGGCTGATTGGTCTTTAATTTTTGATAAGTAATTTTATGCTTTACACAGTTTTCTGGAATTCTTATCCTTTATATTGTTTTTGAGCACTAGAGAACTGATAACTAATATCTTCCCATCCTGTGATGTTGTTTTTCTTTTTTTCAGAAATAGCTGAAATTCTTATCTGGCTTCAAGTTTTTTTTTTGACAGGCAGAGTGGACAGTAGAGGGAGACAGAGAGAAAGGTCTTCCTTTTTGCCATTGGTTCACCCTCCAATGGCCACCACAGTAGGCGCGCTGCAGCCGGCGCACCGCGCTGATCCGATGGCAGGAGCCAGGTGCTTATCCTGGTCTCCCATGGGGTGCAGGGCCCAAGCACTTGGAGCATCCTCCACTGCACTCCCTGGCCACAGCAAAGAGCTGGCCTGGAAGAGGGGCAACCGGGACAGGATCGGTGTTTTGACTGCAATCATTTCATTTCTTACATAACGCTTTTTTATTACTTGGAGATAATTTGTATGTTTATTCTGATACAACTATTATATAAGATAATCTTAAAGAACATTTTCATGTGTCCAAATAACTAGTCAGTTATGGTTTAAGTGATAGTGCCACTGTTATTTTAGAGTTGATAGAAAATATGATTTATAGATTAATGCTTTCATGAAACTACTGGATTGTATACCTTGAAATATTCAAAATTTCTTCCTAGAATTTGGAAACAATGCTCACTTTATGTTCACTGTTCAAAATGTTGTCTACATGTGTATCATACTAAAAAAATTTTTAAAGTAGTTTAAATATCATATCTATGTATATATTATATACTGATAACAATTAATTTTATGATAATTTAATGTCTTTTATAACTCTAAATGTCCTACAACTTATTATTTCAATGAATCTGTATGTTATACATATTTTTATTATTTTAACATTTTAGAGGATCTATTTAGTTGAGAGAGAGAGAGAGATACCGTATATCTATTTAGTTGAGAGAGAGAGAGATTCATACTTCTGTATGAAGTAGCTGGTGTTGTGCTAAGCTGAGGACAGGATTCCAGAACTCCATCCAGGTTTCCTACACAAGAGGCATCATCTTCTGTGTCCCAGGGTGTGCATTAGGAAGCTGGATCAGAAGGCAGGACTTGATCATAGGCACTCTAGTAAAGATGCCAGTGTCCCAATGGGGGTGTAACCCGCTGTTCTGTCATGTGCACACCTTCATGTTACATATTAGAAAGTTATATATAAAAGATCCATATGCAAATGATGTATTGTATGTGAAAAATTACTATTTAATCCCTAATTCATGAAATCATCATACAGTCACACTGTTATTCAGTTACAGTGTTATTTATTATTTTTTCTAGCTAGAAATTTCATTATGTGGCCAGTGCTGTGGCTCACTAGGCTAATCCTCTGCCTGCAGCACTGGCACCCCAGGTTCTAGTCCCGGTTGGGGCACCGGTTCTGTCCCAGTTACTCCTCTTCCAGTCCAGCTCTCTGCTCTGGCCCGGGAAGTCAGTGGAGGATGGCCCAGGTCCTTGGGCCCTGCACCCACATGGGAGACCAGGAAGAAGCACCTGGCATCTGGCTTTGGATCGTCACAACGTGCCGGCCGTAGTGGCCATTTGGGGAGTGAACCAACAGAAGGAAAACCTTTCTCTCTGTCTCTCTCTTTCTCTCTCACGCTGTCTAACTCTGCCTGTCAAAAAAAATTTCAATACGTAAATTTTGACACAAAAGATAACATAGGCCTAGTTTGAAGTCTTGACAGAACTCAAAGTTAAAAGACACAATTTAGTAGTTTACATTATGTGCAATATATCATTTTGTCTCATAAAATAAGTCTGAGTAGCATGTAGAGCAGTTGTACTTGTCTGCTTCTCCCTACATCAGAGTAAACTGAAGAAGATAGGATTCATAAAATGTCTAATGCCTCATTCTTTATTTTTAATACAGCAGCTTCCATGAAAATTTTAAAACCTAGGATAATTATAAATTCTTAAAATCTATAATGATAAAAAGCAATATTCAGGAAGAAATATGATATACATATAACATGGAAATATACTAATTCATTAAAAACACTCATTGGAAATAATATGAAACCATAAGTATGAAGAATCTCTAAAAAGTTCATAGAAAATGTACATTATGTAAAACCCAGACATGAATTTCAAAATTTTACACCAAACTGAACTTACCTTTTAGTTAAACTATTTTCACAAACTTATTAAAGTATGTTTGTATATGGCACATGTAAAATGTGAAAAAACAATGACATAATATACTGCGTTAATAGAAATAAGGAAAATTGTCATGTAATCATCTAAACAGAAAAACATCTGGTTAAGTCTATCACCCATTTATGATTAAAGTCCTAGAGAAATTTGTACATATGAAATGCATGAATTTGTATATCTTAAATAAAAAGATTCTTGCTTAAAATAGAATAAATGTATATCCAGGATATAAAAAAAGAAAACAAGTAATGAAGGTAACTTTGACAACCTGGTGAAGAACACTTATGGGGCAGGAATTTAGCCTACTGGTTAATGAGTAAGGACTCCCAGGCCCCATAGCTGAGTTTTGGGCATGAACAGGCATTTTTTTAAAGTGACCAACAGGCCGGCGCCGCGGCTCAATAGGCTAATCCTCCACCTTGCGGTGCCGGCAGCCTGGTTTCTAGTCCCGGTCGGGGCACTGATCCTGTCCTGGTTGCCCCTCTTCCAGGCCAGCTCTCTGCTGTGGCCAGGGAGTGCAGTGGAGGATGGCCCAAGTGCTTGGGCCCTGCACCCCATGGGAGACCAGGAGAAGCACCTGGCTGCTGGCATCGGATCAGCGCGGTGGGCCGGCCGCAGCGTGCCTACTGCGGCGGCCATCGGAGGGTTAACCAACGGCAAAAAGGAAGACCTTTCTCTCTCTGTCTCTCTCTCTCTCCGAACCCACTCTGCCTGTTAAAAAAAAAAAAGTGACCAACAGACACATGAGAAAATGCTGAGCATCACTACCCATCAGGGATATACAAATAAAATCACAATGAATTTCAACTCAACCCAGATATAATGACTATCACAAAAATCAAAAGGTAACAAATGTTGGAGAAAATATGAAGAAAAAGGTACCCTAATACACCGTTGGTGAGAATATAAACCTGTGCAATCATATGCAAAACTGTATTAAGAATCCTCAGAAATCTAAAAATAGCCATCAGATGCTGAGAAAGCCAAAAACACTTGTCAACATATTGGGATTTATTTACAACATTAAAAGCCAGTTGTTCTAATGTTATAGCAGAACACATCCAGGAAGAGCAAACAAATAACCAATGATATTCCTTCCGCTCTACACCCAGCTGTGGAAACATGGTTTATCCACCCATTCTCTCCCGGCTCTGAGAGTGGGCAAATGAGAAGAGCAATGAGCCCATCAATTGTTTAATATTTGCTCTTTCTGCTTGAAGGAAAATATTTGTCAATTGTAGTTTTCTCATTGAGAATATAGAATTGTCTTGCTGACTGAGACTTTACTAAAAGGTTTAGAGAAAACTTCAAGGGCAAATTTCATTCCCAACATTAATTGTATTCAGATTGGGAATCTCAAGGTCACAAAGGAACTGGACTCTTGATTTCTGGCCTGGCTTGCATGGGGCTTGGGAATTCTTATTCCCATCTATACAACAATAAGAAAAGTGAACAAACCAAAAACTTCGTTAGATTTAACAGAGACTTGATGTCATAGTATTAACTAATGACTGAAAAATGAACAGATGACAGAAAGATACAGGTACAGTGAGCCACCACACAAGAAAGCAGATTCAGCTGCCCAGAATTCTCAGAAGTTCTCAGAATTCTCCACTGGAGTGGGAAAACCTAGGCTTTGACTGATGTGTTGCAGAAGGCCCACCGTGGACAAGCACAGCATTTCACAGTGCTAGAACTGCTCTGTGACGTGCAGCTGCTGCATTTTGCATGAGTTTACTTCCCAACTGCCCCAGCGATTTCTCACAGTAAATATTGAGGAAAAATTTCTGTGTGATTTTCACAAAAGCAGGTGCAAACAGCCATTTTGGAATAGCCCGGTGTAATCTATTCTCCTTAAAAGTTCTATTTTCTCAGAGCTAAAATGGGATTTTTTTCATGCTTTTCTTTTTTTCCCAACTTTTATTTAATAAATATAAATTTCCAAAGTTTATCTTTTGGATTACAGTGCCTTTTCCCCCTTACCTCACTCCCACTCGCAACCATCCCATCTTCCACTCCCTCTCCCATCATACTCATAATCAAGATTCATTTTCAATTATCTATTTTTTGACAGGCAGAGTGGACAGTGAGAGAGACAGAGAGAAAGGTCTTCCTTTTCCGTTGGTTCACCCTCAAGGGCCGCTGTGGCTGGCACGCTGCTGCCAGTGCATCACACTGATCTGAAGCCAGGAGCCAGGTGCTTCCCCTGGTCTCCCATGTGGGTGCAGGGCCCAAGCACTTGGGCCATCCTCCACTGCCTTCCCGGGCCATAGCAAAGAGCTGGACAGGAAGAGGAGCTACCGGGACAGAATCCAGTGCCCCGACTGGGACTAGAACCTGGTGTGCCAGCACCACAGGTGGAGGATTAGCCTATTGAGCTATGGCGCCAGCCCATCTTCAATTATCTTTATATACAGAAGATCAACTTAGTATATACCAACTAAAGATTTCAACAATTTGCACCCACACAGACACTTGAGTTCGCCAACTCTGATCTTATTTAGACAAGGCCATAGTCAAAGTGGAAGTTCTCTCCTCCCTTCAGAGAAAGGTACCTCCTTGTGATGTTCTTTCTTTTTTTAAAAAAGATTTATTTTATTTATTGGAAAGAATTACAGAGAGAGGTAGAGACAGAGGTCTTCCATTCACTGGTTCACTCCCTAGATGGCCGCAACAGCTGGAGCTGCACCGATCCCAAGCAAGGAGCCAGGAGATTCTTCTGGGTCTCCCACGTGGGTTCAGGGGTCCAAGGACTTGGGCCATCTCCTACTGCTTTCCTAGGTCATAGCAGAGAGCTGGATCAGAAGAGGAGCAGCTGAGACTAGAACTGGCTCCCATATGGGATGCTGGCACCTCAGGCCAGGGAGTTAACCTGCTGCGCCACAGTGCTGGCCCCAGGGAAAGGTACCTCCTTGTGATGTTCTTTCTTAAAACTATCCACATGACCATCACTGGAAGCCTGTGCTGAGAGACACTTAGTTTAGCATTTCCTCTTTGTGGCTCACCAACTGCATGTGGCAGTGCAGTGACAGGCCAAATGGACTCCTACAAATGCTTAGCCACCCCCCCCCCAATTTGGAGCTCTCATGCACAAGTGAATATCCAAATTGGTACTGCACACCTGGGTTTTTTAGATAAATGACAGGCCAGATATTTGCAGTGGAATGTCAGATAGTAATATGCCCATTCAAAATCACCTTGCTGACATGTAGACTCTGCAGTGGCTTCCACAATATGTCAATGGCACATACACCATAGCAGCCACAACCAAGGCCATCCCTTGCACGTTTGATAGATTTCTAATGGTGTCAGCATGCACAATGACCTCCCAAATGGGAACCTTCCAAGACATGTGGAAGTCATGTGCACAGAAAAAAACACCCAACTGGGGACATCCCAAATTGAAGCCTGTACATTCAAACTGGCCTCCCTGACATCTAGATGGCACATGCACCATTGATTGCCAAGCAAGAACATTTGGAAGCTCATTGTTAGCCCCGCATGCACAGAGACCTGCCAGATATATTCCTGTGCATGTGCAGTGGCCTCCCCAGCACGTGGACCTCGCATACCATTGCAACCCCAACTGGGCACTACATCTGTTAGTTTGGTGGCTCACCAAATGCCTATTCATGTACACTGAAGTGAAGAATGAAAGCCTGTGCATGCTCAGTGGCCTACCCAACATGTGGAAGGCAAACAAATAGCTGCAAATCCAAAAGGGGACCACATATTTGCTCTTGGCAACTTCTGCTGAATCAGGCATGTGCATTGACATCTCAAGTGAGCTTCTGCAACTACTGCACCCACCCCAACATGGAGACGACACATGCATTATTATTAACATAAATGTGGACAATTCCTGCATATTTTGAGACATCCAAATGGCATTCCTAAGCACAATGGCCTGTGCGATGGCACATGTTAGGGCTCCAGGGTGGCCTGCACATGTGCCATGCCCTGCTCAATTGCAGCTTGCACATGCTTATTTGCTTTCCCAACATGTGGCAGTTCATGCATCGTTGCAAACCCACCTCTGAACCACACATGAACATTTTGTGGCTGAACAGTTGGCCCTGAATGCACACTAACCTGCCCAATGGCAATCTGCACATTTTCAGTAACCTCTCTGATGTGGGAGGTGAACGCACAGCTGAAAGCACAATTGTACAATGCCTTTGTGCATCAGTGGCTCCCAATGGACTGGACATGCCAGTGACCTACCTACCTAATGGCAGTCGGCACATGATCAGTCACCTCTCTGAGATGTGGAAATCACATGTGCAGCTGAAATCACATCTGTGGGCTAAACATATAAATTGGTTGTTCCCCAGAGACTGCACATGTACATACACTGGCCTATTCAATGGCAGCCTTGGTATGCTGACTTCTCTGACATGTGGATGGTGCATTTGCATTTGTGAACTGGATTTGGGATGGTGCATACATATTCAGTGGCTAAATGGTGGCCCAGGCATACACAGTGACCTGCCAAATTGCAGACTGTGCATACTCAGTCACCTCTCCCACATGGGGAAGGTATGTGCACAGCTGAATACAAAACTGGACTGGGCATGGGTATTTATGGCCTTTGACTAACTGAACATGCTCAGTGACCTGCCCAGTGGCCACCTGTACATGGTCACTGGCTTCCCCAACAAGTGGACATTGCATGCAGTTTTGCAAACCCAATTTGGAACAACGCACCCAGTTTTGCTGGCACAACAGTGGCCCACACTTGCACACACAGTGGCCTGCTGAATCACAGGCTGCACATGACATGTCACCTATCAGACACATTGAAAGCACCTGAGCAGATAAAAGCACAATTGCAGGGTTTGGAAATGAATTGGTAGCACCAAACTGATTGCACATACACAGTGACCTGCCCAATAGCAACTTGCATATGATAAATGACTTCCTAGCTATGTGGACTGCACTTGAGCTGTTGCACATCCAACAGAAGACAGCACATGCGTGTTTGGTGTCTCACTGAAGGCATGTGCACACACAATGCCTGTAGAATGGTAGCCTGCACATGTTCAGTGGCCTATCCAACTGGGATCATGCATGCACATTTGGTTGCTCTCTCAGTACCCGCACATGTGCAGTGACCTTCCCAATGGCCATCTGCGCATCCTCAGTAGCCTCACTGGTATCTGTAAAGTACATGCACAGCTGCAACCCATTTTAAGGAGTGTGTATGCAC
This sequence comes from Lepus europaeus, assembly GCF_033115175.1. Taxonomy (NCBI): domain Eukaryota; kingdom Metazoa; phylum Chordata; class Mammalia; order Lagomorpha; family Leporidae; genus Lepus; species Lepus europaeus. Next base: position 359,560 of record NW_026909005.1, on the reverse strand, counting down.
ATTTGGAAGTTCATAGACAGCCCAAAGATGTTCAGTGGCCTGTACCATGGCATCCTGCTCATGTTCTGTAATTGCCCACACCTACACATGGTACAGTGGCCTCCAGAACAAGTGGACAGTTCACACACCATTACAAATACAACTGAGACTAGCACATTCATGTTTGGTAAACCCTGACAGCCAAGGGATGTGCATTTACCTTCCAAATGGGACTCTGCACATTCATTGTAGCCTACCTGAGACATAGACCATAGATGTGCCATTGCAGACTGAAATAGGGTTGGCATGTGCACATTCTCGTCTCCCCGGTGGCACAAGAATATGCAGCGATATGCTCATTAGCAGCCTGTGCATGTTCATGTGCTTCCTGGTATGTGGAGAATGCATTTGGCATTGCAAACTCACATGGTGACCAAACATGCAAGTTTGGTTTCTCACCAGAGGCCCAGGCATGCACTGTAACCTGCCAATTACACACTGCACATGCTCATTTGGCATTAGTAAGGCACATGAGCAATTGAAAACATATCTTAATACTGTGCATGCACATTGTTGGCTCCCAATGGATTGCATTTGCACAGAGATATGTTCAGTGGTAGCCTGACTTTGCTCACTGGCTTCCCTGATATGTGGACTGGACTGTGCATGCACCATTACAAATGCAACTGGGGATGATACATGCATGTTTGACAGCTCACTGGCAGGCCACACCTGTTCAGTGAGCTGGCAAAATGCAACTTGAGCATGTGTAGTTGGCTACTACATGTAGATGGCAGATATGCCATTGGGAACACCAACACTTACTGCACAAGAGCATTTGGAAGCTGACCGGCAGGCCACACATGTACAGACACCTGCCATTACCGAGCCTGACCTGATCTGCCCAGTGGCTTCCCCAACATGAGAACTCTCTATACACCAATTCAAACTGATTTGTGAAATGCATATACACCTTTGGTGACTTGGTTGAATGCCTGAACATGTGTATTAACATGTGAAATGGCACTCTGAGCATGTTCAGTGGCATAAATGACATGTGGAAGATACACAAAAGGCTTCAAATCCAACATGGAAGCTCATGAGCATCTGATAGTATTCTGAGGGCCCACACATGTGCAGTGATCTGCCCAGGGTAGAGTGCTCATGATCAGTCACCTTGCTGATGTGTGGAAGGCACCAGCTGGAACCACAACTGTGGACTGTGCATGTGAATTGGTGGTGCCCAACATAGTGCATATGCACAATGACCTGACCACTGGAAGCCTGCACGTGCTCATTGGCTTCCTTGACAAGTGCACAGCACATGCACCAGTGCAAGTATCCAGCACCACAAATGTCTGCTTTGTTTAAAGGTGTTGGCTTTTTTATTTCAATCTTACATTTGCCAGGTTATGAATTGTGAAAAGGTATGAAGGCAGGTGTATTTTTGTACATATGTGTATACACACTAGGGAAAACACATTCTAATATCATTCACTGGGGCCAGCTGTGACACAGTGGGTTTAGCCACCACTTATGTTGCCCACAACCCTTATGGGCACCTCTTGGAGTTAGGGCTGCTTCACTTCGGATCCTGCTCCCTGTTAATATGATTGGGAAGGGAGAGGAAGATGGCCTAAGTGTTTGGGCCCCTGACACCCCCAGGGGAGACCAGGCTGAAGCTCCTGGTTACTCTATCAAGTCTGGCCTAACCCTGGTAGTTTAGACCATTTTGGGAGAAGCCAGAAGAGAGAGAGAGAGAGAGAGAGAGAGAGAGAGAGAGAGAGAGAGAGAATGTGTATATGTGTGCACACATGTTTCTCCCTCTCTCTGTAACTCTGCATTTCAAATAAATAAGTATTTTTAAAAGAATATCATTTACTATAGTAACCAGCAGAAGAGGGATGATGTAACAAATGGTGGGTTTTTTTGTTGTTGTTGTTGTCTTCAGTAGTAAAATTGACTGCTCTAGATAGTTTGATACTGTAGTAATGGCAGTTCCAGTGGTAATCTGGTCGACCTTGGTATCCTTGTAACTCTAGATACATGGAAACACCCATAAGATACTAATTTATTTTCTATTTTCAGGGCAAAAACAAAACTGGAAAGCAGGCCCATGTCTTTTTCTGAAAGACGGTATTTTAAAGTTTATGGTAAGTCCATACAAAAAAGTCTACAAAATAATAAGTAACTATAGAGTATTAACACCAAAAATATCATGGATAAATTTCAAAATGGGTTCACTTAAGAATCCAGAACACAGTTAAATTGCATCCTATATGATTTCATTACATAAAATTTTATAAAATTCAGGTGAGTTTTTCAAGAGGTAAAAGAGCTGTCTCTGTCTGTCCCTCTTTCCCTTCTTCCCTCCCTCCCTATATTTCTCCTTCTCTACCTGTCTTTCAAATAAAAATAAAAGAAAATATTTTAAAAATATTCTGACTCATCAAATATGTCAATGGCCTAATATCCAGTTCTGGAATTAAAATTGCTAATATGTTTACAATAAAATATTCCTGGATTATGTGAGTAGATCCAATGACTAATCACTAAGGTTTTAATTGTGAATTAGGAAATCAAACGATTTAGGCAGAGATATGAAAATGGAAGCAAAGCCAAAGCAATATAATCATCACAGTGTTTTAAATTTAATGAATGAATGAATGATTTATTTTAAAAGCAGGATAGCAGGGAGAGAGAAAGAGAGAGAGAGAGAGAGAGAGAGAGAGAAACTACTTTTCAGTTCATTCATAGAATGGTCACAACAGCCAGTCTGCCACATGGTTGACAGTGACCCAAGTAATTGGACTGTCTTCCACTTCCTTCCTAGGCACATGAGCAGGAAGCTGGATTGGAAGCAGAGCAGCCGAGACTCTAAACTGAAATCCAATATGGCAGGCTGACTTCACAAGCACTGCCAGTTAAACCTACTGTGCCACGATACTGACCCCTGTTGCTGACTTTTATGATTGAATAAAGGGACTGGGAATCAAAGACATGGAAATAAATCCCACTCAGAGCCAAAATAAAAGAATGCCACTTATTAGATGAGTTACTGAGCATTTATGTAACATGTGATTGGCACTCATCTAAATGCTGAAGGAGCAGCAAGTGTAATAAGTCCTTGTCACTGTGATTCTGGCACTGTCTTGGGAGGAATAGAAAGGACCATTGAATAAATAAATACATGAGGTAATGTTAGATGATAAGTGAGAAATATTGAATAGCAGAAGTGTAGTCTTTAAATAAGAGTTCTGTCTTCTAGCTTCACTAGTCATATGTAACTCCCAACTGCCCATGTGCAAGACTATAGGTACAAAATGAAAATATGATCATGGGTTGGAAAGAAACAATATAGAAGTGCTTAGTTCATGTATAGAATAAATAAAGGGATATCTTTATATCTTAGCCCTGAAATTTGTCCTAATGTTCATCAGCAGAGGAAATTTCTTTTTTAAGAGTAATGATTTTATAATTCATTTTTACCATCTAAGTCCTTTTAAAATTTAAATGTGCAGAGGCAAGTATTTGGATACAGTGTTTTAAGCCATGGCTTAGAATGCCTGCATACCATGTTGAAATGCCCAGAATCACGTCAGGTTCCACTTGTGATCCAGCTTCCTGTTAATTTGCCTGGGAGGCACAGATGATGGCCCAAGTAGTTGGGGTCCCTGCAATGCACCATCAAGACCAAGATGGAATTTCTGCTCCTGACTTCAGCCTCACTCAGCTCTGCCTGCTCCTGACTTCAGCCTCACTCAGCTCTGCCTGCTGCTAGTGTTTGGGGAGTGACCCACAGATGAAAGATTTCTCTTTCTATCTCTTTCTCTCTGTGTCAATCCGCATTTCAAATAAATTGACAATGCTTTAACAATAAAAAGTAAATGCACAGAAGTAAAGGTTTGATCTATCACAATCTCTTCATCTTTGTTCTTAGAACAAGGTACTTGAAATAATGAATTTTAAAAAAACAGATTTTAAAAAAATTCTGTGTGGGCAAAGCTTGTGATAAGGGATCAACTCACCAAGTAGGAATCTTACCTTCTGATTTCTCTGTACTTTCTGGATCTTGATCAGGCTCACTCTCTTCAGTACTCCATTGTTAGAAGAACAACAGGAAGCATGCTGGAAAGGTTACTGGAACTTGAAACATCAATGGTAATGGGAAAGCTTCTCTCTCTTTGCTTCATGTTTCAAAATTACTTTTGTTTTCCTTTCCATGTTCTGAAAATAGAGTCCCTCAATTATTATGAGATTGAAAATTAGAGTTTTGTCTTTATTTTGAGTCCATAAGAAAAGATACTAGGTCAGGACAAAGATTTTTGAAATATTTATTTATTTGTTTGTTTATTTTAAAGAGAGAGAGAGGGAGAGGGAGAGAGAGAGAGAGGGGGAGGGGGAGGGAGAGGAGAGGGGGAGGGAGAGAGAGAGAGAATGAGAATCTTCCTTCTGCTGATTCACTATCCAAATTGCCACAACAACCAGTTTGAGCCAAAACTAATCAAGGATCCATAAGCTCCAGCCTGGTCTCTGACAATGATGGCTGTGGTGCAAGTACTAGGACCATCTTTCTACTGCATTCCCACACACATTAGCAGAAAGGTGGACTACCAGTTGAGAAGATGAGATAACCAGTACTCTGATATGGTATAACATTGTTGCACATGGTGACTTTATCTGATGGGGCCAATGCTGTCCTCAAAGGCAAACCTTTAGTGTTGAATAAGTCATGGTTCAAATTCCCTATGTACTAGAGTTTGTCCTCTCTATATAAAATTTAACTAAAAATGAACCATAAGGAAAAAGGGGATGGGAGAGGGAGTAAGAGGTGGGATGAGAATCAGGGTGGGAGGGTGGGTATGGGAGAAAGAACCACTATATTCCAAAAGTTGTACCTATGAAAAATGCATTCATTAAATAAAAGTTAAAAAAAATTCCCTATGTACCACTTCAGCCAGTGTGTGATATCAGACATTATTTAATGCCCTTTGTCTGTTTTATCATGAATAAAGAATGCTTAAATCATGAGCTGTGGCATAGCGGGTAAAGCCACCACCTGCAGTGCCGGCATCCCATATGGGGGCCCGTTCTAGTCCTGGCTGCTCCACTTCCTACCCAGTTTTCTGCTATGGACTGGAAAAGCAGTGGAAGACGACCCTAGTCCTTGGGAACCCTGTACCCATGTGGGAGACCTAGAAGAAGCTCCTGGCTCCTGGTTTCGGATCAGCACAGCTCTGGCTGTTGCAGCCAATTGGAGAGTGAATCAGCGGATGGAAGACCTTTCTCTCTCTCTCTCTCTCTCTCTCTCTCTCTCTCTCTCTCCTCTCTCTCTCTCTCTCTCTCTCTCTCTCTCTCTGCTTCTCCTTCTCTGTGTAACTCTTTCAAATGAAATAAATAAATACTTTAAAAGAATGCTCTAATCTTATATGTCGATTTTTTTTCTGAGAATTAAATGTGATTAATATGGCGCAGCGCTTGACAAATAGCAAACCTTAAGAAGAAACAGTCAGATAATGGTAGCTGGGAGCTATTAAGGTTCTCACTGCAAGATGGCAAAGGCCGTACACACCCACCTGAAGAGGAAATGCTGTTTTACACAAAAAACTTCTGGGAGGACTACATCTTCCAGAATTCCAAAGTACTCGTGATTCACCTTCCTGGGCAGAGGTGCTACCAAATGCCCAGTGAGGGGATTTCTTCCAGGCTTTTGTACCAAAGTCATATGAATCATAACAATATTTTTATTTTTAAATTCCTGTAATGAGACAGTCATTTCATTAAGATTGCCTGAGATTAATGTACACAAGTGGTGTGTACCTGGCTCTCAGTAATGACAGGGTATTGCTTTTCTTCATTATTTGAAGAAAGAATTCTGTGGCCGGCACCACAGCTCACTAGGCTAATTCTCCGCCTTGCGGCGCCGGCACACCAGGTTCTAGTCCTGGTCGGGGCGCCGGATTCTGTCTCGGTTGCTCCTCTTCCAGGCCAGCTCTCTGCTATGGCCTGGGAGTGCAGTGGAGGATGGCCCAAGTGCTTGGACCCTGCACCCCATGGGAGACCAGGATAAGCACCTGGCTCCTGCCTTCGGATTGGCGTGGTGCGCCGGCCGCGGCAGCCATTGGAGAGTGAACCAACGGCAAAGGAAGACCTTTCTGTCTGTCTCTCTCTCACTATCCACTCTGCCTGTCAAAAAAAAAAGAAGATGGAAGATTCTCTCTCTTTCTTTGCCTTTCAGATAAAGTGAAAATAATAAATAATTAAAAAAAGAAAAAAATTCTGATTGTCTTTTGATGGATTCTGAAAGTTCATCCTACAAAATATTGCATTGACAAAAGTGCTTAAAACATGCCAGTTTGCTTTCATTCCTCCTTGGCATTGCTTAATAAGATTTGTTTAAGTCACCCATACATTGTGAGTCCTCAAATGCACACATAAATCTCATATATCAACAGAAGAAGCCAAAGGCATGCTTCAAGTGCTTTACACTTACCAAGATGCCACTGAAGAGAAAACAGAACTGAAAGAAAGGAGGAAATAATTCCTGTGTTTCAACAAATATTGCTGTTGGCTATATGGTGGGATGTATCATTGATGGTATGGACAGGCTTTGAAAACTATTTGATTAAATAAACTATGTCACTTGCATGGCTTATGCAGTTCCATATTTAGGTAGCATCTCTGAGGTGCAAAGTTCAGCATCCACATTCACTTCAATGATCTGACCTTTAAAGAGAAGTTATAAGACTGTGGTAAGTGAGAAAATTTTGGATATTCCTCAATTTTTTTAAAAAAGATTTATTTATTCATTTGATAGGCAGAACCACAGGAAGGCAGGGCAGAGAAAGAGAGAGAGAGGTCTTCTATCTGCTGGCTCATTCCCCTGATGGCTGCAATGTCCACTGCACCAATCCAAAGCCAGGATTCAGGAGCTTCTTCCAGGTTTTCCTTGCGGGTGCAGAGGCCGAGGGACTTGAGCCACCTCCACTGCTTTTCCAGGTATAGCAGAGAACTGGATCAGAAGTGGAGCAGCTGGGACTTGAGCCAGCTCCCATATGGGGTCCTGGCACTGCAGGTGACAGCTTTACTCACTAGGCCACAATGGCAGCCCTGAATATTCCCCTTTGAACTTTCAACCCTTCAAGGGCTATGTCAGTATAAATTCATGCAGTGAAAAAAGTTCTCCTTAGAAAAGTGATATGTGTAGGGATACTGAGTTTAATTGAATCACATAAATAGACAATTTCTTCATAAAGAGGCTGGGGCTACAAACTATGTATGAGAGTATACATGAATATTCTAATTTGTATAGTAGTCAACACTGGTGTCTTGAGACACAGATAGACCAAGATCAAATAAAATACAGTAATAATGTAGTTTTCTCATTCTATAATCCTCTGGAATTCACTAGGTATCTTAGAACCTATAAGCTCAAATCTGGAAAATTCAAGTAGAGCCTAAATTATGATAGAAATAAATAAATTGAAACAATTGACTTGTTTTTGAGACAATTGAAATTGGCTTAAAATTATTAAGATATGTTTTTGAGCTTGGACCATTATGTGGGCAGCATATTGTTGCTGGTTTCAAAACATTTCCACTTTTCTCCAAATGAGAAAGTACCAAAGGAGAGAAACTGAATTTTGTTTGCATTCAAATGTCTTGTCAATTGATTAAGAGCCAGAACTTCAGTTGCAATTTCCTTTGTAATGCACGTAAGCACTGACACACATTTTGTAGCATGCACACATTCTCTAGTTGTTCTTCCAGTTTTCTTGAGTACAGTCTTAAGATATAACCCTGTGTTTTTTTTATACAAGGCTATATCACTTCAAAGACCAAAACTAGCAAAACAGAAGAGACAATGAAAAACAAGCTACATGAAGTCTAATTTTAAAGTAAATGCTGGGGTCGGCTCCATTGTGCAGTAGGTTAATGCTCCGCCTGCAGTGCCAGCATCCCATATGGGAGCCGTTCCTAGTCGTAGCTGTTCCTTTTCTGATCCAGCTCTCTTCTGTGACCTGAGAAAGCAGTAGAAGATATCCCAAGTCCTTGGGCCCCTGCAGCCACATGGGAGATTGGGAGGAAACACCTGGATCCTTGCTTTGGATGGGCACAGCTCCAACAATTGCAGCCATTTTGGGAGTGAACCAGTGGAAGGAAGACCTTTCTCTTTGTCTCTCTCACTTTCTATAATGCTACCTTTCAAATAAATAAATAAAATCTTTTTTAAAAAAGTAACTGCTGATGTTCGTTCTATTCCTCCTCTGTGCTATTAGTCCCTTACCATAACTTCTCTATTCCCCCAAAATAATTTAATGATTTCTTACTGCCTTTTGACAATCGAATTTTTTCTTAGTGTGAATCCCATTGAGATCTTCCACCCTTCAAAATCATGTTCCAGTTAGGCCTCTTCTATTTTTTTAATTCCTCACTACTCAGTTGGATCTACATAGACAATAGGAAAGCAATCTAATTGTGTTAAAAAACTGAAGCAAAGAATTTCTTTTTCCCCCCACAGGCAGAGTTAGACAGTGAGAGAGAGAGACAGAGAGAAAGGTCTTCCTTTTCCATTGGTTCACCCCCCAAGTGGCCGCAATGGCCAGCACACTGAGGCCAGGGCGCTGCACCAATCCGAATCCAGGAGCCATGTGCTTCCTCCTGGTCTTCCATGCGGATGCAGGGCCCACGGATGTGGGCCATCCTCCACTGCACTTCCGGGCCACAGTAGAGAGCTGGACTGGAAGAGGAGCAACCGGGACAGAACTGGTGCCCCAACTGGGGCTAGAACCTGGGGTGCCGGCACTGCTGGTGGAGGATTAGCCTAGAGAGTTGTGGCGCTGGCGCAAAGAACTTCTAATATAACACTTTCCCTTTACCCCATCTCAATAGCCTTTCAAACACATTCATGTTTTAATCTTAATGAGGCTGACAGTACAAAAATCACAGACACGGGGCCTGCTGTCCTGCAGCGGGTTAAAGCCCAGGCCTGCCATGCTGGCATCCCATATGGGTCAAGTCCCAGCTGCTCCACTTCTGATCCAGCTCCCTGCTAATGTGCTGGGGAGGCAGGGGAGGATGGCCCAAGTCCTTGGGCTCCTATACCCATGTGGCTGACCTGAGGACACTCCTGATCAGCTTCGGATCAGCTCGGTTCTGGTCATTCTGACCATTTGGTGGTGAAGCACCTGATGGAAGGCTGTCTTTTCTCTGTCTTTACCTCTCTCTATAATTCTGTAACTTTTTTCTTTTTCTTTTTTATCTTTTATTTAATGAATATAAATTTCCAAAGTACAGCTTATGGGTTACAATGGCTTCCCCCCTCCCATAACTTCCCTCCCACACACAACCCTCTCCTTTCCCGCTTGCTCTCCCCTTCCATTCACATCAAGATTCATTTTCAATTCTCTTTATATACAGAAGATCAGTTTAGTATATATATAAAGATTTCAACAGTTTTCCCTCTCATAGCAACACAAAGTGAAAAAATACTGTTGGAGTACTAGTTATAGCATTAAATAACAGTGTACAGCACATTAATGACAGAGATCCTACATGATATTTTTTTAAAAAATTGATTAATTTTCTATGTAATTTCCAATTTAACACCAAGTTTTTTTTCATTTTCAATTATCTTTATATACAGAAGATCGATTCAGTATATACTAAGTAAAGATTTCAGCAGTTTGCACCCACACAGAAACACAAAGTGTAAAAATACGGTTTCAGTACTAGCTATATCATTACTTCACATTGGACAACCTATTAAGGACAGATCCCACATGGGATGTAAGTACACAGTGACTCCTGTTGTTGATTTAACAAATTGACACTCTTGTTTATGGCATCAGTAATCTCCCTAGGCTCTAGTCATGAGTTGCCGAGGCTATGGAAGCCTTTAGGGTTCGCCGACTTCGATCCTATTCCGACAGGGTCATAGTCAAAGTGGAAGTTCTCTCCTCCCTTCAGAGAAAGGTACCTCCTACCTTGATGGCCCCGTTCCTTCCACTGGGATCACACTCGCTGAGATCCTTCATTTAGGTCTTCTTCTTCTTCTTCTTCTTCTTCTTCTTCTTCTTCTTCTTCTTCTTCTTCTTCTTCTTCTTCTTCTTCTTCTTCTTCTTCTTCTTCTTCTCCCTCTTCTTCCTCTTCTTCTTCCTCTTCTTCTTCCTCCTCCTCCTCCTCCTCCTCCTTTTTCTTCTTTTCCAGAGTGTCTTGACTTTCCAAGCCTAAAATTCTGTAGCTTTTTTCAAATAAAATAAATATTTTTTTAAATCACAGGAATAACACATTTAGAAAGAGTCTTCTTTTAAAGCAGTGATTTTCACACATTTTTAGCTCAAAAACATTTTCTTCAAACAAAATATAGATGTCAAATGTATGAAACAGACTGAAACAGATATCTATTATAGATACAATGCCAGAAGGATGTGATTTTCTTTTATTTAAAGATTTAGTTATTTATTTGAAAGTCAGAGTTATGCAGAGAGAGGAGAAGAAGAGAGAGAGAGAATGAGAGGTCCTCCACCCGATGGTTCACTCCCCAACTGGCCGCAACGGCTGGAGCTGCGCCGATCTGAAGCCTGGAGCCTCCTTTAGGTCTCCACATGGGTGCAGGGGCCCAAAGACTTGGGCCGTCCTCCACTGCTTTCCCAGTACACAGCAGAGAGCTGGATCGGAAGTGGAGCAGTCAGGACTAGAACCAGCGCCCATATGGGATGCCAGCACTTCAGGCCAGGGCATTAACCCACTGTGCCAAAGAGCCGGCCCCAGGATGTGATTTTCAGCACCTGCTTCTGAGGCTGAGATTGGAAAACCAGAGAAGTTTATCATACATTTCAACATCCTTTCAACTTTATTTAGGGAGAAGAAAAATAACAATTCTTTTAGACTTGAACATTCACCACCAATATCTTTTGACCCTTTCTCAGAAGGAATTGAAGGCCACACAGGTTTTGCTCAGCTACAATTTTTTAAACTGATTCCTAGATGACCTCAATTTAATAATTATCCTACCATATAAAAGGGGAAGATGCCACTACTATTCAGGAATATTATACTATTAAATTATTCTCAGAATCTACTCATAGGAAGGATAATTGAAAATTTTATTTAATAGTGAAATAAATTCTATTTTAATAGAGCTTCATTAAATGAATTCAAAACTCCAACTTAAAAAATTTTCAGTTCATTGATTTTTGTGACATCTTCGTTTCATCAATGACAAATAGATTTCTTTTATCAGTAGTACAAATTTGGAGGACAGAGACCACAGATACACAAAGGTTGTGAGTGTGCAATTTTCTAGAAGATTGGCATGCTTTTATCAACCAAAAGTTGTGATTGGCAACAATCTTTTCAAGCTGAAAGTTGTTAAAAGTGTTGCACATTTAAAAAATAATAGCAATACTCTCATGGGCTTTTTAGCCAGATCCAAATGCCATAAGGGCTGATTCTGAAGCCAGAATGCTATTTAGGGCATCTGCCATTCTATGAGTCTGCTGTGTATCTTGCTTCCTGTGTTGGATAGTTCTCTACCTTTTAATTCTATCAGCTATTATTAGCAGACACTAGTCTTGTTTATATGATCCCTATGACATTGAATCCTATCAATTGATCAATTATGAACTGAAACTGATCACTTTGACTAGAAAGATGGCATTGGTACATGCCATCTTGATGGGGAAATAAAAGGTTAGCTCTTTAGATTATTTGCCAAAACATAATGGAATAGATAATCTTTGTTCATTTTAGATGAAGCATCCTAAAAGTCATTATACATTTTTGCATGCAATTTAAGTTCATTTATTCAGGTTTTAGTTTCTGTGGAAACATTTTAAGTCCATTCACATTAAAAATCATATTCTAGACCATAAAAAGTAATAAAATAATAAAAATACTAGACAAAATACAATGAAATTACTATAAGCAAAGTTTTACTCTAAAATGTTTTCATATTTTTCCATTCAACTCTTATTATAACCCAACATTGTAATAACGTTATACTTTCCATTTTCTCAATGAGGACCTTGAGGCACAAAAATTATTTAGAATTATTTTGGAACTTATTTGTAGCCAGATTGTATGAGAACAAGGATAAACACCTGTACAGTGTAGCATTGTGACTTCTGCTTTTAACCTCCATTAACATATTGTCTCATGAAAACACAGATTAACATGTGTGTTTATCAAATGCTTCCTCTGCATCTATTGAGATAACATATGATTTTTGTTCTTCAATTTGTTAATGTGATGTATGACATTGATTTGTGAACTACCGCTGCATACAGGGGATAAATCCCATTTGGTCTAGGTGAATGAGCTTTCTGATGTATTGTTGGATTCGATTGACTAGCATTTTTTTTAAAGGGAAAGGGTTTATTGGGGAACACCCTACAGACCAGAGTGAAGGAGCAGTGAAGGAAAAAGAGGAGACTGTAAGAGAGAGATAGAGAGGAGGGAGAAGAAAGATGAGAGGAGGAGAGAAGCCAAGAGAGGCCAAGAGAGCTGGAAGCAGAGCCAAGAGAGCATGTGTTCAGGAACAGGCCCTTTTATTTTATTTTTTTTTTATTTTTTTAGACTTATTCAGCTCTATATTTTTTATCTTTTATTTAATGAATATAAATTTCCAAAGTACAGCTTATGGATTACAATGGATTCCCCCCTCCCATAACTTCCCTCCCACTCACAACCCTCCCCTTTCCTGCTCCCTTTCCCCTTCCATTCACATCAAGATTCATTTTCAATTCTCTTTATATACAGAAGATCAGTTTAGTATATATTAGGTAAAGATTTCAACAGTTCGCCCCCATATAGCAATGCAAAGTGAAAAAAAATACTGTTGGAGTACTAGTTATAGCATTAAATAACAGTGTACAGCACATTAAAGACAGAGATCCTACATAATATATATTTTTTTAAATTGATTAATTTTCTATGTAATTTCCAATTAACCCCAAGTTGTTTTTTTTCATTTCAATTATCTTTATATACAGAAGATCGATTCAGTATATACTAAGTAAAGGTTTCTTCAGTTTTCAGCCACACAGAAACACAAAGTGTAAAAAAAAGGTTTCAGTACTAGCTGTATCATTACTTCACATTGGACAACCTATTAAGGACAGATCCCACATGGGATGTAAGTACACAGTGACTCCTGTTGTTGATTTAACAAATTGACACTCTTGTTTATGGCATCAGTAATCTCCCTAGGCTCTAGTCATGAGTTGCCGAGGCTATGGAAGCCTTTAGGGTTCGCCGACTTTGATCTTGTTCTGACAGGGTCATAGTCAAAGTGGAAGTTCTCTCCTCCCTTCAGAGAAAGGTACCTCCTTCTTTGATGGCCCTGTTCCTTCCACTGGGATCACACTCGCTGAGATCTTTCATTTGGGTTTTCTTTTTTTTTCCAGAGTGTCTTGGCTTTCCATAGGCTCTTCAGCCAGATCCGAATGCCTTAAGGGCTGATTCTGAGGCCAGAGTGCTATTTAGGACATCTGCCATTCTATGAGTCTGCTGTGGCTCCCACTTCCCATATTGGATCTTTCTCTCCCTTTTTGATTTTATCAGTTAGTATTAGCAGACATTAGTCTTGTTTGTGTGATTCCTTTGACTCTTAGACCTATCAGTGTGACCAATTGTGAACTGAAATTGATCACTTGGACTAGTGAGATGGCATTGGTACATGCCACCTTGATGGGATTGTATTGGAACCCCCTGACCCATTTCTAACTCCATCATTTGGGGCAAGTCTGATTGAGCATGTCCCAAATTGTACATCTCCTCTCTCTCTTTTTCTCATTCTTATATTTAACCGGGATCACTTTTCAGTTAAAATTTAAACACCTAAGAATAATTGTGTGTGAATTACAGAGTTCAACCACTAGTACTAGAACAACAAGAACAACAACAAAATACTAAAAAGGGTAAAGTATTACATTGTACATCAACAGTCAGGACAAGAGCTGATCAGATCATTGTTTCTTATAGTGTCCATTTCACTTCCACAGGTTTCCCCTTTGGTGCTCAGTTAGTTGTCGCCGATCTGATCAGGGAAAACAAATGATATTTGTCTCTTTGGGACTGGCTTAATTCACTCAGCATGATGTTTTCCAGATTCCTCCATCTTGTTGCAAATGACCGGGTTTCATTGTTTTTGACTGCTGTATAGTATTCTATAGAGTACATGTCCCATAATTTCTTTATCCAGTCTACTGTTGATGGGCATTTGGGTTGTTTCCAGGTCTTAGCTATTGTGAATTGAGCTGCAATAAACATTAATGTGCAGATGGCTTTTTTGTTTGCCAATTTAATTTCCTTTGGGTAAATTCCAAGGAGTGGGATGGCTGGTTTGAATGGTAGTGTTAGATTCAGGTTTCTGAGGAATCTCCAGACTGACTTCCATAGTGGCTTGACTAGTTTGCATTCCCACCAACAGTGGGTTAGAGTCCCTTTTCCCCCACATCCTCTCTAGTATCTATTTTTGGTAGATTTCTGAACGTGAGCCATTCTCACCGGGGTGAGGTGAAACCTCATTGTGGTTTTGATTTGCATTTCCTTGATTGCTAGTGATCTTGAACATTTTTTCATGTGTCTGTTGGCAATTTGGATTTCCTCTTTCGAAAGATGTCTGTTGAGGTCTTTGGCCCATCTCTTAAGTGGCTTGTTTGTTTTGATGTTGTAGAGTTTCTTGATTTCTTTGTAGATTCTGGTTATCAACCCTTTATCTGTTGCGTAGTGTGCAAATATTTTTTCCCATTCTGTCGGTTTCCTATTCACTTTCTTGACTGTTTCTTTTGCAGTACAGATACTTCTCAGTTTGATGGAATCCCAAATGTTAATTTTGGTGTTGACTGCCTGTGCTCCTGGGGTCTTTTCCAAGAAGTCTTTGCCTGTACCTATATCTTGCAGGGTTTCTCCAATGCTCTCTAATAATTTGATGGTTTCGGGTCATAGATTTAAATCTTTAATCCATGTTGAGTGAATTTTTGTGTAAGGTGGAAGGTAGGGAACTTGCTTCATGTTTCTGCACATGGAAATCCAATTTTCCCAGCACCATTTTTTGAATAGGCTGTCCTTATTCCAGGGATTGGTTTTGGATCCTTGATCAAATATAAGTTGGCTGTAGATGTTTGGATTGATTTCTGGTGTTTCTATTCTGTTCCATTGGTCTATCCATCTGTTTCTGTACCAGTACCATGCTGTTTTGATAAGAACTGCCCTGTAGTATGTCCTGAAATCTGGTATTGTGATGCCTTCCAGCTTTGTTTTTTGTTGTACAAGATTGCTTTAGCTATTCGAGGTCTTCTGTGTCTCCATATGGATTTCAGCATCATTTTTTCCAGATCTGAGAAGAATGTCTTTGGTATCTTGATTGGTATTGCATTGAATGTATAAATTGCTTTTGGGAGAATAGACATTTTGATGATATTGATTCTTCCAATCCATGAGCATGGAAGATTTCTCCATTTTTTGGTATCCTCTTCTATTTCTTTAAGGTTCTGTAATTTTCATCGTAGAGATATTTAACGTCCTTGGTTAAGTTTATTCCATGGTATTTGATTGTTTTTGTAGCTATTGTGAATGGGATTGATCTTAGAAGTTCTTCCTCAGCCATGGCATTGCCTGTGTATACAATGGCTTTTGATTTTTGTGCATTGATTTTATATCCTGCTACTTTGCCAAACTCTTCTATGAGTTCCAATAGTCTCTTAGTAGAGTTCTTTGGGTCCCCTAAATACAGAATCATATCATCTGCAAAGAGGGATAGTTTAAGTTCTTCCTTCCCAATTTGTATCCCTTTAATTTCTTTTTCTTGCCTAATAGCTCTGGCTAAGACTTCCAGAACTATATTGAAGAGCAGTGGTGAGAGTGGGCATCCCTGTCTGGTACCAGATCTCAGTGGAAATGCTTCTAACTTTTCCCCATTCAATAGGATACAGGCCGTGGGCTTTTCATAAATTGCTTTGATTGTATTGAGGAATGTTCCTTCTATACCCAGTTTTCTTAGGGTTTTCATCATGAAACGGTGTTGTATTTTATCAAATGCTTTCTCTGCATCTTTTGAGACTGCTTTTGTTGTGTCCATTAGGTTTTGGTATGTTGGGCTGTTATCCTCATTTACTTCCAGAAAATTTTTGATTTCTCTTTTAATTTCTTCTGTGACCCATTGTTCATTCAGGAGCATGTTGTTCAATCTCCATGTGTTTGCATATGCTCTAGGGATTCCCGAGTTGCTAATTTCCAATTTCATTCCCCTATGGTCTGAGAAGTTGCATGGTATGATTCTAATTCTTTTGAATTTGCTGAGACTTGCTTTATGGCCTAGTATATTGTCAATCCTAGAGACGGTTCCATGTACTGCTGAGAAGAATGTAAATTCTTTATGTGTAGGATGAAAAGTTCTGTAGATATCTGTTAGATCCATTTGGGCTATAGTGTCATTTAAATCTACTGTCTCCTTGTTGATCTTCTGTCCTGTTGATCTGTCCATCTCTGAGAGTGGAGTATTGAAGTCCCCCAGTACTATTGTATTGGGATCTAAGTCTCCCTTTAAGTTCCTTAACAAGTCTTATAAAATAAACCGGTGCCCTGTAATTAGGTGCATATACATTGATAATCGTTAAATCTTCCTGTTGAATGGATCCCTTAATCATTATATAGTGCCCCTCTTTGTCTCTCCTAACAGTTTTTGTGGTATAATTTATGTTATCTGATATTAAGATGGCTACGCCTGCTCTTTTTTCATTTCTGTTGGCATAGTATATCTTTTTCCAACCTTTCACTTTCAGTCTGTATGCATCATTGTTGGAAAGATGTGTTTCTTGTAAGCAGCAAAAAGATGGGTTTTGTTCTTTAACCCACTCAGCCAATCGGTGTCTTTTAACTGGACAGTTCAGGCCATTAACATTCAATGTGACTATTGAGAAGGAGTATCTTTGCCCTGCCATTTGCCAAAGATATTTTCTAATATATGCTTTGAGCTTCCTGTGATCTTTTGCTGTGAGGTTTCCTTCCTTTACGTTCTTTCATATTGGTGACCGTGTTTCTGTGTTTCTGTGTGTAACACATCTTTAAGCATCTTTTGCAGGGCTGGACGAGTGGTGACAAATTCTTTCAATTTCTGTTTGCTGTGAAAGGTCTTAATTTCACCTTCATTCACAAATGAGAGCTTTGCAGGATATAATATTCTGGGCTGGCAGTTTTTCTCTCTCAGTACCTGGGCTCGTCATTCCCTCCTAGCTTGTAGGGTTTCTGGTGAGAAGTCAGCTGTGAGTCTAATTGGAGATCCTCTGAGAGTGGTCTGATATTTCTCTCTTGCGCATTTTAGGATCTTTTCTTTGTGTTTCACTGTGGTGAGTTTGATTACGACGTGTCGTGGTGAGGATCTCTTTTGGTCATGTTTATTAGGGGTTCTATGAGCTTCCTATACTAAGATGCCTCTGTCCTTCTCCAAACCTAGGAAATTTTCTGCTAGTATCTCACTAAAAAGGCCTTCTAATCCTTTCTCCCTCTCCATGCCTTCAGGAACTCCTAGAACCCGAATGTTGGTTTTTTTAATAGTATCCTGTAGATTCCTGACAATATTTTTTAGATTTCTGATTTCCTCTTCTTTTCTTTGGTTTGCCTGTTTCCTTTCCTTTTCTCTGTCTTCTAAGTCCGATATTCTCTCTTCTGCTTCACCCATTCTGTTTTTAAGGCTCTCTAATGTGTTTGTCATTTGATCTATTGAGTTCTTCATTTCATCATGGTTTCTCGTCACTATCACAGTTTCTTGTTCTACTAGTTGTTTCATTTCATTTTGATTCCTCCTTAATATTTCATTTTCTTTTTTTTTTCTTTTAGGCACTTTTTATTTTCCAAAAAAATTGTCGTTAATATATAAACATCTCATTCTCTCAAAAAATTCTACAACTATACAGCTGTTTGCTCCATTATTTGCATAGGAAATGACCACAATACAAAAATAAGAGGGAAAAAGAAGCAAAACAGCAACCAATTTATGCTTTTTATGTAGGTAATGTTTCCACGTATAAACATTTTGAAGCCTCTTACAAAATTATTTACACCGTTTGTCATCTATTTACACATTTTAAGAGCAACTCTTCTAACAAACAAAACTATAATTTATCAAGTTATGAAAATTGTTTTCTAAAAAAACGTACTATATTACCACAAAATAAATAAAGATAAACAATATTTTTAAAACAAAATTAAATTTTCATTTCAATTAAGACCCCTTTTGGCATTTTGCTTATGGATTCTGCCCTTTGGTTAACAGCATCAGCATCACATTACTGTTTTATATTGCATATATGTAGCACTCGCTGCCTTACGTTTTCAACATAGCATTTCTATTTAAAGGCAGACACTGAGTCAGTATTAACAGATTAACTAAACTGCACTGTAATTTAGATTAAATTACTGTGTCTCACTGTATATTACATGCAAAACCCACATAAATTGTCATTTATCCGACAGTACTGAACGAGCAAACATCTCAGTATAAGAAAACGTCATCAATTCAACATTGCCATATGTGAAAACTACAGTCCTTCTTAAAAACGATACTGTTTAGCTTATTGTAAGAGGTTTAACTTTCATATATTGTAACTATCTTTAAGCTCTTCAGTTTACAATTCATATAAAACGTCTTTTTTATTTAAAATAAACACTCCTATTTTAATCAGTGCATGAAATTTGCTTTTAAAGTTCATTTGAATGATTATTATTCCTTCCCCTTAAAGAAATGAATTTGGTGATGTTGAAAGGTATCTTACCACAAATTCTGTGAATGTACTCATGGTTATTTTCAAAAAGAAATATGATTTTTCCCCCCAAAAGAATCCTAAAAAACTTGTAATAAACCTATAAAGCTGATTTGCATATTTACAAAATCTTGAATAGCAAATATAGGCAACTCATATATAAAAAAAACCCAAAACACATTTGTTCAATGGCTATTATTTGTGAATTGCCAGGTACTGCTGCGCACCTATCGGGAATCATCTATCCTCAAAAAACCTACTCGACGTCAAGTAAAATCTTGACACACACAGTCTATGCATCCTTCTTCCGGCGCCTGCCAGCTGACTTGTTCACCAAACACTGTCCCGTTAAGTGACGGCGCCCCCGCCCCGCCCGCATGCGGCTGCCTGTCAGGAGATGAAGCCGGCCCGAGGAAAGCCATGGACGTGACAGCGAGCATTCCGGATTCTGACAACGACCAAACACTTTGGTATTCATACAATGTATTCCCTGTTTTCTCAAATATACAAAATATACATTTCCAGTTTTTTGTTTTGTTTTCTTATTTTATAGGAACAGGTTAAGTTTGTAGCGGATAAGGTGGCCAGAAGGGCTGCGGAGCGTGGGGCGGCTGGCGGCGGCGCTCAGTTCTGGCGCCGCTTCATGTGCAGGGCCAGGTGGTCCGAGCGTGAGAAGCTGCGGTTGCACACGCCGCACTGGAAGGGCTTGGCGCCTGTGTGCTTCCGGTAGTGGCGAGTCAGCTCGTCGGAGCGCGCGAACCTCCAGTCGCAGCCTTCCCAGGTGCACTTGTACGGCTTCTCACCAGTATGAGTCCTCAGGTGAGCTTTTAAATGAGAAGACTTTGTATAAACTTTTGTGCAGCCAGGATAATCGCAGTAGTGGATGCGGTGTTTCTCCAGGTCGGGGTTACTCCTTCTATTGTATCTGACAGGTTGGATGTTTTGCGAATTGACTGGCAGGGTGGCAGGTACATTTGGATTGTGAATTGCAAGCTTGGAAGCAATGGTAGCAGCATAGGATGGCGGTGGGGTTAAATTCTGGAGCATCTCTGCTTGTCTATCAGGACTTCCAGGCTCTGAGCTCGGTGGTGATGGGGGAAAGTAAGTGGCCTGTTGTGGCAGAAACTGACTTGGCATTGTGTATGTGCAAGGGGGCATGCCCTGGAATTGTTTCATTGCAGTCTGTGGAACGGCAGAGGTGTGTGTGTTCAGGCCTGCCATGGCGGCTGACATAGAAACATTGATAGTGTCCATCACTGCGGTCTGGTTTGTAGAACTGGGCATATCTAGATCCGGTGTGTTCAGCAGCTGGTATAGGTGGCCCTGCTGGGGAGGGACAGAAAGATGAAGATCTGGTGTAGGAAGTTCTTGTTTGATGAAGATATTGTTCACCTCTGGAGCTTCGGCCTGGGGGGAGCTGAAAATACTGGTGAACTCGGGGAGGGCCTGGGTCGGGGCCGGAGGAGGGGCGGTCGTTTCACTCTGGTGGCTGAAAATGGTAACAGGCTCTGTCTTGATGTGTGTTACGCACGGTCTCTGGGACTTGTAGAGGCCAGTTCTCAGGTGAGTGATGTCAGGGAGAAAGACGTTCATGTTGATACTGTAAGGCAGCCCTTCACTGTCAGTGAAGAACTGGTCTACCACTGAGGCACTGTCTCGTCTATACTTTTTATGCTCTGGAATTATGGGAACTGGAGGAAGCTGAGGTGTCAGATACTTTTCCATTTCACATCTTGTCTGGACCAGCTCCTCCGGGGGCAGCCGCGGGCCCGCGGCGGGTGGCGGCGGCGGCGGCGCAGGCTGCGCCTGCGGGTGGTGGTGCGAATGCTTCAGCTCCTCGCCGGGGAAGAGCGCCACATCGCGGGCCGGGTTCGCGGCGCCCAGCACCGGCTTGAGCCGAGCGAACACGGGCTAGTCCTGCGGGGCCGGCGGCTGAGGCACGGGTCCCAGGCGGGCGCTCATGGTCAGCACCCGCGTCGCCATGGGCACTCGGGGGGCGGCTCCGGGCGCGGGGCGCGGGGTCGAGCGCGCTTCCCACCTCGCCCTCGCTGGCTCGGGCTGGCGAGCTCGGCGCGGGGCCGCGGACACGGGAGGGGAGGTTCCGCGGGGACCCCCCTCAGCCAACAGCAGGCAGTTTTCGAAGGCGCGCACGAAAAGCCAAACTCTTCCGCTCCGCCACGCTTAAACGCCAACGTCCTCCGGGCGGCCACTTTCTCCCGCCCCGCCCCACCGCGCTCTCTCGCTTGCTGGAGCCCGCTCCCGCCACAGCCGACCTCCGTGAGCGAGCTACGAGCGCGCGTACCTGCCCCGCAACTCTAATATTTCATTTTCATGAGAGAGATTTTCTATCTTGTCCATTAAGGATTTCTGTAGTTCAAGAATTTGTTTTTGAGAACTTCTTAATGTTCTTATCAACTTTTTGAGATCTGCTTCTTGCATTTCCTCTAACTCTTCATCTTCATAATCTTGAATTGAGGTGTCTTGTTCATTTGGTATCATAGTGACTTCCTTGCTCTCGTTACCTCGGTTTCTGTGTTTGTTGTTTGGCATTTTGGAGATAATTTATGGTTTTTTGTTGTGGTGTTTTTTTCTTGTTATACTATGTCTCTAGATTAAGTGGGCTGTCTGCTTTGATGGATCCCTAGAGGCTGTGATGGGTGTGGCCATAGAGCTCTGTTTGATTCTTCAGGTTTAAGGGTGTGCCAACGGTGACTCATCCAGATTGTTCTCTCCCTTGCTCGCTCTCTCTCTCTTTTATTTTTCTTTTTGGACTCAGTTGGGAAGTAATTCCGCACAGCTGAGTGGAATGAGGGTAGTTGAAATCTATCCTCTGTGGGTATTCATTTGATCTACCCCTGGGACCACACAAAGTGTTTATGCAGCCCTCAATGTGTTCTCAAATTTCTCCACAGTCCGAAGGTTACCGAGTTTGTGTACTTGGTGAGTTCGCTCACCCCCCCCCCTCGGATTTTCACAGTCTCAGACCGTTAGCTCCACTTACTTTCACTAGATTCTAACCTCCTGTTATTTCTCCCGACCAGAGTCAAGTTTTTCTGCTTGGCTACTCGAAGTTGCCGCTTTACATATGTAAAATGGCGCCTGCTCTTTGTATTTCTCAGCTTTGTAAGGTGAGTGGAGAGAGAGGATAGTGTCCGTGCCGGTTCCCCTGATGTATTTGTTTTTTTTTTCTTTCCTCCAGTCAGCCTGGTGAACTTTCCCCAGTGGGCCTCACGCCTCGTTCTGCCTTTCCCCACCAATGTCTCGGGTTTCTGAGGTTTTTGTCTTACCTCCTGTTCCCACGCTGGCGAGATTCTGTGGCTCAGCTCCCGCGGCTGGGCTTACACGCAGTAGGCTCCCCGTAGGTCCTCTGTGTCACATCCACTAGATCAGGAAGCGTTTCCTCTGCAGTTTTTTTCTTGAATCTTTTACTGAGGCTACAGTAATTCCACTTTTATTAAACTAGCTTTTCCCGGACTATCGGTGTGTGCCCTCTCTATCCGCCATCTTGGCTCCGCCCAACTTCTATATTTTTGTTTCCCTTGCAATAAAGCAGATAAGTGTTTGCCATAAAGAACAATGAGTTTGAAATCTGTGTAGAGGACATGGGGTTGGCGTCTTTCCCTTAAGAGAGAAAGAAGTTTAATCATTTTCCCAGAAGTGTGAACTTAAGCAGAGCATGGTAACTATAATGAAGATATCTGCTCCATATGGTTCTTTTCTACTAAGAGTTGACAGTGCTTTCAGACTTTATACCATTCATTAGGAAACCATTCTTGGGGTTAAGTAGAATTCAGTCAGAGAGAAGTTGCTAGTTTACTGTTTTACTGGGAAACAGACTGAAATATCCTCTGTGTGTAAGTCAGCATCTACTTGGTGCATACTTCCACCATAACTTACATTACACATGGGAAGGAACGGTTTGTATATTATTATTATCTTTAAAAATAGCAAACAGCTTTCAAAAGGTAACTGATTGCCAGAAAAGACTTGCGCTTTGATTTCTTTATAAATGAAAGTATTTATGGTGCTTTACTTCCAGTAGTAAAGTGGGAACCCAGAGAAATTTGGAACTATCATCCCTGCATGTGGCAAACTGGAGTGTGCTTACCCTTTGAGAGCTACCTATAATCATCATATGTAAAGTCACATTAAATACACAAAATAAGGCACAGGCCAACTGGAGTGACTGCCCCAGTTGAAGATATTACCATACTTAAATAAAGAACATGCAAGTTTAAAAGAAAAGAGTGAACAGAAAGAAACACTGTTTACCAAGATCCAAGCAAACGACTCATGATTGAAAAGTATAATTGGTCAATACATTGTGAATGTTTTTTAAAGATTTATTTATTTGAAACACAGAGTTACAGAGAGGAGGAGAGGGAGAGGGAGAGGGAGAGGGAGAGGGAGAGGGAGAGGGAGAGGGAGAGGGAGAGGGAGAGGGAGAGAGAGAGAGAGAGAGAGAGAGAGAGAGAGAGAGAGAGGTCTTCCATCTACTGGTTCACTCGCCAACTGGTTGCAACTGCTGGAGCTGCATCTATTTGAAGCCAGGAGCCAGGTGCTTATTCTGAGTCTCCAAACCAGGTGCAAGGGCTCAAGGACTTGAGCCATCTTCCACTGCTTTCCCAGGCCATAGCAGAGAGCTGGATTGGAAGTGGAGCAGCTAGGACTTGAACTGGTGCCTATATGGAGTGTCGGCACTGCAGGTGGAGTGTCTACCCACTACGCCATAACACTGACCCCCATTGCAAATGTTTGATTCCCAAGAGCAAAGCAGTTATCAGAGAAGACATTTTCCTTGACCATGTCCCTAGGCACAAGGATATGGCGGGAAACATGAAGTCTCCATCCTTGAAGAGTCTGGGAGCTGGAACCCGAGTTAGCAGCCAGGTCAGTCAGAAAGGAAAATAGTGTCAAGGAGAACAGGGAATTCTGTTTGCCTCAGGTCATGCTTCTTAGAAGCAGGGCCTTGGTGGGAACTCTTGCACCAGTGATCAGCTGAAGGGTGCAGATTTCAGAAGAGGGTAAAGGAAGCGGGTGGGCATGGAAGAAAAGCTAAGTGAGGGTAAGGAATGGCCTCAAGGAACACAGGAAAATGCAAATTAATATAGGCTGAATCCCAGCCATTTTGTTGCTAGGATATCATCATGTAAAGGGTTAAACAAAGAAAATATTTTAGTACATATTATGACATACATAAGAACTGAGTTTGGACTCATGTCTAGATTCCTCGATGTGAATTTTAGTGGATATGAACTGAACCAACATGTACTTTTACAATAGAAACTGTTAGGGATCCAATAATACACTAGTACATGTGTACTAATTTTCCATATACATAAGTATATTCTCATTTTTAATGAAATATGACAGTGAGAAGCTAAAACAGTCTTAGGCACCACAAACATTGTACACACTAGAACTTATTTTAAAACCTTAAAACTGGAAATTTCAAAGTGCTAGGGAATTCATATATTTTAGAAAGAAGAAAGTGAAATAATGATTTTGGGGGCTTTTAAAATTTGATTTATTTACTTTAATGTCAGGCAGTGAGGAGAGGGGAGGCAGAGAGAGAGAGAGAGAGTCCATCCATGTTTCACTCCTCAGTTATTGCAAAAGCTGACACTGGGCCAGGTTGAGCCAGGAGATGGCCACTGATTCAGGTCCTCCCATATGGAGACTGAAGTACTTGATCCATTATGTCTCACCCAGGGATGCCTGTTTGCAGGAAACTGGAATCACTAGTCAAGCCAGGATCTTGAAACCAGGCCCTCAGATAAGGATGCCAGCATCTGCACAGCACCTTATAACCTCTGCACCAAAGAGCTGCATAATTTTTTAAAGATTTATTTATTTATTGAAAGGTGGACTGAAAGAGGAAGAGAGAGAGAGAACTAGTTCATTCACAATATGGTCCCAACAGCGAAGTCTGGGCCAGGTTGAAGCCAGCAAGCCATTTGTGTCTCCTACATAGGTGGCAGGGGCCCAAGCACTTCCCAGGCACATCAACAGATGCTGGATAGGAAATGGAGCAGCCAGGACTTGAAAGGATACCTATTTCACAAACAGCAGCTTAACCCACCACATCATACTGATCCCCAGTATTTTTTTTAAAAAGTAATCTAAAAATGTTGATATGTTGCTTCTCACATGTAGTGAGCTATTTCACAATTCAAATATTTGCCAAAATATTTTTTATCACCTTTCTTTTCAAGTGAAAATTAATGTACAGTTAACCAGTACATATATTTCAATTGTTTAGCTTTTCCTTGGTTTTGAACAAGCAATCTCAGAGCAAAGGTGGGTCTCCCCTGTAGGACATCCATGGACAGGCAAAGGAGCAGTCAACAGCATCCCCAGCCAGGACACTCATCCTGCAGGGCTGCCACCACCATAGCTTCCTCCTCAGCAGGTCTCCTGACCTCCAGATAGGTCTTCAAGCCCAGCCTGGTGGGAATCAGGAAGTCAGGTGCTGCTCTTCCAACAAGAGCTGCTCATGGCCAGATTCTCAATTTTCCCCTCTGTTCTAAATGCCATTCCCTGTACACAACACCTTTCGGTGACCATGCTGCTGTACTAGAAGCCCACAGGTCGGTGTCATCGTCTGGAAATCTCCTTTGCATAGGGTTCAGCTGAGTCCTGAAGGCAGCCTCCAGGTGAGAATTTTCCCTCTCTGGACAAAGTCAAGTGCTAGTCCTGATTCTGGCTCCTGGTCCTGGGTCTCTCCCCTATCAATGCAGACAAGCAGAGCTCCTGGCTTCCCCTCTCTTCCCAGCACAGGCACCACAATCGGACTTTTCTGGGACACCTGAGGAGCACACCTGCTCCCCAGTGAGTGCTACCATGTGGGTGGAAAACCTCCTTCCTGAGCTCACCACCTTAGTGTTGAGCAGCATTCAGACCAGTCTATGCTGTCTGGATGCATGTAAGCAAGCACTGGGCAGCTTTCTCAGGAGGGCCGGGCCAGGCTAAGGCCACTGGGGGGGTCAGAGATGGGGCCGTCATAGCTGAGCCTGAATGAAGCAAGCCCAGCCATGTCCTTCAGGCTGGGCCTTGATATTATTTGTTTATTCTTTTTTCATGTTTATTATACTTTCATTTCTCACATCTATTTCATCTCCTACAAATATACATCTAAATGGTTGTTGTCTGCCTTGTAGCCTGAGCTAATACAGCATCTCTTCCTGCCAGGATGTAGTTGCACTTTATTTTTTTATTTTTAATTTTTTTATTTAATGAATATAAATTTCCAAAGTACAGTTTATGGATTACAATGGCTTCCCCCCCATAACTTCCCTCCCCCCCTGCAACCCTCCCCTTTCCCACTCGCTAGGATATGTGCTGTTTTTGCTCTCCTGCCCTCCCTGTCTATGGGTCTTGCAATCTTTCCCACTGACATCATCAAGCCACCAACTCAGAAACTAGGTATTTAGATGACATTTTGTATTCCTGTCCAAGTTGCTATTAGAGGTATCACAGATTTAGTCTCAAAGCTAGTAGGGGCTGGCGCCGTGGCTCAACAGGCTAATCCTCTACCTAGTGGTGCCGGCACACCGGGTTCTAATCCCGGTCGGGGTGCCGAATTCTGTCCCAGTTACTCCTCTTCCAGGCAGGCTATCTGCTATGGCCCGGGAGTGCAGTGGAGGATGGCCCAAGTGCTTGGGCCCTGCACCCCATGGGAGACAAGGAGAAGCACCTGGCTCCTGCCTTTGGATCCGTGCGGTGTGCCAGCCGCAGTGAGCCGGCCGTGGCGGCCATTGGAGGGTGAACCAATGGCAAAAGGAAGACCTTTCTGTCTGTCTCTCTCTCTCACTGTCCATTCTGCCTGTCAAAAATAAAAAAAAAATAAAAATAAAATAAAAGCTAGTAGGTGGCTTCACTTGTACTTCCTTACAAGGGTGTATATTTGTCTCATACGGCTCTCTTGTTTTATTTAAATTAATTTTTAAAACAAGGATTGACTTCTGGATCCACCCACAAAAATGAAAGTGGCACCTCATGTCCCGGCACAATCCATGACTTTATTCTCTGTTTTGTAAGCCACTCTGCCCTGGTTACTCAGTGAAACCAAACTGTCCACATCATGGACTCTCTCTAGACTGTGAGCCTCATAGATCTTCTGCTTCATGCCTCTGTTTTCCATATGTGTTCAGTCTCTAAGTGTTCCTGCTCTAAACTGGGCCATTTCTACTTTCCCTTTTTATTCATTCTGCATTTTCATTGTTGTTGCTATCTCCTTGCTATTCTTGCCTCAGCGAGTTTCTCTCACTGTTCCACTGGGATCATGGATACTTGACTAATATCTCAAAATGCATGTGTACACACTCTTTATTAGCCATGAGCTATATAAATTTTGAGTCCCTTTTGGGGTTCCAAAACTACAGTATTTTTCTTTGCTTTAATAAATTGAAAACATCTATTCATTCTGTAATACTGGCTCCTCACATGATATCTATCCTTTGGGTAGCTTTTGAAAGAGGTAACAATCAACATTTTCATTTTCATTCATGTTTAAATGTTTTAAATTTGTGTTTTCTTTCTGTATTTTAACATGGTACTCTTTAGAGTCTTTTAAATTGAATACGAAGATATTTGTAAAAATATGCTAAAAGTCTATTCTGTTACAAATTTCCATAATGAGTTAATTCCAATTTGCTGGTACTAAGTAAAACAACCAACTTTTCTGAGAAATGGTTTTATTTTAAAAAGTCCATTTTCTTTGAGAAAAATAGACTCACTTTTGTTTTCTTTCTTTATCTCTTCTTTTCTTTTTTCTTTCCTTTTCTTTTATTTCTTTTTATTTTCTTTCTTTCTTCCCTGTTCTCCTTTTTGCACTACACAAGTGTTTACAGCTGGCTTACATAATGGCACATCTCTGGCTTGTAGGAAGGCATTTGTCACCTTCTTTGTGGCACTCCAAGGCATTGGAAGTCCCACCAAGGGAGAATGTGGATTCACCTGCTGGTCCCATGTCAGCAGCTCAGTGAGATCAGCTCACCACTGACTCAGTCACCATATCCAATTGTGAACATAGAAACAGAAAATGACTGCTTCATTCACTTTATTCAAATAATCAGAAGGCATGCTTGTATCTCAAGTTCTACTGCTTTCTGAAAATGTTAGTTATGTTACGCTTGATTTCTAAAGAGTAGTGGAGATCCATTGAAGATATAGGAGGCAGGAGTTATCATTCCACAGGGTTCAGAGTGCACGTGTAAGTTGAGGACCAGAGTGCTTTATGAATGAAAATGGCATTAGTAGTATCAATTTCCCACATTTTGTTACTGATTAAATCCCAGCTTCAAAATTCTTTTGAATGGACTGGCTCTATTTAAGTCTGGACTAAAGACTGATCTGAAAATGGATGTCAGGTGAGGATCCTTAGAAAGAGAGACGTGGTTTTGGAGGAAGTAATGGAGAGAGGGACATAAAACACTTTCAGAGAGGACCACATAGAAGAGCAGAAAACAACCACAATGGTATCTTGAGCCCTGATTTACAGCTTTCTACAGAAATCTAATCCCTCTATCTTGAGATTGATCACTGAGGAAAAGGAGAATCCTTTTGGGTACAAGTGGTCTCTAAAATCTTAATGGAAAAAATATATATATAATTTAAAAAATGCATGGATTTCAAAATGATTCTGCAGCAACATACACATATCTTTTAAGTGGATCTTTCAAAGTGTTCTCATACACTCTTTAACTGAACTTTTCCGGTTTCTTCATAAATTCTGTGCCTAAGCTCACTCAAGATGGATACCTTCTACTTGCAATAAAAAGTTCTAAGTAATCTGGTATCTATCTCAAAACAATAGAATTATTGGAACAGGATCTGCTTGATGACAAAATCCAATATTTTATATTTAAATTACATTTCTGGGTCTACCAAAGCTTTGAGTAGATCATTGCCATTTTCTCAACCTTACCTTCAGCTAATCTGCTGAAAGATTTGCTTCTGCAGGAGGGTCAGAGTTATGTTTTACCCATTTGTCTTTGAGAGAATATATGGCTTTTTTCTCAGCTAGTTAACATATGTGTCATATTTTGCAGACTACAGCTGAAAGAAATACACACAGTTACATGGAATACAAATATATTTAGGAACAAATATATTTATATTCTACTTTTCTGTGTGTGGTGGTTATCAAGAGGATTCTGGCCTCACAATTTGTAACAGTTGTTTTGGAAAAATTTTTTAAATTCTGCCCTTTTTACAGCCTACACCTTCTTAAAGATCTCCTTATGGGATAAATTGTTGACCCAGAATATAAATAGTAGAAAAACCATTTTCATGGCCTCTGCTAGAGGTTAGAACTCACAATTGTAGAAAACAGAGATTTTTTTTCAGGTTGTCAATTTAATTAAAATTTAAAAGTAAATTATGTGATGTTACACATCCCAGTTTGTATATATTTTATACTATTTACATGAATAATATGAAGACAATGGATTTTGCGTGTATTTCACCATCCATCCCATAAGGATAGGGAAAAGGAAACAATCAGAATCACTGATATGTAACAAAATTTATAATACTGGCATTTTATCAAGAACTAATACTTAGACGATCATATTTCTGATTTTCACCATTAAATGTTCAATCTAATAATTGGTTCTTTTAACTAAACACTTAGAGAAGTCAGAGTCATATAATATCAGTTGTTTCCATTTGAGAGGGGATAATTATGAGTGTACTACTTTGGATTATTCTTTGACAATGATGATTCATATGTATGTTGTCTCCATATATAAGTTGCTGCCTGAAAGTGCCATGAAGAAAACTTTCCAGTGTCTTCAAATATGCAAACTCATGTCTATCCAATGGAGAGGCCCAAACATTAGCCACCTATTTCTTATACCTATTTGTGTGTTTGTTACTGAAATGGAAAAATAATTAAATTCCTTAGTTTCAAAGAAAAGTCTTTGCTAACTCAACTAATAATCTACTTATCCTCTCATGTTTGCTTCTCATGAGATTTATGACCAAAAGTCATTTGCACATTATACTTGGGTAGCTTATATTTTTAGTAGTAGTTTCACTCACATTGTTTCATGATTCCTATGGATTTTCAGATTTTATTTCATATTCTATTACTGAAAGGTAATGTTTTCAAAATTGTTTTAGATAACTTAGTACTTTCTACTGATGATAAAGTTATCTTAATAGCAGAATACACTTCCTATACTACTATATACTTATAAATTACTATAATTCTAAAATCCCATACAAAATGTTTACATATTCATATACTGACAGCTCTACAAATCAGATCTTGGAATGAAACTTAAAAATCAAATAAAATGGGTTTTGGTATTTTTCAGTGTTGCTTATTGTGCAAAATTGCTAATAATTTTAGACACTAAATTTTTACTGCATCAAAGGATGATAAATATTGTAGGAAAGAGCACTTCCATGTTTAGTGTTGCTTTTTTTTTTGACAGGCAGAGTTAGACAGTGTGAGAGAGAGACAGAGAGAAAGGTCTTCCTTCTGTTGGTACACCCCCCCAAATGGCCACTGAAGCCAGGAGCCAGGTGCTTCCTCCTGGCCTCCCATGTGGGTGCAGGGCCCAAGCACTTGGGCCACAGCAGAGAGCTGGGCTGGAAGAGGAGTAACCGGGACAAAACCGGTGCCCCAACTGGGTCTAGAACCCGGAGTGCCGGCGCCACAGGCAGAGGATTAGCCTAGTGAGTCATGGCGCCAGCCTACTGTGGCTCTTGAAAGAACAAATGTTTGTGTCTTTCCTTCGCTGCACCTCATTGTCTGTATTTATAGCTTATAGCCACAAGCAACAGAACAAAGGCCAACATATTAATGGTTAGATATTTTTTAAAAATATCTGTTTTTAAATAGTGCCAATTTAAGATGACGCACACTGACTGCTGACAAATATGTTTCATAAACTATATAAGTGAAGAAGTATTTGGGTCAAGAACTGCCATTATTTTTAATTGGTAATCATACAACATGTGCTTGTAATCTCATACAAGCATATTTTATACCAAAGTAGTCCCTTTTATATTAATGCCAACCTATTTAATATAATTGCATGGGATTAAACCACTCCACCAAAACTAAGCTTCTAATATAACACAGTGGATTTAGACATAAATCAAATTTGGCAACTGTTATTAACATAAGTGTCTAAAACTAAGCACAATGATGCATTATTCTTAAAGTAAATATTCTATTCATTGCTGTTTACTTGTATGCTATCATGATTTCTGACTTGTGATCTGTTTCAATTTGTAAAATCAAAACAAAGAATACAAGCACTGTAAAAGAGGAAAAATAGGAAGTATGAATGAATAAATTTTGCTTATAATTATTACTATTCCTTGTTCTCCTCAGTTGAAAATGAACCTCCTAAGTACACAGATATTTTCTTGTTCAATATGGTATCTGTACAACTCAAAATAGCACCTGGAACTACAATGCTTAAAGATCAGAAAAGTGAAAATCTATTTAGGAAACTGACAATCCTCCTTTTTCCCAAAGGTATTAAAATAGCCTATGTGTTGGAGTCCTGGATAGTTAAAACCTTAAATACGTTCTAAATCTAGATGTTATATATATATATATATATATATATATATATATATATATATGAATAAAGCATTGTGGTATCAAAACAATGCTATCGTGGTCTAACATTGCACATTTTATGCATGTAATTATAATTATTTGCAGTTATGTGGCCAGGGAGTGCAGTGGAGGATGGCCCAAGTGTTTGGGCTCTGCACCCCATGGGAGACCAGGATAAGCACCTGGCTCCTGCCATCGGAACAGCGCGGTGCACTGGCCGCAGCGCGCTACCGCGGCGGCCATTAGAGGGTGAACCAACGGCAAAGGAAGACCTTTCTCTCTGTCTCTCTCTCTCTCTCACTGTCCACTCTGCCTGTCAAAAAAAAAAATAAAATAAAAAACAAAAAAAAATTAAAAAAAAGAAAATAAATAATTGAATCGTTAAAAAAGACTAATCACATAAATTCCAGTAAGATAAGATTAACATTGTAGACATCAAACAATTTTAGTAGAAATCCATTTGAAATATTATTTTTACACAAATGTTTGAAATTTGTTGCAGGTATGAAAGCAATCTCTAGTGAGGTATTAACATGGAAAATATACATTTGTGCAGTGTCCTTAGAAAAGCTCAGAGACAGAGTAAAGGCCTTAATCCTCAAATGTTCTTTGCAAGGCCGGCGCTGTGGCTCACTAGGCTAATCCTCCGCCTGTGGCACCTGCACAGTGGGTTCTAGTCCTGGTTGGGGCACCGGATTCTGTCCCGGTTGCCCCTCTTCCAGGCCAGCTCTCTGCTGTGGCCTGGGAGTGCAGTGGAGGATGGCCCAAATTCTTGGGCCCTGCACCCCATGGGAGACAAGGAGAAGCACCTGGCTCCTGCCTTCGGATCAGCGCAGTGCACCGGCCGCAGCGTGCCGGGCGCGGCGGCCATTGGAGGTGAACCAACAGCAAAAGGAGGACCTTTCTCTCTGTCTCTCTCTCTCACTGTCCACTCTGCCTGTCAAAAAATTTTAAAAAATGTTCTTTGCAAATTAACCAATAACTAACTTGTTTTATTAAATATAGTCTCAAATGCAACTGCTACAAGCTCTTGGGATCTGCTCTTTCACATGACAGCCTGCTTTCATTTTGTTCAGCCAATTACTGCATGGATTGAAGGAGAGCAGAGAAGGAAAGAAACAGGTCAGGTGCTCTGCCTAAAGTCCTGGATCATATAGGAAGCTTGCTCTTCATGAAGATACTCTTTCACCCAGCAGTTGTCACCTGTGTAGCAAAAAAGCAGCAAGCAATGTGATTATCAACATTATGCATGTAAGCCTTTTATTCCAATGGTAAATATTTTATTGTTAATTTATACATAACAAATAAATAGATTAATAAAGAAATAATATATCTGGAGGATACAGTAAGATATTTCAATACATACATATATATATATATATATATATATATATATAATATAATGGTCAGATCAGTTGGCATATCTATCACCTCAAACATTCATTATTTCTTAGTGTTGGAAACTCAAAATTCCATCTATCAGCAATTTTGAAACATATAATCAGTTGTGGTAACGAATAGTTATCCTCCTGCATTATTGAACATTGGAAGTCATTCCTCTTATCCAAGTGCACTTTTATACAAGTTAAACATCATTTCTCTTTCCCCTCCTGGCCTGCCATCTTTCCCAGGTTCTGATGACTTCTATTGAACATTCTAATTCTATAAAACCAAATATTTTAGCTTCCACATATAAGTGAGTACACACAATATCCATCTGTGCCTGGCTTATTTCACTTACTATAATGTTCTCCAGTTCCATCCATGCTGATGCAAATAATACCATTTTAAAAATACAGGATAGGAATCTTAAAATATAAGATGTCACAATTCCATCCCATTCTAGCTAACATCATTTACAAAGTGGTTCAACACAAACAATATTCATTAAACAAAGAATAATAAACACATATAAACTTATCAGAGTTTATTATATACATTAATTTGCTAGTAGTGGCAATAGCACAAGTTCCACCACTGTGAGAATTTTACCCCTACATTTTTGTACTCACCCCTCTTTCCTCAACCTGCAAATGTTTTACATGAATCTTCTTTGTGGACAGTGTGGCAGAGAATTCTGTCAAACAAGAATTAAGGAGTTATATGTGTGAATTTGGGTCCAGGAGAATATGTGATGATTCTGAAATTTGTATTGCCTGTGAATTCCCCAGGAACATAAGAAGGAGTTTCCAGTCCTACTTTCTAGGAAATAGATAAAGAGTTCCTGGAAAATGAGCCTAGAAGACTAGATGAGACATCCAGGATTTCTTGTCTATAGAATGCTTTGTTTCAGCCTTCACTGGGCAGTTTAGCTGTTAGAATTTCAGCTTCATGAAAGCAGCAGAATCTCTTGACTTGTCTCCACACTGACCTCCTATGACTGTTCTTTCCTGTGTGCCTGCATGAGGAAGCAGAACCAGGAATATTTGGCAATAGCAATTTTTTTTCATTAAGATAGCTCTTTGAATAAGTTCAGCAGGTCAAATGTTCAAGTGCACAGGTTGGCCACTACCTGAGAGAATTATACAAATTCTGTGTAAAGGATAATGGAAGAAAGAGGAATGACTAATTGAGGCAAAGTGGTACAAATGTGGCATAGTTATCAGAATACTAAAATACATAGATTTGGACTTTGATTCTGAAGCTATTTTAATCATCCACACATTGTGGTATTGTGTGGATTTTATAAAGTAATGGGTAAATGCCTAATGCAGGATTCAGTGTGGGTGGATGGAGACCTGGAAATGGTGACTTGGGATAAGTTCACATGGACAATGAGCCTGTTATATGAATAATGCTTGGATGGGCTCTGGAAAGCCTAGGAGCATCTGAGGCTGCTCACAAGAGTACTCAGCTTGTTCGGAATCTGGCTTCATCTGAATAACCACTCACAAAAGCAGATATTTTCTCTAAATGCTGTTTTCAATTTTTTCAGTCCATTGCAGATCACCACCAACCAAATAATAGGGCCAAATCACTTTGTTTAGACATTTTGTTATGTGTCTTCAGTTTGAAGGCCACTCACTAGCAGGTGTCAGAGAATGATGACTTTATTTAGGAACATCCTTGCTGAAGAAGTAGATATTATTGATTTTATGTTCATCTCAACCAGTGATTAAACCGTAAGTGTATATAAAACAATTCTGCTGCAGTGGTCATTTAAAAGAAATGCCTTTGTGGTTTGTTGTTGTTGCTTGTTTTATGAACAATGTGATTTCTTTATTTTAAAGAATTATTTTATTTATTTGAAAGACAGTTACAGAGAGAGAGAGAGAGAGAGAGAGAGAGAGAGAGAGAAAGGTTTTCTATTCTGATGGTTCCCTCCACAAATGACTGCAATGATCTGAGCTGTGCTGATTGGAAGCCAAGAGCCAGGAGCTTCCTCCAGGTCTCCCATGCGTGTGCAGGGGCCCAAGCACTTTGGCCATTTTCTACTGCTTTCCCAGGCCATAGCATAGAGCTGGATCAGAAGAGGAGTGGCCGGGACTCAAACTGTCTTCCACATGGAATGCTTTTGCCACAGGCCAGAGCCTCAAACCACTGTGCCACAGCTTTTTGCATTCACGTGATCTTTATTTAAGAAATGACCATAGACTATTGCTATTCAGACTTAGGTACTCAGAAACCACATCCTCAGAAATAAGTTAGTGAGTCTGTCACTTTGAAGAGAATAACTGATAGTTTTAAGAAAAAGTCAAATCATGGAAAACATACATATTTCACTCAAATGCTGAAATCTTCCTGGTGCCTACAGACTTTTCAGAAGTGTGGTGTTAGGACATGCATGTTTCTCACAATTGATAATTAGATCTGTCAAGAAATGGAAGAGCTACTATTTTATAAAACTGTAATTTATATTACTATGTATTGGTTTTATCGTGGCTATTTCAAATGAATTAACATAAATATTGTTTAAATTTGAAAAAGCTTAAGAGTATGGTAGTTAATATAGAATACAAAAAGTCTTAAGGCATGAAATGGAAACATGGTTTTTAAATGTTGGTTTAATGTATAAATTAAAACACGAGCTCTACAAATTGGTAAGTTATCAAAATCTATATTTTGATTTTTGAATAAATAGTATATTTAAGGCAGTTTAATGGCCATCTTATGTCCAATGTGAATTAATCATCAGTAAATTGACACATTAATTGCATTGTTTAGTTTTTGAACAAACAATAGCAGGAAAACTCAATTGATTAAATTGGATTTCTATTAAATCTTAATGAATTTGAAATGATTGCTCTTTATAACTTTTATAATATATTCACAAACATTTCTGCAATGTTCATTTTAGGGGTGAGTAGCTAGTGAATGGACTTAGTTGTGAAATGTTCATTCATTTGAGACCTATTAAATTTTATACTACTCTACATATACAGTGAGACACACACACACACCACTCACTCACACAATAATGCCAGTCAGGGAGGTGTGTGTTTGCTGAACATTTAAAAAGTTTGAATTAATTACGACTTTTTAAGCTGCCTTTCTCTATAGAACCCAAGATGTGAATAGAATTGACAGAACACTGCAGTAAAAAGCCCTGTTGACCAGTTGCAGGTGGTTCTCTGAGGTCATAGCCACCAGACCTGTCATATAAAGTGGAATGTCAAAATAAAGAGAATTTTGAGATAAAATGAGAGGAAAAAACCTGGGCACTTTGGACACAACTAATCAGAAAGCAGAGAAACAAGATGACTTCTTTTCAAAGGATAAGGAGGACATCTGTTCACCTTCTTCCTTAGCATTCATTTTGCAAGAAAAGCCATTTATTTTTGTGTGTGTTAATCAGTGTCCTGTGGGATCACTGTAGTGCCAAAGCACATAGTCTTTCTTGGTTGGTTACTGAAAATGAGTGTATCTGATGTTCTGATTGGTTACTGAAATGAGTGTATCATTAGTTCTCCTGTTTAGGCCCTCAATTGCCACATGGTTCCTTGTTTGAGTCTTTCGCTGCTGCCTGGTGATAAAGTTGTGACTGAAAACTGAATATTTCCATGCATAAAAAGAAGATAACTTCAATAAAATATCCTTGGAATCCTCTTTATGTTCAGAAGATTAACTAAGGCAACAGCAAGCTTATATACTGCTTTTGGGGGATACGTGGAGAGGAGTGAACATTTTCCCAAAGTCAAGTGCTTGGCTTAAGTTCTGCCTCAGGAGTGGAGATGGGCAAAGAAAGTGTGAGCCGGTGTTACATATTTCTGAATTGCATTGTAACAGCCCCAGGAAAATATGCATTTATTTTGTGCGTTTATAATAAAAATTCATTAGTTGACATTCCTCTACTGTTGGCTCTGTTTTGGTAATTTTTGTGGCAGCAATGGGAGGTGGGAAGATAATATGTTTATTTGTAAGGTGATTTGCATTTATTTTCTCCTTTAATTTTCTTCTAATTTTAATCATTTAGGGAACGAATTATTTTGAAGCCCCAGGTTATCAAATGGAGACTCAGAGAGCTGATGCAAATTGCTGAGGATTGGAGGGGGCAGAGGAGTCAGGAGATCATTAGTGACTACAAAGTTGGTATCAAATCTAAACTCTAGGAGCCAGCCCCATGGCACAGTAGGTTAATCCTCCACCTGCGGCACCAGCATCCCATGTGGGCACCGGTTCTAGTCCTGGCTGCCCCTCTTCCAATCCAGCTCTCTGCTATGACCCAGGAAAGCAGGACAAGATGGTCCAAGTGCTTGGGCCCCTGCAACCACAAGGGATACCGGGAGGAAGCACCTGGCTCCTGGCTTCGGATTGGTGCAGCTCCGGCCATTGTGGCAATCTGTGGAGTGAACCAACGAAAGGAAGACCTTTCTCTCTGTCTCTTCCTTTCACTGTCTGTATCTCTACCAAATAAATAAACAAAAAATAAATAATAAATAAAAATAAATAAATTAAAAAGTTAAACCCTGAAGTATTGTAACCTTGGCCCAAGATCCTCACTTTGTGAACCATCCTTTTCTTCAAGTATGAAATGGAACTACTAAAATGCCTTTCTGAAATCATTGCTGTCAAGGTAAAATGTGGTGAGACATATGCTGTGGATAGCACAAGATCAGATAACATAATGAAATTAGGAATCTGAATCATGTATACTATTTAAAATACATGCTTCTTCTTAGGCATTGAGGCATTACCTCAACCTGACACTCAAAAGAACTCAGTCTTCATAATTGATCACAAGGTGATAGAATGTATTTTGGATAAGCATAATATACCGGAATCTAAACTTGCAAGGCAAGTAAAATTTTCATTACAAAATACCACATTCAGCTGTGTGAAAATAAGTCAGTTTTCTTGTGGCATTTACCAAATGGTTTCATTTCCTTACAGTGAGTCAAGTTTAAATTTTGGTAATGAATCTATTTTCTTGTGAAATATGGTCTGTGAAGCATCTTGTGTTAGGGACAAGGAAGTGGGAAAAATCCCAACAGATTAGTCATTTGTTATTTGACTTTTAGTTTTATACAATGATTGGGAATCTTGGGTTAACAGTCATTGACTATGTGTTTGAGATGTTACTTTTAGCCTTTATGCCTTTGATCTTAGTCAAATTGCTTAATATTTCTAAAAAGCTCAGTTTGTTCATATGTAAAGTGATGATAACAAAGCTTAGCCAGTAGTGTCATTGTGAGTATTAAGTAGAAGTATATAGTTAGTGTTGAGGTATAGGATTTACAAGAGACTACCAGGAACTTTCTGTGCATTTTGATTTTTTCAAAATATCTGAATGGTCATTGGAATACGCGGAAATGCAGCACATTATTTTGGGTGCCTGTGTTACTGTGTGTTCCACTGCATACTGCATCTTTGGTTTATGAGATGTGAATTCCTTTTCCTCATAGAAGAAAGCCACTGGGTTTAAAAACTGAATGAATTTTATGATCACTTAACCAGTTAACCTACCTCTTTTGAATGATGTGTGTGTGTTGGGCAGGGGCAATCCTGGTGAATTGCTATTTAACAGTAGCTTTAGTTTCATGTCACAATATTAGTTCTATTTCTACTAGAACATACACCACAACAACCATATTGAGGTTGAATGGATTCTTCTCATGAGCCAACTCTCTACCAACTACTTTATTCTGTCATTTGAAGCTCACAGTACCTGGTGAATTACACCAAATGGTTGTCCTATTTTTAACAGGAAATGTAAATAGTATGCTCTTTGAACTTGGCTCTTCTCACAATAAATGAGGTTGAGGCTTGATTCCTGGGTGTGATAGTGTTGGGAAGTGAGGCCTAGCAAGGTATTCATGTCAGCGGAGCACTCATGAATATAATAGTGTATTTCTCAGGGGAATAGGTTAAGTACTGCAGAAATTCAACCAACTTTCTCTCTTCCACACTTGCCACCAGTCATTTGGCCATGATGGGCTTACCAGAATCCACCAGGGAAAGCTGCCGGACCTTGGAATTTCAAGCCTTCAGACACATGAGTAACAAATGTATTCAGTAACAGCAACAGAGATTGCACTAAGACAATTAGAGAGGTGACTCAGCTCTC
The DNA here is from genome assembly GCF_033115175.1 of Lepus europaeus. NCBI lineage: Eukaryota > Metazoa > Chordata > Mammalia > Lagomorpha > Leporidae > Lepus > Lepus europaeus. The sequence goes on along the minus strand of NW_026909005.1, from coordinate 320,727 downwards.
CTAAAACAATATAGCCTGAGGCCAGCTGTGCGCCGGCTGCAACGTACTGGCCGTAGTGGCCACTTGGGGGGTGAACCACTGTCTATCTCTTCCTGTCCAAAATATAAAAAATAAAAAAAAAATTAAAAATAAAAAAAACAACATAGCCTGCAGACTAATTTCAATCCTAATTATTCCACACAAACTCTTCTGATGTTAATCAGTCTGCTAGGTTTTGTGCTAGTTATTGTGATTTATTTTATTACATAACCTGTAAGCCCTTCCCAATAAATTCAGTGGTTTAAACCATCAAAAACTACAGTGCAAGCACTAGAGAAAAGGGTGAATACTTTCCAAAATATTTCACTTGATTCTGTTTCAGTTCACATATTTCTATATACTTTGAGTATTCATTACTGTTTTTGTTAATTTTTTTTTACTTTGAGATAATCATACATCTGCATTCTTTATAATAAATATGCAGAGATGAATTATAATTTCCTCCAGTTCTCTCAGTGACTGCATTCTGCAACCTCTAAGTTCAGTGTCACTAACAGCATAGTAAAAATTTTTGTTCATTATATTTGCTTGAAAGTTAAGACCCCCCCACACACACACACAGAGGGAAGAAGAGAGAGAGAGAGAGAGAGAGAGAGAGAGAGAGAGAGAGAGAGAGATCCTCTAATTTATTCCCCATTTCCACAACAGTCAGGATTAGGCCAGGCCAAATCCAGGAGCCAGAATTTCCATCTGATTCTCTCGTGTGGGTGGCAGATCCCAAGTGATTGGGCCAACTTCTGCTGCCTTCCCAGGCATACTTTCATGAAGCTGGATTGGAAGAGGAGCAGCCAGGACACAATTTTACACTCCTATGGGATGCCATCATTGCAAATGGCAGCTTAACATATTGCATCGCAATGCTGGCAGCCTTTTCTCTTTTTATCTAATATTATTCCATGATACATAGGCATTACAGTGGATTTAAATATTCAGCCTTTGAAGGGCAGCTGAGTTGTTTCCTGTTTTATGCTATTATTCATGAAGCTGATACTAATAATTATAGTTATTTGGGTGAATATTAGTTTTGCTATATATGGAATAAATAACTAGGAGTATAACTGATGTGTTGGATGACATTTGTATACATACTTTTATAAGAAACTGCTAACTTACTTTTCAGAGTGGCTGTAACATTTTACATTTACTTTTTTTTAAAAGATGTATTTATTTGAAGAGCCAAGTGATAGATATCTTCCAACCCTCATTCATCCCCCAAACAGAAGTAACAGTCAAGCCTGGGCCAGACCAAAATCAGGGGACAAGAACTGTACCTGGATCTCCCATGTGGGTGATAGAGATCAAATATTTGAATGATTATCTGCTGCTTCCTGCACATAAGCAGGGAGCTGGATCTGAACTGGGCCCTCCAATCAGAGACTTAACATGCTGATCCACAATGCCCACTCCAATTTTATATTTTTTTTTACTGAAAAATTATAAATGGTTCATATCAAGTAACACTTGATGTTGCTATTTAAATTATAGCTATTCTAATAGGCATGTAGTGATAACTCCTTAGAGATTTAATTTAGATTTTTCTTAGAGCTAAAAATATTGAGTGCTATTGCTTGTGCTTATTTGCTAACTGTGTATTCACTTGGTTGAGATGTGTGTTCACATCCTTTGCCTATTTTCCAGTTGAAGCTTTTCTACTATTGAGTTTTGGAGCTCCCTGTCTGTCCTAGATAATAGTTGCTTATTGGGTATGCGGTGAATAAATACTTTTTCCCTTGGGGCCGATGCTGTGCCGCAGCGGGTTAACACCCTGGCCTTAAGTGCTGGCATCCCAGATGGGTGCCGGTTCGAGACCCGGCTGGCTGCTCCACTTCCAATCCAGCTCTCTGTTATGGCCTGGGAAAGCAATAGAAGGTGGCCCAAGTCCTTGGGCTCCTGCACCAGCATGGGATACCCAGAAGCAGCTCCTGGCTCCTGGCTTCAGATCTGCAAGCTCCAGCTGTTGCGGCCAATTGGGGAGTGAGTCATCAGATGGAAGACCTCTCTCTCTCTCTCTCTCTCTCTCTCTCTCTGCCTCTCTCTCTGTGTAACTCTGACTTGCAAATAAATAAATAAATCTTTTTTTTTGACAGGCAGAGTGGGCAGTGAGAGAGAGAGACAGAGAGAAAGGTCTTCCTTTGGCGTTGGTTCACTCCCCCAATGGCCACCGTGGTTGGTGCACCGCGCTGATCCGAAGGCAGGAGCCAGGTGCTTCCTCCTGGTCTCCCATGGGGTGCAGGGCCCAAGAACTTGGGCCATCCTCTGCTGCACTCCCGGGCCACAGCAGAGAGCTGGCCTGGAAGAGGGGCAACTGGGACAGAATCCGGCACCCTAACCAGGACCAGAACCTGGTGTGCCGGTGCCGCAGGTGGAGGATTAGCCTATTGAGCCACGGTGGCTTGTCTTTATATATATATATATATATATATATATATATATATATATATATATTGACAGGCAGGGTGGACAGTGAGAGAGAGAGACAGAGAGAAAGGTCTTCCTTTTCCGTTGGTTCACCCCACAATGACCGCTGCGGCCGGCGCGCTGTGGCCGGTGCACCGTGCTGATCCAAAGGCACTCCGACCAGGACTAGAACCTGGTGTGCCAGCACCACAGGTGGAGAATTAGCCTATTGATCTGCAGCACTGGCCTATGTATTTCTTTTTTTAAAAGATTTATTTTTCTATTTGAAAGGCAGCATTAGAGAGAGAGAGAGAGAGAGAGAGAGAGAGAGAGAGAGAGAGAAACAGGGAGGGAAGGAGAGAGATATCTTCCATCTACTGATTCACTCCCTAAATGGCCACAATGGCCCAGGTTTGGCCAGCCTGAAGCCACGAGCCCAGAGCTTCTTCTGGGTCTCCCATGTGTGTGCAAGTGCTCAAGCTTTGGACCATCTTCTGCTGCTTTCCCAGCCATATTAGCAGGCAGCTGGATTGGAAGTGGATCAGAAAGAACCTGAGCTGGTACCCATATGGGATGCCGGCCTCTCAGGCAGAGACTTTATTCTCTATGCCACAACACCAGCTCGAGTGCTTTAAAATATTTTTCAAATGGCCTTCATAAAGAAAAGGTGTTTTTAAAAATTTATTTTGAAGTATTTGAATGACAGAGTGACAGAGAGAAAGAAGGAGATCTTCCACCTAGGAATTAACTCCCCAAATGATTGCAGTGCCCCAGAACATTCATCCAGGTCTCCCATGTGGATGGCAGGGGCCTACATACTTGGACCATCTTCCACTGCCTTCCTAGGTGTGTTAGTGTGGAGGTGGATCTGAAATAGTGGGCTAAGGACTCAAACCAATGATCCTATATGGGTTGCTAGCATAGCAGGCAACAGCGTAACTCACTGCAAAGCAATCCAGCCCAAAAATGTTTAATTTTGACAAGATTAAATTTATTAAAAATTTTTTACAGGACATGGTTTTGGTGTCAAGATAAACTCCTTGTCTAGCACTTCGAAAGCTTTTCTATTACAATTTTCCTCTAAATGCTATTTAGTTTTCTGTTTGATGCTTAAATCTATATTCTAATTTCAGTTAATTTTTCTATTAAGTATACAATTTAGGATGAGGTTTATTTATTCATTTATGTTTGGCCATGGACATCTGCTTTTTCTAGTATGGCTATAATTTGGATCTGAATTGTTCCCTAAGGGTTCATTTTTGTAAACTCAGTCACCAGTGTGGTGATGTTAAAATATGATGGTACCTTTAAGAGGTGGAACCTAGTAGGGGTTGGTTAAGTCACATTAGGTCACCTTTGATGGGATTAAGGTACTTATTGTGGGATTCTAGTTTTCACCATAGAGTTGTTATAAAATAGTAAAGTCAGTCCTTCCTTGATCTCTGTCTTACTGTCTGGCCACATGATTGTGCCATCTACTATGTACTCCCATAAATGCCATCCACCTTAGGATCTCTTGCCAAAGGTGCATCCATATTCTTTTTAAGAGGATTTATTATTTTTCATTTGAAAGGCATGGAGAGAGAGAGAGAGAGAGAGAGAGAGAGAGAGAGAGAGAGAGAGAGATTGAATGTATCTGGTCCAGGTCAAAGCCAGAACTCCATCCAGATCACCCTCTTGGTGGCAGGGGCCCTCATCTGCTGCACTCCCAGGTGGATTAGCAGGGATATATATCAGAAATTATGTAGCAAGGACTTGAATCAGTACTCCAATATGGGATGTCTTCATTGCAAACAGTAGCTTAACCTGTGTGTCACAATTCCAGTCTCTGAGTTATTTTTTTTAAATGATTGATTTATTTATTTGAAAGGCAGAGACAGAAGTACCAATCTTCCATTAATGGTTCACTCACCAAATGGCTACAGTATCTGGGACTGGGCCAGGTCAAGCCAGGAGCCTGGAACTCCATCTGGGATTTCCACATTGGTGGGAGGGGCTTAAGTACTTGAGCCACCTTCTGCTGCTTCTCCAGGTACAGTAGCAAGGACCTAGATTGGAAGTGGAGCAGATGGACTTGAACTAGTGTTCATATGGGATGCACATATCTCATGTGGCAGCTTAACCAAAAGCACCACAATGGCAACCATGAGGCTATGTTCTTTTTTTGTAAAATTTTTATTGTGTATATAAGAACAACAAACTGAATGTATTTTCTCTACACAGATTTAAAAACATAATTACATTTACCATCCTTTCCGCTCTCCCTCCCTCGTTCCCTCCCACCCTCTCTCCTCCTTACATTCATATTTTATTTTATTTTTTTACATTGACATACTTTCAAGTTACTTTATAATCACAAGCCTAGGGGTCAGTGCCAAGGCTCACTTGGTTAATCCTCTGCCTGTGGCGCCGGCATCCCATATGGGCGCTGGGTTCTAGACCTGGTTGCTTCTCTTCCAGTCCAGCTCTCTGCTGTGGCCCGGGAGGGCAGTGGAGGATGGCCCAAGTACTTGGGCCCTGCACCCACCTGGCTCTTGGCTGCAGACCAGTGTAGCTCTGGCCAAAGTGGCCGTTTGGGGGGTGAACAATGGAAGGAAGACCTTTCTCTCTCTCTCTCTCTCTCTCTCTCTCTCTCTCTCTCTCTATTTGTTAAAAAAAAAAAATCACAAGCCTAAGCCACCATTAAGAATTCAACAAGTAGTAATTACTAAGAGGTCGTATTCTCAAACCTCAAGAACTGCAAGCCAAATAAAACCCTTTTCTGTCTACATTATTCACCCTCAGGTACTTTGTTAAAGTAAAAGGGAATGACACAACTCAAAAGACACTTTTAAAAATTACTTTTCTTTATTTAATTTCCTGTGCTCCTTGATAAAAAACTGAGCATGTTTGTGTAGGTCTATTTTGGAGTTCTCTGTTCTCTTCTGTTGCTCTGTGTGTCTGTCCTTTTTTCAGTGTCACAGATCCTTAATCACTGTATCTTCCCAGCAAGACTTGATGAATCCTCTCACTTTCTTCTTTCTACTCTCCCAAGATTGTTGTAACTATCCATCTGAATTTTAGAATACATTTATCTAGACATGCAAAATACCTTGCTGGGATTTTCATGAATTTCATTATACCTATTAATTAATTTGGGGAAACTGGCATCTTATGTTTGTCCTTTGATCCGTGGATCAACTGTTATTTCCATTTTCTTAGATCTACTTTGACCTTTTTTTCAGATTGTGTAGTTTACAGTGAACAATATTATATTTATTTTGTTAGTGTTATAAACAATAATTTAATTTTCTTGGATTAATTGAAAATGTTATTGTTTTTAATTGCAGGTTCTGTATCTCCACTGTTATTATTTAGAAAGACAATTGAATTTTTATGTCTGTCTTGGAGCCTGAAAACTTGCTTAAGACAGAGAGTCTTTGAACCTTTCTGTATAATCATGTTATCTGCAAAAAAAAAAGTTTTATTAATCTGTATGTCTCCCATTTATTTTTCTTGCCTTTTTGTGGTGGCTAGATCTTCCAGTACACTATTGAAAAGACTTATGATGCATATTTATTACCTGGAAAAAAGTTTCTTTTCATCAGCACCTAACTAGTAAACAAAAGTTAAATATTTATCCATCTAGGATTGCACATTAATTTGGTCCTACAAGAATCTAATTTATTTTAAATAATGAACAAATCGTTGTTATTATAATATGACATGTTTCCTTATTTTTATTATTTAAAAGTCACTGTAATAATTTTAAACATATATATGGGTTCAACGAAATTGTTGCATATTTTCTCAAATTTGGAGAGCTACTAATGCAGGTTTTTTTCTTTTTTCCACACAACTCATGGCACAGTCTCATCATAACTTAAGGGAAGATGGAAACCTGGTCAGGTGGTGAAATGAAGGTGAAGGAAGCCTGGGGAATGCTGAAAGACTTCCACTGCACTTCTGAGATGGGCGTCAGAAGGCAGCCTTGAGAGTGTTCAGTGATCTGAAGGATGAATACAAGTGGACTAGAATGGGGGCCCCACACAGGACGCTTGCCCGGCCACCCCACAGGCCCCAGCAAGGGCTTCCACTTGCAGCTTCTCACTCCCAGCGAGCGAGGTCTGGGAAGCACCAGGCCAGCGAGGAGGCCACAGCAGAGCACAGTCCTGGCGAGCAGCTTGGCGGACAAGGCGCCTGGGAGGGCGCGGGCGGCGGGACAAGGAGGGAAGGGGCCATGGTGGTGCTGCCGCCCTCTGCGTCCCGGCTCCCGCCTCATTCTCCCACGCTCCTGAGCTTTGGCTCTATAGCTGGTACACAGTGTCAGGGACTCCAGCCCAAACGAGGGAAAGGAGAGGCCTAGGCTATGCAGCCTGCTGCTCGGAGCTCAGAGAAGGGAAGCGCGGGCCTGCTTCTCTCAGTGCCCTGCATCGCCCAGAGCAGCAGCCTAGCCTGTCCCAGGCTTGCAGCCCAGGGAAGAGGGCCGCCTTGTGGCAGGGGCTGTGAGTGACACTGCGGATCCTGTCCTCACTCCAGGCGTCCGCCTCAGTGCACCACTGCCTGTTGTGTGTGCCACGTGCAGGTGGCCAGCACCACGAAGAAAAATGTAGGGTCACCACTTTTGGGGGGCAGTCCCCAGCAATCCTCTTTCAAGAAAAATGCTCAACAGTCCGTTCTGAAGAGATTTATCCACAACTTGTAGAAAACAGAGTGATGTTACTCACAGTAAAAGATAATAATAGAACTAGTTATAATTTAAAAATATTAAAGATAAAATGTCTGTATATAGTTACAGTGTTAGATTACATATATTCTATAAATATCTTAGAAAAAAAGATGCAAAAATCTAAATTTTAAATAACATGTATATACTTATGTATTCTATATCTGTATAAAATATTCAGTCAATATAATGTATTTTATATATTTTTCAAATACAAATTTTAAAATCCAAATTATCTTAAATTTATTATTCTACTTGAGTTTGAGGATATTTTATTTGATTGTTTTATATTTTGGTGTGTATCAAATCCTCTTCATGAACCATGAATTCATTCTATTAGCAATAAATTTGATTTTTAGACTTAACGATATGAAAGGGTCATTTGATTTTTGTGTCAATGGCACATAGTTGTGAAAGTTGATGATAGCGAGATGAAATCATTCTTCTCAGGCTCTGGCAAACTTAGAGCCTGGGAGTTAGGAGGGATAGAACTCATGTCTGCCTGTCCCAAAGCCCCAGTTTTCTAAACACTTTCTACAGGTCCACTTGAAATTTCTTTTTAATTGCATGTGTTCCATGCTCCACAGGTCTTACAAATCTGCACAGAATTCTTTAAGAAAGATTATCTTTAATATTTTTCAATACTGTAACAACTCACATAATATAAGACCCCTGCTAAAAGTAAGACCCCTGCTAAAAGTAAATATTAAAATAATTCTAGCAAGGGTTAAAAAGTTTGGCTGCTGACAGTAGCCGTTCCTTAAGATAACTGTGTCTCCACCTGCCTGCAGAATAACCTTGGGAAACTGCCTTGTGAAGCTGCTCTGTGTCTGTGTAACTGTCTCACCCGATAACACTTGCAGGAGTCCGGAAAAGAGTTACAATAAGGTTCTGTGACTGAAAGGGCTAATCAAGAGACAAGATGGGGGAACTAAGGTTAACACTAACCAAATTTTTTACTTCTGTATAATGGCTGAGCTTGTAAAACATGTGTTATTTTTAGAGAACAAAGAAGAACGGAAAGTCTCCAACCCCTTATCTTGTGACATACTAAGGTTTTACTGCCATCCTCCTCCTTGCTTGCTTCAGCTGATAAGAAGAAACTGCCCGCGACCCCCATCCCAAGCACCTTACCTAGCAACCATTAACTTACCCAATAAAATGCTAGTAACCTGTAGCTTGCCCAATAGAGTTGTAACACAATCAAATATGCTAATGCTGTGGTTTTAAGCTTTAAATACTCTGTAAGCTATTGTTCGCGGCCGCTCTCTCTCTCTCTCTGCACCTTACCAGAGGGTGCTGAGGAGACGGCCCATTTGCAAATGTAATAAACTTTCCTCTTGCCTTTTGCATCGATTGGAGTGGAGTCTGTGTTTCTGGGGTCCGGTTTGTGGGTTTGTGGGACGCCTGCTTAAGGGGTCTTACAATAAGATTTCCTGGGCATTACTATTGTCTATCAAGGACCCCTCCACCAATGAGCTAAGGCCAATTCTAGCCTTGGGTGTCCAAGACCAATGTATTTTGTATCCTAGTAGCTTGTGTAAATTTCTCCTTGTTGCGCTTTAAAATTTCCCATTTCTTTAACCTCCTGGAATGCATCCATAGCATTTTATGCTACAAGTATAAACAATGCTCCGAATAACATACTGTACTATACAGTATAACATCAATATTCTGCTGTTTCCAAATAAATATCATTTATTTTGTAATTTTGTTTGTGGCATCTATGGCGTCTTTTCCATGTATTCATTCAATTTCAGAAGTACAACTGCGTTCCCACATGTAGTTTTTATTGGGTAACAAAACAATCTTCCTGAGAACATTTATAGAGTCCACAAAATATTGTACATTCCATCGCTGTCTTTTTAATATTTACTCCTAAAAAGTCACTGTGCTACTTCTTTTATTTGCTTATAGTTTTCTTCTACAAATTAGTAGTGTTTTGGAAATTACAATTTTTCTTTGAAATTTTGTAACCATCATCACAACAATTACAGTGATATGATTATTTAATATACATATGTATGTATATATAATATATATTTATATATACTTAAACTTTAAAATATTTGTTGCACCTATATAGATGGCAAAGAGAGAAGGAGGCACACAGACACAGGCAAACCTTCTCTACTTATTTTCTCCTCAGATCTCTGCAATAGTTGGGAGCTACATCAGACTGAAATCACTTGAGTTGGGACCTCAATCCAAGTCTCCCATATTGATGCTGGGGACCGAAGAACTTGAGCCACAGCATGCTGTCTTTTAGGGTGCACATTAACAAGAAACTGGAATATGAAGAGCTGTGACCCAAACCCCGACACTGATAAGATTTGCGCATGTCTTAAGTGGCAATTGTTGCCCCTACTTACATATTTTTGATGCCCACATTAACTGAGCAGAGATCTGAATAAAAGGGCATAGTTAGTTAAGCATCAAATTGCAAGATTGTGAATATAAAGCTGGTAAATTATTTGATGTAGAATTTGAAGACAAAATTTTTCAAAATATTGGTATTAGATAATATGAGTCTATTCCCAAAATTTGTATATGAAATCTAATTCAATGTAGAACTATAGTTTTAGTCATCCAATCTAACTCTTCAGTTTAACTTTCTAATGTCAGAATCTAGCGTGATTGATAGTTTTTTTTTTTTTTGAAAGGCAGAGTGGACAGTGAGAGAGAGAGACAGAAAGGTCTTCCTTTGCCGTTGGTTCACCCTCCAATGGCCACTGCGGCTGGCGCACTGTGCTGATCTGAAGCCAGGAGTCAGGTGCATCTCCTGGTCTCCCATGCGGGTGCAGGGCCCAAGGACCTGGGCCATCCTCCACTGCACTCCCGGGCCATAACAGAGAGCTGGACTGGAAGAGGGGCAACTGGGACAGAATCCGGTGCCCCAACCGGGACTAGAACCCGGGGTGCTGGTGCCGCAGGTGGAGGATTAGCCTATTGAGCCATGGCGCTAGCCGATATGTTTTGATGAATAATTTTATCATATAAAATTTTTATCTCTTGAGGCCAGCACTATGGCATAGTTGGTAAAGCCTCATTATGCAGTGCCAGCATTGCTTATGTATGCTAGTTTGAGTATTAGCTGCTCCACTTCTGCTCCAGCTCTCTGCTATGACCTGGGAAGGCAGTGGAAGATGGTCAAAGTGCTTGAGCCCCTGCACCTGCATGGGAGACCTGGACAAATCTCCTGCCTTCTAGCCTCAGGTCGGCTCAGCTTTGCCAGTTGCAGCCATTTGGGAAGGGAACTAGTGGATGGAAGACCTCTCTCTCTCTCTCTCTCTCTCTCTGCCTCTGCTTCTTGGTAACTCTGCCTGTCAAGTAAATAAATACATATTTTTGAAAAATAAGTAAAATAAAATTTCTGTTTCAGTTGAAGTTTAATGGGTACTTACTACAAAATTTTATTAGTCTCATGTTCAGTATTGATTATTATAATATCTTTAACACTGCTATTCCTGAGACTTCTGTTTACATTGGCATATTTATTTAATATTGTATCAGAAGAAATTGATCTTATTCAAGTTATCAAGGCATAGTGTTGATCTTATTTAGAATATTATGTCTGTTTATATTATAACCATACTTTCTTTGTAGTATATCTCTCATATTGGAAACTCAATTAATTCTGACTTTATAAAATTGGGAAGCTTTGCAACTCCTTCTATGGACTCATTTATATACCACAAAATTATTTATTTTCAAAGAACCTGATTCCAGAAGAAATCTATGTATCTTATTATTATTTAAAAATAAGTATACACAAATATACAGAGAATGAAGTGTATACTATGAGGTTCTCATAGTCATACAAGAGAGTAAAGTATTAAACTAGTAGATGAGTGGAGAACTTAAGTTCAATAAGGCATACACAATTCTAATTATACATTTAATTCTAAATAAATTTTTGAGAAGTGTGTTAAAGAACTACATTGACTAGTTGGCATAAATGAGATTGTTCTTGGCTTGCATCACATTTGATATTTATCTACATCATTATTGTATCCCTCCACCAAGATTTTATTCTCTAATATGCACTGTGACACTCTCTCACTGTAAAATCCCAGAAACAGAGGAAAGGACCAATCAACATAGAAATCTGTAAATCTTGCAAGATTTGCTTAAGCAGGAATGAGACCAAGAGCATTGATTGCCAAATAGAAATTGGCCTCAACACAATCAAGGCAATACATGACAAACCCACAGCCAGTATCACACTGAATGAGGAAAAGCTGGAAGCATTTTCACTAAGATCTAGAACCAGACAAGGATGCCCACTCTCACCAATACTATTAAATATAGTTCAGGAAGTTTTAGCTGAAGCCAGTAGGCAAGAAAAAAATCTAAGGGATAGAAATGTGAAAGAAGAAAGTCAAATTATCCCTGTTTGCAGATGACTTTTGCTCTTATACATATGGGAAGCAAAAGACTAAGAGATTATTCGAGCTCATAAGACACTTTGGTACGGTTTCAGGATATAAAATCAACATGCAAAAATCAATAGTATCTGTGTACACAAAAATGACATGGTTGCCAAAGAACTTGTAAGGTCAATTCCATTCATAATAACTACAAATAATTTAAATAAATTTAACCAAGAACACAATCTCTACAATGAAAATTACAAAAATTTAAGGAAAGATATACAAGACATACAAGTGTCAAAACCTTCCATATTCATTCATGGACTCCATACTTAATATGAAAGTGTTCATACTATCCAATTTATAGATTCACTGTGATTCCAATCAAAATACAAAGGACATTCTTCTCAGATATAAAAATAGGCCCCAAATTCATGTGGAAATACAAGAGACCCTAAATAGATAAAGCAATTTTAAACAATAAAAATAAAGTTGGAGGCATCAAAACACCAGATTACAGGGAAATTACAATCAAAACAGCCTGGTAATTGCACAAAAACTAGAGATGCAGACCAATGGAACAGGTTAGAAACCCCAGAAATCAATCCACACATCTTAAACAAACTATTTTTTAAGGTTTATTTATTTATTTGAAAGGCAGAGTTACACAGAGAAAGAAGGAGAGGCAGGGAGAGAGTGGACTTCCATTCACTGGTTAACTCCCCAATAGGCCACAATGGCCAGAGCTGCGCCAATCTGAAGCCAGGAACCAGGAGCTCTGTCCAGGTCTCCCACCTGGGTGCAGGAGCCCAAGGACCCGGGTCATAATCTGCTACTTTCCCAGGCAATCCAGCAGAGAGCTGAATTTCAAGTGGAGCAGCCATAACACTAACTGGTGTCCATATGGGATTCTGGCACCACAGGTGGCAGTTTGACCTACTATGCTGCAGCATTGGCTCCGGACAAACTAATCTTTAACAAAAAAAGTTAAAATGACTCCCTGGAGAAAGGACAGTTGCTTCAATAAATGGTGCTGAAAAATTAGATCTCCACATGTGTAAGTATAAAACAAGACTTCTACATTCTACCCCATACAAAAATCAACTCACAGTGGATCAAAGATCTAAACCTAAGACCTGAAGCCATAAAATCACTAGAGAAAAAGACAAGGATAACACTTCAAAACATTGGCATAGGCAAGGACTTCTTTGATAAGACCCCAGAAACAGAGGTAATAAAAGCAAAAATAGAGAACTGAGATGCATCAAACTAAGAAGGTTCTGCACAGCAAAAGAAACACAAAAGAAAGTGAAAAAGAAACTGACAGAATGGGAGAAAATATTAGCAAACTATTCAACTGATAAAGGATTAATATCAGAATATATAAGGAGCTCATGAAAGTCAACAATAACAAAAAATCTAGTCAAGAAATGGGCTAATGGTATGAACATTCATTTTTCAAAGGACAAAATACAAACAGAAAATAGATATATGAAAAGATACTCAGGATACTAGCTGTCAGGGAAATGCTAATAAAAATCACAAGGCAATTTCACTTCATGCCAGTTATAGTGGCTACCATCCAAAAATCCAAAGAAAAAAAATGTCAGTGAGGATGTGGAGACAAAGGTACCCTAATCCACTGCTGGTGGGAATGTATACTAGTACAATCACGATGGAAGACAGTATGGAGACTCCTCAGAAATGTAAAAATGAATCTACCATATGAGCCAGTCATCACACTAGTGGGGATTGACCCAAAGGAAATGAAGTCAGCATATTAAAGAGTTATTTGTAAAAGAATGATACCTTGGTTTTTTTGCTAATAAATGGATGCAACTTGAAAACATTAGGCTTAGTGAAATAAGCCATCCCCAAAGGACATATATATATATATTTTTTCTGATATGTGGTAGTTAATACAGGATATAAAAAAGTATAAGAATGAAGCTGCCATTGATGACTTGATTATTTTTATAGTTTTTGCCTGTATTTCTGTGGAATAGTGGTCTTTCTACTTTTTACTTGTTGAACATTATGGTTAGTGAAGCATTAAATCTGTAATTCCAAAGTAGATTGAAAATATGTTGTAAAAATTAAAGGAAAAAAGAGAAAAGATGGAAAGAGGGTTGGGGGAGGGAGGAAGTAAGGAAGTGTGGTGATCTTAGAGTTGTATCTATGAGATACATGAAAGCTATTATCTTTATATTAATAACAATAAAAATCTAAAAAAATAATTTTAAGAAAGACTATTTGGATCCTTGCTTCCCAGTTGTAGTGCCTGGACTTGAGTCTCATTTCCCCTTCTAATTCCAGCTTCTTGCTAATGCACACCTTGGGAGACATCAGGCAAAGGATCAAGTACTTGAATCTCTAGCATTCAAATGGGAGACTTGGGTTGGATTTCTGGCTCCCTACTTTGCCTATCTCAGCCTTGGTTGTTGTAGACATTTGGGGAATGAACCAGCAGATAAAATAACACTCTCTTTTTCTGTCTTCGTTTTTCTGCATTTCAAGTAAAAACAAACTAACTAAAAAGTTTTTAAAAATCAACTAATTCTAACATCTTTCTCTTTGACCCTCAATTAAAAAATGCCAAGGGTGTGAATTTCCATGAAGGCCATGAGGCATGTGCATAGACTGATGCCATGCAGGTTTGTGCTGATTTACCCAAGTTTACACTAAAGAGAAGCAAATAAACTTGTGTAATTCTTGCCTTCAGGAAATTATAAAACCACTAGGTCATCTGATATGAGTGGATGGGTGAGTACAAAAAATGGGAACAATAGACATTGGGATTCTGATGGTGCCTGTGGAGTGGGTCATCACATGGAGCATTGTCCACAGCCTTGGATCTAGAAAAGCAAGTATCAGGAAGCACTGAGACTGTTGCAGAGGTGGAGAGGCCTGACGTATGGCCTGAGTGGGGGCTTGCTGCGTCTGCCCAGAAATGGCATTGTTGGAATTAGCCAACCTTGTCTTTACTTCACTTCCTTTATGGTAAGCACCATCATGGTAACACAGAATTCAGAAAATCTCCAAAAGTTCCCCCACCTTCCGTCACACTGAGTCCTCCAAGAGTGCAGAAATCAGTTGGAACCACACTTCCACCACTGGACTTACTGCTTGGGGGAGGTGCAGGAGACGAACATCAGTGCTGAGTCCAGACCAAGGTGCACAAGAGAGAGCTGAGACATGGTGCACATGCATGGAACATGGTGACGGTGACCAGGATGGCCTGACGTTGCCTCCATCTGGTTGAGCTGGGAACAGACTTTTTCAGAACTCTAGATCTATGACCTTCCATTTCTTAAATCACTTACTTTGGAGCTTTTTAAAATTCTTTCTCTGCGCCTTTGAGATGTAAATCTTCTCTGAGTCCCTTGCCAATGTGTTTCTCAATGACCTGGAAGCCACAGGAATTGTAATTCTCAGGAAAGACAGATCTGTCTCAAAGTCCCTGTAGGATGGTGGGGCCTCTCTCCACTCAGTGACCTTTAACAAACACCACTCACATTGAAATTCTCATTGACATCTGCCGGTACTTCCCCATTAGCTCACTTCAGTGATTAAAAATCATTTTGCTTCACTGAAGTCTTGTTCAGCTATTCCAACGCTCTCCCCCATTCCCGGTGTCCTGATTCATGTAGCAACAGTGCGTGACATAGTCGTTATTGGTATTTTTTTTTGACAGGCAGAGTTGGACAGTGAGAGAGAGAGAGAGACAGAGAGAAAGGTCTTCGTTCCGTTGGTTCACCCCCCAAATGGCTGCTATGGCTGGCACTGCGCCGTTCCGAAGCCAGGAGCCAGGTGTTTCTTCTGGTCTCCCATGCAGGTGCAGGGCCCAAGCACTTGGGCCATCCTCCACTGCACTACTGGGCCACATCAGAGAGGTGGACTGGAAGAGGAGCAACCGGAACTAGAACCCGCATTACTGGTGCCGCAGCTGGAGAATTAGCATAGTGAGCCACAGCACTGCCTGTTATTGGTATGTTTAACACACATTCAAGGAAGTTTTCTTTTCTGTGGATACAGATGAAAGCCGCTTCCTGGGAAGGCCTCCCCTGACCAGCGGTCGCCGTGGGGTTTCTGCTGTCAGGCGGCCTGCTGTTCTGCAATCTATTGAGAGCGGCTTCTGGGAGCCCCGTGTTGATACTGAGGCTGGAGGCAAGATGGCGGCCGTGGCCGAAGGCGGCCTGGTGGGAAAGGGGCGCGACATCAGCCTGGCGGCCCTTATATCAACCGCATCGTGGACGTGGCCAGCCAGGTGGCTCTGTGCGCCTTCGGCCATCCGGCCCACAAGTGGGTGCGTGGGGGCGCGACGGGGCTGTGCAGAGCAGGGCTGGGGCGGGAGCCTCGGAGCTGGAACCCCGTGAGAGCCGGGCGACTCTGACGCCCTGGAGGTGCATGGTGGTGACCTGAGGCACGAGGCCTGAGGGATTTGGGGGAAGGGAGGCTGCTCCGGATGCCACCTGGACCTGGGGACATAGATTTGTGAGATGCCCCACCCCGGGGGCGAACAGCCCTGCAGGTGCAGGATCCTGACAGCTGAAGGGAAGAAAGGACTTGATGCCTGGAGGCTGCCAGACGGGTGTGCTCCGCAAAGAGAAGCCCAGCCTTGTTCCCCTCAGCCTGGCTGAGGAGCAGGCACCGGTGGGGACGAAGGAAAGGCGGGCGCTCTGGGGCGAAGAGAACCCAGTGGGCGAAGGGGCGGGCTCTGAAGTCGTAACCTCAGGGGAAGCACCGAGAAAAGAGCAAACCGTGGGGAATTCAAGACAAAACGCAGCTGGGACTGACGCCCTTGGGAGGATGAATCCGCCACAGCCCACCGATGGAGGAGTCCCTTTGGGAGCCCAAGTGTTTCGGTGCTCTTTTCAAAGCCCTGCCCCAGGAAATAGATGAGGGATGAGATATAATTTTGATCACAATTATGAGGGGATAGGAACGCAAGACCCTTGAGTCCTCTGTTGCAGGAATTGCGTGTAATTTTGTAAACCACCTACAGGAACATAAACATAATAGCCTTTTTTTTTAACCTCCTAATGGTTTTGATCCCAAATAAAATGGACCTGTCCACTTGAAAAAAAAAAAGAAAGCCGCTTCCTTATGTTTAATTTATTACTAAAATAGCAAGCAAAGGAACAAAAAAGCATGAGTGTCATCCTCACCTATTCTCTGCCTTATGCTTCATGCTCAATGCTTTTAGAAAATTGGCCCTAGATTAAATAAAGAGATCAACAAATAGAACGAAGGGAAATAAATGATCCTCAATAGCTGAGACAAGGGCTGTTCCAAATCATTGCATCTCAAAGTGTTAACCTCACTTCTGTAGATTACCTTTTAGGTACTCTATCAGTTACCACAAATCAGGGAGCATACATGGTATTTAATTCTTGGGGATTGGCTTATTTCCCTAAGTATCTTTTCTAATTGCATCCATTTTGTTGTGCATGACAGGATTTCATTTTTTTTACTGCTGTGTAGTATTTCATCATGCATATTTACCATAATTTCTTTATCCAGTTTTCAGTTGACAGACATCTGGGTTGATTCCATATCTTAGCTACTGACACTGAATAATTTTATAAGTCTTTTTTTAGATTTTAAAGAACAGGGGATTTTATTTTTTATTTTTTTTAATTTGATACTAAGTAGAAGATTTTATTTTATTTTTATCTTTAATGAATATAAATTTCCAAAGTACAGCTTATGAATTACAATGATAATTTGTTTTTTTTTAAGAACTGTAGAAGGCATCATAATTTTTCCATTTCATTTCTTTCTAGCATTATGGGAATATATACAAAAGTTTACAGGTAGAATATTCCAATAAAGTCTCTTAAGCATGGGCACAGAGGGATTTACCTGAATAACTTGAGAGGTACAAGGCAGACTGAATTGCCCATGTTTACCTTATAAGTCATCCCAGAGATTCCTCCAATTGTAAGTCCTAACCTGAGGCAAGGCCTATTTTTCTTGATCTTCAAAGAGAAATATGCCTAGGTAGGGTGGAGTTATACATATGTGTCACACTTTAGGGTGAGTGAGTTCACCAGGTAACTTCAGGAAACTGGGGATTGCCAGACTAATTAAAGAAATACAGCTGTGTCTTACAGAAAGACTTGAAAGAGAATAGTAACAGAATACTCCAGTATTCTAAACTTTCACTTTCTGGCAAGATAAGGGACAGCAGTGCTATCACCAGGATATCCAGGAGGGCTGAAAGACTTTCTAAGGCTTAAACCCATACATGCTCTGTATTTCCCGTTAATATTGACTATTTAGTTTTAATGTTTGTGAAGTATCCAAGGAATATGACTTAACAAGAGGCTCTGGCCTCAAAACTTTTAAAATCATAGTTGTTTTAGATAAATTGCTTTGGAAAATTGAATTTGCTGTCTTATGTCATACATGAATTAATCTATTATGATAAACACAGCACTATGAAACACCTTATTGATTGATCCACTGGCACATGTGTTGGGGATGTTTTGCTCCAAAGTAGCAATTTGGCATTTTCTGTCCTTTTGCAAGCAAATGAATCTGTAAAAAAAAAGAATGTGCTGTCCTCCACAGGGAAGTAGGTGTATAATGGAGACAGAGGGAGTCTACACTCCTTACTGGGCGCTGCTTTAGGCCTGGATGAGAAGGAAGTGTTGGGGAAGTGTTGTAGTTAGTGTTCTTTCTGGAGAACACTCAGGGTGTGTGTGTGTGTGTGTGTGTGTGTGTGTGTGTGTGTGTGTGAGAGAGAGAGAGAGAGAGAGAGAGAGAGAGAGAATTTGTTAGGGTTTGGCTCACATGATTACTATGGCAGTCAGGAAGTTAAGTGATAGGTGGTCTGTAGGCTAGTGACCCTGCAGCACAGAAAGTGTGGATGAGTCTGAGTGCAAAGGCCAGGGACCATGGAGCTGAGAGAATAACACCCAGTTTGAGGCTGAAAGTCTGAATCCAAGGAGAGGCAGCTATGGGTGTCAGCCTGGCATCCAGAGGCAATGAACCTGGGGTGCAGCTATCCAAGGCAAGATATGAGCAGGTGCCAAAGCTTGAGTGTTTGTTTCCTCCACAACCCATGGGATGCAACCTGCTAATGTGGAGGCTGAGTCTCCCCACCTGATCCAATCATACTCCAGGCTTACCTTGCTGGACACACTTTCAATCACAAGCAGAATGACACATTTCCAGGTTAGGTGTTTTTCAGTGCAGCCAATCCATAATCCTAAATTAATATTACACAGGGAGGAGTAGTTGATTATGAACATTAGAACAAACTCTTCTGACCTAAAATTTTCTCACTATTTCCCCATTGATCTTAGTATGAAGTCAAAAGTTAAATTTTAAAGTATGGCCAGAAACTCACCTTCTGTACCTTCTCAACTTCTGTCAGAAAAATGCAGATAAACTATGATGATATGAGTATAAATTATCAAGGGTGAGGACTGATGCTGTGGCATAGCGGGTAAAGCTGCTGCCTGTAGTGCCAGCATCTCATATGGGCACGAATTTGAGTACTGGCTGCTCCGCTTTTGATACAGCTCTCTGCTATGGCCTGCAAAAGCAGTAGAAGATAGCCCAAGTCCTTGGGCTCCTAAACCCATGTAGGAGACCTGGAAGAAGCTCCTGGCCCTTGGCTTCAGGATTAAGAAGTAGGAGCCAGGCATTAGACCCAGATAATATGATGTGGGATGTGGGCATCTTAACCACTAGGCCAATCCTCTTTCTTTTAACCAGTCTACGTCTTTGTTTATAGTGGGTTTCTTTTAGGTAACATATATTTGTATCTTTCTTTTTTTTCCTGACAATCTGACTTTTAATTGGCTCTCTTATTCTATTTACATGTTATCTAATTATTGACAAGTCTTGATTAATTATTTTATTATTTTATGTATTTGAAGGACAGAGAGAGAGAGAGAGAGAGAGAGAGAGAGGCCGGCACCGCGGCTCACTAGGCTAGTCCTCTGCCTGCGGCACTGGCACTCCAGGATCTAATCCCGGTTGGGGCGCCCGTTCTGTCGCGGTTGCTCCTTTTCCAGTCCAGCTCTCTGCTGTGGCCCGGGAAGGCAGTGGAGGATGGCCCAAGTGTTTGAGCCCTGCACCTGCATGGGAGACCAGGAGGAACCACCTGGCTCCTGGCTTCGGATCGGCACAGCGTGCCAGCCATAGCAGCCATTTAGGGGGTGAACCAATGGAAGGAAGACCTTTCTCTCTGTCTCTCTCTCTCTCTCTTACTAACTCTGCTTGTCAAAAAAAAACACAAAACAAACAAACAAAACAAAACAAAACAAACAAACAAACAAAAACCCGAGAGAGAGAGAGAGAGAGAGAGAGAGAGAGAGAGAGAGAGAGATCTTCAGGTACTAGTTTATTCTGGAAATGCCTGCAACAGCAAGAGCTGGCCCAAAATGAAGCCAGTAGACATGAACTCCATCCTGGTCTCCACGAAGGTGGTAGGGGCCCAGGAACTTGGGCCATAATTCACTGCCCAGGGATGTTAACCAGAAGCTGTAATGGAAGCAGAACAGCCAGGATTCAAACCAACACTTTGATATCGGATGCTGGCATCCCAAGCAGTGTAAGCCACTGGTCCACAATGCCAGTCCCTGGATTTAAGTTTAGTGTTGCATTACTCGTTTTCCATTTTTCTGTCTTCTCTCATTCCTACCCACCCTTTTTAAAAAACCTTTACTACTGGCTTATTAAATTTGATTCATTTAAATTGTAAAGATTATTTAAGGGCTCTCCTATATATTTCAAACTTACAATCGTTTATATTTAAATAGTGCCATCTTATTATTAATGTAAGAACCTTAAACAGTATAGTGCCATTTCACCCTGTCTTCGGTTATTGTATCATACACTTCACTTCTGTGTCTATTGTAGACTTCAGAATTCAGTGTATGCTTGCCTTCAACCAGTTATCTGTTAATAAGATTATGTTTTAAAAATAGTTTCATTTATCATCAGTTTTATTATATTTAGTGTGACATTCATTTTTGTGTACATCCAAATTTCTATATAGTGTCATTACTTTTGACTGGTTTAGTTAACATAAAGTTGTTCATCATATTCTCATATTATCTTTCCTTTGATTATAGAAGCCATAGTATTATTCTTTTAGTTTCTGACATGGACAACATATTTTTCTACTCTTTTTTTATATAGTATAATTTGATGATTGCCATGTACATTTTGAATGTTAAAAGAACATAGATTTTGACATAAATTCTCTTTTTTACAACATGTAATCTTTTAAAATATTTCTAGACTTGACCAGCGCCACGGCTCACTAGGCTAATCCTCCGCCTTGCGGCGCTGGCACACCGGGTTCTAGTCCTGGTTGGGGCGCCGGATTCTATTCCGGTTGCCCCTCTTCCGGGCCAGCTCTCTGCTATGGCCAGGGAGTGCAGTGGAGGATGGCCCAAGTGCTTGGGCCCTGCACCCCATGGGAGACCACGAGAAGCGGTGGCTCCTGCCATCGGATCAGTGCGGTGCGCCGGCCGCAGTGCGCCTACCGCGGCGGCCATTGGAGGGTGAACCAACGGCAAAAGGAAGACCTTTCTCTCTGTCTCTCTCACTGTCCACTCTGCCTGTCAAAAAATATTTCTAGACTCAATTTGCTAATAGCTTAGTAAATTTTGAATTGATTTTATATACTATTTGAACATTTATAATTTGTTGATTTCCACTTTTATCTATATAATTTCTTTATTTCACAATTTTTGGCTTTAACTTTGTTACATGCACCAAGACAATTGATTAGCATCTTCAGAATCAAGAACCACAATATAGAAGCCAGATTTGGACTACCAGTTAAGATGCCTGTGTCCCACATTTGGAATACCTGGGCTTGAATACTAGCTCTGATTCCAGTTTCCTGCTGATGTAGATTCTGGGAGTTGGCAATGATGGATAAATTGTTGCACTCATGTCACCCATGTAAGAGACCTGGATTGAGTTCCTGGCTTGCAGATCCAGGCCTGGCAGAGCCTTAGTCATTGTTGGCATTTGAGGAGTGAACCAGCAGATGGCAATACGTGTTCTCTCTCTCTCTCTCTCTCTCTCTCTCTCTCTCTCTCTCTCTCTCCCTCTCTCCATCTATCTCTTCCCCTCAAAAAATAATTAAAATAAAGGCAAAGCAAGAAAGTAGATACTCAGTTACTGGAATAGCTCATTATCATACAGAAATCCACTTAATTCCTTTGAAAAAGAGGATTTGACAAGTTATCCTGCTGTATAATTATTTCACTACAGAGAGCCTTCACACAATCTGAAGCAGGTCTAGATGCAGCAACAGCAGTAGCACTTGGACTCAGCACTTTCTATTCCAAAGACATAGAACATGAAACTGAGAGAAGACTTTTCCTGGGCCATGAATGGTGTTAGTCATGACAGCAGGTTGTGCTGTGTCACTGCTGAGTAGAGTCCCATGAGTGAGGCATCCTCTTATCTGAGTGTAAGGGTGGCTCTGGATAGTCCTATTGCTGTAGTCTCATGGTCACTGGCAGAAGCATCTGAAAACCCTATCTACAGGGATGTACGCTCAACTCATACATCACAAGACTGATGATCTAAGGCATGTCTGGGTATGAATTCCAATTCCATAATTATAAAACACACAGGAAAATACACCAACAAGTGTCAGAATCAGAAGAACAAGAAAAAGAATTAGACTCCTAAGATCATTAATAAAATGGAATCAGAATCAGTAATATGTAAGTAATATGTAAAGCATTCCATCTAGAGTGAATTTTATTTTACTAATTAATAGTATTTCATTACTCACCCCTCTTACATACATGGTTCTTGTGGACAAAGAAGCATTTCACTACCTACCCTTCTACCCATCAGGTAAGAGTTCAGGGAAACTATATTGCACAAATAGACTTTCTGGACTTATTCTGAGCTGTCTAATAATTCCAGTGGAAGTCACAATGGAGATTGATTTGTAAGTCCAATAAAAGTTAGTTCTCATGACTTAATGCCATAATAATTTTTCATATTTTTCTACATAATTGTTTAAACTTGTATAGAGCATTTAGCAAATATTTGGGTTATTTTTGTAATTTTAAAATATTTATTTATTTTTGGGACTGGTGCTATGGCCACTACCTGAATCTGCATTTCATATGGGCACTGGTTCAGCTCCTGGCTTCTCCACTTCTGATCCTCTCCACTTCCCTGCTTGTGCACCTGGGAAATCAGAAGAATAAATTCAAGTACTTGAGTCCCTGTACCCATGTGAGAGGCCTGGAAGAAGCTCTTGGCTCCTGGCTTTTGCCCTGGACTATCCTTGACTGTTGCAGTCTTTGGGTAGTGAGCCAGCAAAAGGAAGATTTCTCTCTCTCTCTCTCTCTCTCTCTCTCTTTCTCTCTCTCTCTCTGTCTCTCTCTCTGTAACTCTGCTTTTCAAATAAAGAAAATGCATCTTTAAAAAAAAGATTTATTTTAAAGGCAGAGTTAAAGTGACAGAATAGACAGAGATACAGGAAGGGAGGGATGAGGGAAGAGGAAGAAGAGGAAGAGGGAAGAGGAGAGAGAGGGAGAGGATGGAGAGAGATAGAGAGAGAATCTTACATCCACTGGTTCACAATCCAAATGGCTACAATATCCATGGTTGTCCAGACTGAAGCCAGGAGTCTAGAACTCCAGCTGGCTCTCCCATGTGGGTGCAGGGGTACAGCACTTGGGTCATCTTCTGATGCTTTTCCAGGCCATTAGTGGGGAACTGTATCAGAAGTGGAGCAGCCCGGACTGAAACTGGGTCCTACATATAATTCCAGAATCACAGGAGGTGGCTTAATCTGCTGTATCACAATGCCATCCCCTTATTGGTCTGTTGGTTAACTACTTCTAGAAAAATATAGCACAGCCTTTTTAAAAAACTCCTGTATTAAGAGTGACAGCATTGGTGTTTACATTTAAAACTCATATTTCTCCAAGCATTCTAATTGTAACTGTCTCTAAATACTTGCTTAATCTGAACCAATCACCATACCAAATATTTTACATAAATTATTTCATTCATTCCATATAGCAATTAGGATATGTGAGCATTACTGTTCTTATCGGGTGAGAAGGTAAGCTCAGTCTAACAGAAATTAAGTGCAATAATCAGCATCACACAGCATGACTGAACAAAGGAGAATGAATAATGCTTGCGAATTTACAAATTTACGCCTTTGATGTTCTTGCTCATGGTTGGACATTAACCCATATTTCACTGTTTCATGCTTGACTGCTCTGTTCTCTGCCTGCAAGAACATACTTTTTCCTTCGCTTAGCCAGATTCTTTTTAAGTTTTTCCCAAGAAAGTTACTGCACCCTCCTATTGCAGGGTGAAGGCCTTCCCTTGTTACCCTTATTGTAATTGCTTTTTGCACTTAGCAGACTGAAAATGAAAGATTATCTGTTTTCTCCACTAGACCAGCTGGGTTGGGAGACATGCTCTTGTGTACCTAGAACTCAACACACATCTTGTTTATTTGTTACCACATTACAAATGAAGTCAGTATTTTATTATACATGATTAAAAGTTTAAGTTGTGCCTACCTTAATAATAAAATCTTAGCTACACTAACACACTAATTCCCAAGTTTTTAATTCTAGAAATATTTCAATAAAATGCATATACATACATTACAATAAGTTGGAAATAATAATTTAAAGCATATATATATATATATATACTTTGTTATTAAAATAAAAAAGATGAGATCATTATTTGAATGGAATACTGAGGCTATATATATTTCCATTCTATAAACAGAACATTGAGAAATACAATGTCTTTTCATACATTATACAGTATACAAGGAAATACAGTTATTTTGATGCAAAAGAGCAAAATACTTCAAACTAAGGGTGACATTACATTTTTGAAAATTGTTGCCTTGATACAACAAGACTTATTTTAACATCATAGTTACTTTTGCTGGTTGAAAATAATATGTCCTCTTATGTCAAATTTGATATCATCTTTGAAAGTAGTAGGTCTGGGGAGTATTATACCTTTCTTCCTCCTGCTAGTCAGATGTAACATTTGAAATCCAAAATCAGTTTATGAGATCTTTCTCATCTTTTGTTCATAAATTTCTGAAAACGCCATGATTTTATGGCACATACACCAGTTATCGAAATGAACAAAGACAGATATCATTTTTAATCTCGATTAGCAGTGGAATATTTGGATAATAACCAATCCTGTTTATCTGCCCCACCACTGAAGTTGTTATAGGTCTTCAATATATTTAAGGCATGCTAACTCTACATTTGATTTCTTTTTTCCATCATTGAATTTTACCAATGGCCCCACTGTATCATATTTTGTTGCAACAATAATGCACCTATTATATAATATTTTCACAATGAGAATTTCAAAAGTTGTAATCATACCACCATCTTGCTTGCTTTTCATCCATTTGGTTTCAGAGGATACCTGTGTAGTCTGTTTTTTTCTAATGGTGCCTATATCTTGGAATCATTATGAAATTACAGCAGTTAAAAATCAAATAAAATAGAGAGTTGGTATGGATTCTCCATCAATTCAAACGTGTGAAGAGAATCATTACTCCCCAGCACACAGGCCACAGCTTGTCAACAAATAAGCTGAGGTATCACACATCACAGTGCAGTAAACTCCACATACCTATGCACTATATATTTGTCCAGGGTCCATATGGGGCACCTACTTTTTAGTATTGATCATTTGAAATGCAGTGAATTCCTCAAAATGAAATGACAGCTTAGTTCTAGCAAATACTTTCATTAAATCATTTCTTATATTACAATCAGTTATGTATGTAATCTTTTGAATGTTTAGTAAAAATTATTTTCCCATTCTCACAATGAAGGTAAATATTTTGAAATAGTATAATCATTCACCTACTAATTTTCTCAAAGAAATACTGTTCTGAAGTGTAATATTTATTTCAAAATTACCATAAGTGTTACATTTTTTGCATAAGTGTTACATTTATTGACCGACTTTGATGATAATATGCTCCACCCAGAGCCTGAGTCTGACAATCTTGATACCCAGAGATGTGTGAAAACTTGCAAAGTCCTCCTTACTCTGAAAAACATCTCTTTCTGCAGTATTTCCTTCCATAGTTCCTAGTATGCCTGTCTTTTGCTCCAGATTATATCCCTTGTCCCAAGGGCAGCAGGATCACACCTTTTCCCCATGACACAGATTATCTCTGAAGCCAGAATGACCCAGCTATTTTATTCTTTTGGTCTTCACTGAGCCAGCTTCAATACAGAAAGGATAATGAAATCCAATCTCTGCTAGGTAGATGAAGCAACATTTTGGATATTTTATATTTTATATGCAATATCTTTTATTTTTTAAAAAGGATTTATTTATTTATTTGAAAGTTGAAGTTACACAGAGAGAGAAGGAGAGGCAGATGCAGAGAGTCTTCCATCTGCTGGTTCAGTATCCAATTTGCCACAATGGCTGGAGCTGCACAGATATGAAGCCAGGAACCAGGAGATTCTTCCGGGTCTCCCATGTGGGGGCAGGGGCCCAAGGGCTTGGGCCATCTTCTACTGCTTTCTCAGGCCACAGCAGAGAGCTGGATTGGAAGTGGAGCAGCCGGGGCTCGAACCAGTGCCCATATGGAATGCCAGCACTGCAGACGGCAGCTTTACCCACTACACCACAGCACTGGCCCCAGTAACATCTTTTCAAAATATTATTTATAATATTCAAAATTAGTTCCATGACTCTCCAATTTTGCTCTCTCAGGAGACAGTAATAAAACCGTTGACTCAAACTACTCTGTATTGTCATGAATTATGCATGTAACCGATTGTTCAATTTGGGTATGAATATAAGTATACATATCACCCATGCTTTAAAAGCTGCATTTCTTTCCTTTCATGTAGTATGTAGCATGCTATATGTCATCCCTAGGATGTGTTTCATAAGCTATCACTTAAACAGAATAAATCTTTTTGAATAAATATGGAATGAATCAGAATGAAAAAAGATAATGCCACAAGAACAAATTCATTTATGTCCATGAGGTCATTGAAGTCTCTACTTTCTTTAGTGTGTTTTAGTTCTCTATTTATTTATATATATTTTTTCACCAAAAGAAATTTATATATGTACTTTTTCTTCAAAGGTTTTAAAATAAATTTCTTTTTAAGTCATTTTTCCTATTTAAATGGGGTTACACATATCCAGCCGTAGCTTATACTTTCAGGCATTTTAACTTAGGTATTTGCAATACTTTTGATGTATTTACAAGACATAGCTCAGGTCAAGTATCTATAGAAATATTTGTGATATAATAATTTAGACAATGGATACGTGTTACTATTTCCTTGAAATGAACATAAAGCTGTATCTTCTTTTCCTATCTTCTTTTACTCTATTCTTAAATAAACATTTTTTTCAAATAGAGATTAAACATTTTTCTTACTGTTTATCTAAAGGCCTTTTAAAATTTTTATTTAAGGTACACATATTTCATGTATTTCATGTATATAGATTGAGGAATATAGTGATACTTTCCACTGTTCCCTCCTGTCTGCCCACACTCCCATCATTTCTCCTCCTTCCTATCTTATTCCCTCTGTTGATGTTCATAATGTTAATGTTCAGGTCACCTTATGCTTACATTAAGTAAAGAGTTCAACAGGTAGTAGAATGAGGAGACTGGATTCAGTATAATGGTTTCCAGTAGTGTCTGATTTGTTGCAAAAGACAGGATTTCATTCTTTTTTTACAGCTATGTAGAATCCCGTAGTTTACACGTGCTACAATTTTTTTATCTAGTTATCAGCTGATGGACATCTGATTGATTCCATATCTCAACTATTGTGAATTTAGCTGCAATAAATAGAGGGTACAGATAACTCATTGATATGCTGATTTTGTTTCCCTTGGGTAAATTCTCAGGTGTGAGATTTCTGGTTCATGTGGTATATTTATGTTCAACTTTATGAGGTAACTCCATACTGTTTTCCATAATGGCTGTGCTAGTTTACATTCCCACCAACAGTGGATTAGGGTATTTTTTCTCTCATTTCCTCACCTGCATTTATTGTTAGTTGATTTCTGCATTAAAACCATTCTAAGTGGGGGGAAGATGAAACGTCCTTTGCAGTTTTGACTAGCATTTTCCTGATAGCTAGTGATTCTGAGCATTTTTTCTTGTGTCTATTTGCCATTTGAATTTCTTTTGAAAAAGCTTATTCAAGTCCATTGTCCATTTATTAATTGGATTGTTTTGTTGTTAAGTTTATTGAACTATTTATAGATTCAGGATATTAATCCTTTATCAATTTTATAATGCAAATATTTCTTCATTCTACCAATTGCCTCTTCACTTTGCTGAGTATTCTTTTGCAGTGCAGAAGCTTCTCAGCTTGGTGTAATCCCATTTGTCAATTTTGGTTTTTATTTCTTCTTCTGGGGTCTTTTCCAAAAAGTCGTTGCCTATGTCAGTGTCTTTCAGGGTTTCCTCAATGTTCTCCTCTAGTCATGTGATGGTACTGGGTCATATATTCAGATCCTTGATCCATTTTGAGGTTATTTTTATATAATGCATAAGTTAGTAGTTTCTTTTTTTCAAACTTCCACCTGAGGAGATCCAATTTTCCAGGGACTTATTTTAGCTACTTTGTCAAATATTAGTTGGTTGTAGATGTATGGATTGATTTATGGTTTCTACTCTGTTCCACTAGTCTATATATCTGTTTTTGTGCCAGTGCCAGACTGTTTTGATTATTACTACCTGTAATATGTGTTGAAATTTTGTATTGTGATGCCTCTAGCTTTGTTTTTGCCATTTAAGATTCCTGTAGCTCTTCTGGGTCTCTTTCCTTTCCATATGAATTTTAGCATCACTAAACAAACATTTTTCTGCCTCCTTTGTTAAGTGAATGATTGCAATTCCAGGTCCTACTCTCAAAGAATGTTTCTTGTTATATATGGTTTGATGTTGACAAAGTTTCTTTACTTGACAAACTTAAATCAGATTTCTGAAACTTTTTCTACCCACTCATGCCCATCTCCTTGTATAATCTAGTATTTGAAAAGCTCCTTTTTAACTCAGCATAGCAAGAACACCAAATCTATGTGTTATTATTACCCTGGTATCTAACCAGAATTTTCATCCTCCAGAAACTAAATGACATCTGAACACCATGGCCTGTACTCATGAAGAAATCCTGTTATATGGTTTAGCCAGAATACTTACTCTTTTGTTTTCTTTTAGTAATTCTGCCTGCACTGACTCCCAACCCACTCTTTGACTATCTCCTTCTCTTACCCTTATAAATTTTGAAAGAGACCAATCTATATCTTCTCCGCAAAGAATCTTTGAAGTTGTACATAGTCCTATTGCAATGATCCAGAATACTTTCTGCCTTATCGTTCTCTAATAAGAACCATAAAGTACTTTTGTCAGCTTAACTGAGATACATTTCTCAACAGAAGTTCTCATTAGTTCACAGCCAGGGGAATTTTTGTAACGGATGAATACAATTGTTTTAATAAGTAAAACAAGGTCAAAATTGTGCTCTTAGGGGCTTGTGAACTGATTTGAATCCCTTCTGGTGTCCCAATATTAACAGACCTTAAAAAAACTATTTCTATTTATTCTAGTTTGAAATAGCTTCAAATCCAGAAGGCAGCAGTGACAATAAGAAAGTTGGCATCAAGTATCTTGGAGTAGCAATCCAGCAAATTAAACAAAATGAAGATTAAGGAAGAATCAGGTGTGTGCTGTGGCTCACTTGTTTGATCCTCCACCTGTGGCACTGGCATCCCATATGAGTGCCGGGTTCTAGTCTCGGTTGCTCCGCTTCCAGTCCAGCTCTCTGCTGTGGCCCAGGAGGGCAGTGGAGGATGGCCCAAGTCCTTGGGCCCTATACCCACCTGCACAGGAGACCAGGAAGAGGCACCTGGCTCATGGCTTCAGATTGATGCAGCTGCGTCTGTTGCAGCCATTTGAGGGGTGAACCAACGGAGGGAAGACCTTTCTCTCTGTCTCTCTCACTGTCTATAAGTTTACTTGTCAAATAAAATTAAAAAAAGGAAGAACCAGGGTCTCTCAGTCTAATTCACCTGAGGAATGAAGATCAACTGTCCTTGGAAAGATGAGACATTTTTAGGAATCCTTGACATTAGCACACTGTGCACTCTAACTACAAAACCTGCTGGTGGAATTTTAAAAGAATCAATTGAAAATGTTATTTTCACTTTTCCCAGTTCCATACAAATCAATTAAATGTTCTTGGCACCTGTAAGAATCAGAGGGGCAAACTGAGACAACATATCTAACACAGTTTTTCAGATGATTACTGATTAGTACAACGGTACATCTAGCTATGTGTTATGTCCAGGCAAAAGTGTCCCCTTAAACACAGAATTTACCATAAACTACCTAAGGGATCCAGAAAGTGAATGAAGATATCAATATTTGAAAAGTATTCCACATTGGCTCTATATCCAGCATATCAGCTGTTTCTCCCCCAGGATGTAAGCAGGGAATAAAAATATCATTTTCCACCTGGAGAAATTTACAGATGTATCCAGACCTCCAGGTTAACTATTTCATCCGAATCCACTGGCTACATGTTTGTATCATGAATACACATTGGTGAGAAATGTATGCCATCCAAATGTGTCCCTCATTTCTTCAGAATTTAATCCAAGGATGTGACTCCTAAGTAGTCATTCTCACAGGACATTTTGTGAAAGATCTTCAGGAAGCTGCTGAAATCTTTACTGTGAAGGTTCATCCCCTTCATGGTATACACCTTAGTATCAATAGCTCTTTTTCTTTATCCCCACCTTATCATCTGCAATTCTTTTTCTATGTTCAGAGGTCAAAAAAGTGTTATCTATTTTGAACCATAATTTGGCTATTTAATATCTGTCTTGAGGCTAAAAGTATAGCTTAGACTAGCAGAAATTTGAGTATCAAGATCCAGAGGGGGAAAAAGTTCTCCTTGACAACACTTTCACTTATACTGAAAGTTATTAATGGATTGAATATTTGCTATTTTATGAATTTTTAAATTTGGGAAGAAGATTTCAATCTTCCTCTTGTCTGCTTTCTCCTCCTAGCCTTTGAGCCTCTCATTGGCAGGAAACACTCTGTCAGTTGCATTTTTGGAGTACAAAATGTATTGAAATTTAAGCTACTCAAATTTCTGAATATATTATAATGTTTTTGTGTGAAAATTTCTCTAGTTTCTCAAAATACCTTTATTTTCCTAAATTTATATTTGATTTTTATACTCTATAATTTAATCTTTGATCAACCTTCTATTTTCCTAATTAATTATAAGAGGTGATGAACTCTTTGTCTCCACACTCACATCACTGTTCAGTCTCATCGAATGACGTATCTGTTCTCTTATTGAGACTTGAAGGCTCTACCTCAAAACTTCTTTTCGATTGTGTACCCTGTCATTCAGAAACTGTGAATACAGTTTTATTATTGGTGTATATTACTGATGCCCAAACTTTTTCTTATCCCAAAACAACACCCTTACACTTTCAATGACAGAGACCAAAAAACTTGAAGAATCTTGACCTGCTGTCTCTTATATCACATAATTAATATAACAGCAAATATTGCAGGATTTACACAACTTATGACCACCTCTAATCTCCTACAGTGGAATCATACTGATTTGGCTCACCATGTCTCACACTGATTCCTCTAATATCCATCCCCAAGACAACTAATGACTTCACCTCGCTAAATTTATTTAATTCTTCTTCATTAGTTCCAATAGCCTAACTGGACAACATGCTTGTTCCCTAAATTGAGGAAAACACTGAGTCCCTATAGAGTGAGACTGAGTAGAAAACATGGCTCTGTTTTCAATGAAAAAAGGAAATGTGGTTACATTGTCACAAGTTATTCAG
The DNA here is from genome assembly GCF_033115175.1 of Lepus europaeus. Classification (NCBI taxonomy): domain Eukaryota; kingdom Metazoa; phylum Chordata; class Mammalia; order Lagomorpha; family Leporidae; genus Lepus; species Lepus europaeus. The sequence continues at coordinate 289,320 of NW_026909005.1, read as the reverse complement.
CATTCCTAAAATGGCTGCTGTCCAAGGTTTAATACACAGTTTCAGAGGTTCAGAGTGGCAAAATTAACCATTTGTTTGTCAAATCTCAGTAACATGGAATGATCTATCTATAGATATTCTTTTTTCCCCAATCTACAATGTGCTCAGAGATTTTGGGAGCTAAATTAAGTTTCATCTTTCTAAAACATCATTTCCTCTCATAACCTCCATGGGATAAATATTTTCTTCTCTTCACCCATAGAATGTTCTGTCATAAGGTACATTTATGTTGAACTTTAGCTTTTGGAACACCATATTTGGTTTCTTACTCAAATTTTAAGATCTGTAACTATTTTTGCTGCCTTAAGTAAATCTCACTCTTCTTTTTCTTTATTTTTTTAAATTTTGACAGGCAGAGTGGACAGTGAGAGAGAGAGACAGAGAGAAAATTCTTCCTTTGCTGTTGGTTCACCCTCCAATGGCCTCCACGGCCAGCACACTGCGGCTGGTGCACCGCGCTGATCTGAAGGCAGGAGCCAGGTGCTTGTCCTGGTCTCACATGGGGTGCAGGGCCCAAGGCCTTGGGCCATCCTCCACTGCACTCCCGGGCCATAGCAGAGAGCTTGCCTGGAAGAGGGGCAACCGGGACAGAATCTGGCACCCCGACCGGGACTAGAACCCGGTGTGCCAGTGCCGCAGGTGGAGGATTAGCCTGTTGAGCAACAGCGCCGGTCAAATCTCACTCTTTATGTGAATCTTTCCTAAAATACTAGGTTCATGTCAGCATGGTTAAATGGTGCACCCTTTTACTCTGAAAGCCAAACAAAAAAAAGGATTTTTATCATCCCTTAGTTTGAAGACTGGATATATTTTTTTCTTATTTCTTATGGCTATTTCACAACTAAGGTTTTTGGAAGATTCATGTATCCATTTCAATCACTGTCTATGTGAATCCAGTTTCATTGCATATATTAAATGCTTTAAATTTGAATAGCCAGAAAAATTTATGTAAAATATAAATGTCGGTTAAGCCAAATCTCTTTAACTTATAGAATTGTAGCATTTCAGTCTTAAAATTTACTAAAACTAAATTTTTTATAAATATTTTATTTAGGGAAGAGAGGGAGAGAGAGAGAGAGAGAGAGAGAGAGAGAGAGAGGAGAGGGAGAGAGAGAGAGAGAGAGAGAGAGAGAGAAAGAGAAGCTTCCATCTCCTGGTTCAACTCTCAAATGCCTACAATTTCTCAATCTTGCCCAGGTCTAAAGACAGTAGCTAAAAATTCAATCCAGGTATCTCATGCAGGGGACAGGGATCCTATAACTTGAGCCATAACTACTGCTTCCCAGCATAAACCCTTAGCAGGAAGTTGGAATCAGAAATGGAGCTGGAACTTAACTACAAGCACTAGGATATTAAATACATATTTCCCAACAAGCCTCAACTGCTGTACCAAATGCTCACCCCAGTACTGAATTTTAATATGGTACTAAAAATATACATATATGTTGTGAGTATAATTATTTTATTACCTATAAGTATTATTGTATATTCATTTATATAAATATAATTTATATATTTATGAATTAGAAATAGGTACTAAATCATTAGCTAATCATAACAGCTAATCAAGTTAGCTGTTATGAAATTTGATTTTTGCTTTAAGTCACCTACAGGAAAACTGGAAATGGTAGTTGAAAATTATGTCAAAATAGGGGCTGTCACTGTGGTGTAATGGTTAAAACTACTTCTTGTGACACTGGCATCCTATCAGGGTGCAGTTAATGCTTTGGTTGCTGCATATTAAATACAGTTCCATTCTAATAGCCTGGGAAGGCAGTGGAGAACGGCTCAAGTGCTTAGGCAACTTTCACACACATGGGAGACCTGGATGAAGCTTCTAGCTTCTGGTTTCATTCTGGCTGAACCCTGGACATTGTGTGGTCACTTGGAAAGTGAACCAAGGGATAGAGGATCTCTCCCCCTCCTTCTCTCTTTCACTCCCTCTCTATGTAACTCTTTTAGATGAATTTTTAAAAATTATGTCAAAATTAAACTTATTAAACCGATCTCATGAGTACTGGTCTTCTTTTATTACTTAATTTTTCCTACCATCATTAAAGATTTCAAAAAATGTCTTTAATGCCATTTAAAAAAAGCATACACACACATATTTATATTTATATTTACCAAAGCTGTAATGTGTGGCCATAATGTAAACCTGCAATTATCTTTCTATATATTTCAATAATTAATTTTTATATTTATTATTAGGCCTAGGTGTCACATTTTCTGAAGAATGAATAGTGATAGTGCAACATTAGAATAAGACAGAGAGTGCTCTAATAGTCCCTCCAAATATTGACAAAGGTGCTGTCAAAATATGTGTGCAAGAACTGTTGGAATCTTTACTTAATATATACTAAACTGATCTTCTGTATATAAAGAGAATTGAAAATGAATCTTGATGTGAATGGAAGGGGAGAGGGAGCAGGAAAGGGGAGGGTTGCAGGTGGGAGAGAAGTTATGTGGGGGAACCATTGTAATCCATAAGCTGTACTTTGGAAATTTATATTCATTAAATAAAAGTTTAAAAAAATATGTGTGCAAGATGCTTTCTATTAGTTTTAATTGAGAAGAAATGTTCTTACATTAATATTATTACATTTTCCTATGCCTAATGAATTTTGAATTAAAGCACAGTATACTATATAATTTAGTATCATTACTTTAACTTTACTGTCTGTTAAAATTAGACAAATGATTCACATGTACAAGCTTGTATTCTTTTTGTGTATTTATGCATTCTAAGCAATGTTCAAGCCATGTCCATTCCTTTTCCTCCTGCCTTTCTGTTCATATCACTTTAATAGACAAAATTTAGATCTCTCTCATTGTATTTGTCTCTGCCTCTTGAGTTAAATAAATAAATACATAATTTTTAAAGATTTATTTGAAAGGCAGAGTTACAGATAGGCAGAGGCAGATAGAGAGAGAGAGTGAGAGAGCGAGAACGAGCTTCCATCCACTGGTTCACTTTTTTTTTTGACAGGCAGAGTGGACAGTGAGAGAGAGAGACAGAGAGAAAATTCTTCCTTTGCCATTGGTTCATCCTCCAATGGCCACTGTGGCCTGTGCACTGCACTGATCCGAAGGCAGGAGCCAGGTGCTTATCCTGGTCTCCCATGGGGTGCAGGGCCCAAGCACTTGGGCCATCCTCCACTGCACTCCCAGGCCATAGCAGAAGCTTGCCTGGAAGAGGGGCAACCGGGACAGAATCCAGCACCCCAACTGGGACTAGAACCTGGTGTGCCGGCGCCACAAGGTGGAGGATTAGCCTATTGAGCTGTGGCACTGGCCTGGTTCACTTTCAAAATGTTTGCAATGGGCGGGGCTGAGCCTGTCTGAAGTCTGGAGCCAGGAGCTTCCTCTGGGTCTCCCATGCAGGTGCAGGGGCCCAAGCTTACACTGAGGACTGCAGAGATCCTTTGTGTGGTCCTTGGGACAGAGCAAATATTATACCCAGTGGTGCTAATGCTCAGGCACTGATCATCATCTAAAAGAGTTCAGCTGAGGGGAATTACTTCTGGATACAAAAAAAGAGGGAGAGAGAAAGAGAGAGATTTACCACAGCAAACCTGGGTGTGTCACCTTTAGCATACCCTTAACCCTGAAGAACTGAACAGAGCTCTCTGGCCACACCCACCACAAGCTTCTAGAGATTCACCAAAAGCAGACAGTCCACTTAACATAAAGTCATAGTATGATGAGAAAAGCCACCACAGCGAGGAAAAAAAAAGAAGAAACCAAAGAATATCTCCACAATGACAAACAACAAATGCAGAAACCGAGGAAACAAGAACAAGGAAGACATTATGATGCCCCCAAATGAACAAGACCCCCTAATTCAAGATTATGAAGATGATGGGATAGAAGAAATGCAAGATACAGATTTCAAAAAATTTATGATAAAAAACTTAGAAGTTATCAAAAGCAAATTTTTGAAATACAGAAATCCATACTGGACAGGACAGAAAATCTCTCTCATGAAAATAAAATATTAAGGGGGAATCAAAGTGAAATGAGGGATGTAGTAGAACAAATAAAAAAATAAAAAAAATATTATTGGGAATCTACAGGATACTATTTAAAAAACCAACATTCAGATTCTAGGAGTTCCTGAAGGCATGGAGAGAGAGAAAGGATTAGAAGGCTTTTTTATTGAGATACTAGCAGAGAACTTCCCAGGTTTGGAGAAAGACGGAGACATCCAAGTACAGGAAGCACATAGAACCCGCAATAAACATGACCAAAAGAGATCCTCACCACAGCACATTGTAATCAAACTCACTACAGTGAAACATAAAGAAATGATTCTAAAATGTGCAAGAGAAACGTCAGATTACTCTCAGAGAATCTCCAATTAGACTCAGAGCAGACTTCTCATTAGAAACCTAATAGACTAGGAGGGAATGGCAAGAAATAGCCCAAGTACTAAGAGAAAAAAAAAACCTGCCAGCTCAGAATATTATATCCTGCAAAGCTCTCATTTGTGAATGAAGGTGAAATAAAGACCTTTCATAGCAAACAGAAATTGAAAAAAAATTGTCACCACTCATCCAGCCCCGCAAAAGATGCTTAAAGATGTGTTACATACAGAAACACAGAAACATGGCCATCAATATGAAAGAAGGTAAAGGAAGAAAACCTCCCAGTAAAAGATCACAGGAAGTTCAAAGCATATATTATAAATATTTTTGGGAAAATGACAGGGCAAAGTAACTACTTACCAATAGTCACATTGAATGTTAATGGCCTCAACTCTCCAGTTAAAAGACACAGACTGGCTGAATGGATTAAAAAACAAAACCCATCTATTTGCTGCTTACAAGAAACACATCTTTCCAACAAAGATGCATGCAGACTGAAAGTGAAAGGTTGGAAAAAGGTATTCCATGCAACAGAAACCAAAAAGATCTGGCGTAGCCATCTTAATATCGGACAACATAAACTTTAACACAAAAACTGTCAGGAGAGACAAAGAGGGGCACTATATAATGATTAAGGGATCAATTCAACAGGAAGATGTAACACTATAAATGTATATGCACCTAATTACAGGGTACTGGTTTATTTAAAAGATTTGTTAAGGGACTTAAAGGGAGACTTAGACCCCAATACAATAGTACTGGGGGACTTCAATACTCCAGTCTCAGAAATAGACAGATCAACAGGACAGAAGATCAACAAGGAAACAGCAGATTTAATCAACACTATAGCCCAAATGGATCTAACAGATATCTACAGAACTTTTCATCCTACACTTAAAGAATTTACATTCTTCTCAGCAGTACACGGAACCTACTCTAGGATTGACCAAATTCTAGGTCATAAAGCATGTCTCAGCAAATCCAAAAGAATTGGACCTGGGATATCTTTTATGGCTTCCCCAGGCCACAGCAGAGAGCTGGATTGGAAGTGTAGCAGCCAGGACTTGATCCAGCATGCATATGAGATACCAGCACTGCAGATAGTGGCTTTACCTGCCATGCCACAGCACCAGCCCCATATATAAATAATTGTAAAGGGAAGAAATTATAGACAGGGTTATATCACATATCAGAGTACCTGGGTTTGAGTTTTGTCACTGCTCCAGCTTCCTATTACTATGCATTCTGGAATGCAAAAAATGATTGATCTGGAATGTGGACTCCTGTCACCAATATTTGAGACATAGATATACTTCCTGTATCCTATCTCAGCTGGGCCAGGCTCAGGCTCTTGCAGGCATTTAGGGGGTGAACCAGTGGATGGAAGAAGCTGAAGGTATGAGATGGAACTAGAAATTGAGCCCACTCAGATATAGGGCCTGAGAGTCCTTGAATACACCTTTTTAAAGTTTTAATTACTATAAAGAGAACAGATTTCATGTAGTACATAGATAGAATTTTAAAGATATGACACCTCCCTACCACCTTCCTTTTTTTCTTTTTCTTTTAATTTTTAAATATATTTTAATTTACTTTATAAGTATAGGCTTAATATTCCACTAAATAATGACTTCAACAAGCAAAAATTAGAAAGATCAGTGATCCACACTAGTAGATAAGGTTCATAAACTACAAACAAATCTCAAGTATCACTTTCTTTCATATATATTTGAATTTTTGTGCTCTGCATATTAGCCATCATAAATCAAGAAAACATGATATTTGTCATTTTGTGCCTGGATTATTTCACTAAGGAAAACTGTCTCCATGTGCAGTCCATTTTGTTGCAAGTGACAGGATGCCATTTTTTATGGCCAAGTAGTATTCCATTGCATGTGTGTGTGTGTGTGTGTGTCACATTTTCCTTATCCAGTCATTAGTTGATGGACATCTGGGTTAATTTCATACCTTAGTAATTGCAAATTGGGCTCCTATACACATAGGGCAACAGATATCTCTTTTATATGCTCATTTTATTTCCTTTTGGTATATTCTCATGAGTGGGATGGCTAGGTCATATGGTAGATCTATTTTTAGATTTATGAAGAATCCCCATACTGTCTTCCATAATTGTTGTACCAGTTGATATGCCCACCAACTGTTTTAGGGTGCTTTTTCCCCCATATTCTCTCCAGTATTTTTGTTTTAATTTGAGTGATCATCATTCTTTTTTTTTTTTATTTTATTTTTAACAGGCAGAGTGGACAGTGAGAGAGAGAGAGAGAGACAGAGAGAAAGGTCTTCCTTTGCCGTTGGTTCACCCTCTAATGGCCGCCGCGGTAGCGCGCTGCGGCCGGCGCACCGCGCTGTTCCGATGGCAGGAGCCAGGTGCTTATCCTGGTCTCCCATGGGGTGCAGGACCCAAGCACTTGGGCCATCCTCCACTGCACTCCCTGGCCACAGCAGAGAGCTGGCCTGGAAGAGGGGCAACCGGGACAGGATCGGTGCCCCGACCGGGACTAGAACCCGGTGTGCCGGCGCCGCAAGGCGGAGGATTAGCCTGTTGAGACACGGCGCCGGCCGAGTGATCATCATTCTAAATGAGGTGATGTAAAGCCTCATTCATGCTTTCAGTTGAATTTCCCTGACTTCCTGAGCATGTTTCATGTGTCTGTTGGCAATTTGCATTGCTTTTTAAAAAGATTTTATTTACTTATTTGAGAGGTAGAGTTAAAGACAGTAAGAGGGAGAGACAAAGAGAAAGGTCTTTCTTCCATTGGTTCACTCCCCAGATGGCTGCAATGGCCAGAGCTGTGCCAATCTGAAACCAGAAGCCAGGTGCTTCTTCCTGGTCTCCCATGTGGGTGCACAGGCCCAAGCACTTGGGGCATCTTCTAATGCTTTCCCAGGCCATAGCAGAGAGCTGGATGAGAAGAGGGGCATCTGGGACTAGAACCAACGCCCATCTGGGATGCCGGTGCCACAAGTAGAGGATTAACTTACTGCACCATGGAGCTGGCCTTGGCCATTTGTATTTCAACTTTTTAAAAATTCCTGTTCATGTTCAGCACTCAGATATGGGATCTGGGAATCCTTACTTACATTTTAACCACTAGAGTAAATTTTGCCCCCCAATTGATCTTTGTCAGCTTTGTAGCAGTTACTTTCCATACTTGTTTTGTTTAGAGTTTAATCTTAAATGGGTGATAGACTTAGTCGGATGTTTTTTCTGTTAAGATAATTACATGAAAATTTTCCTTAATTTTATTAACATGGTATGTTATCTTCATTGATTTTCAGATGCTACACACACTATATACAAATATACTTCACTTAGTTTTTGAACATGTAATTGAAAGATAAGTTCAGTTTGGTGCAAAGCTTTTGAAATTCATGTCTGTGTTTCTCATAATGTAGATGCTCCGTGAATTTTGTGAAGACTCATATATACAATTTCATATTAATTCCCATGAAGGTTTTTAATGAATTAGTATCCCATGTTATATGTCCATTAGTAGATTTCCTCATGAGTACATTTCAATATTTTATCATTATACTATTTTTTAGTAACTTGTAGTTTTCCATGTTTCTAAATTATCATGGAAGTTAATGTATTAAAAATTAAAGTGAGAGAAGGAAGCATTAGATGATTTATGACTATGATGTTTTCAGCTTATGCTGATGTAGGAAGGAGCAGATACATATGACTTCTCTACAATGCTACTCAGAGTTATTGTATGAAAAATATGAGATATCTGTGTATAATGTAAATAATAAATTGTATCATTTAACTTTGGGTTTTATCAAGATTTCAAACTGAGTGGACATTGTGTTTTGTGTCAAAATTTACATAATGAAAATTCTAATAAGAATACATGAAAACATTGTAACTGAACAATAATATGATTAATCAGGCTGATCAACACTATTTTATGACACATAAAATATTAGTTGAATATATATCATTTGTATATAACTGTTTTTAATATATAAGATGTAAGTGTGCACATGATAGCATAGTGGGTTAAACTACCACTTGGGACACTGACATCCCGTGGTAGAACAACTAGTATCATATCCTGCCTTAGATTTGATCTACCTTCCTGCTAATGCATACCTTAGAATGCAGTAAATGATAACCCAAGTACTTGAGTTCTTGACATCCAAGTGGGAAAACTGGATAGAGTTCCTGGCTCCTTTCCTCAGCTGGCCAAAACCCAGTTGTTTTGTGCAGGTGAACCAGCAGATGGAAGGCATTTCCTCATCTCTTTTTCAGTTAAATAAACTTTTAAAATGTTAAAATAATCAAAATATGTATAACATGAAGAGTCATGAAAAATAATAGACTAGAACATTTAGACTTGTATGTAATATTAAAATTATCATTAAATTAAATGTATTAGTATATAATAGACACATAAACATAATTAATTTTAAACAAATTTATTTTAAAAATTGACAGGTTAGTATGATAGACATATAGAAAATATTTTGACCAGAAAACAAAAAGTGAACACTATTTGCAAATACTAGAATGAAATTTTGAATATCTCACAGTTTAGACTCTAATAATGTCATGAAAGCATAAATCTACAAGGATCATTTTCTACAAACTACGAAAGGACAATGAAATGTCAAATTGAGAAACTATTTAGACTCATAATAAATTATATTTGATTATCTTATATAATGTTTGTATCAAAAGTCCAAATTATTTTTGAGAAGTAAGAAAAGTGCAAAGTAGAAATTGTAATGACTGGAGTCCAGACTTGAATCTAGGTAAGTAACTCAGCTATTTTTTTTAAAAACTTTATAAAATGGAAAAAATATTAGTTATCACCATATTCCAGTGCTCATCAATAATGTAATGGATTAGAATTTCATATAATTGGGACTAGCACTGTGACATAGCAGGTTAGGCACTGCCTGTAGTGTCAGCATCACATGTGGGCCCAAGTTTGAGACCTGGCTGCTCTGCTTCTGATCCAGCTCTCTACTAAGACCTGGGAAAGCAGTAAAAAATGGCCTAGGATGCTTGCACCCCTGAACCCATGTGCGAGATCTGGAAGCAGCTCCTGGCTCCTGGCTTTGGATCTGCTCGACTCTGGCCATTGCGGTCATTTAGGGAGTGAACCAGTGGATAAAAGACCTCTCTCTCTCTCTCTCTCTCTCTCTCTCTCTGCTTCTGCCTCTCTCTAGTTCTGACTTTTGAATCTTAAAAAATAATTTCATAAAATGGTATAAAATATGATTATCAAAAATTAAAGACGAATATCATTCTATAAACCATTATAATAGTAAATTACTTGGGCAAGAAATATTCTAAGAAAAGTGAGGAGAAGTAAAATTTAAGAATGCAAGAATGAAAAGACTTGCAATTTCAAAATGATGACAGCAAAAATCTCCACACCCTTTATTAAAAATTAAAAAGAGAGAGAAATACAAAATACCATTGCTGGCAAAATTGATGTCCAAGCTATAATTAAATGCTTATCTCCTTTTCTTTTATAACAGTGATTGTTTTCAAAATAAGAATCATGAAATATTTGATTTTCAGTGAGTACTTCTACAGTAATTAAGAACAAATAAAAGATTTCCTGGGTGAACGTCTGAAATCAAAATGAAAGGACAAGTAATGGGTAAACATATGGGAATACTAAATCATGTTGTTTATTAAATGAAAGAAAATGTACTACTCAGCAATTTAAAATTCAAAGTATTTAGATATAGAAGTGTAATTCCATAGAGATTACAGGAACTTATCCCATTAGAATAATTTTCATCATGTGTGAAACAACTATTATAAGATGACCATTGTAAAATTATATTTCATATATTAATTTTTCCTGCATTTGAAAGACATAAGGTGAGAGAAAGAGGAGAGAGAGAGAGAGAGAGAGAGAGAGAGAGAGAGAGAGAGAGAGAGATCACTTATCTGGTTTTCTCTCCAAAGGCTGACAACAGCAGGGTAGAAAAGGCCAAATCCAGGATTCTAGATCTTCATATGTTTCTCCTGTGTGGGTGGCAGAAACCTATGTACTTAAGCCAGCACCTGCTGCCATCCAGGATATACATTTACACATATCAGAACCAGAAGCAGAGGTGGTATTCAAATCCAGCCAGAAGCACAGGTGATATTCAAATCCAGAACTATGATATGGGATGTGAGCAACTGAAGAAGCATTTTCTATGTTACATGCTCATACAAAGACCACCAAGTTTATACTCAATTTGTTAAAATTCAAAGCTTTTCTATGGTATATTTTGAAAAAAATTAATTAACATTTTATTAGAACTGATAAGCACCAGTGGACTGGCGGTGGCATAGGCGCTGACCACAACATCATGTACACCCAAGATAACTGAGTCATATGACCACAGTATCATTGAGGAGGATGAGATGATGAAGTCCACACAATGCATGACCACAAAGAAACTGACCAGCAGCAGGATGGTCTGGGTGGCCCTCTTCTCTGGGGAAGATCTTGGGGAGAGGCTGGTGCCGTGAAGGTACTGGGACCTCCTCTGATGCCTGAGTAAGAGGATCACCATGTACGCACTTGAGAGCAGCATGACTCCTATAAGGAAGATGTCTCTGGATGTTATTAGTGTGAACACCAAACCTCTGATGCTATGGCTTATGGGGAAAAATGAACAGTATTTAGTGATGACCATTACATTGGTCTGGGTCACATTGGAATTTGCCACAGTGTAGAAGATCGTGCTAGTACTGAAACACAAACAGAGAAACCATAATAATGATAAAAAGAAGATGAGATGTGTGGATTTATGTTTCAACTGTGCCAACCAGGAGGTGCTGGAGCTGATGGTGATGGCCTGGATGATGCTCAGAAAGCAGGTGGTGCAGATGGAGAGGCTCCTCATCACCCTGATTATGTAGAACAAAGCCTTACACTTGAAGTCATTGAAAAAATTCAGGGACTCAAACAGATCTGGAGACCTCCAAAACAGCACAGTGAGAAGCATAATTATGTGGACAAGGGCCAGGTGACAGCAGATTAGGTCAGTGAGCTTTGGCTTTTGATACTGCAGGAGTGTGAAGATGTGGAAGAAGAGGAAGTTGTTGGATAAGATTCCAATACCAGCTTGGCAGAGAATACAGTTATTAATAGCTACATAAGCAGAAAGTGTGTTCATCTTAATAGTGGAGAGGAAACACATGCATGCCTGAAAAGCGATCAAATACAGTAAGTCTCACATCGTCAGCAAGTATTATTCTGCATACCAGAAATTTGTGTGTTAGCTTCCCATCTTCAGAATGGTCCCAGATCTCTATTATTTTCAGTTTCCATACCAGAAATTCCTTATATGAACTCTTCAATTCAGTAGGGTACTGCAAAGTACTGCTTTCAATTAGCAAGAGAAAAACAAATAATAAACACTCTATTTTACATCATACATGTGTTTTCATCAGAATCAACACATGGTGAGATTTTATCACTAACAATATTGTGGAATATTCTCCCATGCTTTAAAAAATCCTTAGATATTCAATAGTTATGATCATTCTTTTCAAGTCTTATTAAACATAGTTACAATGTTAAAAGTTCACCATTATATTACCATGCTATTGCATTGAATGAAGGCAAAATAATGTTATCAAATTAATTTAATCTGGGGTTTTGTTCCATTTCATGCTGTTATAGCAGAATAATTAGATGGCATAAATGTACTTTCTCACAGTTCTGGAGGTTGGAAATTCTATGACCTAGGGTCTGTCATCTAATGTGAATATTTTTTGCTGTTTTTCCATGGCAAAAGGTTAAGGGGCAATAAAATGAGAGAGTACACATGCCTTTTTAAAACTACACCAACTATACTCATGAAGATAAAGCCTTTATGAACTGATCATCTTTGATATATCTCACCTATTAATACTTCTTAAATGGCAACTAAATATCAACATGTTCCAGAGGGGACATCTAACACATAGTAAGAAGATGCAAACATTTACTTGTCTGATGTTGAGAAAACTGCAGATAACCAGTTCTCTCCCTTTGCCAAGGCCAATGAGTGTGTGATTGTTTTCAAGGCCACTTGTACCACTGTAGGCCCATCAATGCATGTATTCAAGTATGTTGGGAGGTTGTGTTTTTGGCTTATATTTAGACATTCCTAGTTGAGTTAGAATAAAAGAACCCTATAATTTCAATTGCAATGCCTGTGCTTATATCTGAGAAACCACAGAGTTGATTATCCATTTGATGCTCTTTTACCAAAAGCTGCACTTACTAAAATATCTGTGCATGTGAACTGCTGGGGTCAAACAAGTTGTTGCTGCCATCAATAAGTTCAGCATTCTCAGAAAACTTGGTTTTGATCTCAGATTAGACCAACAAGAAATTCCAAAATCATACTGACTTAATAGCACAATTCAAATATTTCCAAAATTTTAAGAGTTCCTCTTAAGTATTAGTAAAAACCCAGTAGCGCACAGGTATGAATTATGCATATTTTGCCTGATACACCTAAATCCCTTTATTAATGCAACACATGATTTTTAGCCATTAAAAATATATACAGTGTCAGATTAAATATTGCAGAGAATAATTTCAGTATTTGTTCCCTGGCCCAAATTTATATCTAGCTCATTCTCTTTTTGCATGCCTTCACCACCTGCAGGAGGGCAACACACTATTTCAGCAAGGCTCTATGAGCATTGGCGCTGATGCCGGACTGCAGAGAACTATTGTTCCCAAGAGAAGTTAGTAGATAAAATGCAGGAACTGCATTAAACATATTTTAGATTAAGAATTCTAATAATTTTATCTCAATTTTATGCAAACTAGTAGACACATTGCACATTTTCACTGGAGGTCATCTATTACTTTGCTATGATGTAAGCTTAATTAACAATTCTTTAATTCATTCATTAATTAAATTAGTTAATTAATTGGGACCTTGTATTTGAATTTGCTGAATTTGCAAACCCTGACATGGACACAATTACAGGGTTTTGAATAACTCAGTGTAGACAATAGGAGAAAGAAAATAGAAGGTATGCATGAAGATCAAATCCATACAGTTCAAATAAAGTTGATCATAGTGTAAAGGAAAGTGGTTCCAACTAATTTATTTTAAAAATATACAAATGTGAATGCTTATTTTAGATTTATCATATACAAAAGGGACTCATTTACCATTTTCTGCTTATGTTGAGCATGAACCTTATGAAAGTTGTCAGAAGACAAATAGTGAAGATATATTTCATGAATATTTTGTTGATTTTTACTTTATTGTCAATATCATAAGTACCAGTCTTTATAGATAATTGTAAATTATGTTGGAGCAAATAACACCATTTAACATACTAGGAACAAAAATCTTAAAGTCTATGGACTTACCTCAGAAACAAAAGGAGTGCAATGAAAGGAAGAAGCTTTTTACAAGAACACAGGGGCCATTTGGTATATGATAATTTGTCATTTTGGATAAAAGTAACTATAAGACTCTCATCTGTATGTTAAAATTCAGAGAAATATTGTTTTAGAAATGATATAATTTATACATAGATGTTTGTACTCTGCCTAGCTAAGATGTAATTATATGATCTATATTACAAGATACTACCTTGTTCTTTATTGTTGAATTATACAAATCAAAAATATTTTCCTATTAATTGACAATATTTTGTGAATAGCATTGTAAAACCTGTGACTGGTTATCAACAGCACAAAGAAATTTTTTTGAAAATTTAACATGTTATGATAGGCTTGGGTATGTCTTATAATCACGTGCCTATTCATCATAATCTGGAGAGGGTCTGAGTCCCGAGAGCAGTCTTAAGTGAGGAATTTGGAAGGAAATTAAGAACCCATTCCCTCTGTTGCAGGTGCCTTAGTTGGGGTCATTGGAAGCTCCTTACTTCAGAGTCTCCATGCTCAAATGCAAGAAATGCATGATGGCTACTAAGACAACGTTAACCATCTCCAGCATCTACACAGGAAAATAATGAGGTTGTTTCTTGAGACATTTGGTTCTCATCAGCAGGGAATGGCTAATCCTCAACATTGCTTTGTTTCATTTTGTTACTTTCAGAATAACATTTATTGATTCTATTTTTATTTTATTTCACTTTATTAAATCATAAACATGTTTATTTGTGGGTTATAGTGAGATGACATGATGCATATATATATATATCAGATAATGATTCAGTCATGTTAATTAACTTTTGCATTGTCCTGCACATTTGTTATTTCCTCGTCATGAGAGTATTTAAAAGCTCTATTAGCAATATTTGAATTCACAGTACAAAAACAATAAAAGAGTTATAATGCTGTGCAGCAAATCACTAGAGTGTGTTTCTCTTTTTAAACTGACACTGCACACTTTGAAGTTTGGCATTTAAAGGCAAATAGGCAGGAGGCCTGCTGAATTCAGGCATCATCATGAAATTAATGATGACTCAACAATGACATTGAAATTAACTAGTCATTTAAAATGTATTTTAAATATCAAATCAAAAATTAAAACTTTTAAAGTAAACAGCAAAAGTACTACAATTAGAGGATTCTTTTCTTAAAAGGAAATCTAATTTCTTGAAATTTGTGCTTATTTTTTCTCTAATCACAAAATATATTTTTCTTGACATGCTAGTATTCAACAATTTGCAAGATTAAAAATATAATGTTTTATGCTATATAAATATTAAAAGTTTCAAAATATCTAAAACAACTTACCTTTAAATTTAAAAGAACTCAAAGCAAACACAAAGCATTCTTTTTTTAAAGATTTATTTTACTTATTTGAAAGACGGAGTTACAGACAGAGGTAGAGACAGAGAGAGAAGTCCTCCATCTGCTGGTTTACTCCCCAGATGGCTGCAATGGCCAGAGCTGCACCAATCTGAAGCCAGGAGTCAGGAGCTTCCTCTGGGTCTCCTATGTGGGTGTAGAGGCCCAAGGACTTGACCCATCCTCCACTGCTATTGCAGGCCACAGCAGAGAGCTTGATCAAAAAAGGAGCAGCCGGGACTAGAACCGGTGCCCATATGAAATGCCGGCACTTCAGACTAGGGTTTCAACCCGCTTTGCCACAGTGCCGGCCCCAAAAAGCATTCTTAATTAGGTCAGTCTTGGTGTTTTGCCAAAAAAAAAAAAAGTTCACATTATGCATATAGTAAGTAAAAGTGATAAAATTATTCAAATAGGATAAAAATCAGACACAATTCTAATTTAAAAGCATAATTCTGTAACTATAAATTTTTTCTCTTGAATCTATGAATTATAGCCTCATAAGATGTATGAAATTGATTTTTACAACTGCAGCATCTGCTGATTTCACTTGTGATACTCTATGTTGTAAGGTTGAAATTATGAAAACAGAATTTTCCTCATCGTCATTGATATCATCCTGCAAAATCTAATAACCCCCTTGCCTATGGAGTACTTGTGGCTACTGATAGAACTGAGAAACACACACTCACCCAGCTGAGTCTGCAGGGAGGCAATGAAGATGAGATTATAACCATGTGGTTATAAGGAAATATGCTATGAGCTCATCTCCCATCAGACCCACAATTTTCTTGTCACCTGTGAAACAGTAGAAGTTCTGACCTTGAGATTGGCACATACAGGAGACACTAGAGGGGAAAGGGGAAAAGCACAGGGCAAGAACAGCTGAGCCTCACCTTTCCCACTTGTGAACACACCTTGCTATCCTACATCTGCCCGTGGGGACAGTCTTTGTCAGCAACACGGGAGTCCTGCAGTAGCTCCAACTTCAAAATCAGTAAGAGCCACAGCAGACTTGCCACTGTTTTCTGGCTTGTTCAGGAGGCTCTAGTGGCTTTCTCAGGTGTCCCCCAGCACTCAGAACGTCACATCTAGCTGTACTAATCAGTGTCTTTATGGCTACAAGGAAATTCCCATCCCAGCAGCACTGTAGGACTGGATGAACATTATGCTTCTTTAGAACTTTATGTGGATCCGGACTTTGTAGGTTCTCATACTCCAAGATCCTCGGGTTTTCTGATACCTTAGTCACATGAGTAATGCTGGCTCTCACTTATACACATTTTATCTTGTTTCCTTCATTTTTGTCTCATACTTGCAACTTCATTGTACAGTTTGTGGTCATGCAGATATACCCCTATATATATTTAATAGCTTTCTACTTCTGAGTTCTATAATTAGCTATTTGGTGTCTTTTACCTTTTTGTTGATGAAAAATTTATCTTGAAAAATTTATTGAAGATATTTAAGTGAGTACTACACATTTAACTGTAAACATTATGTACAGTAGATTTCTAGAATTTATTTTTTGCATAAATAAATTTAAACACAGTGAAAAACCCTAACATTCAGTAGTATGATATATTTAACCATTCCACAATGTATGTATGTAACATTATGATGTACATGACAAAAACATAAAATATAGGTATGAATTATTTTAAATGATTTCTTTTGTACTCAGAAGCTGTAAAGGAGGACATATATGATGTTATTTCTTAAAACTGCCCACATGTCAGGTTCCAAGATGGTGAAATAAGGAAGGAGTTTACTGATCTAGTCCAGGAGAAGATAGTTTAATAAAAGTGGAGATAGTGTGGTCTTAAGGAAGAGTTAGGGAAAAACAGCAGAGGAAACTCTTCTATAATTTGAAGGACAAGGCGGACCTACATGGAGCACATGGGCACCCATGGCTAGGAACTCCAGCTGCTGAGAGTCAGCACCAGCACTGGAAAGTGAGATGAGATGAGAGTGCAGTAGCCCGAGATACTGGCGGAAAAGCAGCAGGAAGAGCCTTGAGGGAATGAGGCTTGAAGACCGGTGGGGCAGTGTATAGAGGAAGGTCTATAGCATTAGGTGCCTACACCAAGAAATTGGAAAGGCACTGAATAAATGAGCTATCAATGCATCTCAAGCATCTAGAAAAACTACAGCAAACAAAACCCAAAACTAGTAAGAGAAGAGAAATAATTAAAATTAGAGAAAAATAATCAACAAAATCAAATCAAAAAATCATTACAAAATATCAACAAAACAAAGAGCTGATTTTTTGAAAAAATAAGCAAAATTGACACACACAAAAAAGGAGAGAGAATACCCAAATCAATAAAATTAGAGATGAAAAAGAGAATGTAACAACAGACACCACAGAAATAAAGTCATCAGAAATTACTACAAAGAATTGTATGCCAACACACTGGGAAATCTAGCAGAAATGAATAGATTCCTGAACACATACAGCCTACCTAAATTGAACCATGAAGACATAGAAAACCTAAACAGACTCATAACCAAGTCAGAAATTGAATCAGTAATAAAGACCATCCCAACAAAGAAAATCCCAGGACCGGATAGATTCACTGTGAATTCTACCAGACATTTAAAGAAGAACTAACTCCAATTCTTCTTAAACTTTTCAAAACAATTGAAAGAGGGAATCCTCCCAAATTCTTTCTACAAAACCAGCATCACCTTAATTTGTAAATCTAAAAAAGTTGCAGCAAAGAAAGAGAATTTAAGACCAATTTCTCTGATGAACATAGATGCAAAAATCCTCCATAAAATTCTGGCCAATAGAATGCAACAACACATCAGAAAGATCATCCATCCAAACCAAGGGGGATTTATCTCTGGTGTGCAGGGATGGTTCAACGTTCGCAAATCAATCAATGTGATACAGCACATTAACAAACCGCAGAAGAAAAAAACATATTATCTCAATAGATGCAGGGATAGCATTTGATAAAGTACAACACCCTTTCATGATGAAAACCCTAAGCAAATTGGGTATAGAAGGAACATTCCTCAACACAATAAAGGCAATTTATGAAAAACCCACGGCCAACATCCTATTGAATGGGGGAAAAGTTGGAAGCTTTTCCACTGAGATCCGGTACCAGACAGGGATGCCCACTCTCTCCATTGCTATTCCATATAGTACTGGAAGTTTTAGCTAGAGCTATTAGGCAAGAACAAGAAATTAATGGGATACAAATTGGGAAAGAAGAACTCAAACTATTCCTCTTTTCAGATTATATGATTCTTTATTTAGGGGATCCAAAAAACTCCACGAAGGGATTATTGGAACTCATCGAAGAGTTTGGCAAAGTAGTAGTATATAAAATCAATGCACAAAAATCAACAGCCTTTGTATACACAGACAGTGCCACGGCTGAAAAAGAACATCTAAGATCAATCCCATTCACAATAGCTACTATTTTATTCTTCTTAGCATTTTCTTTTTCTACTTAATACCATTGGTTGAACTCTTTAATTAATACACAATTACTCTTAGGTTTTTAAATCAAACAAAATTGATCCCTGTTAAAAATAAGAGTGGGAATAAGAGCTCCATCTCAGTTTTTAAAATATATCTCAAATTGTTGTGCTGCTAATATTTCTTTTCTCAGGGCACTTTGAAACCAGGTCTTCTTCAAACACTGATTAAAAAAATTGGGTTTTCCCCATGTAACTAGTCACCATACATAGAAAGTTGTGTCAGATGAAATGAAAAACAATTAAAATAGAGTACTTCACAGTTGAGTGAAGAAGACGGATCAGTAAACATTTAAAAGCAGAATGTATTAAGTTAAAGAAAATGAACAGAAATAAGTGGTGGGAGATCTGGTGGAGATGGAAGGAGAGTTGGACTCCTTAAGCATATGCCATTCTGACTCATTTGCTATCTACCATGACCTGCCACATATGGCTACATGTATTTCTATTAACCTATGTTTTTCTGTAATTGAATTGCATTATATCTATTTTAGCATCAGATTTCATATTATAAATCATTATTTAAACATTTATTGATTTAACAATTGACACTCTTATTTATGATGTCAGTAATCACCTGAGGCTCTTGTCATGAGCTGCCAAGGCTTTCGTAGCCTCTTGAGTTTGCCAACTCCGATCTTGTTTAGACAAGGCCATACAACAACAGGAGTCACTGTGCGCTTACTCCCCATGTAGGATCTCTGTCCTTCATGCGTTGTACTATGTGAATTAATGGCATAACTAGTACTCAAACAGTACTTTATACTTTGTGTTTCTGTGTAGGTGCAAACTGTTGAAATCTTTACTTAATACATACTAAATTGATCTTCTGTACATAAAGATATTCAAAATGAATCTTGATGTGAATGGGATGGGGGAGGGAGTGGGAGATGGGATGGTTGTGGGTAGGAGGGAAGTTATGTGGGGGAAAAGCCACTATGATCCAAAAGTTGTAATTTGGAAATTTATATTTATTAAATAAAAGTTAAAAAAATTTATTGACACAAGACAGGCTGAAAGTCTAAGAAGATGACTACTTATGTTAGATTGTCATTTGACAAAGTAAATAAATATTTTGATAATAAAACACATTATTCACAAATCCCAGTTTTCTATTTTAGTCCTATAAACCTAAATGTGTCTCAACAGCTTTACATATTGTTCATGTTGCAATAAAAGATAAAAAGATGTATGTAGTGCTTTTGATTGGATACATCCTGTACCATTGATTAAATATATGTGAATATTGCTGAAATGATTAGTTATATGAAATATCACTTTTCTTAGATTTAGCTGAATGAATCAGATTATAATTTTGTATATTCTACATGTGTTGTAAAATAATCCCATCTTACTCTCCATATGAATTAAGACAGATTTAGTTTTAATGTATTTTTAATTTTTTTCAGGGCCATTAAATATAAAAGTAATGAAAACATTAAATAAAATATTTGTTGTGTATTAGAAAATGTGATGCAATTACTGAGATTGCATGTAAATTCCTCCTAAAATATACTGTAGTTTCTGTCCAGTCACAATTTTATTTTTCAATTTAAGTTACTCAGTATCCACTTCTGTCCTAAAGGAAGGTCAATGGAGTACAACAAGACAATGAGAGAGAAATACTGAAAGTGAGGGACAGAAAAGAATTAACATTTTACTAAAGTGTATTATAATTGTTCTTTTTATTATCAAAGTAATTAATCTCTTACTATGTCTATAATTTAATTTTATCATAGATATGTATGATTAAGAAAACATATGGTATACATAGGGTTCTGTACTATCTGAAGTTTCAGGCACCTACTTTGGGTCTTGGAATTTTCCCCTGAAGATAAGGGGAAACAATGCCCTATTTAAAAACAGATCACAGAAACCTGGGAGCGAAAGGTGATGACATGAGTTACAAAATGTACAAAATATGTATTACTATTATTATGGACCCTTAATCCTTCAGAGTTAATGAAGACTAGAGAAATGTACACATTGGATTCCAATAATCCCATATATGCTTAAAACCTGTGTTCTAACTGCACACAGCTTATCAATTCCCTAGCATATCAACAAAAAATGGTTCTAAGTATCATTTCTTCTATCAAGAGGAGATATTCAAAGACTATAGGCAGAAAATAAATTCATAATATGATTTTGGTAGATAAATCAATATAAATCTAGATATTGAGTTATAGAATTAAAAACCAGGTGTTTAAGTATTTTAACTATATTAACTTAATAGTTGAGGTCTCATGATATATGGAGTGAATTTTAAAGAAATAGGATAAAAATAATAACTGGTATATTGCTTTAAACATATTATATTAATATCTATTAATAACTAAGACACCAATTTACATAGTGAGATAACTTCTCCTATCAAAGGAAAGTCTAGGACTTGATGAATCTGTAACTGAATTCCAGAAAACTTTTAAAGAGGAAGTAACTCCAATACAATTAAAATCATTCCCAAATATTGAATAAGATGGAGCTCTGTCAAATTCTTTTTTCAAAGGAGTGTAAGATGACCCAAGTGCTTGGGCCCCTGCACTCATGTGGGAGACCCACAAGAAGCTCCATCTCCTTTCTTTGGATGGGCTCAGCTCTGGCCACTGAGGCCACTTGGGGAGTGCACCAGCAGATGGAAGACTTTTTCTCTGTTTCTGCCTCTCTCTGTAACTCTACTTCTTAAATAAATACGTAAATAATATTTTTAAAAAATTGTATGACGACTCAACACAGTTGCCTTGATTGTATTGAGGATTGTTCTCTTAAAGCCAATTTTCTTAGCGTTCTCATCATTTTTTCTTTCTAAATACCCCAAGATTAACAGTCTACTTCTATATTTTCAGAGTCCTTGTGAACTCTGGCCTCTAAGGTCTTGTGTAGGAAAATGACTTTCCTGTTCAAATACTTGGGGCACCCCTACAAGAACAGGATGGGCTTGGCCTCAGGCTCCAGCCAGGAAGTGAAGGAAGGGGAAAGCACAACCATGGTTTCTTTAGCTCTTTTCTGAAAAGGAAGAAAAAGTCGAGTAGTTTATACTTCAATCCCTACATGATGAGCTCTGGGCTGCACATGACAGCATGTGGTATCTGATACCCTCTATGAGGCAATTTCTTTCCCAGAACAGTGGTTCTCAGTGCCACTGCATGTTGGAATGAGAACAGAAGGCAACTGACATCTCTGGTCCCACTAGAGATTCTGCTTCAATGACACTGCAGACTCACGGGGCCAGGGCAGGGTCCTGCCTGTGGCCATGGAGCAATGTGTGTCCAGCAGGAACTGGGGTGAGATCTTCACCCTGATCTCAGAGTTGGAAAGCGTAAACAAGGAGAAATCGTGCCGCTTCCTCTCCCGCTGTGGGACCTACTGCTTCTGATTGTCGGCTGTAGGGTCACAGGGGGACAGATAGCAGCTATCTCAGAAGCACTGTTGGTCTTTAGAAGTTTTCCCAGAGTCACACAGGACAGGGAAATCCTTTGGGATCACACACATTTCTGCAGGGCCAACCACAGGTGACATGACCACACCTCTTTCCTAGCGAGTAGAAAGATGTTGCTGAGGGATAGAGATGGGTATCTCTATCTCTTGTGAAAATGCCTCTAATCAACTTAGGTTATTTACACTTAGGTGGTAACCTTGCAAAAACTGGAGTGGGTCTCCCCTACCTTCTAGCTGTGTAACATCTCGGAACATAAGTTTTTGTTTGCCTGAGGCTATATAAGGAGGCTGATGATAGTGACAGCTTTCCTACTCATCACATGCAGTTATGAGACTCCAACTAGAAACTACAGTGAGGTTACATGCATCACAGCGCGGCAGGTCCACCAATGAGGGCAGTCCGGTCTCCCGCGTCCCACCACTGCTGGCGGAGCCACAGCTGCTGAACCTGCTCCTTCTTAGCCTTGGCCATTAGTAAAGTTCATTTTAAAAATCACAATTATTTTTTATAGAGTGAAAGCGGGCGCTAGCCAGCCATGTGACCCCTACAGGGGACCTGGGGTGTTGAGAGGCAGCGGCGGTTGCGCAGCGACCAGGAGGAGCCGGTCGCGCTGGGCTGTGGGTCTGTTGCTGGGAGGGCGATCTGAGAGAGAAGGCTTGATTACCTGTCGTTAGAGTTGATACAAAAACCATTTCAACTCCAAAAATGTTGGAGGAAGATATGGAAGTGGCCGTCAAGATGGTGGTTGTAGGGAATGGAACAGTTGGAAAATCAAGTATGATTCAGCAATATTGCAAATGCGTTTTTACGAAAGACTACAAGAAAACCACTGGAGTTGATTTTTTGGAGCAACAAATCCAAGTTATTGATGAAGATGTCAGATTAATGTTATGGGATGCTGCTGGTCAAGAGGAATTTGATACAATAACGAATGCCTATTATCCAGGAGCCCAGACTTGTGTGCTTGTATTTTCTACTACAGACAGGGAATCTTTTGAAACAATTTCCAGTTGGAGAGAGAAAGTCAGAGCTGAAGTTGCGGATATACCAACTGTACTTGTAAAAAGTAAGATTGATTTCTTGGATGATTCTTGTACAAAGAATGAGGCAAAAAGGCTGAAGTTAAGATTCTACAGAACATCAGTGAAAGATCTAAATGTGAATGATGTTTTTAAATATAAATAAAATACTTCAAAAACTCAGACAACACAAAACTGAGGATCCAGAACTAATGCATTCAAGTAGTAACAAAATTGGAGTCTTTAATACTTCAGTGGCATTTACTCCAGTCAGAACATAAGTACCCTGAGTGGTGGCGATGTCATCAATCCAAGAAAGGACCCAACAAACCCAACAAAAAACGACCAAGAAAAACAGAAATCCTTTCAGCAGCTGTAGCATACCCTAAACTTTTTTAAATAAGATGTGAGCTGAATGATCTTGTGCATTTCAGCAAGAAACACATCCAGCTGTAATGTTATGGTACAAGATTTTTAGCAGACTCTGCACCTAATGGCTCTCTGAAAACTGACAGACTTAACTATTGCTTTGCAATTCTTTTCAGAATGTAGAGTGAGACCTCTGGTGAAAAATGAATGCCCTGTGGATGTATTTAAATTTTTTCACATTAACGGAAGCATTTCCTGTTTTTGAAACAATTCTTTAAGCAGGTTTTGCTGAATCTTAGATGCTGGAAAACATAAATGCCTAAATATACTGGTACAGATTTTAACAGTATGGATCAAGGAAAGACAGTAAGCATTCTTTTTCTGAAATTGGTCATATTAGCTTTTCTGGAAAATAGTATTGAATTTGAATACGTAGAAAAAATACTAAAAGGTAAACCCTAAATCTTGCCAGACTGTATGAGTGTCTAATTGGCAATGTTGCTTGTGCGATATCTGTGTAATGTAGAGAGTGGAGGTATGCATGCAGATACCTGTTACTGTAGTAGACTGAAGGTATATGCAGAGTGTAAGGAAACAGATTCTAAAACCACTTACACATTATGTATATGCAAGTTTTTTTATTTTCTAATGAGAAATTCAAGACATATATTTTGCAAAATGAGCTTTAATTTAAAAAGTGCTTTGTACCAAAAATACCATACTATTTTACTATCTTAATTTATATTGTTTATAATTCTTCAAAAGCAGTTTTCCTGTATGACAGGGTAAATAAGAAAAATAGAAACATTTTAACGCTAGAGCATCCCCCAGGTGACACGTATTGTAAAACCCTTTCTCCTGCGGTCCCTGCAAGCCAGGTGAGTGCATGCTGTCAGAGGTTGGCCACGTCCCTAAGAAAGTACTGCACATGGACACAGTGATTCAGGCAGTCCTGTGAAGTGGGTGGTGCATCTAGCATCTTTTGCTGCTAAGAACACAATGTTGAACTTTTAAGATTATGCTGACCATTTTCTAAAATGCAAAGAAGTGATCTAGTTCTAATCCAAGTTAGAGATTTTATAGAGCCCTGAAACTCTATAGCATCATTTTGTTTACACATTTTTGTATGGTATTTTATCACTTAAAAATTTCTACAACCTTTGGTTTGTATAGCACTTTCTCAAGAGTTCTGTCAGTATCATATACAAAATATTTTTTAAAATGATTTAATAGGTAGTCGTGTGTCAGAGCATAAATTTTCTGATTTGGGATAGTAGTTTTCCAACTAAAGAATTACATGAACTCTGAAAACTATCATTCACCATTGGCTTTGTTTTTAATCTATTATAATAACCATTTCAATATATCTGGTTTTTATGGGATTTCAAAATATGTAAAAATGACTTTTCTTGGAAAATATCATGAAGTCATTTATCATTATTTGTACTAAATATATAATGTTTTATGTATCCCATGTGCATGTTTCATCTTGTCTTTTAATTTTTTTAAGTCACCCATCTGCACCACCCTCATCCTTCTGCTTAGTGTTAAAAATAAGGAAGAATTTCCTGGGGAGTGGCCTCATTAAGTGGTCAAGAGTGAGTGTTCATTTTTAATAATATTGAAATAATCTGGCATTATCTCTTTCAGAGTAACGTGTTTATTTTTATGCCACCAGTTGTCACCATGCCTATTGCTCGCTGTGGGACCATGCCCATTGCTGGCAGTGCTTCCCAGGTGTTGAGGGAAAAGCTTCATTCCTAACAATGGACACTTTCTGGTAATTCATCTTTTCTATCTTCTCAAAATATATTCCTTTTCATTTTTTGCACAAAACATATCTTGCAGCAAATAGTCTTATAGACCTTATTGGCAGAAAAATCACTCATTCTGTAATGTGTTGTAAGTATATTTCATATTAATTAAATGTGTGTAGGCAAAAGTGTTACTTTTCTATATAAAAATGTGATCTCTGATGGTGACTGCAGTTCCCCTAATAGATGTAATAATAACGTATGAGGTTTATTCTTTTTTACAAGAATCAAAGACAGAACTTTTGTTACACATTTGTATTTTTATTTTGCACTGTTATTTTATACCTGACAGTCATTTTAAATCATTAAGTACACCAGAAAACCACTACACATGATGTTGATTTCTCAAATTAATCAGTTCCAAAACTTTCATAATTACAGTTTTTCCTCTGAAATGCTTAATTATTTTAAATAATTTTATTGATTCTGATGAAATTATGGATGCTAAAGAAAAACTTGTCCTAGATTGCAGATTATTATGCATTTGCTTTTTTACATCGTGGCTAGTTTTTAGCATAGAGGCATAGCGGTGGAATAATTGCCATATTTCAGAGTTCCTTGGGTTTCCTTTTCCTTTTATCAGCCTACACCTATGAGTTAAATAGTATAGAGCATAGCCCATATAAGGTGATATAATTGTATAAAACGATGTTAAATAGTTTCCTTTTTATCTGCCCAAAGTTGATAGCTCACATGTACATTTTCAAAATAAAGCTAACAGTACCAAAAAAAGGATAAAAAATGTTTCTCATCATGTAGTGAGGTTAGATGGTGGAGAAGCTGGCAATGCAACACTTAGGAAGAACTCAGTAGTGCATATTCCATTGTGCCTGTGACTTTTAGGGACTTTTCTGAAGACCTTAAGAATGAGAAGTTGCCTTTCAGCACTAATGCCATCTTTCTTTCTTTCTTTTCTTTCTTTCTTTCTTTCTTTCTTTCTTTCTTTCTTTCTTTCTTTCTTCCTTTCTTTCTTTCTTTCTTTTTCTTTTTCTTTCTCTCTTTCTTTCTTTCTTTTTTTTTGACAGGCAGAGTTAGACAGTGAGAGAGAGACAGAGAGAAAGGTCTTCCTTTTTCCATTGGTTCACCCCCAAATGGCCGCTATGGCCAGTGCACTGCACCAATCTGAAGCCAGGAGCCAGGTGCTTCCTCCTGGTCTCCCATGTGGGTGCAGGGCCCAAGGACTTGGGCCATCCTCCACTGCCTTCCTGGGCCACAGCAGAGAGCTGGACTGGAAGAGGAGCAACCGGGACAGAATCTGGAGCCCTGACCGGGACTAGAACCTGGGGTGCCAGCGCCACAGGCGGAGGATTAGCCTAGTGAGCCACAGCGCTGGCCTTACTAATGCCATCTTAAGTGCAAGATACTGTACATTGTTTGCATCCTTTTCCAAACTTTGAAAATTGTTATTGGTGACCTGCTGAAGTGCTCCCAGTGTATCATTAGTGTGCCTGTTTATCTGAAAACAAAATGAACTGGTGCGGTGAGCACTTGTCTTGCACTGCACAGTCATGCACTGAACAGGTAGACTTGCTCAATTTTAACTATTATGAATATCATGTGTACTGTTATCATTCTTTAGGTTTCCCTTGCAAGAGAATTTATTTGCTAACAGAAACTGTCTAAAGCCACAGTGAACTCTGAAATATCATTCACCACACACCTAGGTAACTGGATGGTTTGGCCATAAAAATCTTTATAAAGTAGTGCTCCTTTTCTTCTGTTTAATTCATCTATAGTGGGATGTTAGTAAATAATCTTTTAAAAATAAACGTTGGAATCTTTACTTAATATATACTAAACTGATCTTCTGTATATAAAGAGAATTGAAAATGAATCTTGATGTGAATGGAAGGTGAGAGGGAGCGGGAAAGGGGAGAGTTGTGGGTGGGAGGGAAGTTATGGGGGTGGGGAACCATTGTAATCCATAAGCTGTACTTTGGAAATTTATATTCATTAAATAAAAGTTTAATAAAAAATAAATAAAAGTCAAAAAATATAAAAAACAAACGTTGGAGTAAAAAGAAAACTGAATTCTCTCTATATTTTTGTTACTAATAAATAATACTTTTATAAATTGGAATGGAAAACCACCTGTATGTATTGCAGTTACACCCTAATCTTAATCTAAAATATACTACTTGATAAAAATTTCATGAAAGATGAATTTTAATAATAAAAATGCATTTCAAAGCTAAAAAAAGAAACTACAGTGAAAGTACTTGCACAAAGTCATACATGCAAGAGGGTGAAAGCAGTCGGGAGAATTGAGGGAAATATAGGTAAGAAGGAAAGAAATAGGAATGGACCTGTAATCTATGAAGGTGAGCAGTGGCCTGAGGTGTGGCCTGCACCCCCAAGAGCCCATAAAATTGGCCTGTGATTACTGACTGAAAAAATTTGTTTTTTTTTTTCAATGCAATTTGGTGTGGTGGGTGTTTTCCATGGACATTTCTTTTCTGTCTTCCCTGAATATTGCATAAATCATTGAAACTCCTGGCCTATCTCATCTGCTTTTAGGGAAACTGGGAGAGGGATTTGGGTCTTTCTCCAGACTTGGCCTGAAGCCATCAGGGCTGTAGGGAACTTCCAGTGAAAGCTGAGTGGATGTGATGGAAGTGAAAGGGGATAACCCCCTGGGGAATTAAAACAGGGCCCCGGAATCTGGTCCCCTTATGCTCCCTTTCCTCTTAGAGGGTGCTCTTGCCAGCTCCTTTGGGTCTCCCTGCAAAGGGAGAAAGTGCCCTTCCCTGCCAAGGAGCTCTTAGGGGCTGCTTTTGACTTTGGGCTTCTGCAGTCGCCTGGTCCCTGGATGGACACTCTTCTTGCTCTGCTCACAGTAGTGGGGAGGTACATACCCAGGAGTCTGGACCCTATAGGAAGTCAGGGTCATGTAAGGAAAACATAGTATTTCTGGATCCTGGTCTTTTAGCAGCTCAGTAAGCATCATACCAGGAATGTTCTTATTTGGGTGGAAAAACCCTAACTGCCTCCTGTAGAGAAAGAGAGTAGCAAGTAAGGGTGGGGGACCCAGTTCCTTTGCTGTCACTAGCCAGCAGCCCTCTGATGTGCATCATTCAACATATCCCTCTCAGAATGGCAGTTAACATTTCATCATTAGAGAACTATTCCTCTGCGTTCTCCTTTCCTTCCCTTTATTTCAAGATTGGGGTCTTAATAGGTTGCTCACACAAATGTCCTGGGAGGAGCTGACTCACTTAGACTTCTGTTAGCAACTAACACCTTAGTGTGAATGTCTTCACCAATTTGTCTACTGAGACTCCAGGAATTCTAAAGCAAGGGTGGTGGGCAGAGGTGGAAAAGGGAGCATTGGGTGGGGAGGGACAGGACATTTCTGAGCTCAGTCCCTGCCTGGCCCCAGAGCACAGTAGAACCTGCTTCCTGATGGGGGCACTGGGACACTCCACCTCCTTTCTGCCAAGGCCAGCCAGGGCCACCATTCAGCTTTTTAAAACTTTTTTAAAGATTTATTTTATTTATTTATTTGAAAGGCAAAGTTACAGAGAAGCAGAGGCAGAGAAAGAGAGAGAGGTATTCCATCCACTGCCTCACTCCCCAAATGGCTGCAATGGACAGAGCTGTGCTGATCCAAACCCGGGAGCTTCTTCTGGGTCTCCCACATGGGTGCAGGGGCCCAAGGATCTGGGCCATCTTCCACTGCCTCCCCAGGCCATAGAAGAGAGCTGGATAGGAAGTGGAGCAGTTGGGATTCGAACCAGTGCCCATATGGGATGCCAGCACTCTAGGTGGCTGCTTTGCCTACTTTGCCTCTGCCCTGGCCTCACCATTCAGCTTTAATTTTTTTCCTAGCCCAAAGGCAAACCACTCTTTCTTTACAGCTCACTGCCTTACTGCTGTGCAGTGTCTGAGCTGTTTCTACCAGCTGTTGGTTTCTGAAAGGCTGCTTCTAGCAAAGGACAGAGGTCTGAAATGAATTATCTGAGGGGAGGAAAAGATGAAATCCAGAGGAGAAAATGCTTACTGTCCCAGGGATAACATTCCCATCCCAAAGACCCAGAGACAAGGTAGCCTTTGTAATGTTTGCAAGCAAAGCTTTCATAAGGCTCAGTAACCCAAGCAGCCACTCCCTGCATACAGTGGCTCATATTGTTCCATGGGAGGGAGAAGAAGGGAGAGGAACCCAGACAGAAGGGGGCAGGGACTGGAGCCAGGCAGGTGGCTTGTCCAGGGTGAGGAGTGGGAATAGAGATCTGGGTGGTTGGCTGAAAGGCCTAAGAGAGCAGTGCAGTATCTGAGCAGGCACATGGACATTGAAGGTTTTGGCTTAGGATGGGGTAGGCAACCTCATGCTGGTTTCCATCACTCCCTGGTATGTGGTGTGAGTGACTTGGATCCCCAGGGGCTGCTGGGGTCTGTGTGTAGGTAGAAGAGACAACAAATGAATGACAAAGGGCAGAGGCAAGGGCAGAGAAACCTCTAGGCTCCACTCTGGGTACACAGTGTTTCCCAAGCAAAGGCTGGGAGGTCGCCTTTTCATAGTCTTGGCTCAGCTCCTAAAGGTACTCTCTGGGTAATCAGCCAGCATGTTCCCAGTGACTCGTGGATGATGTAAGCCAATTGACAGAGTGGCTGACACACATCAGTGCACTGGGCTTGTTCTGGCACTCATTTACACTGCACCTAGCCGGGCTGCTGCTGAGAGTCTCAGAGGCAAACAGGACGGCCTCAGAGAATAGCCAAGGCCATGCACTTACTGTAGAGGTCAGGTTCATCCAGGATCTCGGACTTGATGATCTCCTCTATGATGCCCTTCCAGCGTGACAATGCCTATCACCTCACAGAAGGGGTCTCCTTCCCCCTCATTTCCCAGAGAACAAAATCACCATGAAATATCTGGACATTTGCAGAGCTCTTTCTTCCCTTGTGAGAAAAGGATACAAAATTGTTGTCTGACCAATGTTAGGACTTAACTCATCCTAGAAACCCCTAAAATATGAACTTTGTATGCCAACTCTTATAAATGCAACCTCATTTAAAAAAAATACAGTTCTGTGTCACTTAATGCTGGGGACTTGTTCTGGGAAATGCATTGTTAAGTGATTTCTTCACTGTGCTAACATCATGGAGTGTACTTGCACAAACCAAGATGGCTACAACATCACTAGGTGATATAATCTCACAGGATCATGGTCACATATGCTGTTGTACTTGACCAAACTACTGAATTGTGGCACATAACTGTATTTTAAATTGTTAATTGATACGTAATAGTTGTGTGTATTTATGGGGTAAAAAGTCACTTCAGTGCACATATACAAAAGGTAAGTGGCATAGTCACTGTAAGCCTGGTGACTGGGGTACAGTCATCCCACCAATTTCCAGGGAGATTAGCAAAGGCGTCCAGCCGCAGACCTGCCAGTCTCAGCTGATTCAGCTCCACGCTTCCCCTCACTGGCCTTTCAGGTCCTCTCCAGCTGCAGCCCTGGAAATGGTAAGTAGAGAGAAGACATTCTCGCTGTACCTTTTCAGAATTCCTGATTCACAGGGCCTGTGAGCAGAAGCAATTGGGTTTTTCATGCTTCTAGGTTTGTGTTTGCTAGCAACAATGGTAATTAGAACAACTAGCATACCTCTACTGTGGAGCTCAGTGACCAGGTGGATTTGTGAAGAGGCTCAGTAAGCTACACTGTGTCATGGACAGTTATTTCATTTTTATTGCTTGATAACTTAATGAAAACAGTACACATTTACTGAGTTTTTACTATATGCCAGGCACTATTGAGAGCACCTTATAGGTGTCAATTTATTTAATCCTCACCACAATGCTGGAGGTAAATATTATTGTTATTCCCATCTTACAGATGGCAGAACTGAGACACAAAATGGTTAAATAACATGCCAAAAGTTACATAGCCTGTATGTGGCAGGGCCTGATTACAAAGCCAGGCAGCTCGATGTAGTGCTAACACGGGGACTGAATTTTATCTAACAGTCATGCTTCTTGTCACGTTGTTTCTTTCTGCTGTATGGTCACATTTCATGGTCCTATCTCTGAAACTAAAACAAGAATGACTCTTTTCCTTGGAGAAAATCTGGAGTAATGACTCAGATGTTATTCTTGCCAAAAAAGGGAGGGGGGAATATGTGTTTTATCAATGCTGCTCTTTCAAGCTGTGCTTAGCCTCTGCTAAAAATACCAGATCAGAGGAGCAATCATTTTGCCGGAGGCATAATTAACCATTAAAATTTAAACACATGAAATTCTGTATCAAGAATACCTGAAATCAAAAGATGGTCACCTCTTGTAATTTTTTTGCTGAAATTAAATGGAAAATATGGGGATTTTATTACCTCAGAATTGTCTCTAACTTCCTCCCCACCTTCAACCTAATTTGACCTACTTCTACACTGAGTGATCATACCCAGCCCTCCTCAAAAGCCCTCCAAGGCTCCCTAGTGCCTGCAGAGTCAAGTCCAAACCCATTATTTTGATGTTATCAAGACTGTCCAATGTGGCTATTCTCTGGCTTTCTAGCTGCTTGCCCCATTATATCCATGATTCATTCTGTACTCCAGGGGTGCCAGGTTCCCTCCACTTCCTCAGTTGCCACCATGGACACTTTCTAAGTCTTTGCCCACAGTGTTTCCTTACCAACCGCATGTCAGCTGGCCTTTCCAGTCCAGCTCAGATGTCAGCTCCTCCAGAAAGCTCTCCCAGGTCTGCCTCACTCTGAATTGGAATCAATCTCTTCTTGCCATGTGGTCCTAATCCTTTACTAAATCCATTGACCACAATTTGTTGTTATTCAAGACATTTTTTGGAATCTTTAATAATGGTAGGGATAATTAAGTAATAAAACAAGACTAGTACTCATGAGAAGGGTTTAAGAATTTTTATTTTGACATAATTTTAAGAATTTATCTGAAAGAGTTACAGAGAGAGAAAGAGAAACCCACACAGAGATAGCTCTCATCTGCTGGTTGATAGCATAGATTTTTTTCTAAAGATTTATTTATTTATTTGAAAGAGTTACACAGAGAGAGAAGGAGAGGCAGAGAGAGAGGTCTTCAATCTGCTGGTTCATCCCCAATTGGCTGCAATGGCCAGAGCTGCACTTATCTGAAGCCAGGAGCTTCTTATGGGTCTCCCACGAGGGTGCAGTGGCCCACAGACTTGGGCCATCTTGAATTGTTTTCCCAGGCCATAGCAGAAAGCTGGATTGGAAGTGGGGCAGCCAGTGCCCATATGGGATGCCAGTGCTGCAGCCAGTGGCTTCCTGCATTATGCCACAGCGCCAGCCCAGATAGCACAGATATTTACAACAACCAGGGGTGGGCCAGGACCAGAGTCAGGTGTGGTTGATCCCAGCAGTTAGCCTGAGCCCAGGCACATTTCTCCCCTCCCCCCGCCTTCTGCCAATCAGATAAACTGCTCCTGAGTGTGGCTCAGGCCCACCTGGAAAGCTACCTCCAAGCTGATTGGAGAGGCATATTGGCACCACTGTTGATTCTATCCTGTAGTTAGTGTTCCCCTGAGTTAGTTATGAACCCTTCTCCCTGCCCTTTAAAAAGTGTATGTGGCTGTGAAAAAATTCAGACATGTTCATGAAACCTGTCTCTGGTGTTCCTTGTGGGAAGGACACTGTCACCCTGCTCTCCCACATGATGTGGTTTTGCAGGACAAGCCTCAGTCAGGAACTGGAGATTCAATTCAGATCTCCTACATAAGTGAAAGAAACCAAACTACTTGAGCCATTACTTCTGTCTCCCATGGTCTACAGTCACAAAAAGGTGATGTGAGATGGAGCTGGAAACGGAGCGCACTCAGATATGGAACCTGGGAGTTCTTGCACACATATTGTAAACATTTTGATTACTGTGAGGATAACAAATTTTATGTAGTACATAGATACATTTCCAAGAATATAATACCTGCCTCCTTCCTGCCCTCACCTTTCTTTATTTTTCTTTTTTGCAATAGTATATTTTATTTTACTTTATAATCCACTAAATAAAGACTACAACAAGTGAAAAATAGACCACTGTTCCACATGAGTATAGTCAAGGACCATAAACAATAAACAAATCTAATTATCACTTTCATGCATATACATTAACATTTTTGCACTCTACATATTAGCTATCACAAATCAGAGAAAATGTATGATATTTGTCTTTTTGGGCCTGGCTTATTTCACTGAGGGTAATGGTCTCCAGGTGAATGCATTTTGTTGCAAAAGACAGGATTTCATTATTTTTATGGCCAAGTAGTATTCCATCATGTATGTATACCACATTTTCCCATTCATCATTTGATGGACACCTCAGTTAATTCTGTATCATAGCTAATGTGAATTGAGCTGCTATACACATGGGAGTACAACTATTTCCTTTATATGCTGATTTTATTTCTTTTTGGTATTTTCCCATGAGTGGGATGGCCAAGTAACATGGTAGATCTACTTTTATATTTCTGAGGAATTTCCATACTGTCTTCCATAACGGTTAATCCAGTTTATATTTTCACCAATAGTAAGTTAGCATACCTTTTCCTCTATATTCTTTCCACCATTCGTTACTTTTTGACTTGAAAGATCACCATTCTAAATGGGATGAGGTAAAACTTCCTTATTGCTTTTAATTAAATTTCCCTGATGGCTAATGATCCTGAGCATTTTTTCATGTGTCTGTTGGCCATTTGTATTTTAATGCCTGCTCATGTTCAGCATTTTATATAGGGTCTTGGAATTCTTACTTAGTTCTTAACCGCTAGAACAAATTTTGACACATAATTGCTTTTTATCAGTTTTAGAAGTTGCTTTCAATTCTTGTTTTGTTTAGGGTTTAATCTTAAATGGGTTATAGGTTTACCCAGATGTCTTTTCTGTTAAGATGATTACATGAAAATTTTATTTAGTTTTACTAACCTGGTATGTAATATGCATTGTTTTTCAGACACTAGACATGCAATATACAAACGTACTTCATAACATTTATGAAAATGTAATTAAAAGATAAGTGCAAGTTGATGCAAAACTTTTGAATTCATGTCTGGGTTTCTCATAATGTAGATTTTCACGAAATTTTTGAAAAGTCCTCATATATGCAATTTCATATTATCTCTAATGAAAGTTTTTAATTAATTAGTATCTATCGATGTTATATGTCCATTAGTAGATTTCATCATTAGTGCATTTTGATTTTTTTATCATTACAGATTTTTTTAAGTAATTTGTAGTTTGCCATGTCTAAACTATCATGGAAGTTGATGTATTAAAAATAGTGTAAGACAGGCATGGAAAGCCATGACATGGTGGCAAAAAACAATCTAAATGAAAGATCCTGGTGAACAAGACCCCAGCAGAAGGAACAGGCCATCAAGGAGAGAGGCGCCTTTCTCTGAAGGGAGGAAGGAACCTCCACTGTGATACGGCTTTGACTAAACAAGTTCAGAGTTGGTGAACTCAAGGGGCTTCCATAGCCTAGACAGCTCATAGCAAGAGTCTCGGGTGATTGCTGATGTCATAAATAAGAGTGCCAGTTGTTAAATCAACAACGGGAGTCACTGGGTACATGCTCCCCACGTAGGATCTCTGTCCTTAATGTGTTTTACTATGAAACTTAAAAACACTACTAGTCGAACAATACCCTATACCTTGTGTGGTTGTGTGAGTGCAGCCTGTTGAAATCCTTGCCTAGTATATACTAAGTTGATCTTCAGTATATGAATGTAATTGAAAATGAAACTCGATGAAGGGTGGGATGGGAGAGGGAGAAGGAGAGGGGAGGGCCACGGGAGGGAGGGAGGTTGGCGGGGGAAGCCACAACAATACAAAAGTTGCAATTTGTAAATTCACATTTATGAAATAAAAAATAAAAAAATAGTATGAGAGAATGAGGCATCAGGAAATTTGTGAATACCATCTTTTCAGTCTACTCTGATGTAGGAAGGAACGGATAAATATGACTTCTCTACAATGCTTCTCAGACTTGTATGAAACAAATGAGACATTTTGAGTAATGTAAATAATAAATTGTGTCATCTAACTGGGTTTTATCAAGATATCAAACTGAGCCTACATAATGTTTTGTCAAAATTTACATAATGAAATTTTTAATAAGAAAAATAAAAAGTAACACTGTAACTGAAGAATGATATGACTATATGGAAATTTCATGACTCTGCTTAATACTAATTTATCAGATACAGTATATAAGTTGCATTTCTATTTTTGTATATACCTGTTTTTAATATATAACATGAAATAGTGCACATGATAGCACAGTGGGATAAGTCACCACCTGGGGCAATGACATCCCATAATAGAATGCCTCGAATTAATCCTGCCTTGGCTTTTGATCCATATTCCTGCTAATGCATACCTTAGGATGTAACAAGTAGGAAACTTGGGTGGGATTCCTAACTCCTATCCTCAGCCTGGCCCAACCCCAATTGTTTTGTACATTTGAACTAGCAGATAGAAGGTATCCCCCTCCTCTTTTTCAACTAAATAAACTTTTAAATGTTAAAACAATCAAAATATGAATAACATGAAGAATCATGGAAACAGTAGATTAGAACATTTAGAATTGCAGGTAACATAAAAATTATCATAAAATTTAATGTACTAGTATGTAATAGATACAGAAACAAAATGAAAAATGAATTTCATTTAAAAACTTACAGGTTAGTATGATAGAAAACATTTTGAAGAGCAAAATAAAGTGAACATTACTTCCAAATGCTATAATATAATTTTGAATATCTCAAAATTTAGACTCCAATAATGTCATGAAAGCATAAACCTACAAAACATATTATTTATCGAGTGTTAAATGATAGTAGAACTACCACTTAAGTATAACTGATAAATTATTTAGACACATGCAAATTTATCTTAAATAACAAATGTATCAGGAAAGAAATACCCAAACAAATTATTGTTTAGGAATAGGAAAAGTGGGGCCGGCGCTGTGGCTCTCTAGGCTAATCCTCTGCCTGCGGTGCTGGCACCCTGAGTTCTAGTCCCGGTCGGGGCGCCGGTTCTGTCCCAGTTGCTCCTCTTCAAGTCCAGGTCTCTGCTGTGGCCTGGGAGTGCAGTGGAGGATGGCTCAAGTCCTTGGGCCTTGCACATGCATGGGAAACCAGGAGGAAGCACCTGGCTCCTGGCTTCGGATCGGCGCAGTGCGCTGGCTGCAGCGGCCACTTCAGGGGTGAACCAATGGAAAAAGGAAGACCTTTCTCTCTGTCTCTCTCTCTCACCTTCTAACTCTGCCTGTCAAAAAAAAAAGGAAAAGAAATAGGAAAAGTGCAAAGTAGAAATTACAATGATTGGAGTCAAAACTTGAATCAAATTAAGTAATTCTACTATTTAAAAAAAAATCTAAAGAATGGAAAAATATTAGTTATCACCATATTCTAGTGCTCTCCAATAATATAATAGATTATAACTTCATATAATTATGTGA
Organism: Lepus europaeus; assembly: GCF_033115175.1. Lineage (NCBI taxonomy): Eukaryota > Metazoa > Chordata > Mammalia > Lagomorpha > Leporidae > Lepus > Lepus europaeus. The sequence continues at coordinate 252,573 of NW_026909005.1, read as the reverse complement.
AATATAAGATTATTTAGCAGAAATTAATGACAAATAGCAATCTACAAAAAATTATAAATATATAACGTATTTCCTGGGCATAAAATATTCTCAGATAAGAAACCCGTTATTTCTGTTATTTTTCATGAGAGCCTATTGTTTTCCTCAAACCATGTGAAATACTCTATTCGTGTATGCATTTAGTGTACATGTTCCTATGAAACAACATGTACTTCTTCCCAAACTCTTCTAACACATCTAAATATACTCAAAAAGTTATAAAAATCCTTAAATCCAAGCGGAACATGGGATAACTTTTCAAAAAGAAACATAAACCGACAGACAGAATGAAAGAAAAAAAATCAACTGAGATACAAATGCTGCCCCTAGGACACTGGCTGACCACTTGAGCCTCAGAGCTGTGTTAGTTCTACAACCTTCCCTCTGATCAAGTGGAAGAAACAAGGAAATATGCCAACTAGAGACTTTCCAAGGACTGAGAGACATCTAACGAGATAATCAAATTGAAAATAATGAAGCATACACAAAACTAAGCCACCAGAATGAAGGTTATCAGAAATTCAATATAGGAATCGTATTTCAAAACTTGAAGTAGAAAATGAAAGCATTATTGATGAAAATGAGGAGTAATAACAGTAAAGAACACAGAACTTCATTAGCTCTGTTGGGAAAATAACAAAATAAAACAAATATTTGAAAAATGTAACAAATAAGCAATACACAATGCACAGTTTAAACATTAAATTAAACTCAAATGATCAGAGTGTTAATGAATTGAAAGACAGAGCTTCCAAACTGCTTTAAAGAATGACTATACGATAGAAAAACCAAATGTAGTCATGTGATAATTAGAATGATAAGGAATAAAGCACATTTATTTGGATCCTAAGATTAGAGAATTTATAAAATTATGAAAGATATAATCCAATAAAAACAATTTATAAATGCCTAACATAGTATATCAGACATAAGATACTCTATACATCATTTCATTATATTAAAAAGCTTAAAAAATAAAAATGCTCATACATAAATCAGAATCATATTTAGTAAATCTGCATATGCATTTCGTGTACATGTACCTAAGAAAAAACATGTACATGTTCCCAAACTATTTTAAGAATTTAAGAATGCGTGGAGGAAAATACTTACAACTTAAATGCAATGACAGCAAAATCTCCGCAACCTTTATTTAAAAAACACACAAAAAGGAGAGAAGCACAAAAATACCATTGCTGACAAAATTAATATCCAAGCTAGGATTGAATGCTTATTTATTTTTATTTTATAACAATTATTTTTTTTCAAAATAGCATCATGAAATATTTAATTTTCATCAAGTATGTCTACAGTGATTACTTTAAGAAGAGATAAAATGTTTCCTGTGTGAAATTCTGAAATCAAAATGAAAGAACAAGTAATGGGTAAACATATGGAAATATTAAATCATGTTGCATGTTAACTGAAAGAAAATGTATTACTCAGCAATATGGATTTCAAAGTTATAAAAGTATAATTCCATAGAGATTTATTGACTCCCATAGGAACATATTTAATTAGAATAATTTTCATCATGTGTGAAATATCTATTTTAAGAGAATTGTAAAAATTTTTATTTTCTATTTTTATTTTATCTGAAAGGCATAGGGTGAGAAAAAGAGGAGAGAGACGGAGAGAGAGAGAGATCCCTCATCTGATTTTTTTCTTCAAAGGCCAGCAACAGCAGGGTACAGAAAGCTCAACACAGGATTCTAGATCTTCATATGTTTCTCCTATGTGGGTGGCAGCAACCTATGTACTTAAACCAGCTCCTGCTGCCATGCAGGATATGCATTTATACAAAGCAGGACCAGAAGCACAGGTGGTATTCAAACCCAGGATTATGATATGGTGTGTGGGCATCTGAAGCAGCATCTGTGCTACATGTTCACCCAAAGACCACTCTGTTTTTTACTCAATTTGTTAAAATTCAAAGCTTTTCCATGGTATGTTTTGAAAAAAAATATTAATTATCCTTTTACTTGAACTGATTAGTACCAATGGACTGACAGTGGCATAGGCATTGACCACAACACCCTGTACACCCAAGATAACTGAGTCATATGACCACAGTATCAGGGAGGAGAATGAGATGATGAAGTCCACCCAGTACATGACCACAAAGAAACTCATCAGCAGCAGGATGGTCTGGCTGGCCCTTTTCTCTGGGGAGGATCTTGGGGAGAGGCTGGTGCTGTGAAGGTACTGGGACCTCCTCTGATGCTTGAGCAAAAGGATCACCATGTACACACTTGAGAGCTGCATGACTCCCACAAGGAAGACATCCCTGGATGTTAAAACTGTGAACATCAAACTCCTGATGCTAGGGCTTATGGGGTAAAATGAGCAATATTTAGTGAGAACCATTAGATTGCTTTGGGTCACACTGGAAGATGCCACAATGTGGAAGATTGTGCTAGTACTGAAACACAAACAGAGAAACCGTAATGAAAGAAATAAATAGAAGATGAAATGTGTGGATTTATATTTAACCTGTGCCAACCAGGAGGTGCTGGGATTGATGGTGATGGCCTGGATGATGCTCAGGAAGCAGATGGTGCAGATGGAGAGGCTCCTCATTACTCTGTTGATGTAGAACAAAGCTTTACACTTGAAGTCATTGAAAAACTTCAGGGACTCAAACAGGTCTTGAGACCTCAAAAACAGCACAGTGAGAAGCATCACTGTGTGTACAAGGGCCAGGTGACAAGTGATCATGTCAGTGAGCTTTGGCTTGTGATACTGCAAGAGTGTGAAGATGTGGAAGAGGAGGAAATTGTTGGATGAGATTCCAATGCCAGCTTCGCGGAGAATATATTTATTAATAGCTACATGAGCAGAAACTGTGCTCATCTTATTAACAGTTAGAAAACACAGGCATGTCTGAAAAGAAAACAAATACAGTAGGTCTCATATAATCAGCAAGTATTACTCTGCATACTAGAAATCCAATTTTTGTGTTAGCTTCCCATCTTCAGAATGGTCTCAGATTTCTGTTATTTTCCGTTTCTATACCAGAGATTCTTTATGTGAAGTCTTCAATTCAGTAGAGTACTGTGAAATTACTGCTTTAAATTAGAAAGAGAAAAAACAAATCATAAACAATATAATTAGATACTGAATTTTGATCAGCATTAACACATGTTTATTGCTAACAAAATTGTGGAACATTCTTCCATGCTTTAAAAGACTCTTAGATACTCAAAAATTAAGATCATTCTTTTCAAGCCTTAGTAAATATATTTTTACAATGTTAAAATTTCACTATTACATTACCATGCTATTACATGGAATGTAGGAAAAACAACGTTATCTAGTTAATTTAATCTGGAGGTTTCTTTCCATGTCATGAAGCTATAACAGAAAAATTATATAACATAAATATATTTTCTCACAGTTCCGGAGGCTAGAAAATCCTTGATAGAGGTTCTGTCATTTGATATGTGTCTTCTAGCTGTTTTCTCCCATAGCAAAAAGTTAAGGGGCCATAAAGCAAGGAAGTACACATGCCTTTTTAAAATTATACCAACCATACCCATGAAGGTGTGGCCTTTGTGGTCTGATCACCTCTGAATTATGTCACCTCTTAATACTGCTTAAATTGCAATTAAATTTCAGCATGAGTTTCAGAGGGGACATTTAACCCATAATAATGTGATAAAATGTTTACTTGTATGATGCTGAGAAAACTGAAAATTACCACATTCCTTCCATTTCCTAAGACCAATGTGTATGTGATTGTTTTCAAGGACACTTGTATCACTGTAGACCTATCAATATAAGTATTCAGGTATATTGGGAAGTTTTGTTCTTAGTTCATATTAGAGATTCATAGTTGAATTAGAAAAAAAATGAATCCGATTGAAATGCCTGTGTCTATAATGGGGAAACCATAGAGTCTGTTTGATACTCTTTTACCAAAAGCTACACTTACTAAAATATTTGTGTATGTGAACTGCCAGGGTCATACAACCTGTTGCTACCACTAAGAAGTTGTGCCTTCTCAGCAAACTTGGTTTTGATCTCAGGTTAGGCTAGGAGAAGCACCAAAATCATATTGACTTAAAGGCACAAACATAATCATTCCCAGATTTTAAGAGTTCCTCTTGAGTGTTAATAAAAATTAATAGGGCACAGATACAAATGCTTATTTTGCCTGAACATACCCAAATCATTTTATTAATCCAATGCATTTAAGCCATAAAACAAGGAGATATTCAGATAAAACATTGCAGAAAATAATTTTAGTATTTCTTTTCTGACTTAAAGTTATGTCTACCTCATTCTCTTGGATGCAATCCTATCACCATCTGCAAGTGCTCACGTGCAAGGCTCTGAGGATTTGATGCTGATGCTGGACTGCAGAGAACTATGGTTCCTAAGAGGAGAAGTCAGTAAATAAAAACAGGAACTACATTAAACCTATTTTAGACAAATGAGTTAGCTACTACAAGCTAATAGACAAATATTGTGTATTTTTACTAAAGGTCATTTATCAATGTCCTGTTATTTAAACTTAATTGAGGATCCTGTATTTGAATTTGCTGAATTTGCAAACCCTGACATGGAAACAATTAAAGGGTTTTGAATAACACAGTGCAGACAATAGGAGAAAGAAAATAGAAGGTATGCAAAGAGAAGAAATCCATACATGTCAGATACAAGTTGATCATATTGTAAAGGAAAGTGCATTTGAAATGATTTATTTAAAAAATACACAAATGTGAATGTTTACCTTAGAATTTACCATGAAAAAGAGACTCATTTACCGTTTTCTGCTGGGGCCAAGGGTGAGAAATCAAAACTTGAGAAATCAGAAGACAAATAATGGGGACGTATTTCATGATCATTTTCTGATTTTTATTTTACTGTCAATATTTTATGCTCCAAAGCATATAGATAATTGTAAATTATGGTGGGGAAAATAACACCATTTAACATACTAAGAACAAATGAATTACCACAAAATCTATGGACTTACATCAGAAGCGAAGTGGAGTGCAATGAAAGGAAGAAGCCTTTTACAAGAATACAGGGGCCATTTTATATACAATGATCTGTCATTTTGGATAAAAATAACATTGTAAGATCTTCGTCTTTACATTCAAATTCAGAGAAATATTGATTTACAAAGGACATCATTTATACATAGATTTTTGTATTCTGCCTAGCTGAGATGTATATATGTAATCTATATTATAAAATAGTACCTTATTCTTTATTGCTGAATTACAAAAATCAAAAATATTTTTCTCGTTAATTGACTATATTTTGTATAGCGTTGTAAAATCTGTGACTGGTTGTCCACTGCACAAAGAAATTTCTGAAAATCTAACAGATATGATCGGCTTGCATATCATCATGTACCTATATGTTATAAACATGAGAAGGTGAGAGTCACAACAGCAGACTGAGGTATGGAATTTGGAAGGAAATTGAAAACCTGTTCCCTCTGTGGCAGGTGCCCTGGTTGGGGTCATTGGAGGCTCCTTATCTCAGAGTGCTCATGCTCAAATACAAGAAATCCATAAGGGCTGTTGAGACAAAATTAACCATCTCCAGATTCCACATAGAAAATAATGAGTTCTACAGGTTATTTCTTGAGACATTTGGTTCTCATCAGCAAGGTACGGCTAATTCTCATCATTACTTTGCTTCATTTTGTCATTTATTTCCAGAATACAATTCATTGATTCTATCTTTATGTTATTTCACATTACTTTAGCAAATCATAAGCATGTTTATTTGTGGGTTACAATGAGATGATAGGATTCACAAATACATCAAATGATGATTCAGTCATGTTAATTCACTTGTTCATTATCCCATATACTTGTTACTTCTTTGTTATGAGAGCATTAAAATCTCTATTAGTATACTAACAATAGAAAAGTCATCATGCTGTGCAACAGATCACTAGAATGTTTCTCTTCTTTTAAACTGACACTCTGTACACTTTGTCATTTGGCATTTAAAGGCAAATAGGCAGGAAGTCTGCAGAATTCAGGCATTATCTTGAAACTAATGATGACACAATAATGATACTGAAATCAACTGATCATTTAAAGTATATTTTAAGTATGAAATAAAAATTAAAACTTTTAAAGTAAACTGCAAGACTCATAGAATGACAGATGTCCTAAATAGCACTCTGGCCTCAGAATCAGCCCTTAAGGCATTCGGATCTGGTTGAAGAGCCTATGAGAGTACTGTAAGCATGGGAAGCCAAGACACCCTGGAAAAAAAAAAGAAGACCTAAATGAAAGATCTCTGTGAGTGAGATCCCAGTCGAAAGAACAGGGCATTCAAAGAAGGAGGTACCTTTCTCTGAAGGGAGGAGAGAACTTCCCCTTTGACTATGACCCTATCGGAATAAGATCAAAGTCGGTGAACCCTAAAGTCTTCCATAGCCTTGGCAACTCATGACTAGAGCCTAGGGAGATTACTGACGCCATAAACAAGAGTGTTAAATTGTTAAGTCAACAACAGGAGTCACTGTGTACTTACATCCCATGTGGGATCTGTCCTTAATGTGTTGTCTAATGTGCAGTGATGCTATAACTAGTACTGAAACAGTATTTTTACACTTTGTGTTTCTGTGTGGGTGCAAACTGATGAAATCTTTACTGAGTATATACTGAATTGATCTTCTGTATATAAAGATAATTGAAAATGTAAAAAAAACTTGGTGTTAAATTGGAAATTGCATAGAAAATTAATTAATTTTTAAAAAATATCATGTAGGATCTCTGTCTTTAATGTGCTGTACACTGTGATTTAATGCTATAACTAGTACTCAAACAGTATTTTTCACTTTGTGTTGCTATGTGGGGGCAAACTGTTGAAATCTTTGCTTAATATACACTGAACTGATCTTCTGTATATAAAGAGAATTGAAAATGAATCTTGATGTGAATGGAAGGGGAGAGGGAGCGGGAAAGGGGAGGGTTGTGGGTGGGAGGGAAGTTATGGGGGGAAGCCATTGTAATCCATAACCTGTACTTTGGAAATTTATATTCATTAAATAAAAGTTTAAAAAAAAGTAAACTGCAAAAGAACTAAAGTTAGAGGGTTCTGTTCTTAAAAGGAGATCTAAGTTCTTGGAATTTGAACTTTTTTCTCTAATCACAAGCTATTTATTTTTATTGACATGCTAATATTCAAATATTTTCAAGATTAAAAATTTAATGTTTTATGCTATGAAAATTTTATAATTTTCAAAATATTTAAAACAACTTACCCTTAAATTTAAAATAACTCAAGGCCGGCGCAACGGCTCACTAGGCTAATCCTCCGCCTTGCGGCACTGGCACACCGGGTTCTAGTCCCGGTCGGGGTGCCGGTTCTGTCCTGGCTGCCCCTCTTCCAGGCCAGCTCTCTGCTGTGGCCAGGGAGTGCAGTGGAGGATGGCTCAAGTGCTTGGGCCCTGCACCCCATGGGAGACCAGGATAGGCACCTGGCTCCTTCCATCGGATCAGTGCGGTGTGCTGGCCGCAGCGCGCCAACTGCGGCGGACATTAGAGGGTGAACTAACGGCAAAAGGAAGACCTTTCTCTCTGTCTCTCTCTCTCTCACTGTCCACTCTGCCTGTCAAAAATTAAAAAATAAATAAATAAAATAAAATAACTCAAAGCAAAAAGAAACCATTCTTATTTAGAATAGTCTCAATGTTTTTCAAAACAAAATTTCACATTATGTGTATAGTAAGTGAACGTGATAAAATTACTCAAATAAGATAACAGTCAGATGGAATTCTAATTTAAATGCGGAATCCTGTAACTATAAATGTTATGTCTTCATTCTGTGAATTATAGCCTCATAAGACATATGAAATTGATTTTTACATCTGTAGCATCTACTGACTTCACTTGTGATTTTCTATGTTGCAAGGCTGAAAACAGAATTTTCCTTATTGTCATTGATCTCATCCTACAATATCTAACAACTCCCCTTTGGAGCACTCCTGGCCTCTGACAGAGCTGAGAAACACACACTGACCCAGCTGAGTCTCTGCAGGAAGCCCACAAAGGTGAGACGAATCTCCACCCATGTGGTTATAAGGAGATCTGCTATGAGCTCATCTCCCATCAGGCCCATGATTTTCTTGTTACCTGTGAAACAGGACAAGCTCTGGACTTGAGATTGGCACATGCAGGAGTCACCAGAGGGGAACATGGAAAAGCACAGGGCAAGAACATCTGAGCCTCACCTTCCCCACGTGTGAACACACCTTGTTATCCTACATCTGCCTGTGGGGACTGTGTGGTTACAGTCATTGTCAGCAACACAGGAGACTTGCAGTAGTTCCAACTTCAAAATGAGTCAGTGTCACAACACTGCCAATGGTTTCTGGCTTGTTCAGAACACTCTAGCAGCTTTCTCATGTATCACTAAGCTCTCAAAAATTCACATCTAGTCTAATTAGGGCCTTTATGGAAACGAGGAAATTTCCATTCCCAGCAGCACTATGGGGTTGGACACATTTTATCCTTCTAAAGAACATTATTTTGATTGGACTGTGTAGATTTTCATACTCCTAGACTCTCAGATTTCTTTGATACCTTGGTCATATGAGTAATTCTGGCTTTAATTATATACATTTTACCTTGCTTCCTGTAATTTTGTACAATGCTTACAACTTTATTTTCCAATCTGTGGTCATGCAGATATACCTCTATATTTAATTTTAATAGCTTTCAACTTTTAAGTCCTATAATTAGGTTTATTGTGTCTTTTTCCTTTTTGTTAATGAAAAAATTTACCACAAAAATTTTTCTTTAAGATATTTAAGTGAATACTACACATTAAACTGTAGATACTATGTAAAATAGATTTCTATAATTTACTTATTTTGCATAACTAAATTTAAACCCATTGAAAAATCTTAACTTCAGTAGCAGAATATATTTAATCATTCTACAATGTATGTTTATAACATTATTAACATTATGTAGTACATTATAAAAGCATAAAGTACACACATCAGTTATTTTTTTACAAAATGATTTCTTTTGTACTCAGAGGCTGTGAGAGAGGACATAAGCAATGTTATCTTTTATTTAAGGAGTACAAACTTCATGCATTTCATGAGTACAACTTTAGCAATGTAATGATTCTTCCCACTATACCCACATTCCCACCCCCCTCCTCCTCCTTCTCTCATTCCCAGTCCCATCTCCACTAAGATTAATTTTCAATTAACTTTATACAAAGAAGACCAACTCTATACTGAGTAGATTTCAACAATTTGCACATATACACAAAAAAACTGTTCCTCAACCATCGAGACGAGCGCTGTTCATATCTTCACTTAATACACTAAAATGAAATAAATATTTGAGAAAAATTTACAGATGTTATTTCTTAAGACTGCCCACATGACCATCACTGGAATCCTGTACTGAGAAATGCTTAGCTCGGCATTTCCTCTAAAGCTTCAATGTGCACATAAATCATTTGGGATTTAGTGCCACACTCTAAGACAGTGTGGTTCTGAAGGTTTGAATGGGCCTCATGTATTGGCTTCTCTAAGAAGTCCCCTGTTAGCTGATCTTCCTCCTCCTAGAATCAATATTTTTATCACTGAGCCAGAGAATCAAGCTCAGTTCATGCTTTCTCATACCCATGTATTCCATGGGATACCAGTGAAAATCGTGAATCACCATCCTGAAACACAGTTTCCCTATTGTCCCTTTAAAGGTCTGAGAAGGTAATGGAATATGAATAAGTTTGTGTTTTAGAAAACAACGTGTTTTTTTAGAAAACAATGCTTCCTGATCATGGGTTATATAATTATAAATGTTTAATGGAGCCCTGTGCTGGGAAACTTGAACATATTATGTTAGTAGTTTTCCATAATCCACTGTTAATGAACTACTAAAGGTCAATGATTGACTTGAAAATTTAGAGTTAGGAAGGATGCACATTTCTATTCCTTAGGTTTAATTATCAATGACTTTAAAACACAGAGGGCTGGCGCCACAGCTCAATAGACTAATCCTCCGCCTGTAGCGCTGGCACACAGGGTTCTAGTCCTGGTTGGGGTGCCAGATTCTGTCCGGGTTGCTCCTCTTCCTGTCCAGCTCTCTGCTGTGGCCCAGGAGTGCAGTGGAGGATGGCCCAAGTGCTTGGGCGCTGCACCCACATGGAGACCAGGAGAAGCACCTGGCTCCTGGCTTCGGATCAGCACGGTGCGTCGGCCACAGCCATTGGAGGGTGAACCAATGGTAAAGGAAGACCTTTCTCTCTGTCTCTCTCTCTCTCACTGCCCACTCTGCCTTTAAAAAAAAAGCACAGAGAATAAAAGCCAAGTAACCTGAATAAGGAGGACACAGAAGGAAAGGGTGAAATAGTCATTTAGGAGTATGTTTAGGGGGGCGGAGCCAAGATGGCGGATAGTGAGGACGTGTGCCTTAGTTTGGGAAAATAAACTTTCATAAAAGTGGAATTACTGCAGCCTCAGGAAAAGACTCAAGAAAAAAACTGCAGAGGAAACGCATCCGGATCTCGTGGATGAGACACAGAGGACTTACAGGGAACCCACTGCGTGGAAAACCAACCGAGACGAGCCGAGTGGCAGCGGCGGGAGAGGAGCCAGAGCCTCAGAATCTCGCCAGCGCGGGAACGGAGGAGGAGGGTAAGACAAAGACCTGAGAAGTCCGAGACATTGGGGGGAGGGGGAACAGAGGCCTCTCCCTTCACTCACCAAGCAAAACAAAGAGCACCGCGATTTTACATATGTAAAGCTCAGCCAAACTCAGTATCTTTAGCGAAACTGGAGAACACATTGAGGGCTGCATAATCTCTGTGTATGGTCCCAGGGGTAGATCAAATGAATACTCACAAAGGCCAGATTTCAACTACACTCAACTCCACTCCCAACTGAGTCAAAAAAAAAAAAAGAGAGAGAGAGAGAGAGCGAGCCAGCAAGGAGCAAGTGAGTGAGAAATCTGGGAGAGTTGCTCTTTACACAGCCTTAAACCTGAAGAAACAAGCATAGCTCTCTGGCCACACCCATCACAGCCCCTAAGGCTCCAACAAAGCAGACAGCTCACTTAGAGGCATAGTATAACCAGAGAAAAAAACAAAAACAAAAACACCACAAATTATCTCTAACATGCCAAGCAAGAAACATAGAAGCGGAGGTTCCAAGAACAGGGAAGGCACTGTGACGCCCCCAAGTGAACAAGACACGCCAATGCATATTATGAAGATTATGAGATAGAAGAAATGAAAGATACAGATTTCAAAAAATTTATGATAAGAACATTAAGAAGTTCTCAAAAACAAATTCTTGAACTACAGAAATCCTTAATGGACAAGATAGAAAATCTCTCCCGTGAAAATGAAATATTAAGGAGGAATCAAAATGAAATGAAAAAACTAGTGGAACAGGAAACTGCGATAGTGACAAAAAACCTCAATGAAATGAAGAACTCAATAGATCAAATGGCAAACACATTAGAGAGCCTTAAAAACAGAATGGGTGAAGCAGAAGAGAGAATATCGGAATTAGAAGACAGAGAACAGGAAAGGAAACAGTCAAATCAAAGAAAAGAAGAAGAAATCAGAAATCTAAAAAATACTGTCAGGAACCTACAGGATACTATTAAAAAACCTAACATTCGGGTTCTAGGAGTTCCTGAAGGCATGGAAAGGGAGAAAGGATTAGAAGGCCTTTTTAGTGAGATACTAGCAGAAAATTTCCCAAGTTTGGAGAAGGACAGAGACATCCTAGTACAGGAAGCTCAGAGAACCCCTAATAAACACGATCAAAAGAGATCCTCACCACGACACATCGTAATCAAACTCACCACAGTGAAACACAAAGAAAAGATCCTAAAATGTGCAAGAGAGAAACGCCAGATTACTCTCAGAGGATCTCCAATTAGACTCACAGCAGACTTCTCATCAGAAACCCTACAAGCCAGGAGAGAATGGCGAGATATAGCCCAGGTACTAAGAGAGAAAAACTGCCAGCCCAGAATATTATATCCTGCAAAGCTCTCATTTGTGAATGAAGGTGAAATTAAGACCTTTCACAGCAAACAGAAATTGAAAGAATTTGTCGCCACTCGTCCAGCCCTGCAAAAGATGCTTAAAGATGTGTTACATACAGAAACACAGAAACACGGTCACCAATATGAAAGAAGTTAAAGGAAGGAAACCTCACAGCAAAAGATCACAGGAATCTCAAACCAGATATTAGAAAACATCTTTGGCAAATGGCAGGGCAAAGTTACTCCTTCTCAATAGTCACATTGAATGTTAATGGCTTGAACTGTCCAGTTAAAAGACACCGATTGGCTGACTGGGTTAAGGAACAAAGACCATCCTTTTGCTGCTTACAAGAAACCCATCTATCCAACAATGATCCATACAAGCTGAGAGTGAAAGGCTGGAAAAAGATATACCACGCCAACAGAAATGAAAAGAGAGCGGGCGTAGCCATCTTAATATCGGACAACATAAACTTTACCACAAAAACTGTTAGGAGAGACAAAGAGGGGCACTATATAATGATTAAGGGATCCATTCAACAGGAAGATATAATGATTATCAACATATATGCACCTAATCATAGGGCACCAGCTTATTTAAAAGACTTGTTAAGGGACTTAAAGGGAGACTTAGACCCCAATACAATAGTACTGGGGGACTTCAATACTCCACTCTCAGAGATAGACAGATCAACAGGACAGAAGATCAACAAGGAGACAGTAGATTTAAATGACACTATAGCCCAAATGGATCTAACAGATATCTACAGAACATTTCATCCGACATCTAAGGACTTTACATTCTTCTCAGCAGTACATGGAACCCTCTCTAGGATTGACCACATACTAGGCCATAAAGCAAGTCTAAGCAAATTCAAAAGAATTAGAATCATACCATGCAGCTTCTCAGACCACAAAGGAATGAAATTGGAAATTGGCAACTCAGGAATCCCTAGAGCACGTGCAAACACATGGAGATTGAACAACATGCTCCTGAATGAACAATGGGTCATAGAAGAAATTAAAAGAGAAATCAAAAATTTTCTGGAAGTAAATGAAGATAACAGCACAACATACCAAAACCTATGGGATACAACAAAAGCAGTGTTAAGAGGAAAGTTTATATCAATAGGTGCCTACATCAAGAAATTGGAAAGGCACCAAATAGATGAGCTTTCAAGTCATCTCAAGGATCTAGAAAATCTGCAGCAAACCAAACCCAAACCCAGTAGGAGAAGAGAAATAATTAAAATCAGAGAAGAAATCAACAGGATTGAATCCAAAAAAACATTACAAAAAATCAGCCAAACGAGGAGCTGGTTTTTTGAAAAAATAAACAAAATTGACACCCCATTGGCCCAACTAACTAAAAAAAGAAGAGAAAAGACCCAAATCAATAGGATCAGAGATGAAATGGGAAACGTAACAACAGACGCCACAGAAATAAAAAGAATCATCAGAAATTACTACAAGGACTTGTATGCCAGCAAACAGGGAAATCTATCAGAAATGGACAGATTCTTGGACACATACAACCTCCCTAAATTGAGCCAGGAAGACATAGAAAACCTAAACAGACCAATAACTGACACAGAAATTGAAACAGTAATAAAGGCCCTCCCAACAAAGAAAAGCCCAGGGCCAGATGGATTCACTGCTGAGTTCTACCAGATATTTAGAGAAGAACTAACTCCAATCCTTCTCAAACTATTCAGAGCAATCGAAAAAGAGGGAATCCTCCCAAATTCTTTCTATGAAGCCACCATCACCTTAATTCCTAAGCCAGAAAGAGACGCAACATTGAAAGAGAATTACAGACCAATATCCCTGATGAACATAGATGCAAAAATCCTCAATAAAATTCTGGCCAATAGAATGCAACAACACATCAGAAAGATCATCCACCCAGACCAAGTGGGATTCATCCCCGGTATGCAGGGATGGTTCAACATTCGCAAAACAATCAACGTAATACACTACATTAACAGACTGCAGAAGAAAAACCATATGATTCTCTCAATAGATGCAGAGAAAGCATTTGATAAAATACAACACCCTTTCATGATGAAAACTCTAAGCAAACTGGGTATGGAAGGAACATTCCTTAATACAATCAAAGCAATATATGAAAAACCCACGGCCAACATCCTATTGAATGGGGAAAAGTTGGAAGCATTTCCACTGAAATCTGGTACCAGACAGGGATGCCCTCTCTCACCACTGCTATTCAATATAGTTCTGGAAGTTTTGGCCAGAGCTATTAGGCAAGAAAAAGAAATTAAAGGGATACAAATCGGGACGGACGAACTCAAACTATCCCTCTTTGCAGATGATATGATTCTTTATTTAGGGGACCCAAGGAACTCGACTAAGAGACTGCTGGAACTCATCGAAGAGTTTGGCAAAGTAGCAGGATATAAAATCAATGCACAAAAATCAACAGCCTTTGTATACACAGGCAATGCTTCGGCTGAGGAAGAACTTCTAAAATCAATCCCATTCACAATAGCTACAAAAACAATCAAATACCTTGGAATAAACTTAACCAAAGACGTTAAGGATCTCTACGATGAAAACTACAAAACCTTAAAGAAAGAAATAGAAGAGGATACCAAAAAATGGAGAAATCTTCCATGCTCATGGATTGGAAGAATCAATATCATCAAAATGTCTATTCTCCCAAAAGCAATTTATACATTCAATGCAATACCCATTAAGATCCCGAAGACCTTCTTCTCAGATCTAGAAAAAACGATGCTGAAATTCATATGGAGACACAGAAGACCTCGAATAGCCAAAGCAATCCTGTACAACAAAAACAAAGCCGGAGGCATCACAATACCTGATTTTAGGACATACTACAGGGCAGTTGTTATCAAAACAGCATGGTACTGGTACAGAAACAGATGGATAGACCAATGGAACAGAATAGAAACACCAGAAATCAATCCAAACATCTACAGCCAACTTATATTTGACCAAAGATCCAAATCTAATCCCTGGAATAAGGACAGTCTATTCAATAAATGGTGCTGGGAAAATTGGATTTCCACGTGCAGAAGCTTGAAGCAAGACCCATACCTATCACCTTACACAAAAATCCACTCAACATGGATTAAAGACTTAAATCTACGACCCGAAACCATCAAATTATTAGAGAGCATTGGAGAAACCCTGCAAGATATAGGCACAAGCAAAGACTTCCTGGAAAATACTCCAACAGCACAGGCAGTCAAAACCAAAATTAACATTTGGGATTGCATCAAATTGAGAAGTTTCTGTACTTCAAAAGAAACAGTCAGGAAAGTGAAGAGGCAACCAACAGAATGGGAAAAAATATTTGCAAACTATACTACAGATAAAGGATTGATAACCAGAATCTACAAAGAAATCAAGAAAATCCACAACAACAAAACAAACAACCCACTAAAGAGATGGGCCAAAGACCTCAATAGACATTTTTCGAAAGAGGAAATACAAATGGCCAACAGACACATGAAAAAATGTTCAAGATCACTAGCAATCAGAGAAATGCAAATCAAAACCACAATGAGGTTCCATCTCACCCCGGTGAGAATGGCTCACATTCAGAAATCTACCAACAACAGATGCTGGAGAGGATGTGGGGAAAAAGGGACACTAACCCACTGTTGGTGGGAATGCAAACTGGTTAAGCCACTATGGAAGTCTGTCTGGAGATTCCTCAGAAACCTGAACATAACCCTACCATACAACCCAGCCATCCCACTCCTTGGAATTTACCCAAAGGAAATTAATTTGGCTAATAAAAAAGCCATCTGCACGTTAATGTTTATTGCAGCTCAATTCACAATAGCTAAGACCTGGAACCAACCCAAATGCCCATCAACAGTAGACTGGATAAAGAAATTATGGGACATGTACTCCATAGAATACTATACAGCAGTAAGAAACAACGAAACCCAGTCATTTGCAACAAGATGGAGCAATCTGGAAAACATCATGCTGAGTGAATTAAGCCAGACCCAAAGAGAAAAATATCATTTGTTTTCCCTGATCGGTGACAACTGAGCACCAAAGGGGAAACCTGTTAAGTGAAATGGACACTATAAGCAACAATGAACTGATCAGCTCCTGTCCTGACTTTAGATGTACAATGTAATACTTTATCCATTTTAGTATTTGTTGTTATTGTTGTTGTTCTAGTACTATTGGTTGAACTCAGTAATTAACACACAATTATTCTTAGGTGTTTAAATTTTAACTGAAAAGTGATCCCTGTTAAATCTAAGAGTGGAAAAAGAGAGGGAGGAGATGAACAATTTGGAACATGCTCAATCGGTCTGGCCGCAAATGGTGGAGTTAGAAACGTGCCAGGGGATTCCAACACAATTCCATCAAGATGGCATGTACCAATGCCATCGCACTAGTCCAAGTGACCAATTTCAGCTCACAATTGATAGCTCTGATAGGTCTAAGACTCAAAGAGATCACACAAACAAGACAAGTATCTGCTAATACTAACTGATAGAATCAAAAAGGGAGAGAAAGATCCAACATGGGAAGTGGGATACACAGCAGACTCATAGGATGGCAGATGTCCTAAACAACACTCTGGCCTCAGAATCAGCCCTCAGGGCATTCGGATCTGGCTGAAGAGCCCATGGGAGTATAGCAGGCATGGAAAGCCAAGATATCATGGAAAAAAAAAAGACCTAAATGAATGATCTCTGTGAGTGAGATCCCAGTGGAAAGAACGGGGCCATCAAAGAAGGAGGTACCCTTCTCCGAAGGGAGGAGAGAACCTCCACTTTGACTATGACCCTATCGGAATAAGATCAAAGTCAGTGAACTCTAAAGGCTTCCATAGCCCTGGCAACTCATGACTAGAGCCTAGGGAGATTACTGACGCCATAAACAGGAGTGTCAAATTGTTAAATCAGCAACAGGAGTCACTGTGTACTTACACCCCATGAGGGATCTGTCCCTAATGTGTCGTCTAAAGCCAAGTGATGCTATGACTGGTACTGAAACGGTATTTTTATACTTTGCGTTTCTGTGTGGGCGCAGACTGATGAGGTCTTTGCTAATTATATACTGAAGTGATCTTCTGTATATAATGAGAATTGGAAATGAAAAAAAAATAACCTGGTGTTAAAATGGAAATGGCATAGAAAATTAATTAATTTGAAAAAAAAAATTCTGTTGGATCTCTGTCTTTAATGTGCTGTACATTGCTATTTAATGCTATAATTAGTAATCCAATGGTAGTTTTTTCACTTGATGTTGCTATATGGGCAAAAAGTTGAAATCTTTACCTAATATATACTAAACTGATCTTCTGTATACAAAGAGAATTGAAAATGAATCTTTACATGAATGGAAGGGGAAAGGGAGCGGGAAAGGGGAGGGTAGCGGGCGGGAGGGAAGTTATGGGAGGGGGGAAGCCATTGTAACCCATAAGCTATACTTTGGAAATTTATATTCATTAAATAAAAGTTTAATAAAAAAAAAAGGAGTATGTTTAGTTCCTGAGTTTACATTTAATTCTTTGTGATATATGAGCAGCTATTCAACTCCCACAAATGACAAACAAGGTAATGAGAGAAATGTTTTAGAAGCCAAGTTTTAATGACAAAGGCAGAATTAAGGCACCAAAAAATACTTTTGCAAAATTTTTCTGCTTTTGAACTTGTGGAAAATGTGGGCAGCAGCTCTGAAGAGGTGGGGAGCTGCCCCTGGGACTCTGATCTCTTTGCTCTGAGGGGAGATCCCATGGCAGGACAAGACTGAGGCAAGCTTCAGCAACGGGAAGAACTGAGCAGCGCCAGTACTGATGAGAGCCCTCAGCTTCTGATGACCATGTGGCTGGGATATTCCTGGCTACATCTTTCCTAAGCCTGCCTTACAGAAATTTGACTAGCATTTTATGATTTTAATTGTTTCAGTCATGTTACTATCTATTTAACAATAAAAATAACAGTAATTTATGTAAACCCTTAGAATTATTTGGAACAATTCTATTAAAAAGCTAAATTACTTTTATTCTTGACAAATGAAAAGCAATTAAAACAATAATAACAATAACCTTCCTGTCCAGAGTTTGATCTTTTGGGAACAATATCAGAGCAGAAACAACAACCAATCATTTGAACTGGACTAAATGAAGCTCAAGCCTCTTGGACACCACCTATTCTTTGAACTGACCACACAATGTTGACATAAAATTGATCCATTAGCTCTAGTCTGCAGATATTTGCATGATAGGAACCATGATTGTCTCATCTCTAATCTAGTGGCCTCATGAAATTATGCAATTGATTTATCTATCACTCAGCATCTCCAAACATCTTCCTAGTTCTTCACTGAAGTGCCAGAGAACTGGAAATAAAAACCTGTCAGAGGAAAAGACAAAACTATTACTTTGGTGAAGTGATGAAGGGACCTGAATGATTCACTGGTTATTCTCTTAGAGGAAAACTTCGTGCTATTTTTTTCCAGTCTGGCCAACATCTAACATCCTGTAAAATCTCAGAGATTCCCAGGGGCTGGTGAGATGTTCTCCGGTGAGCCTGGAACCTGTCTTGGGATCTGTCTTGGCAATTGGCTGGCCACATGCTTGCCTCTGCAAAACCAGAGGATTCCAGGCAGGAATATCTCCAGGATCCAGTACATGCCCCAGAGTGGACCTGTGAGGATGCCCCTCCTGGTGGGCTAGCATGGGAGAAATGCCCATTTGTTTGGATGAGGAGCACTTGCCACCTGTTTCAGAGTCACCATGGGGGAGCTGACCAAGGCCAGGGTACCACCCCTCTGCCAGATAAATTTATCAGCCTGTCTCTGTGCTCCTCACCCTGGACAGTACCCCTCAAGACTGTACTACCTAGAACTGGAGACACAGGGGCCTGGGTCTCTCTCAAGTATGACAAGGGCCCAACAACTTAAGCCATCTTCTAATGCTTTCTCATGCAATTGTCAGGAAGCTGAATTAGAAGACAGTCAGCTGGGACACAATTCAGATGGGATGTTTTATGTGGAAAAGGGGACTATCATTCCCTCCCTACATTTTGGTAGAAAGTGTATCCCCCATACAGAAGCAGTGGATGTGCTGTATATACAACCACATTGGATTGTTTATGAATATAGGCTACTTCTCTCACTTGTGTACTCTACCCAGTCATGCTCAGTGCTGTGGTTAAGAGAACACTTTGGCATGGACATCACAAATAACTAACTCTATTGCTATAATATTAACCATCTGAAAAGCTATAACAGATATATTGTCTCCACATGTCCATGTGGTTTTTATAGATGTTAAATATATTTCAGTGATTGACATGAGACTGAGAAAAGTGAATGCATGGTTGTCAAGTAATTAGTTCAGGCAATAACTTTTAAAAAGTTATTAGGAAATAGGATCAATAATTGGATATTGATGGTTGAAACAAAGATCTTAAAACAATGCTCTTGGAGGCTTGATAGACTGATTTGAGTCCCTGATTGTGTGCCAACATTGTAGGGTCCTAAAATCATCCTCTCTATCTAGTGTAGTTTGAAGAATTTCAAGCCCAGAAGAGGAAAAATGACAATAAGAAAACAGACATCAAATATCCAGGAGCAGCAGTCCCTGTTTTAGACAGATTGAAGATCCAAGAATGATCTGAGTGTCTCACACTCATCCCTGCCTGAGGGCTCAATGTATATACTAAATGGAAATATGTAGAATTGCCTTTGGCAATGGTTGGTAATTGTATTTTTGAAAGCCTTATTTGGTGTATTTTCTTGGGATGCAACTCATATCAGAGACCTGGTTCGAGACCCAACAACTCCATTTATGTTGCAGCTTTCTGCTAATGCATTCTAGGAGGTAGCATGAAATCCATGTTGAAGACCTGGATGGAGTTTCAGGTTTCTGCCTTTGGCTTGGCCTACACTGGCACCTACAGGCATTTCAATAGTAGACTAGTAGATAGGAGATTCTCTCTCTCTCTCTCTCTCTCTCTCTCTCTATTTGTCTCTCTCCCTCTCTGTCTCTCTCTTTTTCCCTCCTTCCCTGTCACTTTCCCTTCAATGTAGCAGAATATGTATAGCTTTTAAAAGTTGGGCTAAATTGATGAGAAAATTATTGAATTGAAATATTTTTCATAGTGAATCAAGATAAATACAGTAAATACACAAAATGATAGAAATGCAAAAATAGCTATGGGCAAATGAGGACAAAAATGAAAAGAAATAAGCATAACTTATAGTTTTTAGGAGAAAGCATTTAAAAAGAACAACAAAATTAAGCAAATTATGATTTATCCACATTGTGGTGAATTTTCTTAGGAATACATGTCACCTTCAGCCAGGCAGGATAATTTAGCAGATTTACTGATACAAGCTTTCCAAGTTCAACCATACCAATAATTAAAGTACTAATATCTCTTCATCATCCAGGTCATCTATTTTGTTTCAAAATGGCAACCTTTGGGCTAGTGATCAGGTTAGCTATGATCGTCATGTCAAAGTAGCAAATTGTTGAGTTTGATGTTCCATAGTTCTAGTGAAATAATAGACATCTAGCCCACCAAATCTCTTCATTAGATGGTACATGAGTACACTAAATTTTATGAGTACTAGTATAGAAACTTAAATTTTGTGATGCCTTCCTCTTCCCTTAGCTATGATGATTCTCTAAATTAGTTCCTTACAAGTAGCACTAGTAGTTGAACTTTCAAGACAGAGTATTTATTTTCTTCTCTTTTGTGTCTGCTTTAAGAACAAAGTAATTTGGAGAATCCATCTATTTATTTGGCACTTTCCCTTCCAATCATAGTCTATGTGACTCTAACTCCAGTATGTATAGTCAATGCTTTCATTTCAAGTTGTCATTTCAAGTTTATGTAACTTACATAAAATATAAATCTGGAAGTTATAGATTGTTACAATTTCAAAGATAAAAATTTCTGGAAGTTAAATTTTTTATTAAACTTTTATTTAATGAATATAAATTTCCAAAGTATAGCTTATGGGTTACAATGGCTTCCCCCCTCCCATAACTTCCCTCCCACCCGCAACCCTCCCCTTTCCCACTCCCTTTCCCCTTCCATTCATGTTAAGATTCATTTTCAATTCTCTTTATATACAGAAGATCAGTTTAGTATATATTAGGTAAAGATTTCAACATTTTCCCCATATAGCAACATAAAGTGACAAAACTACCATTGGATTACTAATTATAGCATTAAATAGCAATGTACAGCACATTAAAGACCGAGATCCTACATAATTTTTTTTCAAATTAATTAATTTTCTATGGCATTTCCATTTTAACACCAGGTTGTTTTTTTTTTCATTTCCAATTCTCTTTATATACAGAAGATCAATTCAGTATATAATTAGTAAAGACCTCATCAGTTTGTGCCCACGCAGAAACACAAAGTGTAAAAATACTGTTTCAGTACTACTTATAGCATCACTTCGCTTTAGACGACACATTAGGGACAGATCCCACATGGGGTCTAAGTACACAGTGACTCCTGTTGCTGATTTAACAATTTGACACTCCTGTTCATGGCGTCAGTAATCTCCCTAGGCTCTAGTCATGAGTTGCCAGGGCTATGGAAGCCTTTAGAGTTCGCTGACTTTGATCTTATTCCGATAGGGTCATAGTCAAAGTGGAAGTTATCTCCTCCCTTCAGAGAAGGGTACCTCCTTCTTTGATGGCCCCGTTCTTTCCACTGGGATCTCACTCACAGAGATCATTCATTTAGGTCTTTTTTTTTCCCATGATATCTTGGCTTTCCATGCCTGCTATACTCTCATGGGCTCTTCCGCCAGATCCGAATGCCTTGAGGGCTGATTCTGAGGCCAGAGTGTTGTTTAGGACATCTGCCATTCTATGAGTCTGCTGTGTATCCCGCTTCCCATGTTGGATCTTTCTCTCCCTTTTTAAATTATTTAATTGAGAAATAAAGAGAAGGTGAGCTGGAGATAGAGATAGGGATAGAGATGACAGAGATTGGGATTGAGATAGTGATAGAGATAGAAATGATAGAGATCAAGATACAGATTGAGATAAAACTTCCATTCACTGGTTTACTTTCCAAATGCTCACAATAAGTGAGGTTGGGCCAGGAGCTGTGAATTTGATCCAGGTGTTCCACATGCGTGGTAGGGACCCAAGTACTTAAGCCATCACTGCTGTCTCCCAGTGTTCAAAACAGGAAACTTGCATAAGCAGTAGAGCCAGGACTTGAATCCTGGTACTCCGATATGGGATGTAGGTGTTGTAACTGGTCTTACCAGGCCAAATATTTGGCCCCAGAAATACCAAGTTACTGAAAATATTAGGGAATTGTTTTTAAAATATGATCATTACATTTTATTAGGCATTTTCAACCACTAGAAATAAGTACTAACACATTCATAAAATAAAGGGTAAGACATATAATTTTTTTGCTTTAAAATAAAAAAATTAGGTAAAAAATTAGGGCAAGTGGTTGGCACTGTGGTATGGTAGGTTAAGGCTGTGCCTGTGACACCAGCATTTCATATGGGTACCAGTGTGAGTCTTTGCTGCTTGATTCCTGATCTAGCTCCTTGCTCATGGCATGGAAAAGCAGTGGAAGATGGTTCAAATGCTTGGGCCTCTGCACCCATTTGGGGATTCATACAAAGTTCTCTGTGTGTAAATATGACTCAAATAAAACTTCTAAAAAAGGCAAAAAATGACTATTATGGATACCTTTTGATAAACATTAGCCATATTTTATTATTTGATTATCTATAAAACTATAAAATTTTCATTTATCTAATGGTTTGAATTTTTACTCATCATTATAAAGTATGAGATGCATGGCACAACAGCACAAATTCTAATGAAAAATTGCAAATTTGTACATACATGTTGTAGAAGTGTATCAGTTACAGGTGCACAATTGCTGGGGAATTAGCGGATAACAGTACATCATTAGCACTGGGAAGAGAGCACTGTAAAAGTCCCTGCGTGTGTGGACAGAGATGCTGTCAAAGTGCTGTAGGCAACATTGATTCTTTGAGTTTTGAGAAGGGATCTTCTTATCTTGATACTATCATCACATGTTTCTTCCACTTCACTAACAGGTTATGAGTTATAACAGTGTATTTTTTTGACAGGTAGAGTTAGACAGTGAGAAAGAGAGAGAGAAAGGTCTTCCTTCTCCATTGGTTTACCCCCCACGTGGCCGCTACGGCCAGTGTGTTGCGGCTGGCGCACTGCGCCGATCGGAAGCCAGGAGCCAGGTGCTTCCTCCCGGTCTCCCATCAGGTGCAGGACCCAAGGACCTGGGCCATCCTCCACTGCCTTCCCAGGCCACAGCACAGAGCTGGACTGGAAGAGGAGAAATCAGGACAGAATCTGGTGCCCCAACCAGGACTAGAACCTAGAGTACCGGCACTGCAGGTGGAGGATTAGCCTAGTGAGCTGTGGCGCCAGCCTATAACAGTGTATTTTTATATGTTAATATTTACTTCAATTTTTATTGGCTGGTCAATTTAGCCACATGATTCATGTCCATTCATATTTTTGTGCCTTGTTCACCATCCTTTCCTTTCATATATCTTTAATAGACTTGACCTCAATCAAACTTTCTCTCCTCACTATTACATAATAAAAATATTAAGTAAATAAAAATTTTAAATAAAAATAAATAAAAATTAAATGTCTGCTATTCTATGCAGCAATTTATATGCCTCTTGAGACACTCACATCCAATGTCAGAGTGCCTGGGTTTGAGTCCAAGCTCTATTCCTGAGTCCAAGCTCTATTCCTGATTCCAAGTTCCTGTTAATGTGCCTCCTGGGAGGCAGCAGGTTATGGCTATGGTACTTATGCCTCCACCAACTATATGGACCTGGATTGAGTTCCTGGCTCCTGGTTTTAGTCTCGTCAAGTCCCTGGCTGTGGTAGGCATTTCGGGAGTGAACCAATGGTTGGGAGATCTCTCTGTCTCTGTCTCTCTTCTCCCAAATGAATAAAATAAATATATTTATATATTTTTAAATAAATGCCTTTTTCTAGTTCTTAAACTTGAGTTTATTTATTTAATCAGTTCAATTTTTTTTAGGATTTAGTTATTCATTTGAAAGGCAGAGTTACAGAGAGGCAGAAGCAGATGCCAGAAGTAAGTATGTATATATACATGTATATGTGTATGTGTATGTATACACACACACACACACAGAGACAGAGAGAGAGTGACAGAGAGAGAGAGACGAGAGAGGGATATCTTCCATCTTCTGGTTCACTCCCCAAATGGCTGCAATGGCAGGAGCTGGGCTGATCCAAAGCTAGGAGCCAGCAACTTCTTCCACATGTGGCAGACTTCTGGGCCTCCCAAGCAGGTGCCAGAAAAAGATTTGGGCCATCTTCTACTGATTTCCCAGGCAATGGCAGAGAGCTGGGCTGGAAGTGGAGCAGCCAGGACATGGACTGGAACCCATATTGGATGTCGGCAGTTTAGCGAACCAAGAGCTTAACCTGCTATACCACAGTGCAGGCCCCAGTTTAATATTTTGACATTAATTTGTTTCAAACACCTTGACACCATTCATAAAACAGTAGTCACATTATAAGTGCACATTTCATAAACTTTCATATTAATTTATTTCATATTAATGGGTTATATAATTACAATCATAGTCTAAACTAAACACTATTAGAAGAGGAACCCTGGGCCTGCGCCACGGCTCACTAGGCTAATCCTCCACCTGCGGTGACAGTACTCTGGGTTCTAGTCTGGGTTGGGGCGCCAGATTCTGTCCTGGTTTCTCCTCTTCCAGTCCAGCTCTGTGCTGTGGCCTGGGAAGGCAATGGAGGATGGCCCAAGTGCTTGGGCCCTGCACCCGCATGGGAGACCAGAAGGAAGCACCTGGCTCATGGCTTTGGATCGGCGCAGTGTGCCAGCCATATTGGCCATTTGAGGGGAGAATCAATGGAGGGAAGACCTTTCACTCTCTCTCTCTCTCACTGTCTAATTCTGCCTGTCCAAAAAAAAAAAAAAAAGAAAAAGAAAGAAAGAAAGAAAGAAAAGAAAAGAAAAGAAAAGAAAAATAAAATGCATGAAGGCCACTAACATAGACTGAGCTATCTCCAGTGACTACACAGAGAAGTCAAGGGTGTCCGCTGATTGTCTATAGTCATTTTGTGCTCACCAGGAAGGAGTGAACAATCATCATGATTATTTAGCTTCACTTTGTGCGTTATGCTTCTGGAAGAAAATTTACAAGTTCTATCTTTGCTTTCTGTCATTTCATTTCATCTGTTATATTTTAATTAATAAATAATATGCACATTTATTTATGGGGTACAATCCAATGTTAAGAAATAAGTAACATCACAGAATGATTCCATCATGTTAATTAACATCTACCTCACTTTTAAACCTATTCCATTAGCAATTTTGAATACCCAGCACATTATCCACAACAGAGTCACCAGACTCTGCAACAAATCTCTGAAGCACCTGTGTCTATTCAAACTTAATCTGTGTACATTACACGTCATTTAAAGACACCTAGCATGTCTGTTGAATTCATGCATTGCCATGACATTTAGCACTTTCAATAATGAAATTAAGTGGGAAATTCAAGTTATGAAAAATAAACAATTGAAACTTTAAAACAGTAAATGTACTAAAATTATAGGACTCTTATAAAAAGGAAAGCTAAATTATTTAAATTCTGAAAGTTACTTAGTCTCTAATCATAAAACAAATCTCAGCCACCTTAATATACAAAGTATTGAATACACATTTGGGTTTTTGTAGAAATCCTAAAAAGCTGATGGTGATTGTACGTTAGGGAAATCACTAATCCATGGTGAATGCACTAAGCTAGGCATTAACTTTACTGACAATTATTACCATAGAAGAAAAATAACCTTCATGGTGACCAGCTAAAATTTCAGTATTTTCTAGTATTAAATATCTGATACTTCATTCATAACAATTTAAACAGTTTTAAAATACTTAAATATCATAACATAATTAATAATTTAAATTTAACATGATCTTAAATTTAAGAAAGTAAAACCAGGATTGAGGCATTATAAATTAGGTTAGACTTGATGTTTTTCCAAACATAAAATTTGACATTATGAATATAGTAAAATGAAACAGAAAGATATTAAAACCAGTTGAAAACAATTCAAGTGAGATAAATATAATAAAATTGAAAATACCAACAAGATTAAAGTATGATGCAATAATTGAAATGAAATACCTATGCTAAAAAATAAAAATATTAAAGTACAATAAAAGGAGTTGAAATGAAATAAATTAGATGCTATGAATTCATCACCAAAATGAAACAAAATAAATATGTTTAAATCAATCCAATTTAAATAGAAAATCAAGTAACGATGAATGTTCTCTCTTGGATCTACAAATTATGGCCTCATAAGATAAGAAATCTAATTTCTTGTCTGCAAAAATTTATAGATATCACTCTTGATTTTGTGAGAAACAAAGCTAAACTTATGAGACTAGTCCTTTACTTCCATGTCCTTGAGATCACACTACATCTACCCACTCACTTTCCTGTGGAGCACTCACAACAAGGAGCCAGGAGCGAGGTGCTTCCCTCTTGTCTCCCACGTGGGTACAGGCGCCCAAGCACTTGGGCCATCCTCCATTGCCTTCCCGGGCCACAGCAGAGAGCTGGACTGGAAGAGGAGCAACTGGGACTAGAACTCAGCGCCCATATGAGATGCCAGCGCCACAGGTGGAGGATTAGCCAAGTAAGCCATGGCGCTGGCCCCATCAGGAGACAATTTTATAATTTGAAGCCAGGTGGCCACTGAAGCTGGGCATCCACTCTCCCACTGAATCTGTGAGATTGTGCCTGTCTTCATGGGTACTTCTGTTTCAAAGAGGTGCTAAGGACTGGAGAAAGATCTTAATCAGAAATATTGGTAAAATGCTTACATACCATTAAAAAGTATTTACACAGGCAGAGAAAGAACTTTCATATAAAAGTTTTTTCGATTAAATGCTCTAAAAAATAATGGGTGTGGCGACACTGTAGTGCAGTAGGTTAATGTTCCGCCTGTGGTGCCAGCATCTCATATGGGCATGGGTTCTAGTCCCAGCTGCTCCACTTCAGATGCAATTCTCTGCTGTGGCCTGGGAAAGCAGTGGAGGATGGCCCAAGTGATTGGGCTCCTGCACCTGTGCAGGAGACCTGGAGGAAGCTCCTGACTCCTGGCTTTGGATTGGCTCAGCTCTGTCCATTGAGGGCAATTGGTTAGTGAACCAGTGGATGGAAGACCTTTCTCTCTCTCCCTCTCACTGTCTGTAACTCTACTTCTCAAATAAATAAATAAATAAAATCTTTTAAAAAATAATAAAATAATGAGGGGGAATATTTTCCATTATTTTCAAGTGGAAGAGCTGATCTTATTTCTAATTTTGCATTTTTCCCTCCCAGCATTTATGTTCAAGCACCGGACATGATCCCATGGACACTTGCATCCCAGGTGGCTCTGGAGTCAAACACCTGAGAAATGATCCTGGGAACACTGTGTGCAGATGTAAGAGGGAAAGTAAAAAAGGGAGAAGCTGCTATCAAAGACATGTGAATGGTGGGCAGTGTAGTGTTGGTGCACTACTGGTTTGTACCATGATGTTGGCTCAGTGGGACTGGGCTGGGATTTATTCTTATGTGTCTTTTGGTGAAATTCATCTGGATGCAGTGGTCCAGAAGCCTAAGATGGTAGAACAGCAAGCTCACTGCTGCAGATTCAGTGTCTGCAAGTGGGGTGCAACAGGAGTCCTCCCACCACCTCTGTGCCATTTCAGCTGAGCCTCTAGGGGCAGTGGTGCTGTGGACTGCATTCCTGAGGGTGGAGCCTGGTCCTGGTGGGGGCATGAATGTTCATTGCTGTTATAGACACATGGTAATGGGAAGGCATCCAGGATGGTGACAGCAAAGTAGAGGACAGGAATCCATCTTCATAACTCACTCCTGTGTCCTTCATTCTTGCACCAATCCAAAGTATTGTTAGTGTCTTTGTGGTAGATAAAGGAAAAGGCAATGAAAGATCAAATTATACTCAAAAAAAGAAATGATACACTAGGATTTTGATTTTTAAAATTCATTTGGACTCATTTTTTGGCCTAATGCATCAACATTTACTTATTTATTTATTTATTTTTAATCTTGGTGACCCATCCATAGATGAAAGTGGAGTGTTAAAATCTTCCAGTTTTTTTCTTTCTTTTTTTTCAGTTTACAAAATGATAATGTTAATTTAAAGGGTGAGAAAAACCCACACACATCTGCATGGTTCAGGATTACAGTGGTCCAGGAAAGGGAAAGGATTGGAAAGTAATGAGATCCTGCCTCAGCACACAACCTTGTCTTCATTTGTGAAGAGAGGAAGGGGGGAAGGGAGAGGGGAAGAGGAAGGACAGGGGGAGAGGGTGGGAGAGGAGGGGAGGGGAATCCCAGCCAACCCCTTCCTCTTTCTCTTTCAGGTCTTCACACTCCACCAGAATTCCAGGTCGAAGCCCAGCAAGCTGGTTACCTGTCAATTGGCCCTTGTACACAAAGTGATGCTCCTCATGCCAGTGTCTTTGTCTTTTATGGATCTGATTGACTCACTGAATTTTTGGAATGAACTCATATGTAAGGCCTTGTTTTACACAAAGAAGGTGATGAGGGACCCCTCCATCTGCATCACCTGCCTCCTGAGCGAGTCCAGGCTGTCACCATCAGCTCCAGAACCTTCTATTTAATGAGATTAAACATATATTGGCAAATTACATTATTTACATTTTAATCTTTTTTGGTATTTCAATTTGTCTTTCAGTAGTAACATAATCCCTCATATTGTGAATAATTCCAATGTGACCCAAATTAACCTTCTCTGAAACAGTAAATGCTGCTCCTCATCTCCATTAAATCCCATGACAAGGAGGTGCTATTCCAATATGACAATATCCACATCCAGGGATGTCTTACTTGTAGGAGCCGTGCTGCTTTCAAATGTGCACATGGTGATTCTTTTGTCGAGACATCCAGCACCTCGGCAGCATGAGCCTCCCCTGCCCAACAACCTTCCCAGAGTAAAGGGCCACCCAGACCATCCTGCTGCTGGTGAGCGCCTTTGTGGTCACTACCACCTTAACCTCATTATCCTATCAGTCCATGTGTGGTGGACATACAACAAAGTCTGAGTATCCAGAAGTCCATATTTAATGCTTATGCCACAGTTAGCCCTTTGGTGCTGCTCAGTTCTGATAAAAAATAATCAATATTTTGATAAATATGCAGTGGAAGTATGTTTACTAGTATTGTGATGGGATATATTTCCTAAAAATGTGTTCTAACAGCAGTTAAACTATTCTATAGCATAAGATTATCTTTTGATTTCTATAAGAGGAACATTTCATATATTTCATATGTACAGTTTTAAGCACAAAATGATACTTTCCATCAGATTAAAATAAAATGTGCAATTATTTGATTGTCAATAAATAGATTTTAAATTTGATGCTTCAAGGATTATCACTTCTTTACTTCAATGTGAATCATAGTTTGATGCATATCATGTATCCTCTTACTTCATTTTCTATACTGTAGACAAACATTTCTTCTTGACATGTATGTTTAGAAAATTCCTATTGGTAGTCACATCTCTGTGTGTATTTTTGAAAATGTTTTATTCATCTTGGTGCATTAACTATGTTTTAACTAAGGATCCAACTCTAGCTCAGATAATTGCTTTTGGCATGGTTAATTTTATGTCTCTGTTTTACAGCACCATACAAGCTGCTAAAAGGATTATTTTAGTCACCTCTGAGGGTGATCTCTGTTTTTCTCTGTCTATAATTTTTTATCCCTTGATGTTATCAAGTTTGATTATATACACTTTTGAGTCTTGTTGACAATCCGCATTTTGTAATTCAAGAATTTGTAAACATAGAGTCTTTTAAATCACCCATTGTTTGAAAATTGCCTTTGTGTATTTTTCTAATGTTCTAGGGAAACAAGTGGATGTTTCAATTCGTGTCATGCTAACATTCATGTTTTGGTAACTGTGCACGTATTTGCTGTAGCTTTGTATTCAAGCACTGTATTTAACCAGATTCATTGTTCTCAATATCCCTGCTCACCAGCCCTCTCTCCATCCCTATGCAGTGTTCACCCATGTTTTATATTAGCTTTATTCATAATATTTTCACTTTTTCATTTTCTCATCAATAGTTTTCTATACATAGCTTACCAATCTTAAACTTTCTTGTTCTTTCCACATTATTTTGGTTTCCCATTTTCTCACTGTATTGACTTAAATATTTTAAGGATAAGTCTTATATGTAGAATTATGCAAAAGGAATCTTTTTTAGGGCCCAAATACTGGTACCTTATTTCCTGAGTGGAAACTAAACTGTATATATTTTTTTCAGATGCATGGGTATGTCAAAACTGAGATTCTTTAACCACTTCATTTCTATTTATTTCACTTACTTGTGGCAATAATGTACAAGGCACGTGGGTTTGACATATTTTTGTCACCCACATCTGGATGGAGTATTGGCTTCTTGGTTGGCTGTTTCTCTGGGTCATTCCCTGGATTCACTCTCATATCTTGGAAGTTCTCGCTTGTTCCTTCCAAGTCAATTTGCCATTTTATAGATTTTTGTTATTTTCCTGGCTTTAAGCCTATCTACATTAAGTTTTTAAATGGATAATATTTTGTCCAAAAAGCACAAATATAAACATTGAACATATGAATAAAATATGTGGCATGGTCATTTTGGAACGTAAAAAGTATTTCTTCATTTGGCTCTTAGTCCTGTCATTACGATCAATTTTGAACAGAAATTGATCACTTGGACTAGTGAGATGGCATTGGTACATGCCACCTTGATGGGATTGAATTGGAATCCCCTGGTATGTTTCTAACTCTACCGTTTGGGGCAAGTCCGATTGAGCATGTCCCAAATTGCACATCTCTTCCCTCTCTTATTCCCACTCTTATATTTAACAGCGATCACTTTTCAGTTAAGTTTCAACACTTAAGAATAACTGTGTATTGATTACAGTATTCAACCAAAAGTATTAAGTAGAACAAACAAAAAAAAATACTAAGAGTGATAACGTATTAAGTTATTCATCAAAAGACTAGTGTCTGCAAATACTAACTGATAGAATAAAAGGGAGAGAGCGATCCAACATGGGAAGCGAGATACACAGCAGACTCATAGAATGGCAGACTTCCTAAACAGCACTCTGGCCTCAGAATCAGCCCTTAAGGCATGCGGATCCGACTGAAAAGCCCATGAGAGTATCTCAGACATGGAAAGCCAAGACACTCTGGCAAAAAAAAAAAAAAAAGACCTAAATGAAAGATCTCCGCGAGTGAGATCCCAGTGGAAAGAACAGGTCATCAGAGAAGGAGGTACCTTTCTCTGAAGGGAGGAGAGAACTTCCACTCTGACTATGACCTTGTCTAAATATGATCAGAGTCAGTGAACTCAAAAGGCTTCCATAGCCTTGGCAACTCATGACAAGAGCCTAGGGTGATTACTGATGCCATAAACAAGAGTGTCAATTTGCTAAGTCAACAACAGGAGTCACTGTGCACTCACTCCTCATGTAGGATCTCTGTACATTGTGTTGTACATTGTGCTGTACATTGTGATTTAATGCTATAACTAGTACTCAAACAGTATTTTTCACTTTGTGTTTCTGTGTGGGTGCAAACTGTTGAAATCTTTACTTAATATATGCTAAACTGATTTTCTGTATATAAAGAGAATTGAAAATGAATCTTAATGTGAATGGAAGGGGAGAGGCAGCGGGAGAGGGGAGGGTTGGGGATGGGAGGGAAGTTATGGGGGGGAAGCCATTGTAATCCATAAGCTGTACTTTGGAAATTTATATTCATTAAATAAAAGTTAAAAAAAGTACTTATTCATTTGAAACAACCCAACATTCTTTTTTTTTATTAAACTTTTATTTAATGAATATAAATTTCCAAAGTACAGCTTATGGGTTACAATGGCTTCCCCCTCCCAAAACTTCCCTCCCACCCACAACCCTCCCCTTTCCCGCTCCCTCTCCCCTTCCAATCACATCATGATTCATTTTCAATTCTCTTTATATACAAAAGATCAGTTTAGTATATATTAGGTAACGATTTCAACAGTTTGCCCCCATATAGCAACACAAAGTGAAAAAAAAATACTGTTGGAATACTAGTTATAGCATTAAATAAGAGTGTACAGCACATTAAAGGCAGAGATCCTACATAAAATTTTTTAAAAATTAATTAATTTTCTATGCTGTTTCCAATTTAACACCAGGTTTTTTTTTTCATTTCCAATTATCTTTATATACAGAAGATCGATTCAGTATATAATTAGTAAAGATCTCATCAGTTTGTACCCACGCAGAAACACAAAGTGTAAAAATACTGTTTCAGTACTAGTTATAGCATCACTGCACATTAGACAACACATTAAGGACAGATCCCACATGGGATGTAAGTACACAGAGACTCCTGTTGCTGACTTAACAATTTGACACTCCTGTTCATGGCGTCAGTAATCTCCCTAGGCTCTAGTCATGAGTTGCCAGGGCTATGGAAGCCTTTAGGGTTCGCTGACTTTGATCTTATTCCGATAGGGTCACAAAGTGGAAGTTCTCTCCTCCCTTCAGAGAAAGGTACCTCCTTCTTTGATGGCCCCGTTCTTTCCACTGGGATCTCACTAACAGAGATCTTTCATTTAGGTCTTCTTCTTTTTTTTTCTTTTCCATGGTATCTTGGCTTTCCATGCCTACAATGCTCTCATGGGCTCTTCAGCCAGGTCTGAATGCCTTAAGGGCTGATTCTGAGGCCAGAGTGTTGTTTAGGACATCTGCCATTCTATGAGTCTGCTGTGTATCCCGCTTCCCATGCTGGATCTTTCTCTCCTTTTTTGATTCTATCAGTTAGTACTAGCAGACACTTGTCTTGTTTGTGTGATCCCTTTGTTTCTTAGACCTATCCAGGCCATCGAATGTGAACTGAAATTGATCATTTGGACTAGTGAGATGGCATTGGTACATGCCACCTTGATGGGATTGTATTGGAATCCCCTGGCACATTTCTAACTCCATCATTTGGGGCAAGACTGATTGTGCATGTCCCAAATTGTGCATCTCCTCCCTCTCTTTTTCCACTCTGAAATTTAACAGGGATCACTTTTCAGTTAAAATTTAAACACCTAAGAATAATTGTGTGTTAATTACAGAGTTCAACCACTAGTACTAGAACAACAACAACAACAACAAATACTAAAAAGGATAAAGTATTACATTGTACATCTAGAGTCAGGACAAAAGCTGATCAGGTCATTGTTTCTTATAGTGTCCATTTCACTTCAACAGGTTTCCCCTTTGGTGCTCAGTTGTCGCCAATCAGGGAAAACAAATGATATTTGTCTCTTTGGGACTGGCTTAATTCACTCAGCATGATGTTTTCCAGATCCTTCCATCTTGTTGCAAATGACTGGGTTTCATTGTTCCTTACTGCTGTATAGTATTCTATGGAGTACATGTCCCATAATTTCTTTATCCAGTCTACTGTTGATGGGCATTTGGGAAACAACCCAACATTCTATATTTTAAAATAACTTTTAGAAAATGCTTATATTAGTTGAATCTCATTTTATAATTTCTCATTTTTTGAAACGATAGCACTCAGTGCAGAGAATAGTAATTCCACATAGATATTTCTTTTTTTTTGACAGGCAGAGTTATAGACAGAGAGACAGAGAGAAAGGTCTTCCTTCCATTGGTTCACTCCCCAAATGGCCACCACAGCTGGCGTGCTGTGCTGATCCGAAGCCAGGAGCCAGGTGCTTCTTCCTGGTCTCCCATGCAGGTGCAGGGCCCAAGCACTTGGGCCATCCTCCACTGTCTTCTCGGGCCACAGCAGAGAGCTGGACTGGAAGAAGAGCAACCGGGACTAGAACCTGCTGCCCATATGGGATGCCGGTGCTGCAGGTGGAGGACTAACCAAGTGAACCAGGGCACTGGCCCCGACATTTCTTTTTTAAAAACAGTTAGCCCATATCGGTAAGATTATTTACTTGAGTTTAATTCTTTCCACATTCTTTTTTTATTTTTTAAATATTTATTTTATTTATTTGGAAGTATTATAGAGAGGTAGAGACAGAGAGGTCTTCAATCTTCTGGTTCATTCCCCAAATAGCTGCAACAGCATGAGCTGAGCCAATCTGAAGCCAGGAGCCAGGAGCTTCTTCTGGGTCTTACACATGGGTTCAGGGGCCATGGGTACTTGGTTCATCCTCCACTGCTTTCTCAGGCATGTTAGCAGGGAGCTGGATTGGAAGTAGAGTAACTGGGACTTGAACTGGCGCCCATATGTACCACAGCACATGCCCCTCTTTTAACCAACCTCACCTCAAGGCAGGCTGGGAGTGTGGAAGTCAGAGACTTCCCTGGAAGAATATCCCTTGGCTTCATCTGCTGTATGTTTGATTTATTAAAATGGTTTATCACACATAAAATGAGACAATTTTCTGCAGAAAGCATGGGTAGAGGACAGTGATCAAGGATGGATTCCCACAGGGACTGTTTGGACCCAAGTCCAAGAACAGGTTGCAGCCTGAATGGGTTTGGATGTAAGGAGGTTTTTTTCTTAGGAGAAAAGACCCAGGGACCAATCCCCTTCCCCTCCCAACAAAGCCCCTAAAGCACTCCAATTGCCACAGCCAAGAAGCAAGATGTCTGTCCCCCTGGCCCCAAGAGTAAAGTTCTTCAAAAGATCCAGCTACCATGAGTGGGAGCAAGGAAATACAAGTTTTAGCTTTAGGCATAATTTAGGTTTGGGTTTCCATCCATGGAGTGGTTCAGTGAGAACCAGAGGTGACGGCTGGACAGGAATCGTGTAAAGCCCATGGTGGAAGGAGAGGGGTGGAGGATCTCCATGGCATCTATCTGCAGAGAGCAGCATCTATGTCTCTCTGGTCAGCAGCAGATCCTGCTACATGGTGACCACTGAGACCCAGGATTACAGCTGCAGGGTAGGCCTTTGGGGGGTGTCTTAATTTGAATATTTTCATAGACTCATGCCTGCTGTTATAACTATATGCCTATCCTATAACTATCCTATGACAATATGCCTTCCATCCTGCTTTAGGACCTCTCCCAGCAGACCAGGAAAAACATCAAGGACATGAAGAACAAACTAACAAGAACCTCCAGTGAAAGAGTACTTGGGTTGAGGTTGTCTTCGTGGAGGAAGAGGGCTAGGTGTCTGTGGGCCCCTCATGCCTAGGAGAACGACTTGTGCTATCAAACTGCGTGCTGTGACTGAGATGTTTGCTCTGTGACCTACTTGCACTTCTCCCCACCATTAACATCCTGTTCTGTGAATGAGCCTATGGTTTTGACAACATCTTCATACAAGTCTCAATTTTCCACCGGGAATTAGCAGCAGGGGAGCTGAGTCCACCAAAGAGGAAGCTAGCTCTTAGCACCTCCCATTTGGGCTGTCACCAAAGACCCCCACTATCGCCATAAGCCCTGAGCCAATAAGCACACATTATGTGAAACTCCTATCTAATAGGTGCCACTGTAGGAGGATCCCATAAGAAATCAGCAAGACCTTAAAACCCCAGTGCACTTCCTGAAAACCAGTGTCCTGCTCTGGGCAATCAGTTGTGACTCTTCTCAGATGAGACATTTTACAGTGCCTTTGCAAACAGACAAAAAATAAAGTTTCTGCTTCTTTGCAAATTGTTTCCTGGCTTCTTATTTCTATAATAAGCTGAAGAAAAGAACCCACCAAACTGTCTCTGGCAACCACCCTCCCCTCAGCAACTGGTAACACATTTCCTTACCCTTTCTTTTTGCATTTGGAGCCTCTGTGTTTCTGTATTCCAGTTCTTCATAAAGTAGAGAAGCATTATTACAAAGTATATTTTATGACATCCCTATGCCAACTATAATACCTTGTATAATGTAAACACTTTTTAAAATAGTCCTTGTACTGTATTTTGTAGGGAATAATAAAAAGAAAACCAAGATGTATATCGTCAATATGGGCACAATATTTTTGGAATATTTTCAACTAGCAAGTAGCTGATTCTACAGGTATGAAAATCATGGATGTAAAGGACCAATTCTGAAATAGTTGTAAGTATATTGATACAAAATTGAAAGGTAGATTTTTATATATAAATATACATATGATCATTTTCATATAATTTAAATTTGATAATAGTACCTTTAATATTATGTATACTCACATATCATCTAATGAAGAAATTTACTGGACTAGTTGTCTGTTCTCTCACTAGAAATGTGTAAAACCAAACTCTTTAAAATTTGCTACTTTGAACCAAAGGCAATAGCTAGCTAACCTAATCACTAGCCCAAAGGTTGCTATTTTGAAACAAGATAGATGAACTGGAGGATGAAGAGATGAGTAATTTAATTAATGTTATGGTAGAAATTGGAATGCTTGCACTAATAAATCCTCTGTTCAATTATCCCAGAGCTGCCAGTGTGACCAAGTCAAAGGCAGGAGCCAGGAACACCATCCAGGTCTCCCTCACAGGTAGGCACTTGAACCATCAGTTGTCTTCCAGAATGCACTAAGAGTAAGCTACATAAGAAATGGAGTAACTGGGTCTTGAACCAGCTGTCTGATATGAGTTGCATCCTAAGCAGTGGCTTAACTGGCTACATCAACTAAAGCTTTCAAAAATATAAATTAGAAACAACTGTCCTGAGGCAATTCTACAGGTTTCCATTTAGTATGTTCAATGAGTACTGGTCAAAGTATGAATATTTGCTCTCTTTAACAAGATAGGTAGTAAACGTGTAACACAGTTAGACTCCAAATCCATTTCTGTAATACATTTATCTAAAAGAAGTGAACTCACTTACCATAAATTCCATTAAAACAGTCCAACATCCATTGAAATTTTCACTCTAATCCCATAAAATGCTTCATTGTCATCTTCTCATAGTCAAGATATAGCCACAGTTAGAACTTTATCAACACATTTATGATCACAGTACATGGTGATCCAATAGTCAGGGAGTGACATAAACATCTCATCTCCTTCCAGGGACATTAATACGGATATTTGCATTTGACATTGAGCCCTCAGGCAGGGATGAGGGTGAGACACCTAGGTCGTTCCTGGATCTTCATTCTGTTTAATACAGGGATTGCTCCTCCTAGATATTTGATGTTTATTTTCTGATTGTCATTTTTTATTCTGAGCTTAAAATTCTTTTAAACCATGGGAAATAGAAGGAATGATTTTAGGCCCCTTCAATGTTAGTGCACAGAGACTCAAATCAGTTCACCAAACATCCAAAATCATTGCTGTAAGATCTTGGTTTCAACCGCTAATATCCAAGTTGTTAATCTTATTTCGTAATAACTTTTAAAGGTTTATACATTGTCAGAACTAATCATTTGACAACCATATTTTCACTTTCCTCAGTCTCATGTCAATCGCTCAAATATATTTAGCACCTCTAAGAATCATATTGGCCGGCGCCGTGGCTCAACAGGCTAATCCTCCGCCTTGCGGCGCCGGCACACCGGGTTCTAGTCCCGGTCGGGGCACCGATCCTGTCCCAGTTGCCCCTCTTCCAGGCCAGCTCTCTGCTGTGGCCAGGGAGTGCAGTGGAGGATGGCCCAAGTGCTTGGGCTCTGCACCCCATGGGAGACCAGGAGAAGCACCTGGCTCCTGCCATCGGAACAGCGCGGTGCGCCGGCCGCAGCGTGCTACCGCGGCGGCCATTGGAGGGTGAACCAACGGCAAAAGGAAGACCTTTCTCTCTGTCTCTCTCTCACTGTCCACTCTGCCTGTCAAAAATTAAAAAAAAAAGAATCATATTGACATGTTGAGCAATAAATCAGTTACAGATTTTCAGATGACTAATTTAGCAATACAGGTAGATATTTGTGATGTCCTTGCAAAAGTATCCTCTCAACCACAGCATTTAGTATGACAACAAATGCAGACAGGATACAACAAATGCAAACAGGAATTTATATTCATAAAGCAATCTGGCATGCTTGTGTATGCAACATATCAGCTGCTTCAGTCTGGGAGATACACTTTCTACCAAGAGGTAGGAAGGGAATGATAGCTTGCTTTTCCACAGAAATATCCCATTTTGGTACTGGTTTGTGTCCTAGCTGCTCCACTTCTAATGCAGCTCCCTGAAAATGGCATAAGAAAGCATCAAAAGATGGCTCCCAAATTTTTGGTCTCCTGCCACACATGTAGAGACCCAGGCCCCTGTGTCTCCAATTCCACATAACAGAAGGCCACTGGGATGCTGGCCAGGGGGAGGAGAATAGAGCCAGGCTAATAAACTGATCTGGCAGAGAAGTGGCCCTGTGGCCATGGTCAGCTCTCCCATGGTGACTGTGGAATAGGTGGCAAGTGTTCCTCATCCAAACACATGGGGCATTTCTCCCACACCAGCCCCCAGGAGCTGCATCCTCCAGGCCCTCTCTGTGACACCTCCCATGTCCTGGGGACACCCCTGCCTAGATTCTGCTGGTTGTGCAGAGGCTCTGGGCTGCTGGGGCTGCTTTCTCTGCCTCTAGCCAGCTCTCCACTCCCGGAACAACCCAACTTCTACTTTTCCCTCTCAGGTGGACTTAACTTCCATACTGTGCATATGATTATGATTGAGAAATGATGCTAGACACAGGGACAGTATCATCATGGGTTGTTATCAGGAAGATTGCCTTTCATTTTTTAATGATTTGTTTATTTTAAAGGCAGAATTGCAGTGAGAGGTGGAGGAACAGAGAAATCTTCCATCTGCTGGTTCACTCCCAAAAAGGCTGCAAGAGCTCTGGTGATCCAGGCAAAAACTGGGAGCATGGCATTCCATTCTGGTCTCAAACGTGCGTGGCAGAGGCCCAAGTACTTGAGCCATCTTCTGGTTCTTACCATTAGCAGGTGGCTGGATTGGAAATGGAGCAGCTGGGACTTGCGCCAGCATTGCAGGCAGTGCCACAATGCCAACCCCATGAGAGAGCCAACTTTCAACACTTGCTCAGGAATGTCACTTATGACCAGAATACAAATTATTGCTATATACATTATAAACCAGCCCTGCCTCTCACTTGAGACTCATATTTAGCTATTTTTGCTTTTATGAAAATGACTTAGGAATTAAATCTCAGTTTGGGCTAATGCAGATGCTTAGCAGCATTTTGAAATAAAATTACTTATGGAAAAATAAATAAAAGTGAAAACATTGATAACTTCCATAATATGAACAAATAATCAGATGCCAATTCTGAGGGATAATTCTGGATTAAAGTGTGTGTCCTAATTGTGGAAGGGCTGTGTGTGTGAGTACATAGGGAGTAGAGCATTGAGTCTCTACCTGGTGACTGCTTCCAGCTTGTTACTTCAATGGAGTAATACTTTTGAATGCAAGTTCCTATTGTAAAATTATTCTTTTTAAATTTTATGAATAAAATAAGTGAATTCTTCAAGATTTTTTGGTTGTCTTCATATATAGTACATTTTATGTATAAATTTGTATTTGAAATAATTTTAAGGAAATAAAAATGAAAATGTACTAAAATTAGTCATTTACAACTTTATAGTAAACATTTGATAGCCATAAAAATATTTTTGAGGAAATAGCAATATTGTAATCTCACTGACAGTTATATCCCATCTAAACTACATAAATTTAAGAAAAGAAGACCAACTTGAAATCTCTTCATTCACATGCATCCTATAATTGCAGGCCTCACACATCTGCACAGAATTCTGTACCAACACTTACTTTTCACATTCTTTGAGATTGCAACAATTCAGAGGACATGTCCTGGACAGAATGTTTACCCAGCAAGGGCTCCTCCACTAATGAGCTGAGGCTAACTCCAGTCTTGGGTGTCTAAGGATAATGAACTTTGTATCCCAGTAGTCTGTGTAAATTTCTTCCTGTTTACTTGTAAGCTTTTGACTTGCTTCAGTCTACTTGAATAAACCCACAGTTGATTACAACATGGGTATTCCCTTTGCACTATTCTGCTGTTCCCAAATAAATATTATTCCTTAGAGATTCTGATTGTTATGTTATTGCACATCAGTGGAGGTTTTACAGGTCTTCATTCAGTCTCTAAAGTTTAACTGTTGTGCACTTTCCAGTCAGACAGAGTTCTGGATGCAAAAAATCTGGCCAGAGGACATAAATAAGGAGCTCACAATGGAAAACAATGTGTGCTCAATAGATATTTTTCTTAAAGGTATATTCCTAAAAATCATTGTTGTCTTTTATTTACTTCCAAGAATTTATAAAATAGTATTATATATATATATATATATATATATATATATATATGTTATGTAGTGTTTTTATTGTTTTGAATTGTAAAAGCCAAATGATTTGTTTTGTCAGATTTGCCAAAATTTTGTAACAACTATCACAGCATTACAGGTATATAATTGCATTTAATCAGTACATACTTTTGCTGCCCAAATTTCCTTAAAAGTGATCCCAGTAAAAGGGAAAATATTAGGTATGGGTCAAACATATAAAAGTTATTAATATAAAAGTTACAAATATTTTGATGTTGTTTTTAAGACATAATAAAATCCTTCAAAATGTTTATATATTAGAATTAATTGATCATCCCTGGGGAATCCTGGAACTATCATTTGGTGTAACTTCTAAGAAAATGTTGACTCAGATTTAGGCACCAAATCTTTTTTTTTAATTCATTTTTATTCGAGGGGCAGACATATCTCAACAGGAGAAGTCATTGCTTGGGATGCCTACATCCCATATTGGAGCACCAGTTTGAGTCCCTACTACCCACCACCCCCTGCTCCAATTCCTGCAGTTTTTCCATCCAGAGGACTTACTGTTGTCTGCTACCAGTAACAGTTATTTACAGGAAAGTCTTGTTTTCTCATTTACTGTGGCTTCTTAGCACAATGCTTGTACCTGGAAGGCTCTATAGAAACAAATCTGTAATGTTCTGAGTTGAATGAAATGGAATGAATTTATCTCATGATTCAATCATACCTTTCATAACCTTGAATACTATGATGTAGACTGTGAAATTTAATGTAGAATTTTCCATAATCATCCTACAAGCAAAGACTTTTTAGTTGTAGTATTTCCTGGATTTATTGCTATGATCAGTAAACTTAATGTAAATCAATGGCAGTTGTAAATATGAAGCAAAAATATTTTACATGTGTTGTCAAGTTGAATCCAGAATATATTATAGTCCATCATGTTGGAATGGACATATAGAAAACATTAGTTGATCTGTTAATTATCCTGAACAGGGCAAGTTAAAAATTTGATGATGAATCATAAGAGTAAGGTATTTGTTAGAAAGTATTGCTGGTTGCGGAGCCTGGAGGTGTGGCGCCGCTGTGCGGCCGCCGAACCGGACCGGAGCGCTGGTGAGGTGGCGAGGGTTCGACCCAGCCGCTCCTGCGCCCCGCGATGTCGCGGACAGGCCCGCGGCCCCGGCCTCTCTGATTAGGTCTCAGCACGCCAGGCGCTGAGGGAGCCCATGGCGGAGGCCTGCGAGCCCGGCCGGCGGGCGTCCGCGGGCGGCGGAGGAGGAGGATGAGGAGCAGAAGCCGCTACTGCCGCGGATCGCCTGGGCCCAGCCGCGGAAAGGCGGCCCGGGCAGCGCCGTGAGGCTGCCGGAGGCTGCGGGGGAGGCCCCCCGCGAGGCCGGCGAGGAGGAGGTGCTACTGCCTCCCGGGGACTCGCCCAGCTGCCCGCCCCGCCGGACGTCCCCCGCCGACCTGGACCGGTTCAGCAACTACTACTGGTGCTTCAGAGCTGAATGCATTCTCCGATGATCCAGAATTTGCTGATACTATATTGAAAGCAGAGCAAGCAATAGAACTTGGAATTTTCCCAGAAAGAATCTCTCAAGGTTCAAGTGGAAGTTACTTTGTGAAGGATCCTTAGAGGAAAACTATTGTTCAAACCCAAATCAGAAGAGCCTTATGGTCAACTGAATCCGAAATGGACCAAATATGTTCATAAGGTCTGCTGCCCCTGCTGCTTCGGCAGAGGCTGCCTGCTTCCCAACCAGGGCTATCTCTCCGAAGCTGGCGCCTACCTTGTGGATGAAAAGCTTCATTTGGGCATTGTCCCCAAAACAAAGGTGGTTTGGCTTCTCAGTGAGACATTTAACTACAGTGCAATTGACCATGCAAAATCAAGAGGCAGAAAGTGCCCTTTAGAAAAAGTGCCGAAAGTAGGCAGGAAGTTTCATCAGATCGGGCTCCCTCCTAAGATTGGTTCCTTTCAGTTATTTGTTGAAGGTTACAAGGAGGCTGAATATTGACTTAGGAAATTTGGAGCGGATCCTTGGCCTGAGAATATTAGGAAACAATTTTAGTCACAATTGGGAAAGGCTGGTGGTTTTGGATTACATCATCAGAAACACAGACAGGGGAAATGACAATTGGTTAATCAGATATGAAAAGGAGGAATGTGACAAGAAAACTGACCTTGAGGAATCAAACTGGATCAATGAGAAAGAATCACTTATTAAAATAGCTGCAATTGATAATGGTCTAGCATTTCCTTTTAAACATCCTGATGAATGGAGAGCATATCCATTTCACTGGGCGTGGCTTCCTCAAGCAAAAGTTCCTTTTTCTGAAGAAATAAGAAACTTGATTCTCCCGTATATTTCTGACATGAACTTTGTGCAAGATTTGTGTGAAGATCTTTATGAACTTTTTAAGACTGACAAAGG
Organism: Lepus europaeus; assembly: GCF_033115175.1. Classification (NCBI taxonomy): domain Eukaryota; kingdom Metazoa; phylum Chordata; class Mammalia; order Lagomorpha; family Leporidae; genus Lepus; species Lepus europaeus. Next base: position 209,775 of record NW_026909005.1, on the reverse strand, counting down.
ATTTGACAAATCCACTTTTGAAAGTCAGATGTCTGTGATGAGGGGTCAGATCTTGAACCTCACTCAGGCTTTGAAAGATGGGAAGAGCCCCGTGCAGCTGGTTCAGATGCCTTGCGTGACTGTGGAACGCAGCAGAGGGGGAAGCCAGGGTCGGATCGTTCACCTGAGCAGCTCCTTCACCCAGACTGTCCACTGCAGAAAGCCGTTTTAGAAAGCAGATTTAAGAGTAGGACAAACCAACTGGTACTGTTATGTCGTTAAAATATTACAGTAATATAAATCTAATGTTAAGATCTCCAGTTGCCAAAACCTCAAATAATTTAAGTCTTTTTAAAGGGTTACATTTTGAATGTATTCACAAATTTACAGTTTTTTGTCCAAATATTAAATTTCTATTTCAGGGAAAAAATGACGTATCTCCTAGATTGTATTTTTGCAGAAATTGTGTATATTCTCTTGTTAATTAAGGTAATTTCATGGTTTACACATCCTGGAATATAGAATTCTAAGTAGAAAAACAAGGTATTTGCTGAGTTGGAGTTGAGTAACTTTTTATACCCTTTTCACACACTGAGCACTGCTCACGTTCACTCGTCTTACTTACAAAGGCCTTGGAGGGTGCTCAGGTCTGAAGCTGCTCTAATAGTGGAGTACTGAATTCAAAAAGACGTAAGAATTGCCTTAATTTTAAAAGCTGCTATTTTTACAACTTGAAAGAGAGCCCCTAAAGTGGGCATTATTAGGGACCAGAAAATTATATCCTGGTTAAGCAACAGGTGAATTTTTTTTTCTAACTTCACAGGTTTTTTGGGTAAATTTTGCTGCAGTGAGGAAAGAAAATCTGTCAATGCTGCCCCTTTTCCAAAGAATGGAACACTCAGCTTAGATTTGAGGGGAATAATATGGAATTAAGTAGATCCCTAATATTTTGAAATTTTAAATACTCTTAAAAATTCCCTGGTTTCTGGCATGGGATCAAGTAGTCGATCAATTAGTACTTCGACATACTGTTGCTGTTCAGTTTAGTACTTCAGTTAGTATTAAACTTTACTGAAACATAATATGCCCCAAAATATATATGTTATTATATTTCAGGACCCTGGGTTATAAGTTTTTAAAATAATAGTGGTACTTGAAATTAGTAGATTTTTAAAAAATAATTATAGTCCATTTCAGATTATCAGCCCAGATTAAAGAGGAACAAGACAGCGATAACCATGAAATCACTGATGCTTGATTTTGAAGTTGAATGGTGTACTTTGAGTATGAAGATGTCTGGCGTTACTGGGACTGGTACCCTGTTCACTCGATAATGGTCTGAATGCAGATCTGCCCGACATTAAGATGTCACTCCAGGGAAGCAGAGGTTCCGTGTCATCACAAGCTCACAGCCAGGAACGTCACCATGAGGATGACACTGGCTGACTGGGGTTTTGGCCTTTTGTATGTTAAGCTTACTATCTTGTGATTTTGATTTTTTAATGAAGTATTTTTGGGTACAAAGTGTTTTGTGATGGTTAAATTGGGAAGTATGACAGATCTGCAGTTCTCTCCTCCATCACAGCTTTCTCTTGGTCTTCATGGTGGTGATAAACGAGAGCACTGCGACCCTAATGGGGGTGATTGGAAGTCTGTGTGCCCCTACCTCTCCCAATCCTCCCATTAGCTCAACTTTGAGATAATGGGAAATTAACTGGAACCTGAAAATGCAAACTATGGGTACTATTTTTAAATAAATATTGGTATGGAAAATATGCCTTTAGATAAATACTAGTAATCAAAGTGTGCTTTTTGAAGATGTGTTCTGAAAGAAATGTAACGACTCAGTGCGATGTGGGTGCAACTTTCATCAAATAGTTTTTACAGGATTTTGAGAGTTGCTATATTAATTTTTATAACAGAAAGCTACTGTTTTATACCCTAAAATTAAAATAGTGTGAAAATATTTTTACATGTCTGACATGCCAGTAAAGTTGGATTATTTAAGATATGCCTACAAGTCAAAATACACTAGCTGTATTTTGTAAGATGTCATGAACATAATTCTCATTGAAATATTGTATTTTTTCAATAAGTATATTTATATTGACAAACATGGTAGACTAAGGGCAATAAAAATCATTGTCTTAAGGCTAGATTTCTCCTGGATGTATGTATTTTGAATATTTAGAACGTTTGTGAACACATGTACATTTATCAATGATGCCAGACCATCATTTTCTTACATCATATAATAGTGCTATACTTTAATTTGTTATAATCCAACAAAAGACATTTATTTTATTTTTTTTATGCTGGAATGACCAAGTTTATTCTAGAGAAGATTCAATATTTTTTTTATTTTTAAACTTTTATTTAATGAATATAAATTTTCCAGTGTACAGCTTATGGATTACAATGGCTTCCCCCTCCCATAACTTCCCTCCCACCCGCAACCCTCCCCTCTCCCGCTCCCTCTCCCCGTCCATTCACATCAAGATTCATTTTCAATTCTCTTTATATACAGAAGATCAATTTAGTATATATTAAGTAAAGATTTCAATAGTTTGCACCCACATAGAAACACAAAGTGAAACATACTGTTTGAGTACTAGTTATAACATTAAATCAAAATGTACAGCACATTAAGGACAGAGATCCCACATGAGGAGCAAGTGCAGAGTGACTCCTGTTGTTGACCCAACAAATTGACACTCTAGTTTATGGCGCCAGTAACCACCCTAGCCTCTCGTCATGAGTTGCCAAGGCTATGGAAGCCTTCCAAGTTCGCCGACTCTGATCATATTTAGACAAGGTCATAAAAGACAGAGTGAGGATAGTAACCAATGATCCTAAGAGTGGCATTAACCAGGTCGGAACAATTATACAGCATTAAGTGGGGAAGAGGACCATCAGTACACACAGGTTGGGAGTAGAGCCATTGGAGGTAGAGTAGAGGTTATGATTACAAAGGAATGAGGCCCAAGTGCGCTAGACAGGGTCTAGAAAAAAGGACAGAGTCATTATTAGAGGAGCTAAGAAAGGTGCTGAGCTACAATTAAGTTTTCTGATTGAGAGGCAAATAGAACCTGACAGAAGGGGCTTGATAATAATCTGGTGGGCTTTAGGCCTTGTAAGTTAAGAGGCCCAGACCTATCTATCTCTTCACATGGGGTACATCCTAAGGGAGGTGTCAACCTCCTAGGGGAAGGCACTCTGTTGACTTTCATTACTTAGCTGTCCTGGGAGGAGAGCTGGCTAGGTAAAGGCGGGTGGCGTCTCTAACAAGCAATTTACAGTTCTGCCTTCAATGTTGCTGACCCTACGTGGCCGTCCCCTCAGCTGCAGGGGTCACTTTGGAAGCTGGGCTGAGTAAAGGGCTTTTCAGCTTAGAGCCAGTAAGATCTGTGGCTCTGACCTGGACATCCTTCAACTCCAGGGTAGGTCCATTTCCAGTGATCCAACTCTTGGCAGAGCTGCCAGGGCTCTTCACAAGCTGACTTCTGCTGAAGCCCAGGCTTACCACATTGAAAGCCACTGCAGTAGACTGGATTGTTGGGTCTCCTTGAGGGCAGATCACTGTACAGATCAGCCATCCATAGGCCTGCCACCCATTGCCTCTGATGCCTAGCTTTCTTCTCCTCCTGGTTTTTCCAACAAAAGACATTTAAACTGGAGCCTTTCTTTGTAAATAGAAACATTTTAATTTTTATTATATACTGCCTTATCACCCCCAAAATATGTCAAAAATTTAAAAATGTAATTTTTTTGCAGACTTGAAAATAATTTGATTTATGGAAAAAAAATTTAATGTAGAGTACTATGCTGGTATTAAAACCTTGTTCAAAATGGTAAAAAAAAGAAATTATTGCTGGTTGTTTATGAAATTTCACTATGGATAATATACTTGCTGGCAGATATAGATATCTTCAGTTTACTAGTAAAGCATCACTGATAGAAATATAAGTAAAATATATTAATTATCACCTTTATCACAAAATAATGCTCTGAAAGTTTCTTGTCATTGCAATAAGGACAAAAATAGTGGAATTGCTAAAAAAAGGAAATATTTTGTATACCTAAATATGTTGTATCGAATATACCTGTGAAATCAATATAGAAAATAAGGTATATAGGCCGGCGCCGTGGCTTAACAGGCTAATCCTCCGCCTTGCGGCGCCGGCACACCGGGTTCTAGTCCCGGTTGGGGCGCCGGATTCTATCCCGGTTGCCCCTCTTCCAGGCCAGCTCTCTGCTATGGCCTGGGAAGGCAGTGGAGGATGGCCCAAGTGCTTGGGCCCTGCACCCGCATGGGAGACCATGATAAGCACCTGGCTCCTGGCTTCGGATCAGCGCGATGCGCCAGCCGCAGCGGCCATTGGAGGGTGAACCAACGGCAAAAAGGAAGACCTTTCTCTCTGTCTCTCTCTCTCACTATCCACTCTGCCTGTCAGAAAAAAAAAAAAGAAAATAAGGTATATAGTCATTGAGATCCTTGAATAATTTTAATGTATTAGAAAATTTTAATTTGTATTACAGTAAAGGATAATAATAGAAATACTTATACTTAAAATATTACAGGTAAAATGAGAAAATGTGTTTGTATATAGTTATAGTGTTATTTTAAACATATTTTATAAGTATTTTAGAAAAAGAATACAAAATCCAAATTTTAAGTGACATGTATATATTATGTATTCAACATGTATATAAAATGTGCATGATCATAATAATATTAACATTCAAAACATGTTAAAGTTATTACTCTACTTGAGCTTGAGGATATTTTATTTGATTGTTTCATATTTTGGTATTTCTCAAATCCTCTTCATGAACCATTAATTAATTCTCATGATTAGCAATATAATTTGATTTTTAAACTTAATTATATGAAAGGACCACTGAATTTTTGTGTGAATAGCACATAGTTGTGAAAGTTGAGGATACCTGGATGGAATCATTCTTCTCAGAATCTGACAATGTTAGAGCCTGGGAGTCTGGAGGAGCATAACCCATGTCTGCCTGTCCAAGAGCCACAATTTCCCAAGCATTTTCTACAGGTCCACTTGAATTTTCTTTTCAGTTGCATGCATCTCATGCTTCACAGCTCTTAGAATTCTACACAGGGGCCAGCACTGTGGCGCAGCAGGTTAAAGCCCTGGCCTGAGGCACTGGCATCACTGGAGCCAGTTCGAGTCCCGGCTGCTCCTTTTCTGATCCAGCTCTCTGCTATGGCCTGGGAAAGCAGTAGAAGATGGTCCACAACCTTGGGCCCCTGCACCCATGTGGGAGATCTGAAGAAGCTCCTGGCTCCTGGCTTTGGATCAGCACACTCCATCGAGGGAGTGGATCAGTGGATGGAAGTTCTCTCTCTCTGTCTGTACCTCTCTCTGTAACTCTTTCAAATCAATAAAATAAATGTTTTAAAAAATAATTTTACACTGAATTCTTTAAGAAAGATTATCTTTAATATTCTTCAATACTGTAACAACTCACCTAAGATTTTCAGAACATTACTATTGTCCATCTAGGATCCCTCCACTAATGAGCTTAGACCAATTCTAGGTTTGGGTCTCCAATAGCTATGAATTTTGGATCTTAGTAGCTTGTGAAAATTTCTCCCTGATGGCCTTTAAAACTTCCCCTTTCTTCAACCTCTTGGGATATGTCCACTGTGTGTTATACTACAAGTATAAACAATGCTCTGTATAACATACTGTACTGTATAGTATAACATAAATACTGTTTCCAAATAGATATCATTATTCTTTGAAGAATAGCTCTCTGTTATGTTGTTTGTGGCAAATATGGTATATTTATCATGTATTCAATTTCAGAAGTACAGCTGCTTTCCTCATTTCAGCCATATAGTTTGTGTTGGGTAACAAAGCAATCTGCATGAAAACATTTATAATGAGCCCACAAAATATTGTATATTCTGTAGCTGTCTTTTTTTTTTGACAGGCAGAGTGGACAGTGAGAAAGAGAGACAGAGAGAAAGGTCTTCCTTTGCCATTGGTTCACCCTCCAATGGCCGCCGTGGCCGGCATGCTGCACTGGCGCACCGTGCTGATCCGAAGGCAGGAGCCAGGCGCTTATCATGGTCTCCCAAGGGATGCAGGGCCCAAGCACTTGGGCCATCCTCCACTACACTCCCAGGCCATAGCAGAGAGCTGGCCTGGAAGAGGGGCAACCAGGACAGAATCCGGCGCCCCAACCGGGACTAGAACCCGGTGTGCCGGCGCCGCAAGGCGGAGGATTAGCCTATTGAGCTGTGGTGCCGGCCCATAGCTGTCCTTTTAATCGATTCCTAAAAAGTCACTATGTTACTTCTTTTATTTGCTTAAAGATTTCTTTTACAAAATTAGTAATATTTTGGAAATCACAATTTTAACTTTGAGATTACTCATGTTGGATTCTTCTCAATTCTTGAAAATTGTATAAATATCATCACAACATTATAATTATATGATTATTTAATATATAATATATATATATATATTATATATATATATATATATATATATATATATATATATATATAAGCTTTCCTTAACTTAGTTGAGATGCATTTTTCAACAGAGCTTCCTAGTTCACAGCCAGGGGAATTTTTAGGCTATATTAGTGAGTAAACAAGGTCAGAATGGTACTCTTTGGGGCTTGGTGAACTGATTTGAATCCCTTCTGGTGCCCCAATATTAACAGACCTTAAAAATTCTTTCTAATTATTCTAGTTTGAAATAGCTTCAAACACAGCAGGAAAAATGAAAAATGGAAAGTTGACATCAAACATTTTGGAATAACAGTCCAGCACATAAAACAAAGTGGGGTTTAAGAAATGCCAGGGTCTCTCAGTCTAATTCTTGCTTGAGGAATGAAGATCAAATATAAATATGTGGATTAAATGTTGTTGGTGTGATGAGACATTTCCTGGAGGAAATGAGGTGGATATGTCAAGTAGCCAAAGAGCAGAAAGGCAGCATAGGTCTGTATAGAAGACAGTGTGGCTAAAATGTTCCATGACAAGAGAAGCTACTGGATATGGGAGCTGAGAAAGATGCAAATGATTCTGATTTCGAGAATGAGATATTATGCATAGTCTTGTCTTTAAGGACCACAGTGGGGGATAACACAATGAGCTTATAAAACGTTGGTATCCATTAAATTGTTTAACATCCTTTAAAACAATGCTACTCTGTGTTACAGCAATCTCACTACTGGGTGTATATGCACAGGAACTGGAATCAGTCTGTTGAAAAAATATCTTCACTTCCACAATATCTAATCAACCTAAGTATCCATCATCAGATGAATGAGTTACGATGTTGTGGTAGATATGCATAATGGAATACTATTCAGCCATGAAAATGCTCAAATGCTGTTATTTGCAACAACATAGATGGCATAAGGTTAGGTGAAATAATCTGGGCACATAAAGACAAATATTGCACTATTGTATTTGTATGTGTGCTCTAAAGCAGTTGATCTCATAGAAAGGAGAGAAGAACAGTGGTGCTAGAGTTAGGGAGTGGTCAGAGGCAGGAAGGATGGGGAGATGATAGTCAATGGGTACAATACTTCAGCGGCCCCCCAGCTACACCAAGTTTCTCGCCATGCCCTCATACCCTCTGGCCTTTGCGAATGCTTTCCCTTCTACCTGCAGTTCTCCATGTCCCCAGGGTCCTTTTGAACTTGACAAAGCCTCTCCTCCCGCAAGGTGCCCCTTCTCACCCCAAAAGCCCCTCAGAGGATCCTGTCACCTGCTTTGACACTTCTCTGTTATAGCACTCAGCACATGATTTTTACCTGTTTCCCTGGGGGCTGGACTGTGTCCTGTCATCTCAGGATCCCCCAGCACAGGGCAAGGCTCAGTGAGAAGCAGAAGTGCACAGCATGTGCCACTAGTGATGTATGCCGGCTCTCCTTTGAGTCCTTTGCTCCATTCTCAGAAGAGCACTAACAAAAGGCTGCAGAGTACAGTCAGCTCAGGAACCTGAGAATGGAAACCATGCTGGTGGAAGTCTCTGGGCATGATAGCTGAGGAGATAAACATGTAATTAGCATACCCCTAAGAGCAGCACCACAACACCTTCCCACTGGGAGGAGCAGCCCAGCTGATGGGATTACAATCCTCCAAGTTCAGAAGCCAGGTCAGGATGCCAGGAAGAAAGCCATAACCAATTAAGCGTCCACATAGAGAGGCAGCCACGTAAGCACCCTTTCCTCCGGAGTGGGGGTGTTCCATTCACACCCACAGCATCAGACACCTTCCTGGGCCCTCCCCTGAATCACTGCAGCTAATCCCAAGACCAGCTCTGCAGCTGCTGCCCTATCTGTGTTCCAGTTGTGAGCATTGACTCTCAGAGCTGTCCCAAAGCCTTACTAGATGGCACGTGGCCCGCAAAGCCAAGAACTCTGGACCCAAGCCTGCAGAATATGGTTTAGCTGAAAGGACATCTGGTACCTGAAGATTTCTTCCTCTTTTTGGATGACATACTGGTTAGCCACCAGCATCTGTGGCCTTGTGGGTCACTGTTCACTGTTAGTCTTTGTGGAGAGCATATGTGTGTTTTTGTATGTGGATGTCTATGCATATGTGTGTATGCCTGTGTGTACATGTGTGTGTGCATTTGTCTGTATGTAACTCTGTATGTGTACATGTCTGTGTGGGTCTCTCCATGTACATCTGTGTATACTTGTATGTAGCTGTCTGTGTGTATGTGTATCTGTATGTGTGCCTGTGTGAACGTGTGTGGTGCGTCTGTGTACAGCGTGCCTTTGGGAGTCTGTGTCCATGTGTTTGTGCACATGCACTGGTCACGGGGTACATCCCTCCCGTGCAGGTGTGTTCTGTAGGAAGATGACCAACTGCCTCCTTCTAATTGCCGGTGGTGTTGCAATGCCCTCCATTTGACCATCAGGGATCATTGCATGGTTTAAAGTCCTAGTCCCATGTCACGTCCACATGCTACCTGGCTTCCTCCAGCATGCAAATAAGTAAAATAAATTTTAATTAAAAATTGGCTGCAAATATTTTCACAGTAGCTTCTAAAAACTGCAGCTCCTGATTCAAATCTTGCACTCAGCAGTGTGGGCTTGTGAGTAACCAGGTGCCTTTCCTCCAGGAGCGGAGGATAGGAGTGGGTTGGGAGTGTAAGGGGTGCGGTGTGCGTGTTACGTGGTATGTGTGGTGTCAGCTAAGATTAGGTACAAATCCAATATGACCTTTAAGATTGCTGCCCCCTGCATCCACTTCAGTAAAATACCTTCCCCTTGAGTGTGGGTGGGACCTGGGAATCTAATGAGATTGTCCCCAGTGGTTAGGTACATTATGTGGCAAAGGGAACCGGATCCTCACTCCACAACTCTGGTCACTTCATGTCATGGCCAACTGGGGAGCAGTCTTCCACTGGCTCCAGAGATGGAAGCTGTGAGAGGCCCATGGCTGGGGCCTGAGAGTGGGCTCTGGGAGCTGAGTGTAACCCCCAAGTGGCAGCCTGTAAGAAACTGGAGATCCAGGTCACAAGCCCCCAAGGAAATAAATTTACTGGCAGTAGATTGAATTTGATGGAGGACCCTGAGCCTCAGCAATGACTGGAGTCCTGACTCTCACCTGGATTTCAGCCTAGTGGGACCCTGGACAGGGGAGCCAGTGAGTATGTGCCTGGGCCTTAGAGCCATAGTGATGGTGGAATCCTACACTTGTGTTAGTTTAAGCTGGTGAATGTGTGAAAGCACACTATGCAGAAATAGAAAGCCAGTCCATGTAACTTGGGGGAAATTAATGGGGACACTGGGTAAACTCAGGTGAGTCAGGTCCCAGTGCTCAAACTCAAGGCAATTATCTATGTCCTCATCCGACTGCCTGTGCCTCCCACATTCCCCACTACCCAAGCCTCATGAGGTGTTGCTGGGGCAAGGAGAGCAGCCCCCATGGGGCCTGGGCTGTGTTACAGGGAGGGAGGTGAGCAGTCCTCCTGGGTCATGCTGGTTTCCCCTTCAATAGTTGGATTTATGAAAAGGATTAGTGACTCGTTGGCAAGGGTAGTGGGAATTCAGTGCTCCTGTATGCTGTTTGAGAGGCTATAAATTGGACCAGCTTTCAACAGGACAATTGGCAAGCTCTATTAAATTGCAAAATACACATATCCTTTAATCTAGCAATTCTCCTTTTAAGAGTTTACCCTACAAAACATTAGCATGGGCCAAATTATATATGTACAGAGAATATTCATCACTGCATTGTTTACAACAAGAAAAATTGGCAATACCTATCAATAAATGATATCAAATGGTGGCCCATCCAGACTGCACTGCTGTTCAGTTGCTGGAAAGACGAGATTCATTTGTACATGCAGACATTTCCATGTCACGTCTGTGATGTACTGAGAAGTACAGTATATCATGTTTGTTCAAAGGAATTACATATTTATATGTAAAATATGCATAGAAAAAATGGAAATGTATAAGCCAAATTTTTAGGAACAGTGATTTCTTGACTTATTGTGAGGTTTCTATGTTATATGCACTTCTGGATTATGTTGTATGAAGGGGAACTTTCTTTAGACCACATTTCTATATTAAAAAAATTTTACAGGCTACGTTTGTTAATTTTATAATCAATAAAACAGTAAATGCATTTTTAAAAGTTGAAGTAAGCACCCTTAGAGCCTTCATCTACCATCTGAGGAACGGGTCCCAACCAGCAGGCTTGGAGCTCACTGTCTAAGATGGCTTCCCATGGGTCTGCAAGGCTGTTGGCAGACACCCTTGGGTTCTCCACCACTAAGAGCCAGGGGGAGAGCAGAACTCTAATTCGGGCGGAGTGGGGGAGAGAGAGAGAGAGAAATCTTCTAACTGCTGGTTCACTCTAGGTGGAAAGAAGGATCCTAGGACTCCATCCAGGTCTCCCACATGGGTGCAGGGACCCAAGTGCCAGGGCCATCTTCTGCTGATTTCCCAGGAACATTAGCAGGGAACTGGATGGGAAACAGAACAGTAAGGAGGTGAACTTAAGGTTCATAAGGGATGCTAGATTTGCAGGTGATAGCTTAACCTGCTGTGACATGTCACTGGCCCTCGGAACTCATTGGACTCAAAGAGAACATTTGTCTTTGTCCTCAGCTCCTGTGAGGTGGTTCTGGGTACTTGGAAAGTTGTGTTTCATAGCAGTGGTTTAGTTTGCCTGGGGGCTCTGGCCAACCATGTGAATAACCAGGGAAGATCCAGGCCATGTGGTTCTACCTGCAGAGGGGCTGGAGAGTCAGCCACAGGGCCAGGGTGTCATGCAGCCCAGTATGAACTGGACACCCGTGGCTCTGGTCAGTGGCCCTGGTAATGCCCCATCCAAACTGCTGTGGCTCAGTGGGTGATAAGTAAGCCTGCCCTTGACTTCACAGGGAGTTTTCCTTGATCCCTGATTTATCCCCATTCAAATGTAGCCCTCTGACCATTTGTCCCCACCTTCACTGCCAGGGAGGGGTCCACTAGTGAGAGACAAATGAAGTGTGCAGGGCACAAAGCTTCAGCAGGTGCTCATTATCAGGGCTGTTGCTCCGTCCACATGACCCTCCCCGTGGCCACCTCCATATAGTTGTGTCCTCAGGGCCTGACTGCCTCACACTAGTCCCAGCCCTCATTCAAGCTGGGTCATTCTCTATGCCCCTTCTCTCCTTTCTCCTTGATCCACAGCTTGCCATTTAGAACAGGCTCCACCAGGGAATGGCACAGGTGCACAACTGGTAAAGCTGCTGTCTGCAGCACCCATATCCCATAAGGGTGCCAGTTTGAGTTCCCACTCATCTACTTCTGGCCTAGCTCCCAGCTAATGTGTCTGGGAGCACAGCAAAATATGTCTTAAGGGCTTGGGCCCCTGTACACACATGGGAACCTGGAAGAGCTCCTGGTTCCTGGTTTCAGCCTGGCTCTGCCTTGGATGTTGTGGTCACCCAGGGAATGAACCAGCAGAGGATGGAACCAGTGGATGGAAGATTCTCTCTCTCTCTCTCTCTCTCTCTCTCTCTCTCTCTCTCCCCTCTCCCTACCCCTCTCTCTTTTTCTCCCTCTCTTTCTCTGTAACTCTGTCTTTCAAATAAATAAATGACTCTTTAAAAAGCAAAGAAACAGCTCCATTCACACTGGTGCCAATCTTCTTCCCAAGAACAAAGTTCCTTCCAACCTCCAGGGCTTCAACATGTTACTCCCTGCCTGGAAAACTGTCCCAGCCCTGCCCATCTATAATTCTTACTGTTGATTCTCCCTCAGCTCTCTGGAGGCTGCATCCACTGCATCTCTGCAGGGAACTCTTTCCTGGTCCCCCAGGTACCCTGATAGACACACTCCTAGAGCATCACACTCATCTTGGGAATGCACACAACCATTGCAACTACGTTCTGTGCAAGTAATTACTTAATAGTTTCCAGGCTATAGGTTATTATGAAGTTAGGGGAGCAAATAGGTGCCCTTCTAGGCAAAAGATGGTATATTTTGAGAGTTTGAGATACCCCAAAAGTCACTAGGGTATGGAGATATTGTTTCTCCTAGTTCTGAAGGGGCAAGAGGAGAGAGTAGATGCCAGAGGCTGAAGAGAGTCATAGCTGTACAAGGAGATATAGGTCTGGGACCTTGGGCAGAGAAATGAGGACCCTGGCAGCCTACAAATCAGCAGGAAGGAAAGTCGGGGAATAGTTGTCTCAGTGTATGTCGCCTCTCACTTTCAATCCTCTGTTTCCCATTGGTCAAGCCCTACTGGATGTGAGAGGACAGGACACCCAGGTGATGGGGTTAGTACAGGTCAGGCTGCAAGGTGCAGGACAGGGTGGCTGAAGATGAGGCATGCGCTAGGAGGGAGAAATTGAGATGTTCAGCACAGCAGGGACCATGTTTGTCTTGTTCACCCTGATTCCCTGCTGTGTAGCCCAGGTCCCAGCAAGGAGTAGATCCTGAAGGAATATTGATGTTAATGGTTCCCTCCCTAACTGCTATGGTTGAACGTCCTCTACAAAATCCATGTTAAAATTTAATTGCTATTATAACAGTATTAAGATGTGGAGCTTTTAAGAGGAGATTAGCCCATGGCTCTGCTATGAAAGCCACTTTGGCTAAGTCTTTTTTTTTAAGATTTATTTATTTATTTGAATGTCAGAGTTACACAGAGAGAGGAAAGGCAGAGAGAGAGAGAGAAAGAGAGGTCTTCCATCTGCTGGTTTACTCCCCATTTGGCCGTAACAGTCAGAACTGCACTGATCTGAAGCCAGGAGCCAGGAGCTAAGAAGCCAGGCAGGTCTTTCACACAGGTGCCAGGGCCCAATCACTTAGGCCATCTTTTACTGCTTTCCCAGGCCATAGCAGAGAGCTGGATTGGAAGTGGAGCAGCCAGGACTTGAACTGGTACCCCTATGGGATGCCAGCACTGCAGGCAGCAGCTTTACCTGCTATGCCACAGCGCTGACCCCTGGCTAAGTCTCTTAAACACTCCAGCCAGAGGCTAACAGGATCTGCAGTACTTGTTAACAGGCCATACAAAGTGAATTGGTAAATATAGCTTTAGTATGCAAAAAGTTAATCCCCTACCCACTTTATCTCTTCCCCTCATTTTTTCTTATTTAAAAAATATTTATTTTATGTATTTGAAAGGCAGAATGAAAGATAGAGAGGGAGAGACAGAGAAAGAAAAGAGAGCTTCTATCTGCTTGTTCACTTCCCAAATGGCCACAATGGCCAAGGCTGGGCCAGTCTGAAGTCAAGAGCCAAGTGCAGGAGCCCAGGGATTTGGGCCATCTTCTGATGCTTTCTTAGGTGCATTAGAAGGGAGCTGGACTGGAAGCAGAGCATCCAGGTCTCGGATTGGTATTCATATTGGATGCCGGTGCTGCAAGAGGCAGCTTAACTCGCTGTGCCACAGTGCCAGCCCCAACCCACCCCATTATTTTCACTTGCCCAGGCAGGAAGACTTCGATGCCCCCCACCCCAGAAGCCTTCATGTAAGAGAGATGGACAGCTTCACCTTGAGAGTGAGTTCCTTCACGTCCCACTTGGCCTGTCAACTCTCTATGCACTGCTCATTCCCCACCCTAGCTCTACCAATTGGCTCTTCCTTCCCAGCCTCCAAGCAGTCTTATTGGATCTCTCCTGCAATTTCCCACAGATTTTGCAGGTAGGAGTGAAGAAAAGGGATTATGCACTGTGGCTCCTGCACGGCCTCACCAGCTTTGAAAGCAGCTGAGAGGACAATGCCCTACACCTCCACACCCTACTTCCACAATCCCCCAGGAACCCATCTTTTCCTACTGTTTCTGATTGGAAAAAATACCACCTTCAAAGCCAGTTGACAGAACAGCAAATTATGATTAAAAATAAAATAGAGACACACAAAAATGGCAAACAATATAAACCACCCTTGATGGTGCAGATACAAATGGCTACACAAAGAGCTTGTGCTTGGGGCTCATGCTTAGCCTAGAACTGGCTAATACGAAATCACTAATGGTTATTTATGGAGTGCCTGGGTTTAACTACTAGCTCTGTCTCCTGACTCTAGCTTCCTGATAATGCAGAGCCTAGGAGTCAGCAGGTGACAGCACAAGCAATGCGGTCCCTGCCACTCACATGGGAAACCTGGACTGAGTTCCCAGCTTCTTCATTTCTCCCCAAGCCAGCCCAGGCTGTTGCAAGCATTTGCAAAGCAAACCAATGGGTGGGAGCTGTCTGTCTCCCCTCCTTTGTCTTTTGGCCTCTCAAATAATTGAGAGATTGTGCCAAAATCCAGCTCTGTCCCTCACTCTCTTTGACCATATGTCTTTTACAAGAAGAAAAGCAAACATGACTCACTTCTCTGCACATTTTACTTCACTTTCATAGAAACCTAAGAAAGCTACTCCACATGCCTGGAGGCAGCTAGGGTATCCTGGCCCATCTGCCCCTGACAAAGGCTGTGAGAGATCAGTTTCCTTCTGCCCCCAAAAGGTGGAGAATGAATCTGGTTTTAGGTGAGCAGGGAGCCTAGGTTAGAAGACTCAACTTCATGAGTAGACTATCAGCTAACAGCTGGAAGGACTTTCACTAAAAAAGGTGGACAGGGGCCTTAAGAGTCTTCCAACTTTGTTTAAGTGGCTTCTGCATCTAAGGAGAAAGAGTAGATTTGGCTAACTTGTGACATCATTAAGTTCATGGAGAATAGAATTAAAAGATAACAATTTTGGTGCGAAAAAATTGAAATCCATGCGTAGGTTTTTCATACTACTCATTTTATTTTTTTAACTTTTAATAAATATAAATTTTGAAAGTACAGCTTTTGGATTACACTGGCTTTTCCCCCCATAACCTCCTTCCCACCCGCAACCATCCCATCTCCCACTCCCTATCCCATCCCATTCACATCAAGATTCATTTTCAATTATCTTTATATACAGAAGATCAACTTAGTATATACTAAGTAAAGATTTCAAGAGTTTGAACCCACACAGAAACACAAAGTGTAAAGTACTGTTTGAGTACTAGTTATACCATTTTCATGAATTTTCTGAAGACTCCCTTACATGCATTGATTTCAAAATCACTTTGCACAAAAATAAAGTTGCCTTTTAATTCCAGTTTTCCATGTACTTTTTGCTGTTCCCTGTGTGTGGGTCCAGCTCTCCTGAATATGCAGCAACAGTGTGCAGACTTGGAGACAGGCAGACCTGGATTTGAATTCTGGCTCCATCCCTTGCAGTGTGACTGTTTTAGGTGGAATTTTCCAGAGGTAGACTGTGACTCAGGGTTTGAGGATTCCCAGGGATAGTCCTAGGGAGAACCATTGCAGGGTGGGAAGCTGAAAGAAGGGAGGGAGGAAGCCAACATGAGGTGGGTTGAGGATCAGGTTGGTCCTGTGGGCACTGAGCTCACACAGGTGTCTCTGAGGAGTCTGTAGGTGGTGCCTCAGAACCACCTTCCAAGAGGTAAAGACTCTGTGGAGTGTCTCCACCAATCTCCATCCCTTACTGGCTGAGAGCTACCCTCCTGTCACTTGTGCCTGGGTCAAGGAGGTAAAGGAAGGGCCACATCACCTCTGATGCACCTTCACATAACTTACAAAGCTGATACGTCTGCATAAATCAGAAAAAAGAGGCCATGATAAGCCATATTCTGGATGGGTGATCCTGGAGCTTGATGAAGAATTCCTTGAAAGAGAACAGGCTTCAGGATCTGGTTTCCAAAACTCACAAAACTTTCTGGGTCACAACCTACAGCTTGAGCATCCTTTGGGTCCTCTCAAGTCCCTGATCCTGACACAGACTCTGGACTTACTAGGAGATTTCGTCTCAGCAGCCCCATCATGCAAACTCAGTGCTCAGCCTTATCATTCCTCTTCCCAAGATATCACATGTGCTTTGAGTAGAGACAGAGCAAGGCAGGGCTGCACCTGGCTTTACCAGCTGACCCAATAGCTATGTGGCCTTCAGGGTGCCATTGAATCTCTCTGGACCTTGGTGTCCACATTGAAAATCCTGCAATAATTCAACCACACTAGTAGGAAGTGAAGCTTCACATGAGGAGGCTATCTAAGTGGATGTGCAGAGCATGGAGCCAGAAGAAGGAAGATCAGCCTGTCTTCCCTCCCTGCCCCTCACACTCAGCCCAGGCTCTTGGATTACCTTCAACACACATATTGGTTTGTGGTATTCTCACGGTAGGGACATTGTGGCCTTGGCTCTGGGCTAAGGGACATCACTATCATCCAGAGCTGGCATCTCCTTCTCCCTGTGGAGCTAAGAGGCGGTGCCTAGACAAACAGAGGGTAGCCAACTTCAGTGAGCAGGTGCAGGGGGTGTGTTGGTGAGGCCCTTGGGCACTTGGGCTGGCACTTGTTGCCTCAGTCTGTAATCCGGCCCTGTCATGCCTCCTGTGAGGAGGCATGAAACCGCCTCTGAAGTGCTGAGGGTCTTGGGATGAGACAGAACATAGCAAATTCACAATGCCCAGGAGCAGCAAATATCCTGTAAAGGAATTAAAATTTCAAGCTCTTTGGGGGTGGCAGGGGAGGGTGGATAGGCCTTTTGGCTCTTACCCTGCACTTCCCTGGACCCTAACAAGAATTCTTTTCTGCAGATGTCAAGGAAAGAACACATAGTGACTCAGTAAGTCATTTTCTCACGGGTCCTTAGAACATTACCCTGTCCTGAACAACATTCCTTGACATGGACCCCTTTTCTGACTCTGCTCAGAAAGGCAACTTTCCCATTTGAGATGGTCACAATGAAAAGTAGAGGTGTAGGTGTGGAGCCTAGTGGTTGAAGCTCCTACATTCCACATCGGGCAACTTGGTTTCAATTCTTGACTCCAGCTTCCTGTTACTACAGACCATGTGAAGCAGAATTGATCGCTCAAGTAGTTGTCGTTCTGGCCACCCTCATGGGAGACCTGTACTGGGTTCCTGGTTCCTGACTTTGGCCCAGGAAATAAAATATTTTCAATTTTCCAGTAAAATTCAATTTTTTTTCAAGTAGATGAGAGAAGGAGCAGTGGGCAAGTGCAGACAATGACATGGATTAGGGTTTCAGGAGGCAAAGGGCATCTGGAATATTGCTCATAAGACACCTGAGCACATCCAGATTGCCCCAACTGGGGCATCATGGTCTGAACAGTTCCTTTGATTGCTGTCCAGAGAGGGCCTTCCTTGAAACAAATGCCTTCTTTCCCCCATGCTTCCTGGAGCACCCCAGTGAGACTCACTGCACTCCAGCTAGGGGAGAAGCTTCCCAAAGGAAAGCAGAAACAGAGGATAGCAAGCTGGCCTTTAATCATCTTCCAGTCTATAGGCAGTGACAGTTCTAGTTGGAAACAACCAGCCCCATTAGAGAGCAAAGTGTTTTGGTTTCTCATATGGAGGAGATGCCACCTGTTTTCCATTTCTGATCAATGGCACTATAAGGGCAAGCAAGTCTCATGAGTCAGGAAACAGGTAGCCAAAACTGTTGCTCAACCAGAGGGTCAAACCATAACACAGAGAATGTTGTGTACCCCCACCCTGTACCAGGCCCTGTGCTAGATATTTTAAGGAGCAGCCCTGTGTTCATTATGCTGCCAGCAGATCATGGAGGGTATCAACACGGGAAAGACATGATGCCTGCCTTTGAAGATCTTCTTATCTAGTGCATTCATTCAACAAACATAATCTGAGTACATGCTGCATTAAGTGCTGGACCAGACCCTGGGAATCACAGCTAAATTACCTCTGCTGGTTCCTGGGTGGCAATGTTGTGTCTTGGAACCCTAGCAGCCACCTTATCCACCTTGCACTCAACATGGATCTAGGAAGGACTGTGGATCTCTTCTGGCCAATGAAATGAAATTGGAGGTTGTTGGGTGGTACTTCTGTGAAAGCCTCTACTGGTATAAAAGACTCAGGCTCTGTAGGCATGCCGCCGGTCTGGATTTAGATGTTCTTCTTGATTACAATGCAGATGTGACATCCAGATATGCAGCAGTCATCTTGTAACCATGAGGATGAAACCCTCGCACTAAATAGGAGGAAGGCAAAGACCACCAATGGGGCCTGAATGATGGCAATGCTGAGGCACAGGGAGCCACCATGCAAGCTCTTGCTGGTTCTTTATTAGGCATCTAGTGATGCCCCAAACCTAGTAGTTTAAGTCAGTAAACACCTGTTTTTAATGGTTTCTGTGGTTCAGAATATGTGTATGGTGTAGCCGGTGCCTCTGGCTCAGTGTCTCTCACAAGGCGGCAGACAGTTGCAGTTGATGGTGGCAGTCACATCCATGCTTGACTGGATGTCAAGCACCTGCTTCCAGATGCACTCATGTAGCTTCTTTTCAGCAGTCTCTGTCTCCCAAGGCCCAGGCTTCCCACAGGTTGCCTGTGCCTCTTTACAACACAGCAGCCAGTGATCTAAGAGAGAACTGGAGAGCACAGCCAAAATGGAAGCCACAGACTTTTCTGATCTAATCTGGAGAATGGTGTCTTGGGGTGAGCCAGAGCAGCAGGGTCTTAGAGGTTGCCCGCCACAGCCCCCAGCTCCATTTCTTGTGGTGAAGCACCAATGAAACTTTCTGTCATTTTAATCACTATTGAGTTCTGCGTTATTCAGTCTCATACATTCCTGATGCAGTTGCAATAATAGTATTTTACATGAATCTAGCATTTACCACGCACCAGGCACTCCCCTAAATGCATTACAGAGTTGGCACTCCATGTGCATAGATCCTGCATCTGTGAATTCTGCCACCCACAAGTAGAAAATATTTGGGAAAAAGAAAGGTGTCTGTACTGAACATATACTGACTTTTTCTTGTCATCATTTCCTGTACAATATGTGTAATGATGGCTTACATAGCATTGACATTGTTTTAAATGTTATCATCCATCTAGAGATGATAGAAAGTGTAGGAAAGCATACATGCATAGATTATGTGCAACTATTACCCTGTTTTATGTGAGGGAATCTAGCATCCACAGACTTTGGGATTGCTGTGTGGTGTGCCCAGTCCTCTATGGATATCAAGGGATGGCTATTATATATAAGCACCTACAGTCACAATAACCCTGCAATGGAAGTACAATTGTGATGCCCACTTTTCAGATGAAAAAACAGAGGTATAAAAGGTTATACATGGTAGGGAGCCAGCATGAAGCACATACTCCAAAGTCCATGGTTGTAATCATGCATACTGTAATAACTGTGCTGGCTCCTCACTGCCCCTCCTGTGGGTTGTAAAGTGGTTTCTGGTTATTCTGAGCAGTTCCTTGGAATTAATGAGCTAGCACTCTCTAGAACAAGTGAACCATTTAAAGGCATCTGCATCTTGACCCCACACACACACACCTGGGCCAGGAAGAGGCTGTTATGGCCCCACCCCTTGCCAGAGATTCAATTACTGAATGCAGGGAACCAGCCTTGTCCCTCTCTGACTTCTGAGCATCCCCTCAGCAGCAGCATGGCTGTAGGGTACTGGCCACAGCCCTCCACCTCTGTGTTTATGTGCTGGGCCGGTAGGGGCATGTGAGGAGGGGTAGCCCACTTCAGGGCATGAAACTACAGGCAGAGGCCCCCTGGGCTGAAACAGCTGCAGGGTAAGAGGGGAGGGGCAAGGAAGCCTGTCAGTCCTGCCCCTGCAGCATACAGGGCTTCAGAGCCACAGCTCCGGAGCAGGCTGGGGACAGATGATCTGTGCCTCTCAAGAGGCCCTCAGAATGCAGAAACGTTTCGAAGCCTGGAATAAATCCCTGCCTCATTCCCACCAGCTCCCACCTGCAGTTGGAGCTCCAGCCAGAGTCTGCAATGAGCAGGTCAGACTTCTCCTGCCACAGATCCTCCATGGGCCCCAAGGGACACACTGCATGACCAGTAGCTGTGACTCGAGCTTGTCTGCCTCTCTTCACTGCCTCGGTAGCCTTGCTGCACAGAGCTCTCTGCCCCTAACTCAGCGTGGCTCTGGCTGCCTCCCCAGCCCTCCCTACCCATCCACAGGTGTTGAAGAAGGAATGTGCCACTCTCAGGAAAGCTTGGCTACCAGAAGAGTCCTGAGGGGTAGCCTGCCATTGTTCTGGTGCTCATTCCCTTCCGCTCATGGGGTGCTCTCACCCTCATTCATCTCCCTCAGGCCCAGGATCTCTCCTGAATCCTTGAGGATATGGCTGCCCACACAGGACCCCATCCCTCCAATCCCAGCCTGATCCTTGCACCTCCTCAGCTTCATGGCTCTCCTATTCCACCTGTGTCAGGGGCACTGAGGGTCCCCATCCCACACAAGGCTCTCCCTGGATCCCCAGAGCCCCCAGTTTCATTTCACTCTGGTCTCTCCTCAAACATCACCTCCTCAGAGAAGTCCCCAGCCACTCACAGCTCCCCAGCCTCATCAGTTTTGCATACATTGCATTTTTAATTGGGTACTCTGTAGTTACTATATATAATATGCATGGGCACAATGTGTCTATTTTGTTTTTGTCCCTCTATATTACTAAAATATAAAAGAACTTAAAAATTGGTGAAAAAACAAAATTTAAAAGATGAGTTGATTTTGGAGCAAAAATACTTTGAAATCCATAATACATATTTACCATAATTCTTTGAAGACTCCTCATGTGTATGATTTGCAACTTTTTTGGTCCATGCAAACCTGTCTTTGTTTTTCCATGTTTTTTTTTAAAGATCTATTTACTTACCTATTTATTCATTTGAAAGACAAAGCATTAGAGAAAGACTTAGAGACAGCTAGTTCACTCACCAAATGGCTACAACAGCTGAGGCTGGACAAGGCTGAAACCAGAGCCTAGAACTCCATCTGGGTTTCCCATGCAGGTGCAGGGGCCCAAGCACTTGAGCCATCCTTTACTGCTTTCCCAGGCACATTAGCAAGGAGCTGGATCAGAAGCAGAAGAGCTGGGGTTCAAACCTGCTCTAATATGGAATGCCAGAGTTGCAAGTGGCAGCTTCATCTGCTCTGTCACAACACTGGCCCCTCTGTGGATTTTGTTTTGTTTGTTTGTTTTTAAAGATTTATTCATTTATTTGAAAGCAGAATTACAGAGAGAGAAAGAGAGTCAGAGAGAGAGAGAGAGAAGTCTTCCATCTGCTGGTTCACTCCCCAGATGGCTGCAATGGCCAGAGCTGAGCTGATCCAAAGCCAGGAGCCAGGAGATTCTTCCAGGTCTCCCACATGGGTACAGGGGCCCAAGGGCTTGGGCCATCTTCTAGTGCTTTCCCAGGCCACAGCAGAGAGCTTGATCAGAAGTGGAGCACCCAGGACTTGAACTGGCGCCCATATGGGATGTCGGCATTGCAGGCAGCAGCTTTACCCACTACGCCATATCACCAGGCCCTGGATTTTGTTTTAAACATCTTCATATCACCCACTTATGGACATGGACGCTTGTACATCCTAAGCTCCCAGAGTAGTGCCCAGGCACACAGAATGTGGTTGCTAAATGGACCCGTGGATAAAGGGCAGGTTGATTGCAAGTGTGAGTTAACCCCATAAAATTCAGTGTCATGAGAAGAAGATCTGCCAAGGGACTGGCTTGGGTTTGGAGTTGGGACTCAGAAGCCAAGTGGTCTCATTTTGGGATTATGGCTGAGTGATTGGGCTACACTGTGCCTCAGCCTCCTCAGGCATATGGAGAGGCAAGATCCACCTCCAGGTTTAGGATGCAGGTGCAGTGATGGGATGCATGTAAGGTGATTGCCACAAGGCAGCCAGCATAAGGAAGGGCTCTGCTCACATTCGGTGCACAGCAGAGACTTGCCCAAACTAGGAAAGGGAGCCCAGTGAACAGCAGCTTGGTCCAAGGTGGGCCATGGGGGGTCAGCTTTGCAGCAAGCTTCATACTCTGATGGTTAATGGCCAGGGAGGAACCAGACTCCCAGAGTCTCAGGGCAGAGGGCCAGCCCCAGGTAGAGAAGATGGCCTAGGGCTCTGAGGGAACCAAGCTGGGCTACCCCCAGGAATCTGAGAGTCTGGGAGAGAGAAGCAAGAGCAAGGGGGACACTAGGCCAGGGCTGAGCCAGAAGAGAGTGCACTGACTGAATGGGAGCTGGAACCAAGACAGGACCAAGCACGTGTGCCACTGCAGTGAGAAAGATGAAGAGCCATGAGGCCAGCACTGTGGCATAGCAAGTAAAGCCTCCACCTATGATGCTGGCATCCCATACGGATGCTGGTTTGAGCCTAGCTGTTCCACTTTAGATCCAGCTCTCTGCCAATGGCTTGGGAAATCAGTGGAACATGCTTGAATCCTTGGGCTCCTGCACCCATGTGGGAGATATGGAAGAAGCTCCTAGCTCCTGGCTTTGGATTGGCCCAGTTCAGGCTGTTTAGCCATTTGGGGAGTAAACCAGCAGACGGAAAATCTGTTTTTCCATTTCTCTGTTGCTCCTTCTCTCTGTGTGTAACTCTGCCTCTCAAATAGATAAATAAATATAAAAAAAAACTTTAAAATAGAATGAGGGCCAGATGCCTGCATCTGGGGTGTGGGGGTGGAGAGAAGAGTAAGGAGAGTGACCTGCCACCACCACCACCCAGAGAGGCACACAGGGATTGCTGAACAGAGACTGGAGACTGGTGTGTCTTGGAGTAACCAGGTGGGTGGGAAGGATGATGCCAGCCCTGGTAGTGTGCAAATGTTTGTGGATGACACAGCGCCCAGCCCATCAAGTAAAGTGAAGTAGGAGCCAGTTGCCTGGGGCTCCCCTCCTAGCCAGTCTCTGCTACCTCTAGGGGGTGATGACATCAAATCAAGTATAGCAGATCACCCCAGGGTTAACAAATCAACCCACATGTCCTGACTATATGGGTGCAGGAGTTTGCTCTGGCACTGGGAATAAGTAGGAAACAGGGTAGGCAGGAGCCACACAGGCACTGGTGCAACTTGTAGGGAGCTGCACAAGTCCCTCTGTCCTTGGAATCCAAGCAGACAGCAGAGATCTGTGTTCCTGGGGAGAAGGCATGGGTGGTGGTTGCAGGGCACCATTGAGTCCCGTGTCTATGCTTTGATATGGCATGAAGGGGAGGATTGTATATCTTTGGCTTCCTGGGTAGAATTCCTGGGGCATGGAGATGGGGAGGTGGGGAGATGGGGAGCTGAACCAATTTGGGCAAAGCCCAGTGGAGTCAAATGAACTGCAGGTTGATATCCAGGCACTGGTAGCAAGGGAGAGTGGCCTTGGAGATGGTAGGCTGCCCAGGCAGGACACATTGGCTTAAGAGATCATACGTGATTCCAACTACACTGTCCCCTATTCCTTCCCTCTCTCCCTCATCCCTTCAGAGAATTTGCAGAGGGGAAGAGCATGAGACCAAAGGTCATGAGAGCACTGATCTGTCTCTGAAGGTGTACCCCACCACCCCAACCTGCCAGCGACCAGGAGGCAGGTGTGTGTGTGCACCAGGGAAGTGAAGGGCAGGTGAGTATGCACACCAAAGAGGTGACAGGTGGGTGAGTGTACGCAACAGGGAGCTGACGGGCAGGTGAGTGTGTGCTTGGGGAGAAGATGAGAAGATGAGAGGAACACAGTTCCCTAGGCCACAGCACATTGCATGGAGATCCCCATTAGGGCAGAGACCATCACGGGGGCACTAGGGATACACAGGGTGCTTTCCTATGTCAGTTGTTGATGGGAGCTGGTGGGTTTGGAGGACCTTGAGAAGAAAGTACAGCTACAGATGAAGATGAACCAAGATTTATCCGGGGTTGAAGATGAAGTAGAAAGCCCTGAAAATGACTGAATTATTTGCAAAGCTGGTAAGAGGCTCACTGGCAAGTGGAGAAAGACATGAAGACTAAAGGACAGAAGCATCTGACTGCTGTACCCTACCTGTGGGGCAGTGGCTAATAAGGGAAATTAGGAGGGCCCCTGATTTGTGGAGCCTTTGCACAAGGGTAGCCCCTGGAAGCCTCGAGTGTCCCACTGAGCAAAGTTATGAAAAGACTGGGGCATGAGCCACCCACTTGGGGGAGACAGGGAAAGTTTGAAACAAAAGGTGACCAATGGACTATGCCTCCCAGGAGAGGTACATGGGGTGGAGATGGTTTCCCTGGGAAGGGCTAGGTCAAATAACATTGGCCTGAAGTGGAGAAGTGAGATAAGGAAGGTAAACAGTCAACACAGTACACGAGATAAACACAGGCCCTAGTGCACATCTAGAAAGTTCGGGTCTGCTAGAGGTCTATGGAAGTCAGTGGGGACAGAGGCCTCTGGGTTTTCCTGAAAGGGGCAGGTGTTTTAGTGCTTGTCCATCAACTCCTGCAAATCACTAGATAGTGAGTTCTTCCCCAGGTAGCAATTTGGGAACCAATGGCTTGTGCAAGAGCCAATGGGCCAAGAGCTGCAAAGGTTCACAGTGAGCACTGGGCTTCTGTGAGTGCACAGGGGAGGGTGGAAGGGAGGCACCAGCAACTTCTGCTATGGAATCCACAGAGCAAAAAAGGGCAGGTGCTACATGTGAGAACAATGTCAAGGGAGCATAGTGAAGAATGATGTGGAATAGTCCAAAGATAAAAGCTGCAACAGCGAAAAATCAAAGAAGAAACCAACAAGTATTCCCACAAAAGTTGAATAACAAACACATCAATCCAAGAAACAAGAATAAGGAAGACAAAATGACATACCCAAAAGAACACAACACCTCAATACTAGATTGTGAAGATGATGAGACTGAAGAAATGCCAGAAATGGAATTCAAAAAATGGATCATAGAATTACATATAAGTAACCAGAACTAAATGCCCAAACTAAAGAAATCCATAATCGACATGAAAGAAAATTTCTCCCACAAAATTGAGATCTTAAAGAGAAATCACAGCTCTCTGCTGTGGCCAGGGAGTGCAGTGGAGGATGGCCCAAGTACTTGGGCCCTGCACCCCATGGGAGACCAGGATAAGCACCTGGCTCCTGCTATCAGATCAGCGTGGTGCGCCGGCCACAGTGCGCCGGCCGTGGCGGCCATTGGAGGGTGAACCAACGGCAAAAGGAAGACCTTTCTCTCTATCTCTCTCTCTCACTGTCCACTCTGCCTGTCAAAAATAAAAAAAGAGAGAAATCAAAATAAAATCTTGGAAATGAAAAATTCAATAGAACAAATAAAAAACACAGTGGAAAGCCTTAGCAACAGAATTGCTGAAGAAGAAGAAAGAATATCTGACTTAGAAGACAAAACACAAGCAATTATACAGTCAGAACAAACACAAGAAGAAGAAATTAGATAACTGAAAAATACTGTTGGGAATACACAGGATACTATCAAATGATCCAACATACACGTTCTAAGAGTTCCTGGACGCATGGAAAGAGAGAAAGGATTAGAAGGCCTTTTTAATGAAATAATAACAGAAAATTTCCCCAATTTGGAGAAAGAAAGGGGCATCCAAACACAAGAAATGCATAGAGCTCATAATAGACATGACTCGCAATATCTTCACTATGACACATTGTAATCAAACTCATCACGGTAAAACATAAAGAAAATATTCTAAAATGTGCACGAGAGAAATGCCAAATTACTTTCAGAGGATCTCCAATTAGACTCACAGTGGACTTCTCATCAGAAACCCTACAGACTAAGAGAAAATGGCAAGATATAGTCCAAGTCTTAAGAGAAGATAACTGTCAACCCAGAATACTATACCATGCAGAGCTCTCATTTATGAACAATGGTGAAATAAAGACCTTCCATGATAAACAGAGACTGAAAGAATTTATCACCACCCAGCCATCCCTGCAAAAGACTTTTAATGATATTCTACAAACAGAAACACAGAAACATAGTCATCACTATGGAAGAAGATAAAGGAAGAAAAGCTCCCAGTAGAAGCACAAAGGAAGTCCAAAATAAAAATAGGAATGTTTATAGAAAAAGTGCAGGGGAAAGTCGTTGCTTGTCAATAGTCACTTTGAAGGTAAATGGTCTTAACTCTCCAATTAAAAGACACAGACTGGCTGAATGGGTTAAAAAACAAAATGCATCTACTTGCTGCCTGCAAGAAATACATCTCACTAACAAAGATACACACAAACTAAAAGTGAAAGAATGCAAAAAGATATTCCATGATAACAGAAACCAAAAAAGACCTGGGATAGCCATCCTAATATAAAACAAAATAGATTTTAACATAATAGCTGTTAAAAGAGACAAGGAAGGACAGTATGTAATGATTAAGGGATCAATTCAACAGGAAGATGTGACTATTATAAACATATATGCACCTATTCACAGGGCACCTGGCTATTTAAAATAAATGGTAAGCCATTTAAAGGGAGACATAGACTCAAATACAGTAGTAATTGGGGATTTCAATACCCCACTTTCAGCGATGGACAGATCAATTGGACAAAAAACAAGCAATAAAACAGCAGAGCTGATTAACACTATAGACCAAATGGACCTAACAGATATCTACAGAACTTTTCACCCTACACTTGAAAAATACACATTTTCTCACCTGTGCATGGAATCTTTTCTAGGATTGACTATATCCTAGGTCATAAAACAAGTTTTGGAAAATAAAAAAAATGAAATCATACCATGCATCTTCTTGGATCACATGCAATGAAGCTGGAAAGCAGCAAATCAGGAATCTCTAAAACATATGCAAACACATGGGGACTGAACAACAAGTTCATGAATGAACAGTGGGTCATAGAAGAAATCAAATGAGAAATCAAAAAAGTTCTGGAAACAAATGAAAATGACAATACAATATGTCAAAGCTTATGGGATACAACAAAATCAGTGTTAAGAGGAAAGTTCATGGCAATTGGTGCCTACTCAAGTAATCTGAAAGGCATCAGATAAATGAGCTATCAATGCACCTCAAGGATATCAAAAAACAACAGCAAACCAAACTCAAAACTAGTAGGAGTAAAGAAATAATTAAATTGGAGAATAAATCAACAAAATTGAAACAAAAAAAAAACAATATAGGAGATCAGCAAAATGAAGAGTTGGTTATTTGAAAACATAAACAAAATTGACACACCATTGGCCCAACTAACCCAAAAATGGAGAGAAAAGACCCAAATCAATAAAACTAGAAATGAAAAAGGAAATGTAACAACAGACACCACAGAAATAAAGAGTCATCAGAAATTACTACAAAGAGCTGTTTGCCGAAAAACTGGGAAACCTAGAAGAAATGGATAGATTCCTGGAAACATATAACCTTCCTAAACTGAACATGAAGAAATAGAAAACCTAAACAGACCCATTACCAATATGGAAATTGAATCAGTAATAGAGACACTCCCAAAAAAGAAAAGCCCATGATCAGATGGCTTCACCACTGAATTCTACCAGACATTTAAAGAAGAACGAATACTAACTCTTCTCAAGTTATTGAAAATGATTAAAAGAGAGGGAATCCTCCCAAATTCCTTCTATGAAGCCAACATTGGCTTAATTCCTAAACCTGAAAAAGATGCCAACAAAGAAAGATAACTACAGACTAATTTCCCTGATGAACTTAGGTGCAAAAATCCTCAACAAAATTCTGTTCAGTTGAATCCAACAACACATCAGAAAGATCATTCACCTGGAACAAGTGGAATTTATCCCTGGTATACAAGTATGTTTCAAAATTTTCAAATCAATCAATGGGATACATCACATTAACAAGCTACTGAACCAAAACCATGTGATTATCTCAATAGATGCAGAGAAAGCCTTTATTAAAATATAACACCCTTTTATGAAGAAAATTCTAAGCAAATTTGGTATAGAAGGAACATTCCTCAACACAATCATGGCAATTCATGACAAACCCATGGCCAGTGTCCTATTGAATGGGGAAAAGTTGGAAACATTCCCACTGAGATCCAGAACCAGACAAGGATGGCCACTTTTGCCATTGCTATTCAATATAGTACTGGAAATTTTAGCAAGAGCCATTAAACAAGAAAAAGAAATTAAAGAGATTCAAATTTGGAATGAGGAAGTCAAACTACCCCCATTTGCAGAGAACATGATTCTATAAATAGGAGATCCAATAGACTCCATCAAGAGACTATTCAAACTCATAGAAGAGTTTTGTAAAGCAGCAGGATATAAAATAAGTATACAAAATCAACAACCTTTGTATACACAGACAATGACACGACTGAAAAAGAACACTAAAGATTGATCTCATTCACAATAGCTACAAAACCATCAAATACTTTGGAATAAATTTACCAAAGGATTTCAAAGGTGTCTATCATGAGAATTATAAAACATTAAATAAACAAATAGGAGAAGATACTACAAAATGGAAAACTCTTCCATATTCTCTTCCATGTTCATGGATTGGAAGAATCAATGTCATCAAAATGTCCATTCTTCCAAAAGCAATCTACAGATTCCATGTGATACCAATGAAAATACCAAAGACATTCTTCCTAGAACTAGAAAAAATGATTATGAAATTCATATGGAAATACAGGAGACCTTGAATAGCTAAAGCAATCTTATACAACAAAAACAAAGTCTGAGGCATCACAATACCAGATTTCAAGACACACTAAAAGGCATTTATAATCAAAACAGCCTGGTACTTGTACAAAAACAGATGGATAGACCAATGGAACAGAATAGAAACACCAGAAATCAATCCAAGCATTTACAATCAACTTATATTTGACCATGGAGCTAAAATCAATCCCTGGAGCAGGGACAGTCTCTTCAACAAATGGTGCTGGAAAAACTGGATTTCCACATTCAGGAGCATAAAGCAGGAACCCTACCTCAGACCTTACACAAAAATCCATTCAAAATGGATTGAAGACCTAATATATGACCTGATACCATGAAATTACCTGAGAACATTAGGTAAACCCTGCAAGACATTGGCATAGGCAAAGATTTCTTGAAAAGAACCCAGAGGCACAGGCAATTAAAGCCAAAATCAACAATTGGTTTTACCTCAAATTGAAAATCTTCTCTACTGTCAAAGAAACAATCAGGAAACTCAAGGGGCAACCAACAGTATGGGAGAAATTATTTGCAAACTATGCTACTCATAAGGGGTTAATAATTAGAATCTACAAAGAGATCAAGAAACTCCACTACAACAAAACAAGCAATCCAGGGGTGGGAGAGGGAGTAGGAGATGGGATGGTTGTCAATGGGAGGAAGGTTATGGGGGCAAAAGCTGCTATAACCCAAAAGTTGTACTTTGGAAATTTATATTTATTAAATAAAAGTTGAACAAAATAAAATCTATTTTAAAGAAAAAAAGAAATGGGTCAAGGACTTCAACAGATATTTTTCAAAAGAGTAAATTATAATGGCCAACAGACACATGAAAAAATGTTCAGGATCATTAGGCATCAGGGAAATTCAAATCGAAACCACAATGAGGTTTTTCACATCACTCCAGTAAGAATAGCTTTCATTCGGGGGCTGGTGCTGTGGCATAGCAGGTAAAACCACTGCCTGCAGTGCTGACCTCCCATATGGGCGCCGGTTCGAGTCCTGCCACTCCACTTCCTATCCAGCTCTCTGCTGTGGCCTGGGAAAGCAGTAGAAGATGGCCCAAGTCCTTGGGCCCCTACACCCACCTGGGAGTCCAGGAAGAAGTTCCTGGCTCCTGGCTTCCGATTGCCATAGCTTGGACCATTGTGGCCAACTGGGAAGTGAACCAGTGGATGGAATACCTCTCTCTCTCTCTCTCTCTCTCTCTCTCTCTCTCTCTCTCTCTCTCCCTCTCCCTCTCCCTCTCTCCCTCTCTCCCTCTCTCCCCTCCTTCTCTCTGTGTGAAACTCTGACTTTCAAGTAAAATAAATAAATCTTAAAAAAAGAATGATTTTCATTCAGAAGTCAACAAACAACAAATGGTGGCAAAGATATGGGGAAAAAGGTACCCTAATCTACTGTTGGTGGGAGTGTGAAATGGTAAAGCCACTATGGAAATCAGTTTGGAGATACCTTAGAAATATGAGTATAGTCTTATCATCCAACCCAGCCATCCCACTCCTTGGAATTTACCCAAAGGAAATAAAATCAGCAAATAAAAGAGTTATCTGCACCCTCACGTTTATTGCAGCTCAACTCACAATAGCTAAGACATAGAATCAACCTAATGCCTGTCAACTGAAGACAGGAGGAATTATGGGATATGTACCCTATGGAATACTACACAGTGGTAAAAAATGACATCTGGTCATTTGCAACAAAATGGGTGAACCTGGAAAACACCATACTTAATGAAATAAGCCGGTCTTATGGGAACAAATACCATATGTCCTCTCTGATCTGTGATAACTAACAAAGCACCTAAAGGGAAATCTGTAGAAGTGAAATTGACACTTTGAGAAGCAATGACTTGAATATCCCTTGTCTTGACTGTTGCGGAACATTTTTTTTTCATTAATGGAGAATGGGACTGTGAGTAGAGGTGGGAGTGGGAATGGGAGGGCAGCTATGATGAGATGAATTACTATATTCCTAAAACTGTACTTATGAAATTTGTACTCATTAAATAAGCATTTTGTTTGGGAAAAATAACAGTATGTGAATACACTCTACATTACGAGAGATAGAGATAGAGATAGAGAGAGAGAGAGAGATATGGTGAGAGGTTTTAATGGAAAAGTTTGGGCTCAGAGGACATGATGACACATGCAGGATCATAGGACCACCCCACATCTAGTTTGTGTTCCAACCTGTTCAAGGCTGGATTCCATAGTGACAATGGAACTATAGATTCAGAAACTTTTACAGCCCCAAATCCCTTGAGAAATGCAGAAACTAAGACCCAGAGAGAGAACGTGATTTGCCAAAAGCCACATAGCTGAGCCAGGATTAGAACTCAGGGCTTTTACTCTCTAAAATTTGAGTGGTCTTGCCTACCAACTGTCCTTGGATAAACCTGTCATGATTTGACCTTCCTGGAGAGAGTGTAGTCCCTACAGGCAGTCCCAGATACCCCAGCAAAGAAGGATGGCTTCCCAATGTTGGGAACTTCCATGCCTATAATAAGAAAGGGGAAACCTCATTCCTAGAAGGAATGGGCAGGCATGAGATTATTGATGGCCTAGCCCTGCTCTAGCCAAGGCTCCATCTCAATGAGTAACTTCACATCATCCACCACCATCTGCACCAGCTCCACCTCTGAGTAGCCAAGGCAATCAGCACTGGAGACATCAGAGACCCTGCCCATGGTGCCCATGTCCCCAGTGAACACGGCAGAAGCAATGCTGGGACCAGCCTTGTGTGGCTTGTGCAGCTCATTCCCATGATCTGGGCTCTTTTCCAAGAGGTTAGGGCATGGATATAGCCTGGAGACCTGGGGTGTGTGAGAAAGTTGGGGGCCAGGCAGCTGTGCCCTCTAAGAAGAACAAATCAACAGCCACTTACAAGGCTGAAGGCATTAGTGTTGTCCCATCAAAGCAAGCTCCTGGCTGACCAGCCAGCACACATGAAAGAAACCAAGGCAGTGCAAAAGCTACCCTCTTACAGTTCTGGGGAAGGCCCTAGGAGGGGTGCTGGTGTGACCCAAGGGACCCCGGCTACCAGGATGCTCTGAAATTTCTAAGGCAAGGCAATGACTTCTCTGTAAGGGCTTTTGTGTCTGGCCTCTGCCAAGGTGCTCAGGGATTAGGAGAACAAGGGGGAAATGTGGGCCTTGAATAGACAAAACCCAGGATGCCTAACTGAGTGTGAATTTTACACAAACAACACATAAGGATGTGGAGCATAACAAGTGTTATTTGTTTACTTGAAATTCAGATTTAACTGAACATTCTATATCATTATTGGTTAAGCCAGGCATCCTGAGGTCCAAGCACCCAGTGTACTCTAAGAACCAGGGCAGTGCAGAGACCACTCTCATCACAGCGAGGGTGAGAACTCCAAGGCAATACAGTGGCTTTGCTCTAAGTTTTTCTTTCTGAGCAATGCATGCTTTGCAACAGAGCTGTGAAATATGCTTTGTTCTCATAGCATCAGAAGCAACCATTCTCTGTTCTCCTGAAGGTGGGAGGGAGAGAAGAAAGGAATAGCCAGAGAGGTTTCAGCTGTGTGCGGTGATGGACGTGTGACCCAGAAAAGCCTTGGATTCAACAAGAAGCACAAACAACCCAGAAAAAGACAGCGGAAACCCAGACAGCAGGTAGCTCTTACACAGATGGCCATAGCTGCTTCTCAGAAGCAGCAGAGTCCATCATCCATGGCGTGCATGGACGTGCAGAATTCACAGCTTTCACACCCCAAACTTTCTCTTGCCCTTTACCTCAGAAATATTTTTCAGAGAAACGCACTGGTTCTTACGATGGAAAATGGAGAGAAAAGTTGTGTGCACAATTTTCAGTGTGAAGTAGAAGTGACTGAGCCAGAAGTCAAAGGGGAAGAAATGTGGATTCATCATACCATGTAAATGTACTTCTTTAATTACTACAAAATCCAGTACCTCCATGCACATCTCTAAGTTTGCTGTAAAATGCTCATGGGTACAGGTTGCTGTGCTCTCTATACATTTGATTTCTTTTGGAATTTAGAGACACCAAACTTAGGATCCAAACAACTATAAAATACAACTGCTGACTCCATCTCCCCACTCTCTTTCTTAAACATGAGGTTTTTAGTGTAGCTTCTGCCATCTGTGTAAGAGCTACTTGCTATCTGGGTTTCCATTGCCTTTCTGTGGGTTGTTCCTGCTTCTTAGAAACCTTGTGATCGCGAAGAATCTGTTAATGGTTGTCAGATAGGCCTGATTAAGCTGTATTGATGATTTATTGTCTGTATTTATAAGGTTTGTTTTCATTAAAACTCCCAGGCATGGTATAAGTTCTTCCTGTGAGTAAAAACTTCTACTCAAATAGGCTTGCTTTTATTTCACACTCGTGTTCGAGGAGCACTGCCACCATAGCTGCATCTTTTAGCCGTTATGAGTCTCCTGAAGTATGTGTGGCTCAGAGTTTCCTACATTCTGATGATCTGGCTTTCCTTTCAGGGTCAAATCACACAATGGTCTAGTACTCACGAAATGAAGAGCAATTCTTCTAATATCCCACACTAATCCCAGGAAAGGTTGCCCTGCTTGTTGGTTAATAAAGTGGGCCTTCGCTTTCATTATGGAAATTTTACTCCAGGAGACAATAATGCATCTTTTGTGGCTCAAATATTTAACCTGCACTATCCCAAGACAATAATTGACTGAGCTTTACAGAGCTGCAAGTCATTGATGATGGTCTAAGCAGCCTTGAAAGTTGTGGTTACAGTTGCTGTGCTGGGGACATTGGGGATGTGAATGATGTCGTGGCTCAGCTAATGACCGATTTCCTAATACCCATGCCCTTCAAGTCAGGCAGTGTTTAGTTTTTTTCTAGTTTTGTTTTTTTTTTTTGACAGGCAGAGTGGACAGTGAGAGAGAGAGAGACAGAGAGAAAGGTCTTCCTTTTGCCGTTGGTTCATCCTCCAATGGCCGCCGCGGTAGCGCGCTACGGCCGGCGCACCACGCTGTTCCGATGGCAGGAGCCAGGTGCTTCTCCTGGTCTCCCATGGGGTGCAGGACCCAAGGACTTGGGCCATCCTCCACTGCACTCCCGGGCCACAGCAGAGAGCTGGCCTGGAAGAGGGGCAACCGGGACAGGATCGGTGCCCCGACCGGGACTAGAACCCGGTGTGCCGGCGCCGCAAGGCGGAGGATTAGCCTAGTGAGCCGCGGCGCCGGCCATCAAGTCAGGCAGTGTTTAAACACTCTAGCGTGGGATCAGAGGAAAGCTGCCACCTGCAGTGCCAGCATCTCCCCCCCAACACCCACACAGGGGCCGGTGCTGTGGCACAGCGAGTAAAGCTGCCACATGCAGTCCTGGCATCCTCTGTGGGCACAGAGCAAGAACCGGCTGCTCCACTTCTGATCCAGCTCTCTGCTATGGCCTGGGAAAGCAGAAGATGATCCAAGTGCTTGGGCCCCTGCACGCATCTGGGAGACTTAAAAGAAACTCCTGTCTCCTGGCTTCAGATCGGCCCAGCTCCAGCCATTGCTGCCATTTTGAGAGCAAACCAGCAGATGGAAGACCTCTCTCTCTCTTTGCCTCTGCCTCTCTATAACTCTGCCTTTCAAATAAATAAATAAATCTTTAAAAATAAATAAACAGTCTAGAGCATTCTTTAAGATGAGGAATCTGGGGACCAAGTTAAACAGATTGCCTGTTGATGCGTGTGAGCTCCATGTAAACGAATATGTACTTTAAAAAGTTCATGGAAATGGAATTAAAATGTATGTTTCTTTTCATGCAAAAACATTTTGAGACCCATACATAGTTTTTTTTAAATAATTATTTATTCATTTGAAAGTCAGAGTCACACACAGAGAGAAGGAGAGGCAGAGAGAGAGAGAGAGAGAGAGAGAGAGAGAGGTCTTCCATCCGCTGGTTCATTCCCCAATTGGCTGCAATGGCCAAAGCTGTGCCAATCCAAAGCCAGGAGCCAGGAGTTTCTTCCAGGTCTCCCACTGGGGTACTGGGACCCAAGGACTTGGGCTGTCTTCTGCTTTCCCAGGTCACAGCAGAGAGCTGGATCACAGAGCAGCCGGCACTCGAACCAGCGCCCACAGAGAATGCTAGCACTGTATTACTCGCTATGCCACAGTGCAGCTTTACTCGCTATACCACAGAGCCAGCCCTTGGATGTGTGTGTATGTATGTGTGTGTGTTGTCGTTGTTGTTTTTAATGATGTGCATTTTCTGTGAACGTTACAGTGCATGACAGTAAATAGCCTATAGATGTATCAAATACAAGTGAATGCAGTGTTAAAATAAATACTACATAGAGAAATCATATTAATATACAAGTGCCTTTCTGTTATGACATAGTAGAGCCCAGTGCCGTGGCTCACTAGGCTAATCCTCCGCCTGAGGTGCCTGCACTCTGGGTTCTAGTCCCTGTTGGGGCACCGGTTCTGTCCCGGTTGCCCTTCTTCCAGTCCAGCTCTCTGCTGTGGCCTGGGAGTGCAGTGGAGGATGGCCCAAGTGCTTGGGCCCTGCACCTGAATGGGAGACCAGGAGGAAGCACCTGGCTCCTGGCTTCAGATCAGCACAGAGTGCCGGCCATAGCAGCCATTTTGGGGGTGAACCAACAGAAGGAATACCTTTCTCTCTGTCTCTCTCTTTCACTGTCCCACTCTGCCTGTTAAAAAAATTACAAAAAAAGACCTAGTAGAAAAATTGGGAATTAACACTTGACACCCATCTGCTAACAAGAATAATTGAATATAAGGGATTGGGTGACAGATACTGCAGAGCTGAAAAGGCATGGGGGAGTGCTCGGCAGGGATCCCTTTGCGCTGGGAGAGTTGTGGGGAGACACTCGGGGAAGGGCATGGCTCTCTCAGCCGCTTGGCTCCTGTGGGGCCTGGATGGGGCCTCAGACTTCTGAGGAACAGGCGCTGGCCGGCTGGGCTGGTGCCTCCGACAGAGTACTGTGGAGCTAGTTCTAGACTACGGAAAGAACTGGTCCCAACTGCATCCAGCTGGGGTGAACAGCAGCTGCGCTGATGAGGATAGAAAGCAGATTTTTCAGTCTAGCGCCCCCTAGTGACAGAATCTAAGAAGGTGCTTGCGGGCAAAGGGAAATCTAGTGGTGAGAGAGGGCACCTGATAAACAAGATGTGCATGCGGTTTATAATCCAAACTACAGGCGGGGTGGGGAGGAGGTGCAGCACTTACTGGCTTCTGTTTATCATCCCTGCTTAAATGTTGAATGCCCCTAGGGGCTTCCTTAAATCAAGGGATTAAATTGGTTTTTCCCATCTAGCTTGAAACTTTATGAGCCCTAAATCAATAAAGTAAAATCATCACTCTGGGTCTAGGGAAAGCGTGAGCAGACTCGAGCTCATACATTCTGCACAGATCCTCACCTTGCCTTTTGGGAGAGGTGGTTCTACATTGAAAATGACAACCAGCAAAGGCCCAGGCACTGAAAATGAGCCCGAATCGCTCTCTCGGATTATCTTTCCTGCCATCTCCTGGTACTTTACTGCTTACCTAAAAGGAGACAAAATAATAGGCTCTTTTGTTTCCAGTAGCTATAATGTGCATTCCAGATTTGTTCTGGGGGCACAGCTGTGAAATCTTTCAGCGCTGACATAATTCTCTTCCTTCCAATTGTGAAGCATTCTCTGAGCAATGTAATTGTTGCCCGCTGCAGTTCTTACAGTGTGTCCACATGCCAATCACTTCTTCTCTTTCCAGTTTTGGTTGTTTCCTGCTGTGTTAACACACAGAATGACCCTTCCAGCTGTTGAAAGATGTCAGTGTGTTTATAATGACTTCCCATTTCCTAGGGCTGAAAGCAAAGAGATCTGGGTGAGCATGGCTGATTCTGCAGATACAACTGGGCTTGGATTTATCTCATCTTTGGGGTGAGTAATAGTATATTTAAAGTGGCATAGAGAAGTAGACATTGTCACTTTATTCTAAGAACTCTTTGGTAATTCTACTGTACATATCATATCATATCTACTGTGCATATCACGCCCACATCTCTTCTGGAAGGGAGAAACTTTGTCTCATGGTAGGTTCTTCCAGGAGCTCTGACCGTGTTATTTATTGCAGTGTTCACAGCTAGTGCAAACTCACCAGATTTTTTCTGATGTTTCAAATTTCTTTGTCTAGAGTATGCAGGTCTGGTTCACTAAGAGCTCTCTATGTTCCAATGATCTGAGCTACAATGTGCGTTTCCTTCAATGGAAAGAGGAGCCCTAGGAGACCCTTGCATAGAATTATTCAATTTCCTGTTGTAGCTTGAAGGGTGTGCTCCCTCCACCCACCCCCCAAAAAAAGGTGTGTTGAAATCCTAACCTCTCGTATCTGTGACCATGACCATACTTAGAAATCATTGGCACGGGTGTGAAGATAAAGTCACCCTGGAGTAGGACGGCCCTTAATCCAACATGACTGATGTCCTTATACAACGAGACTCAGAGGGAAGGTTGAAGTGAACAGCCATGAGCCTGGGACTACCAGCAGCTGGAGGAACCAAGGAGACACTCTTCTTCCCCTAGAGACTCCAGAGAGACTGCAGCTCTGCAAACTCCTTAACTTGCACTTGGCCTCCTAAGCCATGAAAATATAAGGGCTGCTTTAAGCCTCCCAGGTCACAGTTGTATGTGACAGCAGCTCCGGGGAACTAACCCATCTCCCACATCCACCAGCCAGGGTTCTGGCACATTCCGTTTCCTTTTTCTTGTTTCCACAGCTCTGTCTCTGAGTTCTTCTGTTTAGTGCCTCCTGCACAGGTGACAGCTCCCAGCCCCCTCTGTGCTGCCTGGACACAGGGACAGAGGACTGGCACACAACCCCTCACAGACACTCCCACTGGATGCCTGTGCTGGCACCATCGGGTGAGTGCGGTGCTTCCTGGGATCCGATGCAGCCTGGCTGACATTCCACTGGAGGTGCAATTCACTCACTTAGCTGCTCCCTGTTGTTACTAAAGATAAAAGCCCAGAAGCAAATGATAGAATTCCCAGCATCTTCACCCACTTCAATAGGCATGTTGTATAGTCCCTCTGGATTTATAATCTTGGTTTCAGTGCTCCTGAGCTTGTTGCTAACAAGCAGAGATGTGGGGTTGCTATGGATACCTCTCTCTGATGTAGTTGCAGAACCTGCTTCAGCTCTTGATGGATGCGCCCCCAAGCTCACTCTCTCTTATGTATGTGGCCTAATTTCCCTGAATTATGATTACTCTGGTTGTGCAGCCATGTTTTACCATACTAGAGGCCTCTCACCAGATGATTCCTTATGCTCCCACCCACATCAGCAGTCATGTCTCAGGATCTCGTAATGCTAACTATGCCTGTGACTTCAAAGTTAGCAGTACTGCATAGGGGAAGTGCAAACACAGGGGGACAGATGCTGGAGGTCAGGACTGCGGAAGTTCTTTTCCAATTCCTTCTATTTTCTTGGTGAAAGGAAGCAAAGTCAGTTGCTGGTCATTAAGAAGAGAAATGGGGCATCGAAAGCCTGAGCACAAGAGAGAAATAACAGACTGCAAAGCTTTTGACTCGCTAAAAATTTCTGATTTTTTAATATCTTATAATAAAAAATCAAATAAATATTTTCATTAAAAAATTAAGTTTTTTGAGGCATGATCATGTAATTTCATGTCCAAACCACGACAGGTTTTTTTAAGAAGAGGAAAATGTTTTCAAAAAATTAAAATTCTATAACTTTTGGAAATATATATTAACGAATATTGATTTTTATAAAAGATGGCTCTATTTAAGTTTCTTTTTTTTGTTTGACAGGTAGAGTTACAGACAGTGAGAGAGAGACAAAGAGAAAGGTATTCTTTCCATTGGTTCACTCCCCAGATGGCTGCAATGGCTGCAGCTATGCCAATCCGAAGCCAGGAGCTAAGTGCTTCCTCCTGGTCTCCCATGTGGGTGCAGGGGCCCAAGCACCTGAGCCATCCTCCACTGCCTTCCCAGGCCACAGCAGAGAGCTGGACCAGAAGAGGAGCAGCCGGGACTAGTACCAGTGCCAATATGGGATGCCAGCACTGCAGGCACAGGATTAACCACCTGTACAATAGCACTGGTCCCCATAGTAGTTTTACTTGTGAAAAGCAACTCTCTAGGCTGGCGCTGCAGCTCACTTGGCTAATCCTCCACCTGCAGTGCCGGTTCCTGGTTCTAGTCCCAGTCGGGGCACCAGATTCTGTCCCAGTTGCTCCTCTTCCAGTTAAGCTCTCTGCTGTGGCCTGGAAGTGCAGTGGAGGATGGCCCAAGTCCTTGGGCCCTGCACCTGCATGGGAGACCAGGAGAAGCACCTGACTCCTGGCTTCGGATCGGCGCAGCGCGCCAGCCATAACAGCCACTTGGGGGGTGAACCAACGGAAAAGGAAGAACTTTCTCTCTGTCTCTCTCTCTCGCTCTTTCTCACTGTCTATCTCTGCCTGTCAAAAAAAAAAAAAGAAACTCTCTATAGGAACTGAAGTACCTTGGGAGGCCACAGCACATCTGCAATATATATTCCAAGTTTTAGGTTTTGAAATTAAAATATATAAATATTATTGCAAACATTTTCAAACATGCTTTCATTTTATTTTCATTGGGTACTTTTCTTCAGCGAGTATGTTTCCAAGATAAAACTAAATGAATAAATAATAGTCTCTGAACACTTCATTTAATTTTTTTGATATGCAGAAGTTTTAAATTGTACAGCAGATCTTTCAACCATTTCCTTTTGGTTTCTTTCTTTTTTTTGACAGTCAGAATTAGACAGTAAGAGAGACAGAGAGAAATGTCTTCCTTCCATTGGTCCACCCCCTATATGGCCTCTATGGCTGGCGCACTGCACCGATCCAAAGCCAGGAGCCAGGTGCTTCCTCCTAGCTCAAAACCTTAGACTTTCCTGATTGGTGTCCTTTCTTATTCAGGATATAAATGTGTCCAATTAAAAACAAGAGTCTCGGGACTGGTGCTGTGGCACAGAGGATTAAAGCCCTGGCCTGAAGCATCAGCATCCCATATGGGCACTGGTTCTAGTCTCAGCTGCTCCTCTTCCAATCCAACTCTTTGCTATGGCCTGGGAAAACAGTAGAAGATAGTCCAAGTCCTTGGTCCCCTACACCAATGTGGGAGACCTGAAAGAAGCTCCTGGCTCCTAGCTTTGGGTCAGTGCAGCGCCAGCCATTGTGGCCATCTGGAGAGTGAACCAGCAGATGGAAGGCCTCTCTCTGTCTCTACCTCTTTCTGTAACTCTGTCAAATAAATAAAATAAATCATTTTTTTAAAAAGCAAGAGTTCCATTAAACAAGTCTTCAAACAAATCAACATCCGCCCAAACACAACTCTAGAACTTAAAAATCACATCTTGACTAAGAAATAAAAGATATATATGTTGGAGTGGAAGAAGTAAATCATTCCCATATACAGTTGACATGGTTGTCTACACAGACAATCCAAAGGTCTCTGTTAGAAAAAGTGATAAAGTTCCTAGAGCCAGTGCATTCAGCAAGACTGCAGGTATAAAGTGAATATATAAAAATCAATCACATTTCTATTTACGAACAGCAAGCATTTGGAAGTCAAAAAATAAAATTTAAAAAAAGCTACAAAACTGTTTTTTGTAATTGCTCCGAAGAAAATGAAATATTTTTGTATAAATCTTACAAATCATCTACACACTGGGAATCACACAAAAAGCTGGTAACAGAAATCAAAGACGACTTATGCAAATGGGGAGATATGCTATGTTCAGGGATTGGATACTTAGAGTACAGATGTCAGTTCTATCTGAACTGATCTATAGGCTAATGTAATTCTCCTCAAATCCCCAGTAAGAGTTTTATAGACATATACAAGCTTATTTTAAATGTATGTGGAAAACCAAGGAACCAACAATAATGAGAACAATTTGAAGAAGAAAAAATGAATAGATGGGCTGGCACTATGGTGTAGCAGGTAAAGCTGCAGCCTGCAGTGATGGCATCCTTTATGGATGCTGGTTCAAGTCCCATCTGTGCCACTTCCAATCCAGTTCTCTGTTATGGCTTGGGAAAAGCAATAGAACATAGTTGAAGTCCTTGGGCGCCTGCATCCATGTGGGAGACCCAGAAGAAGCTCCTGGCTCCTCACTTCAGTTTGTCGGAGCTCTGGCCATTGAGGCCATCTGGGGAGTGAACCAGCACATGAAAGATATCTCTCCCTCCCCGCCCCCCTGCCTGTGCTTCTCTGTAATACTGCCTTTCAAATAAATAAATAAATATAAAAAAATTAATAGAGGAATCCCTGTGCCCGATACTGGACCTTACTCTAGAATGACTGTAGTCAGTCTGCTGGGACTGATGGCCAGCCAGACACAGAGACCAATAAAGCAGAGCAGAGAATGCAGAAATAGACCCAAGAAAATATACCCAAAGATGTAAAAGCAATTAAATGAAATTAAGATCATCTTTTTCAAATATTTATTTGAAAGGCAGGGGGGTAGACAGAGATCTTTCATCTGCTGGTTCACTCCCCAAATGCCTTAAAAAGTAGGAGCTGGGTCGAGGTGAGTCAGAAAGCCCAGAACTGAATTCAGGTCTCCCATGTAGGTGGCAGGAAATTAACTACTTTAGCATCACTGTCACCTGCTGCTTCCCAAAGTGCACACTAGCAGGAAGCTAGAAGCAGAAGCAGAACCAGGACTTGAACCAAGCACTGTGGTATGGGATGAAGGCATCCAAGTGATGTCTTAACCACTATGCAAAATACCCACCCAGAGGCTAGTCTTTTCAGTAGGGCTAGATTTAAAAAAAAGTACTTGACCTAAACTTCACATCTTTTTATTTATTTGTTTTTTGACAGGCAGGGATAGACAGTGAGAGAGAGAGACAGAGAAAAAGGTCTTCCTTCCATTGGTTCACCCCCAAATGGCCACCACGGCTGGTGTGCTGCACCGATCTGAAGCCAGCAGCCAGGAGCTTCCTCCTGGTCTCCCACAAGGCCCAAGCACCTGAGCCATCCTCCACTGCCTTCCCAGGCCACAACAGAGAGCTGGACTGTTGAAATCTTTACTTAGTATATACTAAGTTGGTCTTCTGTATATAAAGATAATTAAAAATGAATTTTAATGAAGAATGGGATGGAGAGGGAGTAGAAGATAGGATGATTTGGGGATGAGAGGATGGTTATGGGGGAAAAACCGCTATAATCCAAAAGTTGTACTTATGAAATTTATATTTATTAAATAAAAGTTTTTAAAAAATTAAAATCTTTTTTTTTGACAGGCAGAGTGGACAGTGAGAG
This sequence comes from Lepus europaeus, assembly GCF_033115175.1. Classification (NCBI taxonomy): domain Eukaryota; kingdom Metazoa; phylum Chordata; class Mammalia; order Lagomorpha; family Leporidae; genus Lepus; species Lepus europaeus. The sequence goes on along the minus strand of NW_026909005.1, from coordinate 167,592 downwards.
AGACAGAGAGAAAGGTCTTCCTTTTTGCCATTGGTTCACTCTCCAATGGCTGCCATGGCTGGCGCGCTGCAGCCGGCGCACCATTCTGATCCGATGGCAGGAGCCAGGTGCTTCCTCCTGGTCTCCCATGGGGTGCAGGGCCCAAGCACTTGGACCATCCTCCACTGCACTACCTGGCCACAGCAGAGAGCTGGCCTGGAAGAGGGGCAACCGGGAGAGAATCAGTGCCCCGACCGGGACTAGAACCCGGTGTGCTGGCGCTGCAAGGCGGAGGATTAGCCTGTTGAGCTGCGGCACTGGCCTAACCTTTGTTCTGCCAAAGATCCTTTCAAGGGGATGAAAAGATAAACTACAGGCTGGAGAGAAAATCTGTAGACCACACATCCAACAACAGTTTTGAAGCAAGCGTATACAAATAAACCTGTATTCAACCCCAAAGAGAAAAGTCCAGTTAGAAAATGAGAGAAAGACATCAATAGGTATTTCACTGTAGAGGATATACACACAGTGAGTAAGCCATGAAAGATACTCAAGATCACTGACAAGTAAGTATATTTACATGAAAACCATGAGGAGGGGTGGGTGTTTGGTGTAGTGGTTAACACACTAGTTGCAACACCCATGTCTCATATCTGGGTTTCAGCCCCAGCTCCACTTCTGATTCCAGCTTCCTGCTAACACACACCCTGGCAGGCTGAAGATGATAGCTCAAGTACTTGGATTCCTGGCACGCATGCAGAAGATGCAGATGGAGTTTCTGGCTCCAGCCTAGCCCAGCCCCAGATGTTGTGGGCATTTAAGGAATGAACCAGCAGACAGGAGCTCTGTTTTTGTTAGATCTTTAGTTTACAGCTATTTTACCCTGGTCTTTTCAGTCTCTCCCCTGACACCTGCCCCCTCCCACGCCACTGTTTCTTCTCTCAGCCTCTCACATAATAATAATAATAATAATAATAATAAATTAAAATTTAAACCAAAAGGAGCTATCACCACGTACCCATCAGAATGGCCAAAATAAACACCAGAAACAACAGCAAATGATGGCAAGAGTGAAAAGAACCTGGGTAGTCATAAAACCAATTGGAAATTAGTTTGGAAATTTATTCCAGGCCTAAACATGTAGTTATCAAATGACTGAGCAATCATACTCTTAAGAGTTTATCTCAGAGAAATGCAAGCCATGTTCCCACAGAAACCTGTTCATGCATGTTCATAGTCATTTCATTCTTACTTGCCAAACACTGGCACAACCCAGATATCTGTAAATGGATAAAAAATTAAGCAACCTGTAATATTTGCAGCACAGCTACCCTGTAGTAAAAAGGAACAAAAGCAACAAACTATTCATATAAGCAAGCATTGAATGGATCATTAAAGAATCACATTAATCTCACTGTCCACTCTGCCTGTCAAAAAATAAAAATAAATAAAAAGAATCACATTAAGCAGGGATTTTTTTATAGACAGTGAGAGAGAGAGAGACAGAGAGAGAGACAGAGAGAAAGGTCTTCCTTCCATTGGTTCACCCCCTAAATGGTCACCATGGCTGGAGCTACGCTGATCCAAAGCCAGGAGCCAGGTGCCTCTTCCTGGTCTCCCATGTGGGTGCAGGTGTCCAAGGACTTGGGCCATCCTCCACTGCCCTCCTGGGCCACAGCAGAGAGCTGGACTGGAAGAGGAGCAACCGGGACCAGAACCTGGCACCCATATGGGATGCTGGTGCCGTAGGCAGAGGATTAACCAAGTGAACCATGGCTCCAGCCCCAGGGAAATTTTTTTAAAAGGTCACATGATATAATTGTCATACACCGTTCTATAATATTCTTGAAATGACAAAATGATAAAACTTACCAGAGGGCAGGAAAGGGGGTGAGAGATTGGGCATGGTTACAAAGGAGTAGCACAGGAGAACCCTTGGTGATGGAATAGCTCAGTATCTTGAGTGTGGTGTGGTTACATATGTAATATGGTGAAGTTACATATGTGATAAGGTTACATAAAAGTAGACACACACACACAAATCGGCAGGAGTAAACCTGGAAAAATCCAGATCAGCTCTATGGCATGTGGTGTTGTGGGCAATGGGGCACCTGGCTGCCCCAGGTCTATGCTGTCTCCTCCACACAGGCAAGAATTCGGGGTAGGGGCATAAAGGTACAGGGAAGCGGGATTTGTTTAAGGCGGAATGAAAGTGTGCGTTCAATAACTAAGTGCGGCCGGCGCCGCAGCTCCATAGGCTAATCCTCCACCTGCGGCGCTGGCACACGGTGTTCTAGTTCCAGTTGGAGCGCTGGATTCTGTCTCGGTTGCCCCTCTTCCAGGCAAGCTCTTTGCTGAGGCCCAGAGTGCAGTGGAGGATGGTCCAAGTGCTTGGGCCCTGCACCCAATGGGAGACCAGGAGAAGCACCTGGCTCCTGCCTTCGGATCAGCGTGGTGCATTGGCCACAGCATGCTGGAGGGTGAACCAACGGCAAAAGGGAGACTTTTCTCTCTGTCTCTCTCACTGTCCACTCTGCCTGTCCAAAAAAAAAACACAAAAAACAAAAAACAAAAAACCCAAACCAAACCAAACCAAACCAAACAAAACAAAAAAAACTAAGTGCAAGCAAGCTCAAAAAAAAAAAAAGAAAAGAAAAGAAAAGAAAACCACATAAAAGTCCTTAACAATGTTCAGGTTATCTTCCTATTCTATTAGGCATAGTAGGTTGTTCCAGAATGGGGTTTAATTTAATATTCATAAGAGGTGGGCTTTCTGGCAGGGCTCACATGCCACCCATTCCCAAGCCCTCTTTTGGAAAGCATCATGGTGTCAGGTGTGTGACAGAATGAGAGTGTTAGCCATGGTAACTTTATTACAGTGATGTTTTAATGACCGAAAAGTCACTGTATGGACACACCCTATAGCCATATTGGATAGTTGTTAGCAGCCTTTTTATAAAAATCAGAAATATTTATTGTTTCTCACTTGGATGTCTTGTTTGGGAAAAAGAAGAAGTGGGCAGATGCAAAGTCAGTAGCCTGGAGCTTTCCCGTGTCTCCCACATGGGTGAAGATGCCCAAGGACTTGGGCCACTATATACTGCTTTTCTAGGCCATATCAGAAAGCTGGATCAGAAGTGGAGCAATGGTGACTAGAACTTGCTCCCATATGGGATGCCAGTACTGCAGGCAGAGGTTTTGCCCACTACGCCACAGCACTGGCTCTGATCCACTTCCTTTGTGGCCATCTGGAGAGCAAACCAGCAGATAGAAGATTCTCTCTCTCTATCTATCTCTGTATCTCTTTCTCTCTCTGTAACTCTGACTTTCAAATCAAATAAATAAATAAATATATAAATTTTAAAAAATTTAAAATTTTTTTAAAAAATGCTTGGCACACTGGTTAAATCCCCACTTGGGATGCCTAGAGCTCATATCAGTCCTGCTGATCTGCTTCTGATTCAGCTTCCTGCTGATGAGGTGATGACTCAAGTATTGGCTCCCTAGCAACATATGAAAGACTCAGATCCAGTTTCAGGTTCTTGACTTCAACCCAGTCCAGCCCTGGTTGTTACTGACATTTGAGGAGTGAGCCACTCAGTGGAAAATCTCTCTCCATCTGCTTCTCTGCCTTTCCAATACAATAAATAAATAAAAATTTTAAGAATTAGAATCACCCAATAAGGAATATCCAAAGAAGCAAGATTGGATCCCGATTAGCAATGGATGAAATTCAATGATCAGTGCACGGGAATTTATGTTATTCTTTTTCCTTCTCCATATAATGAAGAGTTTTCATAACAGAACTGTCTTACAGCTTCCCAGGACATGTTTTCTAAAAGTTATTTTGTCAGTGGCCTCCTGGATTCTGAGGGACTGCCACAATCCCAGAAAGGGAGTCTAGAACTCCTTCTCAGAGGAAAGGCACTGGTGTAGTGTGCAGAATCTGAAAGATGAGCTAGTCTTGTTGACTACTGCCTGTGTGCTTCAAGGAATATCCTCCTAATGACAGTCAGTGGGGAATTGGTAAAGGCACAGTAAAAGTACAGCTGCATATACTTTGTGTGAGGAGTGTGCTTGCCTGTGATTTAAATGCCTAGAACATTTCTCGGAGGAGTCACTGACAAATTGGTGAGCTTTGCTGCCAGATGGGGAATCCAGTTATCCTAGGTAAGGAATTAAAATTCAACATTTTTAAACATGAAAATTAAAAGGTGAAACAAACAAGTCTATATTATCAGGATAGGATCAGATGTGTCACTACCCGGGATGCTGTCCAGGGTGAAAGTGACCTAGACAGAATGTCAACAACAGAGCAATGGAAGCTCGTGGGCCTAACCCTGTTGTTTGACAGCTGGGTCACAGGCTCCATGTGATGAATCAGCGCGTTAAGGCAGAGTGAGTGCCACATCAATTCCACTGTTTGACCCTAGCGCTGGGAGCACCATGGAGACAACAGCTTTGCTCACACCCTGAAGTGTCACAGAGATGTGTCCACAGCATATGGGAAGTGCAAATTTCCTGAAGCTCATTGTGGATGCCTACACCCATACAAGGAGGTTTAAGATAATGACTTCAGAGGGTGTAAAAATACGTGAGCCGTGCCAAGTGAATGAAACAAATAGCGTCCCTGCAGTGAGCAAGCATAACCCCTGCCTTCACAGCCTGCTGTGATGCAAAACTCTTGTGTGTGGATCAGTCTCATCTTCCCTTGAATCAAACTCTATTGGCTGTTTGATTTTTGGCAAGGTAGTTTCCTCCTTGGAAAAGTACCTATCCTGGAGCCTAGCTGGAAGAATTCAGTCAGAGCAGGAATGTGGAAAGCAGGAGGTACCTCAGGTGGCCTGCTCTCCCCAAGTCAGATCTAGCTGCCAAAGGGAGAGCATGGCAAGAAGCTCTGTGAAGATAAGAACAGCATCTGAAGAAGCTTGGCTCCAGAAAGTCCCATGCTGGTCACTGCCCTGCTAATGGCTGCCTGCAGCATTTGGATCCATCTCTCTCTTTTGTCCCATAATCTTACCACATCTTAACATTTTTATGTTAAATTAGTTTCATAATAAATACCCTGTGTGTGCATATTCCTTGTTGTATTTTATGTGCTTGTCTTTCTATCAAAGTGTAAGTAGAGTCATTCCTAGCAGGACTAGAGGAGCCTGAGAAATGATTCCACAGTTTTCTTAGAGGTTAAATATGGCTTGGAAACAGAAGATACTTTGATCAAGGGAGCCTGAACTGTACATAGCAGAAAAGCAATTATTTGGCAAATTTTGGAAGAAGAGGACAATACAAACGTGTAATAAGCTTGAGCAGATACAAGGGTGCAGCGTGTAGCCTGCTGGGTTTTTGACCCCTCCCCTCTATGATGTGGGGAACAAGAATATGCAAAGCCCTTACCATCACTCACGCTTACTTTTCTTGGCATGGTTCTGGCAGTAAGATCTTGGGAGTGAGGGATGGCAGCCTCTGGAGCTGGAGAGACAGCTGGGTCTCATGAGTTACGTGCATATCAAGTGCCACCTACAGAAGACATTCATGAAGGCACAGTTCATTTTCCATAAAATTCCTAAAATATATCAGTGCCAGTGTTGTGGTGCAGCTGGTTAAGCCATTGCCTGAGATGGTGGCATCCTATATGAGCATGACTGATTTGAGCTCAGGCTGCCCCCACCTCTGTTCCAACTCCTTGCTTATATACTTGAGAAGGCAAGGGAAGATAGCCTTGGGCCCCTGCCACCCATGATGGAGATCTGGATGGATCTCCAAGCTCCTGGCTTTAACCTGGCCCAGCCCCAATCATTGCAGCCATCTGGGGAATGAGCCAGTGGATGAAAAATCCCCCCCCTCCCAATTCTGCCTTTCAAGTAAATACAATAGATAAATGTTTTCAAAATTTTCTAGTATGTTTTTCATTGGATATAAAAACAATACTTCATGTTTGAAAGAGTAGGGGATTATTCAGTAAGTGAAAGAGCGAAGGGTTTGTAATTGTGCCTATTTGAGGTGGATTTCAGGTCTTTCTATTCTGAACTAGATGACTTAGATCAAATTAGTTAACCATTCTGACAGTTTGAGACAAATGAGTTTAATTGAGGCCTAACTTGAGAGGTTGTTGAAAGAATTAGATATAATCTATGAAAGTGCTTAGTTCATGCTTGACATGTAGGAAATTCTCATTGGTACCCATTGAATTAATAACTTTGCAAGCAGTACACATCAATTATATTGATGACCTATTGTCACACTGACACAAGCCAGTTTCTTGTAGCCTGTGGACAAAATCCTGTATATGTGTCTTGTGTCCTATAGCCTGTGCCCTGTGCTCTGCAGCCTATGTCCTGTAGCCTGTGGCCTTTGACCTGTGGCCTCTGTCCTGTGTTGTGTAGCCTGTGTCCTGTAGTCTGTGGCTTATATCCTGTAGCCTGTGTCTTGTGTCCTGAAGACTTTGTCCTATGTCCTGTAGCCTGTGTCCTTTAGCCTGTGTTCTGTTGTGTAGCCTGTATCTTGTAGCCTGGGTGCTGTGTTGTAGCCTGTTTCCTGTGGCCTATGTCCTGTGTTCTGCAGCCTGTGTCCTGTAGCCTGTGTTCTATGTTGTGTAGCCCATATCTTGTAGCCTGTGTGCTGTGTTGTAGCCTATGTACTGTGGCCTCTGTCCTGTATCCAGTGGCATATGTCCTGTGCCTTGTTTCCCTAAGGCTGTGTCCTATGTCTTGTATTCTGTGTCCCGTAGCATGGGTCTTATGTCTGGTAGTCTGTTTCCTTTGTCCTTTGTCCTGTAGCCTATGGGCTTTCGCCTGTGTCTTATGTCCTGTATCCTATGTTCTGTAGCTATGTCCTGTGTCCCATAGGCTTTGCCCTGTAGCCTCTGTCCTGTGTCCTGTGTCCTGAATCCTATGTTGTGTAGCCTGTGTCCTGTGTCTTGTAGCGTGTGGCCTATGTATGTATCAAACAGCTTGGAGTTTACTCACTGAGTTACATCCTGTGCATGTCTGTGCATGTGTGTGCACATGTGTGTGTGTTCCAGGTGGGCACTCATGCCCGTGTGCTTGTGTGTGTCTGAATGCGAACCTGTGCCTGTCTCAGCATGGCTGTGTGTGTCGTGAGTCTGAACATATGTATTAGCAGGGAGTGGGGGCAGACTTTCCTGCTCCTGTCTCTGCACAGTTCCCAGGTGCGGTGAGGAGAGGATGCCCCCCTCTTTGGGACCTGATGGCTCATTCATCTTCTCTACTCCAGCACCCATTACCATGGAAGAGAGCATGGGTCTGGGGAATCCCACAACAAGCAAGTTCCTGAGCCCTCTGTAGCCTCCAGTAGCCTCATCAAGGCCCCCTCACAAGACCCCAGGATGCACAGCGAGCAGAGGGAGAAAGTGCTGAAAGTTCTAGCTCCCCTCCCTCCCTTACTGACATCCAACATATCACAGCAGTATGGACTGAGAGATGAGAGCAACAGCTGGTCACTACCCCACTCCAGATGTGAGAGAAATGGTTTCTGCCCAAAGTACTCTCATTGCAAATCAGGAGCCAGTGGGTACAAGCAAAATGCACTTCTTGAGGATGAGGTGGTCAGCTCATGTGGCCGCCTGTTTGCACCTGATTCCGGGAGCTCACCAGGCCCCATGGGCCCTCCTGACACCCTGATTCATGTCACTTCTGTTAAAACATGAATCCACGGGGCGGACATTTGACCCACACTTAAAATGATGCTTGGGACACCTGTATTGATGTTGGAACAGAGCCCTGTGTTTTGGTCCCAGTCGTGTTCCTGATCCCAGCTCTGTGCTAATCTGTGCCTGGGGAAGTAGCAGGTGATGGCTCAAGGACTTGGGTCCCTGCCATCCATGTGGGAGACCTCGATTGAATTCCAGTCTTGTGGCTTCAGCCTGGCCCAGCTCTGTCCATTGCAGGCTTTTTGGGGGAATAAACAGTGGATGAATGATCTCTTTTTCTCTGTAGCTCAGCCTTTCAAATTACAACAAATAATGAAATAAACATTTTGGGAGAAAAAACATAGAAGATCCCTTGGACTGACCTCTGTCCCTTGTCCTCCAGCTGATCCAGGCTCCCTGAGAGAGGACAAAGCTGTGAACCAATTCCCATGAACAAGGAGAGGATTAGACTCACTGGCTGAGCAACGCCCCAGGCAGGGTGAAGACTCAGGGTGGAATTTGAGCTCAGCCCCACTGCAGAGCCAGGCTTCTAACTCCCCCCTCCCCAATCAGGAAGCTGGACCTGGCTGCAGCCAGAGGCAAAATCAGGTGCTTCCGTGTGCTTGGAAATGCTCTCATTGGTGGGTTTCCATCCAAGGAACCAAAGGGTTTCCAACAGACGGAAGATAGGAGCAGTTTCAACTCCCAAAGGCCTGAATGAGGTCAGAAGTCAGATTCAGATGAGGGCGTTGAGCCAGGGTCACCTGGGCAACCACAGACAACAGCCTCATAAACAGGACAGGGAAGGAGGAGACAGGCAGGCATAGGGGATGGCTCCCAGCTCCAGGCCTGGGGGAAGGGGACACCTGCTCTGAAGAACCTGACAGATTTGAGGAGCCAGAAACCCAAGTGATGCAGTCTTAGGAGCAAGGAAGCTGAAGCCATCAAGTTGGGGTGGTTCCATCGGATGGGATCCTGCCCAGCACCCAGCCCATAGCCAGGGACACCTGGAGCTGGAAGGGGCCTTAACAGTCCCCAGGATCAACCCTCTCATGGATGCCTGGAACCCCATCAAGGAGTTATCTTGTGTCTGCTTGCATGCCTCCAGCAACATGGAGCTCACTCCCCACATCAGGGGCAGGCTAAGGCACTAAAGGGCTCACTCATCCCCACTCATTCATCTGCCCCTTGGACCTCAGCAACCAGAAAAATGCCCAGATCTCATTCATAAATTTCATACCTGTTGATGGCTTTTGTAGAAACATTAATTTCATGAGCACCATCTGAGTGTTTTTGTTGCTATTTGCCAATTCCTAACAGTGCCTGGGGCATGGTAGCACCTCAACACATGCATATGGAGTGAATGAATCAAGGAATGAATGGATGAGCTGGGCTGAATGTACAGCCAGCATTCTTTCCTTAGCTGTTTAAGCCAAAGTTCCCAGGCTAGGCTGGTTGAGGGCAGCCAAAGGCAAGTAGAAGGTTGAAACAAGGGCAAAAACAAGAGCTTACACTGTGAATACAGTGTGTAAACAGGCGGAGGTGAGGAGGGGTGAGCACACAGGCCTGGAGAAAGATTAGGAGTGAAACGGGGAGTCAGGGCCTTGAATGTACCACCTAGCTTGTTGTGGATGGGACTCCAGGAGCTTCCTGGGTCAGATGCACAGCCCTGAAAGCAGGAGAGACCCTGTGGCTTGAGGGGAACTGTCTTTCCAAAGAATTCAGCTCCCTGTAGGTTCCTCATGATGTGCTTTCCAGGAAGCTAAAACCTAGTCTGCTGATGAGAGTGCTGAGGGTGGGTGCTAGCAGAGCAGAACCAGGAGTACATCTCCCTCCACGGCCACCTCTGCCCCCACTACAGGGAAGGCTTGGCCTTTTCAGGGAAGGTGTCTTGGGGCTGCTGAGTAGGCAGGCAGAGGCCAGAAGGGGAAAGGTAGGGGTGCCAGCTCCCTCTGTGGGAGTGGAAAGGCCCTGCCCAGGCCTCTGAGAAGGAGCCAAGAGTAGCAGATGAAAGCATCTACTGGGGCTGGATCAGCTCCTGCCTGCCTCACTGTGTGGCTAATCCATCCATCCATCTATCCATCCATGCATGCATCCATCCATCCAATCATTTATCTATCTATCCATCCATCAATCCATCCATCCATCAATCCATCGATCCATCTATCCATTCATCCATTCAACCATCCATCCATCCATCCATCCAACCATTCATCCACCAATCCAACCATTCATCTGTCCATCCATCCATCCATCCATCCATTCATCCATCCCTTCATCCATTCATATATTCGTATATCAATCCATCCATTGATCCATCCATCCATCCATCCATCCACCCACCAACTCTGTAGTAGACTGTATGACAGGTACTGGAGGGCACTGGGGAGGACTAGACAGATAAGACTCTACCCTCAGAAAGCTCAGTCGGGGGCAGGGGCAAGGGGTAGAGAATATGGACATCAATAAATTATCAACAGGCTAAGGGCATCTCGCCCTCCAATGCATTCCCAACTCTGAAGCCAGAGAGAGCCTTGGAAAAACCCAAATGGCTTACTCTGCTTGGGCTGGAAGCAATATCCCACACTGGGCTTGGAAGCAAGCTCACTCTCTGAGTCACTGCTGCAAGACTTGTAAAGTGTCAGGGCCTTTTACAAAAGCAATCTTGTGGGGCTGGCACTGTGATGCGGCAGGTTAAGCTGCTGCCTGAGCGGCCAGCATCCCACATGGGTGCTGGTTCAAGTCCCAGCTGCTCCACTTCTGATCTTACTCTCTGCTAATGTGCCTGAGAAAGCATCGGAGGATGGTCTAAGTGCTTGGGCGCCTGTACTTGTGTGTGAGACCCAGATGAAGCTCCTTGATCCTGGCTTCGGTCTGGCCCAGCCTCAGCATTGTGGCCAACTGGAGAGTGAACCAGCAGATGGAAGATCACTCTCTCTCTGTGTGTGTGTGTCTGTATCTCTCTGTCTCCCTCTCTATCTCTCTGCCTTTCAAATAAATAAATACATTTTAAAAAAGGGAGTAAAGCCTTTATGAAGTGTGAGCTCCCGGGTGGATTAAGGCTGCTTCCGCAGGTGCTGATCATCCAGTGAGCCTGGCCCCTGTTCACTCTTGCATGGTCTTCCTGCCTCTCAGCCATGCTCTGATGCATCACAGTGAACCTCACCATGGGCTGGCGCCACACTCTCGAACTTCATGGCCTCCAGATTCATGCACAAAACAGACCTGATTACCTCTAACTGACCTATGCCTCAGGATGGGACTGGCAGAAGCTTAAGGGAAAGGAAATGAGAAAATAAAACTGTCAGCACTGAGGAAGTATGCAGGGGACGTGACATTCATGCATGCATATAAAACTGCATGCATGCAAAGAGCATAAAGGAAATAAACAGAAAATGTAAGAGAAAGGACAATTTAGACTGGTCACATCTCCCCCTGTGTCTCTGGCATCCTCAGCATCACACCCTGCCTCTCCTGCTTATCCCCCAGAACATGTTACAGTTTCCTATCTGAGCCATGTTTCTGTCCCACCCCTGGGCCTTTTCACATGCTGTACCCTCTGCCATCAGTGCCCTACTTTGCTGCTGTATATCTCATGGAGTCCTCAGGAGTCCTGAGGAAGGTTTCTCAAGACTTAAGGCCTTGCACAAGCTGACACTTAGTGCCAGGCAGGGGTGGGCTTTGAGAGTGAGCTTGCAGGCATCACCCTCACCCTGCCCCAGGTCACTGGTCCCTGCTCTTTTAAAAAGGCTTGCACCAAGGACGAGGCCTCCTGAGATCAAGCCCAGCTCTTCTTCTGGAAGCTCAGCTGAACTTGTTGTAATTCCATTTTACAGTGGCAGCGACTGAGGTTCTGAGAAGTGGGGCCACAGTGCTGGTGTCATGGAGCTGCTTAGTGAGCACTGGGAGGTAAGGCTCTGCTCCCCACACCTGGCCACCTCCCTTCCCACTTCACTCTGCTCCTGGAAAGAGACAAGATATGAATTTGGTTCAGGTGATGCAGGTAGAGGTTGGTCCCTCCTCTGCCTGAAAGGTTCATTCCTCAGAGGGTTGATTCGAATTACAGCAGCAGTCTCAGGTCCCCAGGCCTCAGCATTTGCAGCTGGGAAAACCTTCAGCCCAGCTCCCAGTGAAGAGCCAGCACTGCCACTCACCTAAGGTTTACCCACCTCATTAAACACCTTCTCCCCAGGCCTCTCTTGGCCTCCCTGCCTCCCATGCTGAGCAAAGGCAAACATCACAGCCTCAGGGTGGTACATAAATCACCCAGCTTTGGCAGAAGACCTACAATGTCCCTCTTGCTCCCTGTAGGACAGTGGCCCAGCCCTGCCAAATGGCCCAGCCCTGCCAGGTTTTGGTCAGGTGCTCCTAGTGTTGGGCTGTGCCTGGATATTTACACCAGAAGATCCCCCAGGATTTGAGGGTAGAATCTGCCTCAGTTACAGCTTATCATTCAGAGCCTCAGGAAAATGGTCAGGCCAGGAACCATACTGTAAGGTATTGCAGTCCACTGACATCTCCAAGTGGATTGGATTGGATCAGAGCCAGAGCCAGAGACTTTGTCTGAGACCACACAGTGATTTAATCAAATGTATTTGCATTACAAAGTTACAATGTAACAACAAAAATGATCACCACTATCACCATAATCACCATCACCACCAAAATCAACGCCACCATCATCATCACCACCACCATCACCATCATCATCACCACCATCACTACCATCAGCATCATCATCACCATCATCACCCTCACCTTCATCATCACCATCACCATCATAACCACTATCATCATCATCATCATCATCATCATCATCATTACCATCATCATTATGTACATTAGCATCACCATCATCACCATCACCACCATCATCAAAGCCATCACCATTATCACCATCACCATCATTGTCACCATCACCACCATCATCATCATCGCCATCATCCTCATCATGATGATCCACATCACCTAATCTTCCATAACACTGAGGGATGAACTTCACATGACACCCTTTGGAAATATGGGGAAAATGAGGCCCAGAGGATAAACTCATCTACCCTAAACCGCACAGCTAAAAAGGGGCAGAGCCAGGATTCAAACCAGCTATACGTGTATGCTCACCTGCTGGCCAGTTGTGGAGATCCACAGCCCAGGTGCAGGGCAGTGTTAGTGGCATGAGGTTGTGGGTATGTGAGCATGCGCACGTATCACAGTGCCATTCACATGTGTGCATGAGACCTCAGGAGTGTGTGTGTGGCCTGGCTGTGTGTGCACAAGCATGTATGAAAATATCGCATTTCTGGGGATGTGTGGTGTGACCATAGAGACATATGTCTGCATGCCTGCTGTGTGTGCTAATATGTGTGCTTATAAACATGCCCTTGCACTAAGGCTAGGCACTGGTAGGGATACTCATGAGTGTGACTGGGTACCTCCCTGCCCACATGTGTATGTGTATTCATGCGCACATGCATGCCCACGTGAGCATGAGAGCAGCACATATACCCCTGCACTGTGGCTGTTTGCATTCCTCCCATACAGCTGGGCAATCATGCAGAGGTATATGGCCATGCCCAAAGCATGTGTATATCTCCTGCCATCCTCACATAGTCCTGGCCACAACCCCCACTCAGAAGCCAAATGTAAGCGTCCCCTTCTATCCAAAGGCCTCTCAAACCATTGGCTTGACTCCACAAATGCCAGGAGGGCCAGAAGATTTCCAGGTGGTGATTTTCATATAAAAACAGCAGCTTCATACATCAGGCTGGGGCTGTAGCCATCACAGCTCAGGGGATCCGGCATGCACTGCAACTGTGTCAGGACAGACCACACACATCTGGTTGGGGCTGGACTGGGCAGAGCTATGTATGCTATGTGACTGCAGCCTGTGGGTGGTCACTGCATTGTAGTACCCTAAGAGGCAGGCACTGAGTGTGAACAAGTGATGACTGAACCACTTCCAGAGGTGGAGGGTGAAGGCAGGAAGAGAACCAGGTTGCTGTGTTAGCCCTGCTGCTTCCTGCTGTGCAACTTTGGGAGGGTCATTCACCCTCTTTGAGCCTCAGTCTGTTTATTCTGTAAAATGGGCGCATTGATCACATGTCACTGGGGCATAAGAGGATTGAATGGGATAAGTAGGCCAGGGTCAGGACAGCCAGCCCCAGCAGTCATATCTGCCTTCATGTGTTCCCAAACCCATCACAGCTGGAGGAAGGCCTTTTGCAGTACGGAATACAGTGCAAGTGAAGCAGAATTCCCATCTCTTTTTTAATCTCAGTTTCCCCATCTTTAAAATGGATGTGATAAAAGCACCCACCTCTTAGGAGTGCTGTCTGGACTTTATTTTCAGTTTATTGGAAAGGCAGATAGACAGAGACCTCTCACCTGCTGGTTCACTCCTCAAATGTCTGTGCAGCCAGGGCTAAACCACAGAGAAGCTGGGAGCCAGGAACTACATCCAGGCTTCCCACATGGCTGGCAGGGACCCAAGTAATTGAGCCATCATTGCTGCCTCCCAGGGGGTACACCAACAGGAAGCTGGCATCAGATGTAGAGCCAGACCTGGACTTGAATCTGGGCACTCCGACAAGGGATGCAGGTGCTCCAGACACCCAGCTTAGCTCACTGCACCCAACAGCCACTCTGCCTCCCTGTGTTCCTTCCCTTCTTAGCCAGAACCTCCTGAGTATTTCGTGAATCTCAATCAAGGCAGCCAAAATGTGCCTCAGTTCCCTCTCTTCTTCCTCCTCTCCTTCTCTCTCACCTTTTCCCTTGTTCACATTCCTGGCCACAGATTATGAGCAGGCTTTGCGCAAACCCAAAACTTGTCAACTTATCAAGAAATTTAAGGTGAGAGCCCCCACAGGCACTTAGTGCATGTGTGCCCACTAGGCACACTAGTCATGTTCACAGCTATGGCCTCTACAGCTGGGGTAGGAAGAGTCAGGAAAAAGTGGGGCCAGTGCTGTGGCACAGCAGGTAAAGCTACCACATGTGACACTGTCATGCCACATTAGAGGGTCAGTTCAACTCCCAGCTGCTCCGCTTCTGATCCAGCTCCCTGCTGATGTGCCTGGAAAAGCAGCAGAGGACAGAGTACCCCTGCACCCACATGGAAGACCTCGGTCCAGAAAGCTCCCACAAAGGTGTCTGGGAAAATGCTCCTGGCTCCTGGCTTTTGTCTGGTCTAGCCCCAGCCATTATGGCCATTGGAGGAGTGAACCAGTGGATGGAAAATCTCTCTCTTTCTGTCTCTTCCTCTGTCTCTCACTCTGCCTTTCGAATCAATAGAATAAATGTTCAAACAAAATCTGGAGAAAGTTTGCAAACAAAACCAGAGAAGCATTTGCCTGTAGTACAATGCAATCAGGATCACAGGGCTGGACTTGGGGGGAGGGGCTCTTGGGGAAAAAATGGCAAGGCTCTTGGAGCTGGTACGAATTTCTGATCTCTCCTTAGCTTCAGATGAGGTCCCCAATGGGCCAGGGAAAGCTTGCTTTCTCCTTGGAACCAGGGCCAGTGCCCATAAATCATGCAGGGAAATGGAGTCGGCTGACCACCCATGTCTTCCCCACCCACCACATGTCCACCTGCCACCTCCCAGGCCCCTCCTTAAAATAGCACTTGGATTTTAGCACTGGGAATGGCTGGACCCAGCTAGCTCTAGAATGCGGGCCATGGGACCTGAGATTCCTCAACAGCCGAAGGTCTGCTCCTCTCACTTTTTCCTCAAAGACTCAGAGGCTCCAGCACAGCCACCCTGAGAGATGTGGTTCCCACCCTCAGTCTGCCTTGTTCCCAACAACCAGCACTGCTTGGGCCCAGGGGCCTAAGGCCTGCCAGCTCCCACCCAGCTCCTCATGACCACCCTCCCATGGCCTTGGGACTACCACCTCCAGCCACCCTAGGGCATCTAGGCCTCCCCAGATGCCTTCCAGTCTTCTCCACCTCTAGTCCATGTGTACCTGCTGCTCCCTCTGCCTGGAAGTGCACGAATTACATCCTTCTCTCTGGAAGACCTCTACTAGGCCTGCAAAGTCCACTCTGAAGGGCACCTTCATGGTGAAATTGGACGCAACTCAGCACAGGCACCTAGGGCATGAATGCACGCATGTGCACATCCCTCCACCCTCATCCAGAGCCCCTGGGAGTGGCAGGTATTTGACCTAGTAGCTAAGATGCCAGTTGGGACACCTACACCCAGACATATCAGAGTGCACGGGCTCAAGTTCTGTCTCCAATCCGCATTCCAGCTTCCTGCTCATGCACCTGGGAAGCAGCAGTGATGGCTCAAGTACACATGTCCCTGCCACCATCCTGTGAGACTATGGCAGAGTTCCTGGCTTCTGGGCATGGCCTCTGCCTCTGCCCAAAGGCAGGAATTTGGAAAGTGAGTAGGAGTTTCTCTCTCTCTCTCTCTCTCTCTCTCTCTCTCTCTCTCTCTCGCAAAAAAAAAGTAGTTTAAGAGCCCTGAGGAATCATCTAGAACAAGTCCTGCTCAGCTGCCCCACCAAAGGCAGAGCCTCGGCCCAGAAAGCTCCCACAAAGGTGTCTGGGAAAATGCTCATCAGTGCATCAGCCTGGAGTAATGTGACTTCTCCAAGCCCATCAGGCAGCCAGGGCAAAGTGCTGCTCTCCTGCAACAACCCTGAATCACGTGCCACTCACAGGGGCCAGACCACCAGCACCCAAGACAGCGAGGGAAACAGGCTGACGAACAGCACAATCAG
Organism: Lepus europaeus; assembly: GCF_033115175.1. Classification (NCBI taxonomy): domain Eukaryota; kingdom Metazoa; phylum Chordata; class Mammalia; order Lagomorpha; family Leporidae; genus Lepus; species Lepus europaeus. The sequence continues at coordinate 151,236 of NW_026909005.1, read as the reverse complement.
GCTACTGGCACCCAGCACAGCAAAGCAATCCAAGCAGGGCCCCCCAAAACCTCCTCTCTCTGCCTCTCTGGTACTCCCACAACAGCTCCTGAGCCCCACATTCAAAAACAAAAGGCCAGCCTCCTCTCCAGCCCCACAGCCCAACCCACTCCCAGAGCTCCATGCTGCCTGGCCCCTACCCTGCCTCTTAAACCAGCCCACCTCCCCGCTGGTTCCCTGGAGTCTTTCATCATCAGGGTGGGCTAGAAGAATGGGTCAGTTGTCGGCTTGCTTGTCTTACGAAATTAATGTTTCACATTTGTCTTCCAGTTAACAAACTATTTAAAATTAATCCCATCATTTCAACAAGTGTAACAACTAAATTATCATCTTTATGTGGCCACATCTCTCTTAGCAAACACTGCATGCATATAATTTTGGTAAATGTAATGAACCAACCATAGAACTATTAAATTTGCCATGGAATTCATAACAATTAGAAATACATGAACCTTAAAATGATGAAAACCGAGTGGAATACTGGAATTGGAGGAAATCCCTGTTCCTTCTGCTGTAGGCTGGGCATGGTGTCACGGTGCCTATGTGTGGTGTGTGCAGGGCACAAACAAGGTTTACTTCAAACAGTTTTGCAGAACTTGTCAGAAGTCTTACAACCCTTACCGCGTGGAGGACATCACCTGCCAAAGTTGCAAACGTATGAGATGTTCCTGCCCGGTGAAACTTCGCCACGTGGACCCTAAGCGGCCCCATCGTCAGGACTTGTGTGGGCGATGCAAAGGCAAACGCCTATCCTGTGACAGCACGTTCAGCTTCAAGTACATCATCTGAGACAGTGCAGAGCAGGCCCAGCTGTGGCGTGCTGTGGGGCAGGCCTGGGGTGTCCTCCCGGGTGGGTGGAGGTCAATGGACAGATCGGATGTCATTTGTTCCTTAGCTCTGTTGCTGCAGACCTGCAATGAGACAGAGCTGAGTGGGAGCACTTGGAGAATTCGGTGAAACTCTTCCCCACATCCAGAGCTTGATGAGAGATGAGGAATCATGATAAAAAGTCCCTGCACGTTTGGGCCTTGAATAGCCTCTAACAGTGTCTACTCTGGCAGAGCAAATACAAATAAAGGAGCCACCATCCATTTGCCAGAGAGGAGGATGGGGCTGAGTGGGTAGGGCCTGGAGGGAGCGAAGGAGGGCCAATGCCACCCATTGGGTGGCAGCAGTAGGGGTTGGGTGAGTGGTTGGATCCAAGAGAGATTTGGGGGGAAGATTCTCAAAGCCTGGGAGGTGGTTTTGTCTGGGTTGAGGGGGAAACAGAGTGGAAGAGTGCTCCAGCAAAGACCCAGGAGGAAGCAGCAGCCCCATGGGATAGCCGGGTAGGGAATGGGATTGCTGAGTTGGACACAGAAGGGATGGGAATTGGGGCCAGGGGTGAAGATACAACTTGGGACACCTGCATCTCTTATGGGGTACCTGAATCCAAGTCTGGCTCTCTTCTCATTCCAGTTTCCTGCAGATGTGCACCTGGGAAGCAGCAGATTATGGCTCAAGTGCTTGGTCCCTGCTACTCAACATGGGAGGCCAGGATGGAGTTCTAGGCTTCTGACTTCGGCCTGGCTCAGACTTGGCTGTTAAAGCATTTGGAGACTGAACCAGCAGATGGAAGAGCTGAATTTCTTTTCAGAAGACTGGTCAGGATGCCCTCACACACCCTGGGACTACTCCTATTCAGAAGGTTCTGGAGAAAGACAACCGGCAGAGCTGAGCCTGCTGCAGACTGATGGTGTTGCCTTGGGCAGGTCCCTTGAGCTCTCCAAGCCTTGTGGTTGCCCTGGAGATCAGGAAACAAGGCTGTGAGTGTGTCAGAGACAGAGGCAAAAGCAGGCAGCCCGGGAAAGGATGATCCCCAGGGAATCACATCAGGTGTGGAGACTGAGTTTGCCCTGTAGACTCAGACCTTCCCAAACAAGCCGCCACCCAGAAGCCAGCCAAGTCTCTCTGCTTCCAGCCTGGGTGGTGTCTGGGTCTCCATCGGCTCAGGAACTGGAGGAAAATCAATGCAAACAATGAGCAAACACGGCCAGGACTGAACTTTGCCTCTTATCAAGTGGTTTGCTCTCCAAGTGGGCGCTAGCTGCACTGTGAACCCAGGAAGTCCTTCAGTTTGGCACAAAACTCTGCATTTTTCCTCTTTCGAGAAATGGCACCAATGTTCCTCTGTTTTGTTACTCTCAATGGTGGGTTCTTCATTTGTGGGGAGGTTGCTGGGGGAGGGAGGCTGCTTGGATCCACTGCCCTGCCCAGATTGGCCTCCACTGCCTGTGTCCCCAGGCTGCATGTGGCTGTACTGTGATGCTTTTCCTGAGCTGGCACCAGCCTAGCTCACACCCTACAGCAACTCCTGCCTCCTCTGGGCAGGACTGCCTGGAGCCCCCAAGGCCAACTGGACATCAGCTGTCCCTCCACCAGGCCCAGTCCAGGTCTTACCATACTGCCTGTGTCCCCCAGCATCTCTGTATCAGCCTTTTAGGTCTCTCTCTCTCCTTCACATAAACACAAACACTTATTGAGTATCTACTCTGTGCCAAGTCCTGTGCTTGAAGCTGGAGCTACAGCACTGAAAAAAAAACAAGGTCCCGGGGAAATTTTTTTAAGACTTATTTATTTATTGGAAAGGCAGAGTTACAGAGAGAAGGAGATACAGAAAGATCTTCCATCCACTAGTTTAGTCCCTAAATGGTCACAACAGCCAGGACTATGTGAGGCCCATCTGGGTCTACCACATGAGAGGCAGGGATCCAGGCACTTGTGCTATGTTCCACTGCCTTTCCAGGCTCTTTAGCAGGGAGCTGGATCATAAGTGGAGCAGCCAGGACTTGAACTAGGGTTCTTATTGGATTCCGGCATCACAGGTGGTGGATTAGCCTATTGGGCTATGATGCTGGCTACATCCCTGTGCTTGTGAGTCAGATAAAAAAATAAAGAAACAAAAAGACAATCATATTGGCCAAAGACGGACACACCAGCACCTCCTGTGTCTCATGCCCAAGAGGTGGAGCCCTTGGCCATGGTTCCTTGAACCTGAGCAGGCCTTTGCAGAACCCAGCTGGGGAGTCACCTCCAAGCCTGTGTGCCTCCACCTTACTCTCCACCCCAGGAATGGGCAGCCTTTCTTCTGCCCAGGGACATTTGAATATTTTTAACATCAACCACAAGCCATACCAAATGATCAATTTCTTTCTTTCTTTCTTTTTTTTTTTTTTTGAGAGGCAGAGTGGATAGTGAGAGAGACAGAGAGAAAGGTCTTCCTTTTTGCCGTTGGTTCACCCTCCAATGGCCGCTGCGGCCGGCGCATCTTGCTGATCTGAAGCCAGGAGTCAGTTGCTTCTCCTGGTCTCCCATGCAGGTGCAGGGCCCAAGGACTTGGGCCATCCTCCACTGCCTTCCCGGGCCATAGCAGAGAGCTGGTGTGGAAGAGGGGCAACTGGGATAGAATCCGGCACCCCAACCGGAACTAGAACCCAGTGTGCCAGCGCCGCAAGGCGGAGGATTAGCCTGTTAAGCCACGGTGCTGGCCATGATCAATTTCAACACAAGCTGTGGGTTTATTGAGTTGCAAGTCCTGCCTGAAATTGCCATGGCAACCACAAACCAAATGATTTCCCTGGGCATTGTGACTCATGGAAGGCAGCCTCCATGGTAGCAGGAAGCCCAAGCAGCTGTGAGGAGGCGCAGGTGCAAAGGAAGAGAAGCTCCTGCCAGCAACCCATCTCCAGTCAAGGGAGGGAGCCATCTTGAAAGTGTTTCAGTTGGGGTCAGCACTCTTTCCAGTCCTGGCTGCTCTTTTTCTGGTCCAGCTCTCTGCTTTGGCCTGGGAAAGCAGTAGAGGATGGCTCTAGTACTTGGGCCCCTGCACCCACGTAGGAGACCCAGAAGAAGCTTCTGGATCCTGCCTTGGGCCATTATTGCCATTTGAGTGAACCAGTGGATGGAAGATTCTCTCTCTCTCTCAGTCTCTCCCGCTCTTTATAACTCTTTCAAATAAATAAATAAAATCTTTACCAAAATAGTGTTCCACTCAAGGTCACTTGGGAGCCCCATTCACATTCTGGATCTGTGAGTCACACAAATGACTGTGGCTGCTTTAAGTCACACACTCAATGGATAACAGGAATAGCATGCAAAATAATGAAGAGTGCTGGGAAGAAAAATCAAGCCAGGTGCGGAGGTCAAGGGCAGCCAAGGTGGGAGCAGTGCAAGTAGAGAGAGCCTAGCACAGATAGGCCTCCCTCCCTGCCCAGCTTCTTTCTGCTGCCTAAGCTGTGTTCCCTAGTTCTGAGCATGCTGATAATCAGGTCAGGAAATGCCAACCATGAGGCTTATGCTCACTACCTCCCATGATGAGGATCTTTCTCCCTGCTGGTAGCTTTGACTTCCACTGAGGGAAGCCTGTTGCCCTGGACATCACCTCCATCCCCTCCCACACCTATGGTGGTACTTATAGAAAGGAACCAGCCAGGCGCTTGGGGCATGTAACCAGGAGAGAGGTGGAGTGAGTCCAAGGTGGGTGGGGAGTGCCTGTCTTTATGTAAGAGTAGGGACTGTGGGGACACAGGGGCACAGGAAGCAGAAGCGGATGCTGAGCCCTTGTCATCATCTGTCAGGGAGAAGGTCCCCATTGTGGGAGGTATGTAAAGATAAGCCTTGTAGTTGATATTTCCTGAAGCCTGACCTGAAAGTTCTCAGCATGCTCACAGAGTTAAGGAACACAGCTCAGGCAGCAGGACAGAGCCAGGCAGGGTGGGGGGCCCATCTGTGCCAGGCTCTCTGCCTCTGAAACTCTGGCCAGATGAACACCTGTGGCTCACATGCTTTTTCAGGAGACAGCTCACCCAAGGTATATCCATGCCACCCCAGCCCAGCCAAAAACATTAACAACCCCTTGAATAAAAGCACAGGTTTCAGAGCCACCAAGAGCTGACGTTCCATCAGGCCACCAATTTGCTTTGTGACCCTGGGCAAGCTGCCAACCCTCTTGAGCCCCAACGTCAAATCAACATGGTTGTACTGGCACCCTGCCAGTGCCTCTGCCAAGCTTTGGGCTTCTGGGTAAGGTCAGCTACATGGGGTTCTTCTCTATACCAGCCCCCTCTTTTCACTTTTACACACTTAGTTTTTGCAGAAAGAAAAAGCACATTCGTTGAAAAACATTTTCTCATCAGTTTCCAAGGGAAACTGGCTGCATCTGCCATAAACAAAAGGAAAACATAAAAATGTGGCACAGCAGGTTAAGCTGTCACCTTCAGCCCCCACATTCCATATGGGCGCTGGATTGAGTGCTGGCTGCTTCACTTCCAATCCAGTTTCCTGCTAGTGCACCTGGGAAAGCAGTGGAAGATGGCCCAGGTACTTGGATTCCTGTATCTACGTGGGAGACCCAGAAAAAGCTCCCAACTCTGCTATGGTCTGGCCCAACCCTGGCCTTTGCAACCATCTAGGGAGTGAGCCAGAGGATGGAAGACCTCTTGTATGTCTGTCTGTTGTCTCTCCCTCTGCACCTCTGACTTTCAAATAAATAAATAAGTCTTAAAAAGAAAAAAAAAGAATAAAGAACCACACTGCCAGCAGCCAACAGTTTCCAGCTTCCTCTGAAATGAAGGCTTTATGGCAGTGGGTTAGTGTGCATGGAGACAAGTGTCTGGGACACATTAGCGCCCGCTGAGACACTCTCCTTGGTGTTGCAGGAAGGGTGAGGGGCAGCAGCAGGGGCCCATTTGACACTTTATGCTCTGGGATGTCCAGTGCTCTGGGCCAGCAGCAGTATCTGTCCTCCCCAGAGCATGAGCTCCAGCTTTCAGGGGCTCTGAAATCCTGGCCTGCAGGGCCATGGGAGGGAGGGGACTCTCGATGACCAGGTCCCTGTGGCTCAGACACCCAGTTATGGCTTTTGGCTCCAGACTCCCACAAAACAGGGAAGGCGATGAGCTGCTCAGAATGCAGAGATGGAGGGTATGAGACCTCCGAGCCCCCTTCAAGGGGCAGAAGGAGGGTCTCAACACGTGGAGCACCATGGGTGAGGGAGGGCTTTGGGGAACATCTGGTGAGCTCCACACACCCACCTTGGGCCACATCAACAAAATCAGCTCCCACCCTCTGCCTCAGTTTCCCCTCTGTCCAGAGCTGACTTAGCCACCAAGCATGAACACACTTGCAAACACTCAAACACACACACACACAGACACACACAGCCTAGGACCCAATGTGTTTTCAGGGCCTTTTAAAAATGCTTCCGTTTCTTTTAGAATCAGAATGAGGGGAAAGAACACCTAGAAAATGTTTGCATAAATCAAATCATCTTTGCACTCCCCACTTGGGGGCCATGTTACCTCTCACTCATTCTGTGTAGGCATGGAGATAATGACAGTGTCCACGTGGAGAGTCTGGAGCTCAGGATCCCACACCCAATCTGGGCTGAGGAGTTGCAGTCCTGGTCATTCCTCTGGGCTAAAGCAACAGTGGGCTTGGAGTCAGCGTTCTGGACGGTGGTAAAGATGCTGCTTGGGATGTCTGTATCCTTGCTTCAAGTCCCAGCTCCACCCCTGATTCCAGTTTCCCGCTCCTATGCACCCTCGGAGGCAGCAACTGGTGGCTCATAGACTTGGGTCCCTAACACCCACCTGAGAAACCCAGATGGAGCTCCCAGCTCCTGGCTTTGGCTGGCCCAGCTCTGCCTGTTGTGACCTCTGCAGTGTGAATCAGCAGACGGAGAATCTCTGTCTGTCTCCTTCTCTCTACCTTTCAAACAAATAGTAAGAAACATTTTCAAAAATTGTTTAAAGAAATTGTTCTGTGTTCTGTCCCTACATTGGCCTCAGTGTCCCCTGCTGTGCAGTGGGGGAACTGAAGTTGGGGCCCCCTTCCTGCTCTGCCTATACTCACCTAGACAGGGAACATCTGGACTGCTACACCTGGAAGCAGAGTGGCAGGCAGTGGCTCTGAAAACACATCTACTTGCAAGTCACCAAACAGAATGGAGTAGATGAGAACTGTGCTCCCTTTTGTTGTTTATTATGACAACAACGATGATGATGATGATGATGATGATGATGATGATGACGATGATGATTTGGAAAGGAAAGACAAGAAAGTGCACACTCCCATCTGCTGGTTCACTCCCACAATGGGCGGGGCTAGACTTGGGGCCAGAACCAGGAACCAGCACCTCAATCCAGGTCTCCCACATGGGCAGCTGCTTCCTTCCAAGGTCTGCCTTAGCAGGAAACTAAAGTCAGGAGCCAGAGCTGGGACTTGAACCCGGGTCCTCTGGTGTGAGGGCTTCTGAACCAGAACCTTAACCACTAGGTTGGATGCCCGTCCTTGTTTAATGACTCAGTCCCCAGCCAGCACCAGCTCACACTGCTGCTGCTGCTTGGCCATTTCTGATATGCACACAAACACACACAGCCTGGGGCAGAGATGGAGACAGTTTGCAGCTACCACTTCCATGGCCTCCGTTGTGTGCCTCACACTGTTTCAGGCCCTTGGATGAAGTAGATTAAGTAAATGCATGGTGGTTAGTGGGAGGTAATGAGTAACAGGAGGGGAGCTGGGAAAGACTGGGGAGGGGGCAAGGAAACTGCTCTGAAGATTAGGTTCAGAGGGGTCATCAAAATCACCCCCTAAAAATAAGGGATGTCTCAGCAGAGCACAGATAAATGAGGACTAGGAGTGGAGGGGAGGAAAGGGTGCCCTAGCAGGTGGAATAGAATGTGCGATGGCTCAGATGTTTCCAACCCCAAGAGGGAAACCATCCCCATTGTACAGGTTGGAAAACTGAGACTCAGAGTAGCCACATGGCTGATAAGCAACAGAACCAGGCCTGCCTGGCTCCCAAGTCTGTTCATGGCACCAGGCTCTGCCCCAACCTCCATCCTTCCTCTGGAAGAAAAGATCAGGACCCAGGTCACTGAGTAGGTGGGATTTTAGGGTCTCCATGGAGCTGTCACTCAGACTCCAGTGGCAGATCTGGGATGTCCAGGGCTATCACCCACACACATGCCTCTCCCACAAGGCTGGGAAGAAACCAAGGCTGGTTCTGCTGCCAGGCTTTGCCCAAGATTACTGAATGACCAGGAATTTGGAGCAGCTCCCACAGGGCAGCTCAGAACTTCAGCGTGGTCTCCAGTGGGAAGCCACTTGGCGGTCATTCTGCCCTTCCTCCTGGACAGTGAGGCCTTTAAGGACAAAGGAGAATGTTTGTAAGTTGAGAATTCTGCTCCTACCATGGAGAGGTGGATAGGCCAGGGCCACCGCCACACCACAGACCCCACTGCTGTGTATGAATTCAAGTGAGACACTACACAATTTGATTTTCCACATAAAAGATTAAATAATACTTCAGTTACAGTTAATTACACACCCCAAAAGCACTTCAAAGTGTCGTCAGTGGCCGCATGGCCCTTGATCAGCACTCTACCCTTCCCAGCACTAAGACCCAGAGAGGGAGTGTGCTCTGCCCAAGATCATGCACCTGGCACGGCTGAGTGTCCCTGATGCCAGGCCCCAGGCAGAGCTGCCTGCAACCCTCTCACTTCCTCCCTGGCACTTCACGTGGTGGTGGGAAGAGAAGGAATGTCTAGGGCTGCAGGTCTAAGGCCAGGGTTCCCAAGAAAGGAAAAGTCGGTACCTGCTCAGATGCCTGCTTCCCTGGAGGGAGACCCCCAATGGCTGCTGCTTCTTCTTTCACCACCAGATCCTGCAGCATCCTTGGGCCAGCAGCTGGAAGAGGGATTTTGACCAAGGGTCACTGTATCCCTGCAGGGTCATGCTGCACCCACCACTTCCCCTCTGAGTCCCCCCTTTTCCTTCTATGGGTTCAGGAGCCCAGTGGCTCAGAGGAAGCAGCTGCCAGTGGTGGGGGGTGGGGGTCACAGCTGTGAGTTCTGGGAAGGAAGGGTCAGCTGCAGATAGGTTGGCAGGGGGTGGGCAGGGTCAGGGCCCAGGGAGGGTGAGCAGCCTTTATGGACCCCTCTTCCGCTCCACACCTGTGCACCCAGGGCTTGGGCAGCAAATGACCATCCTGTTTGCCAGGCAAAGATGTTTCCTGTGCAGGCTACAGCCAGACAAAGCTTGCCTGGGGACAGCCACAAGCCCTTCCCAGAAATCTCCGCTCATTGGACGCCTGGGGATAGGGCCCCACACACCCCACCTGGCTCCTGCCGCACCCCACAGCTACCCTATGCCACCAACCCCAGTTCTGTATTTCTAAGCAAGACTCAAAATACTCCAATCTCACCAGACTGAGATGCTCCATACATTAGTTCAACTGGGTAAAGCCCAGCGCATAGTATGTTTTGGTGGTGATTTCTGAGATGACACATCTCATGGTGTGTGTCTCACTATGAGCCCCACAAGATATAGGGCACCAGGAGTACGTGAAGGTGAGGATCGCTGTCCTGTCACTGTTTATGCTTGGTTCCCCAGTATCCTCCATGCTGGGCACACAGGGAGGGACTGCAACGTAGAGGCTAAGACTGATCTCCCTCAGGATTACCACTATCTGTTGGGTCCCAATGATAGCTGCATTTCATTTGCCTCTTATAGGTCTGCATTCGATTGTCTGAGTCTCACAAATGTGCATTGAGTGGGGGGGGTCGGTGGGTGGTTAGGAGAGTGGATGGATGGGAAAATGGATGGGTGGGATGGGCGGATGCATGGGAGGGTGGAATGATGGATAGCTGGCTGGCTGGTGGATCAGTGGATAAGTGGGTGGATTAGTGGATGGATGGATGGATGGTAGATGGAAGAATGGATGGATGGATGGATGGATGGATGGATGGATTCATGGGTGGATTGATGGGTGGGTGGATGGATTAATGGATGGGAGGGTGAATGGGTGGGTATGTGGATAGGTGAGTAGAAAGAACGACAGGTAGAAGAGGAAATTGGTGAGTTAACACTTTTTTTTAAAAAAAAAGAAAGGTAAAGGATAAAAATGCATTCTTTTACTTTAAGACTAGTAGTCCTAGATTCAATTTTGCCAGCTCAATACGACCTGCTGTGCAAGCTTGGGCAACCAGCTCACCCTCTCTGATCATCTACTCATTAGTCAAATGAGCATGGCAACTTGGTCTTGCCAGATCCCAGGGAGGTCTGGAAAGTTCCTGGAAAGCCAGTGGGAATGACATCCTAAATGTTGAAGTGCTCTGCTCTGGGCAGATGGTACCAGTCCTGAGGATCATGGGGAAGTAGGCAGAGCAGAGGAGCCTTGGAATGGAATAGCCTGGCAGGTGAAGGAGGTGCTGAGAGCCACCACCCTGCCTCACTCTAATTCGGCAAGGTTGCCCTGATGAGTAGCAGTGCTTGTTATAGTAAAATTTTATGGCCTCTGAAAGAAGGCAGCAAACTGCCAAGATCAAGTGCTGGAGGTTTACAGCTGGCCGGCACCTTACTTCCCCGGCCCAGGTCACTAAGTTTGGCCACAGAGACCTGAGCCCCTCTGAAGATGGAGGGGCTCTATTGAGACTTCACAGTGGGAGTCAGAGTAGAGGTGGAGCTGGAGCTTGCACAGCCCTTGTTTGCTAAGATTGTAGAAGGGACTGAGTGCAATAAGGATCTGAAATTGCACGTTTTCTGCAGGAAAGCCAGGGAGTGTGGCCCAAGCAGCCACAGTTGACTTTTTCATTCCCTGAGCTCACTTATGCTCTCCTGCCACAGAGCCTTTGCACACACTGCCTGCTATATCAGGTGCACCTTCTGCCCAAGCTGTAACGGCGTGGCCAACCCTGATGCACACGTGCACCTGACTCTTGCAGACACGTGTTGCGTGTTGCATATATGAGCACGTGAATTTTCAAGTACAGGTAAACTAGGTGGTCGCTGTGAACAGGTTAAGGATTGTGTGTGGCCACAGGTGGGTGGGATAAGGGGTAGAGCTTGAGTTACTGGGAGAGCCAGAGAAAGGAGGAGCCAGTGAGTGGGACCAAGAGAGCCATGGGTGCCCTCAAATGACTTGGGCAGGCTGTGGCCTGTATGCAGCAGCCACCGCCGGGCTGACTTATGGGGCTCGCTGTTGCCATTCGCTGACCATCTGCCGTGGCTGGCCAGATGGATTGTCGATGAACTTCACGAGACTCACTAATTAACTGCATGCACCAACTCTGGGGGCTCTGGCAATAGTGGCTGAATTACAGCCTGCGGTGCCCAGCCCATGCCCTTGCATGGCCCAAGGGCATGGGCGACACTCTAGTTGAGACACCCAGCAGTTCCGTGTGACCTGAGCCAAGTTTGCTTCACCCCTTCAGGCCTCACCAGATGGCTGACCAGCCTGGGTACAAGGGCACCATACCCAAAGCCTGTACATCATCCTTGGGACCCTCCTGAGGGTCAGGCCCCCTGCTGCAATCCATTTGCTGCCTACAAGCAGGTTTGACCTCTGGGACCCTGGGAGGTGGGGCTGAGAGGAGCTCTGGGGTGAGACTTCCTGCTTCCTTACATGGTGTCATGCCCGGATGCTCTTTTTCTGGGTTGAGACCAAACCTCAGGGGCTTGCAGCAACTTTGAATCCAGGCTCTTTGCTGAGCACCTGCTGCCACAACTGCAGCAAACACAGCTGAGAGTCAGCCAAAGGTTAGGAAGACCTTGATTTCAATAAGAAGTCCAGGAAGGCTTCCTGGAAGTAGCAGGAGCAGAGATGGGCCGTATTAGGCAAAGTATGTCAGGTGTCTGTTCCGGGAGAAGGTATAAGGCTCTGCTGTGGGAAAGGCAGTGGGCAGAATGTGAAAAGCCAGCATATAGGTGGGACCCTCCCCCTTGAGGGGTGCAAGCAGGAGGTGAGACTTATAGGTGGGCCAAGGGTTTGAATGCAGCATCAGGGCCATGGGGAGATGTGTCCAGAGCTGCCTGCTTCCAGCCCATGCACCAGCCTGGCCAGGATGATTCCACAGCCACCTCCTATTCTGGGGCTTCTCTCCACACCTGAAACCACAAACATGATTGTCCTCCCTCCCTGCTCCCACCCCCACCAGGTACTGAAGAGGATGGGTAAACCCTGAGTGGCAAGACCTCAAGCTGTCAGCTCAGAGAGGGCAAGTACCTACGCAAGGCCATACAGCTGCAATCACCCTTGGGCACCGACCCTGGCAAAGGTTCAGGGTAAAGGATACACCCCTCCCTCGAAGGGCCTTCTCCTGGACTTCCTGCCCTCTGACCCCCTGGCAGGTGGTTGGGTGGTCTTCCCGCTCCTGGCATAAGAAGCTGGGCTCAGAGAAGCAGCTCAGCTCAGAGAAACCAGAGGAGGGATGGATAAAAATCAAACTGGGAATCTGATCGAGAAACACAGGAGAACAGAGCATCAGTTTGTTTTAAAGCTGTCTGATTTAAACCCCAAGAGGTTTCCTTCTTTCACTCAGTGCATACAACGTTTATATTGTGTGTTCAAACCAGAATATTGGAGTAGGAGCTGCTTGTATGCTTGTCCCAGCTATTTTCTCAGATGGGAAGCAAAGTGAAACAAAGAAACAGAGACAGGAAGAGTAAGACAGAACAAGAAATAGAGAGAGGGAGATGGGCTTAACCAGCCCGGACAGGGCAGGGGCAGGCAGAGAGCAAGGGGGAAAGAGGGGTACAAGGTAGAGCTGAAAGCTGAGAAGGGGGGGTGACTGCCACCCTGGGTTCTGCAGGCCGTGGCTTTGGAGAACCCCAGGATTGCATCAAATGCCCCCCACCTCTTCCCTAGAGTGTCTTCTGGGACAGAGGAGAATTGGTGGCAGTGACCTTGGCAAAGACCCCCTTGCTGTCCCCAAATCAAGCCCTGTGGCATCTGAGAAAACAGTAGGAGCAGGAAGGTTGTGCTTTCCTCCCCCACCCTGCCCTGGTTCCCTGAAGTGGATCCCAAAACTCTCAGCACATAGGTGGTGTTCTCCTTATCCTTGTGCAAAGACTTTTGTCCCCATCTCTGAAGACTCAGAGGTGCAGAGATTAATCTGCACACATGAGTGGGACTCAGGTAGCCTCCCGTCATGGGATCAAAGCTCCTTGTCTGGTCATTCTTCTGGTCTACCCACCCTTCTCAGCCTTACTGTAAAAATACATAGGCCCATGGCCAATGCTAGGCTATGCCACCACCTGCAATGCAGGCATCCCATATGGGCTTCTCCACTTCTGATCCAGCTCCCTGCTAATGCATCTGGGAAAGCAACAGCAGATGAACAAGTACCTGGGTCCCTGCCACCCACAGGAGAGTCTCTGATAGAGCTTCTGGGTTTGGCCTTGTTGTAGCCCTTTGGGGAGTGAACCAGCAGCTTGAAGATGCCCCTCTCTGTCACTCTGCCTTTCAAATATATAAAATCCTCTTTAAAAAACAGAAAAAGGAATGCTCTGGCTTCCCCACTTCATTTCCTTCCAAAACCTTCAGTGAATCCATCTCTGTGTTGTCTCATGTGAATCTGTCTTTTGGTCCAGGGGCCTCAGCCACAAACCTTGCTCGGGTGGGAAACAGAAATCTTTTCTCTCCTGCAGTTAGGATCTTGCCCCCAGCTCCTCCTACTTCCTGGGGGTCTTTCAGCCATGGGGTGGGCAGGGGGCTGGGAAACTTAGTTCACTGAGGCCCTAGGTGCTTGAACCATTCCCTGGCCCCTTTGCCAGTCTTTCTGGGGTCAGGGGTGCAGGTCCCTGCTGACCTGGGTGCAACTCACTGGAAGAGGCCCAGAGAGCCAGGGGTCCAGGACAAAAATGGCTTATACAGAATTGATGGGGTGACCCTGGATGCTGTGTGGCATTGGAGGAGTTGCTGGTGTCTCTGGGCTTCCTCTTGTGCTCCTGAAGTCAGGCAGAGCTCTCCACAGGAGAGGAGTAGGGTGAGTACTGCACACAGCAGTGCTGCTGTTTGCCAAGAAGGCTGAACACTAGCTAGGTGGTTAAGATCACAGTCTGGGAGCCAATACAGACATGAGTTCCAATCTCGACCCTGCCCCTTCCCAGCCCCATGGCCTGCAGCAGATGCCTTGTGGCCCCAGGTCTGTTTCCCCATCTGTAAAATGACTGGCTCAGGGTTGGTGGATGGCAGCTGGTGCACAAATAAGTACACAGTGGGCACTTACACATACTGCATTGCTCTGCACTCCTTCCTGAAAAGCAGGTTCATCTGGCCTCCTGCTGATGAAAGCTTCCCAGGGGGCACCCCACTCCCCCTCCTCTCTCCAGAAAACATCTGTGCAGACCTCTTTCTGGCCTCCTGGAATAAAAGTCACTCAGAAGCTCCTGCTTTCCCTTTGCAGACAAAAACCCCTAAGAGGAAGAAATATGTCATAGTGCCTCAGGAGGCAGCCAAAGGCTCCAGTGAGGCTGAGGCAGGAGAACCTCCCCTGTGCCTGAGAGACTGGCCATCTAGATCCAGGCCCTGCTCTTGGCTGCCTGGGAGTCCAAAAAGTCAGCACCCCATTTGCCAGAGAGGAAAACTGAGGCCCACTGGGGTGCGAAGCTGAGAAAGAGCTGAGCATGTTGCTTGGAATCCTCCAGGTGCAGGCAGGAGTCTGGAGCCATGGAGGGAGCCATGTGTGCTCACAGCCATGGGGCAAACATCACTGACCATCTGAATTTTGTAGCCGGAGGAAGCCATCAGGGCCCCCAGGGCAGCCATCTGGACTGTCAGGACACTTGGTTTTCCCATGCAGCAGTGAATTTTCATGGCTGGCCAGCTTTTCATTCCAAATACCAGTAGGAAATTGTGTGTGGGAATAAGGTGGTCCCTTTAAATACACATGCAGTCACCAGACATAGGGCTAGTGAGGTGTGGGTTAAGGGAAAGCAGTTTGAGAAGCATGGTACTTTCCCATCTCCATAGATGGGAGGTTTTCAGGCCCCCTGGGGCACCCAAGGGTGCCCCACACATGCCCATCCCCCAACATCTGCTTCCCTTTGTTGGGGACCAGCCCAGGGACCAGTGCTGGGCTGGCTGCTTGTAATCCAACAGCAGCAGCTGTGCTCCGTGGAACTTGCATGCTAGCAGAGAAACCAACATGGGAGAGCCTCATGGATTCACATTCTGAAGACCCCAAATTAGGCCGAAGAAAATCACAGGATGACGTAGAACTGGGCCAGTCAGTGGGCAGGGAGAGTACACAGGGATGGCCTCCCAGAGGTGGTGCCCTATTCAAGTTGGGCCCAGGGGAAGGGGAAGTACCAACCATGTCCAGAGTAGGGCAAGAGAAGATGCAAAGGTCCTGAGACAGGAAAAGACTGCCCTGTGGGAGAACTACAGGGAGAAGAAGGAGCCAGGCAGCAGTGAATGAGGCAAGAACTTGAAAGTCCCGGGGAGCAGAGAGGAGTGCTGTTCTGGATGCACCAAGGAACCGATTGTCTTTATTCTGTTTCTCCTTGGTTTATTTATTTAATCAGCAGAGTGGCTTCCTCTCCCTAGGGCTGCCCTACCACCCAGCACAGCCTCCTGGCCTGGCTGATGCCCATCCCCACCGCCAGACCCCTGAGCAAGCCATGCCCTCTGCCTGGAGTGCCCGCCCTTGCCTTCTGTGTCTCTACACTGCCTTCCAAGGCACCAAGAAGGAGAACTCCCATGGCCCAGGCAGGAAGGTGGTGGGGGCTGGTTTAGAGCTTTGTAGCCCTTTCCCCTTCCCATGTAGTTTGCACATGGGAAGTCACCATGTCACCCTGAGGCGGCACGGAAGGAATCCCAGCCCAGCCAGGCCAGACCAGCACTGGCCTGGCATGGAGGGAGCCTCTTTCTCTGGTCCTCAGTGTTAGCAGCAGCCTGAGTGTGATGTCAGTATCTACAGTGATCAAATGACAGGACCTCAAACACGCAAGCTCCCCTAAACCCTCACCCTAAGAAGATTCCAGAAACTGCTGGAACATTCTGGAGCAGGAGAGGCAGTGGCCAACAGCTCTGCATCTCCAGGGCTAAGAGAATGGCCTCCAACCCATCTAAAGTGCACCTCTCTTAGCCCCTGGAATCGCACCCTCCTTCTGACAACAGGGGCTTGGCCTAAGTTCTAGTAGGCGCTTTGTAATGAGTGGTGCTGCCCTCTGTTACCGAGGACCCACTGTTGGACCTCTCAGTTGCAGAGATGCCCACTTGCTCGGAAGGACGCCCAAAGATCCAGACTCCAGACCAGTTGATGCAAAAAGCACAAGGTTTTTATTGAACGTTTGCGCAAACAGGCCCCCACCTCAGGTGGTGGGGAGCCCTGAGTGGCAGTTTCACACAGATTATATAGGCAATGAATTAGCATATTCCTAATGCGCATGCGTAGGATTGGTCAGTTCAGAGGGACCATTAGCATATGGGAGAATGCTGGCGAAGAATGCTGGTGGAGAGTGCTGGTGGAGAATGCAGAGGTGGCACGGGATTGGCTGGTTCAGAGGGACAATTAGCATACCGGAGAATGCTGAGGGAGAGTGCTGAGGGAGAGTGCTGAGGTGTTACAGGATTGGCCGGTTGCAGTGACATCATAAGTGCGCGCCTAGAGACTCTCCGAAGGGGGGGGCAGCTCTGCTCTGGGCGCGCCCAGAGGTTTCCCGGAGGGGAGGGGCAGTTCTGCTCTGGGCGTGCCTAGAGGTTCTCTGAAGGGGACTGACTTTTCCTTCCCAGAGAACGTCCTGCCCACTAGACTCTGGGGAACATCTAACCTCTTAAGAAGCCCCTGATATTTGCCCAGGCCTAGTTTCTTGTCCCTTCTCCCGTAAGGGTCCTTCACCACAGGCTAATGAGGATCGACCCTGCTGCTTGTTATCTGTTCACCTTGAAGGTGAGAGAGGCCAGAGACATTCCTGCAGCTCCAGTCCCTCCCTAAGCTGGCTCCTGACATCCCTGTGTATGTCACTAAGGACCCTTGAGGAGGGCGCCATGAGGAGTGGCAGAGTCTAGCATGAGTCTGTGTTGATCTCCATGTCCTCATCTCCTGAGTTGGGAGGAACAGCTGTAGACAGAAGAATCAGGCAATCATGGGAGCAGTCCATTTCTATTTTTTAAAGATTTAATTATTTATTTGAAAGTCAGAGTGAGAGAGAGCGATGGAGAGAGAGAGAGAGAGAGAGGTCCTCCATCTACTAGTTCACTCCCCAAATGGCCAGAACAACAAGTGTTGGGCCATGTTTTCTGCCTCTGAGGTATGCACCCATTGAATCCCAGCTAACTCTTTGTGCCTGAGCCAATGGCTGTTGTCAGTGGAT
Organism: Lepus europaeus; assembly: GCF_033115175.1. Classification (NCBI taxonomy): domain Eukaryota; kingdom Metazoa; phylum Chordata; class Mammalia; order Lagomorpha; family Leporidae; genus Lepus; species Lepus europaeus. The sequence continues at coordinate 134,058 of NW_026909005.1, read as the reverse complement.
GAAGCCACAGAGCTCTGTCTTCTATAGAGGAAGACAAATAATACATTATTTGTAACCATGTCACACTGTTATTCATGTCAAGATTTCAATAGAATAATACTCCTTTAATTAAGACCCTGGAATGCACCTGACAGTTAAAGATTTGTTTATCAAATTTGTAAATAACACAATCTCACAAGAAGGGATAGATTATGAAATTACAATGAATGATTTTTTTTTACTTTAATGAGATATTACCATGTCGTGCTCTGACCAAGCCTAAGCTAGCTTCCAGTGACCATGGATAATTTTCTGGGTATTTATGGGCCATCAAATTAATCTCTTACACATTTATTTTCTGGAGATCTTTTGTTTGTTTGTTTGTTTGCTTTGACAGGCAGGGTGGACAGTGAGAGAGAGAGAGAGAGAGAGACAGAGAGAAAGGTCTTTCTTTTCCATTGGTTCACCCTCCAATGGCTGCTTTGGCCAGCGCACCGTCCTGATCCAAAGGCAGGAGCCAGGTGCTTCTCGTGGTCTCCCATGTGGGAGCAGGGCCCAAGGACTTGGGCCATCCTCCACTGCACTCCCGGACCACAGCAGAGAGCTGGACTGGAAGAGGGGCAACTGGGACAGAATCTGGCACCCCGACCGGGACTAGAACCCAGGGTGCCAATGCCGCAGGCGGAGGATTAGCCTATCGAGCCATGGCGCCGGCCCCTGGAGATCTTTAATAAGTCTACCTGACCACTGGTTCCTGAACTGACTGCCACTTATTGCTCCACTTTAAACAAAAATAGTATTTTTCCTTACTTTTCTTATTTTCCAGAATTTTTAAACTGTTGTTTGCGCAGAATGGCTACAGGATCATATCTCCAAATTGTTGCAGTATCATGGAAGATTACTTTCGCTAGACCTAGTAAACAGGTTTGTATTAAACGTTATCATCATCATCATCATCATCATCATCATCGTGTTACTGGCTTCTTCTGTCAGATTGTAAGTATTTTGCTTGCAGCATATTTTTTAAAGCTACACAACAAACGAATGACATACCTATTCCTGTTATCTCTTTTTTACAGAAGGGGAAACTGAGCCAGCTGAGCTTATCCATGGCACAGGTTATTACTACCTGGTGGAACTTGCACTTCTTCCTGATGTGAGAGATTCTAAACAATCAGCTATGCAATCTCTCACATTACACACTCTATGTCAGATTTTAATTCTTCTCAACCAAGCTTATCCCACCCTTGAATATGAAATACATTGTGGAAAGTTAAATATCAAAAGAAAAGCAGAAGACAACTCTTGGCAACTGATTCATACCATGCTGTGCTCTTTAAAGAGAGGTCCATTTGTGTTCTTCCTCTCTCTTGGATCATGAAGGTCTCTGTGATGTTATTTGTCATTGTTCTCTTTTCCTTTTCACCTGTTCTGCAAGCTTCAGCTCCTCTTCTGTCTTAACCTCTTGCTGGGGCCCTTCCTGCTGTCCTTTGTTTACATCTTTGTAGAACACAGTGTCTGGGAGCGTTGCCTGTGTGATGCTTTATCTGAAAAAACCAGTTTCCCTTCTGCATCAGGATAATTGGTATGGTACCATTAAAGGCAGTGTTATTTTTCAAAATTTATGTGTTTTAAAAATTATTTACTAATTGGAGAGGCAGAAAGAGACACAGACAGAGCTGTCATCCCCTGATGCATTCCCCAAATGCCCAAAATAATAAGGCCTGTGCAGGACCCAAGTTGGAGGCTGGGAACTCAACCCAGATATCCCAAATAGTGATGGGGACTTGACCACTTCAGCCATCAAGTATTTCCTCCCAGAGTGCATGTTAGCAGAAAGCTAGACTCAAAAGCAGAACTGGGACCTATGATATGGGATACAGGCCTTGTAACAGCTAGGAAAAGTGTCTGTCCAACTTGTATCTTGCTTGAACCCTTCATTTTATATCATATTTCTGATGGCTTTGAGATCATCCTAATGCCTAGGGCAGGTGTCTGACAATGTCTGGTGTCCTGTATTTATTATAAATTCCTAGGGTAAGTATCCATCTTCTTTCAACATTCACATTTCACTCATTCGATCATTCCTGCATTCTTCCAACACATATATATTTTGATCCTTATTATGTGCCTATCTGCTTCACCAAAAGGTTTTTGCCTTGTTGGCACAAGGCCTGACACCTATTGGATATTTGATAAATATTTTTTAAGTGAAAATTAGTTAGAATTGAGCACAGAATAGCAGAGTCCCTCATTGATCCCCCCACCCAACCTTTGGAATGAGCAAGTTGCCCAAAAGGCAATTAAAAATAAGCCAAGAACTCTGTTTTAGCAAGGACTAGTTTTATGGCCAAGTCTGTAAGAGCTAAAGTCCTAAGGGCTGAAGTCCCTACCCTGGTTGTCAGTGACTTCCATGCCTGCTTTATACTCTGGCTTAGGAAAAAGCACCATATCCCACATAGACAATCACCTCCAACTTCTTTATACCTTGTGTCTTCACTCAGTTTCTACCAGCCATGCTTCCACTGTCTGGAGCACAGATTCCATATGACTGCACCTCCTTGATGCCCAGTCTAGTGACAGTCACTTCTTGCAATAATACAGCCCACTCAAAAGTGCCTTCCTCCAAGCCTACAGCACCAGGTCCAGGAGATAACAGCATTTTGGAATGTTACACTTTCTCATACTATCTTAATGTATAACTCACTGTGAACAGGGAATAAATTACATGATTCTTGCATTATAGCTTCTGCCCCTCTTTAATAGAGTTTGTGCAAAGTCTGCTGTGGATTTCTTCTTGCAAACATTCCTGCTGTCCTGTCTGATGTCCTCTAAGGTGAATGTGCTCTTCCTCCTCCATTCTCTGCACCTTCAGGTGTGTAATCTCTGTAGCTAGCAGGCCCTCTTTCCTTTGGTCCTCCCTGGCCTTTCCAGCAGTCTCACACAGGTGATTGCACTCCTGTTTCACAGATGTTTCACATCCCTGGGACAGGAAGCTCCCTGACTTCTGGTTTCGTGCACAGGACACTAAACCCCTGGTGCCACCAATGGCCTCTGTGCTCCTTATTCTGAGGCTCCCATGAGGGCTGCATTCTCTCATGCTTCCAGCCACATGTGCTGCTTATGTACCCTTACACAAATATATCCCCGGCCAATTTTCTTATCTGACTTCAACTGCAACTTTGCTTCATGGTGGATGCCCTCTTGGAGAACTCTCCCCACAAGGTGGGCTGAGCATCCCTGCTGTCTGCGCCCACCCCCCATCACTCTGTGCAGTTCTCCCTAAGTCTGCACCTTTCTGTGCCTTGCTGCTTACTTTCTTACCTGGCTTCCTTTCTCTGCCATTTCTCCTGGAGCCATCAGGTATACTGGCTTGCTGGTAAGTTTGGCAAACTTTCCAGTATACTACGAAAACACCAGGGGGGCTTCCAGAGGTGGAGGAAGTGATTTCAAGGGGGTAGTTGGCAAACGCCCAGTTGTCAAACAAAACCCAATTCCCCAAACACAGTCAGAAGCAAAAACTCCCAGCAAGCAGTGATTAAAGACTGCAAGTCCAAACTCACCCAGCACAAAAGACCCATCTATAACCATTATTTATCATACAGCAACACTCTCTTTTCATTCCATTGACCACATCTGCCTTTGGGCAGAGAGGAAATAGAGAAAGGGAGAGTGAAATGAATATAAATGAGTATGAGTTCCATTTTATTTGTTTATTTTCCATATAAGTCAGCTAATCTGTTTAACATTCTTATTAAAGGTGCAATCACTTTGCCACATTAAAATACAAACTAGCACAAGTAATAGGCCTTAAGAACAACATTGCAATAGCTATTAACATAGAACAGCTACCTTGCCAACTTACAACATCCCTATAAAATAACAACTGCATCCAAGTTTGATTTGCAGTTAATTTATTTTCCTGGAGCACTGAAGCCTGACTTGGAGTCTGAGGAAGGCGAGAATCTGGCTATCCTTTGGTGATTCAGAGAGGCTGGCCGTGTTGGGGAAGTGGAGAGAAAGTGATGTAGGCAGAGATTCCAGCTGGAATTTTGATTCTATTGTCCCCCAGAGAGATGGCCTCAGGTTAATTTATTTATTTATTTTTTAATTTTTTTTGACAGGCAGAGTGGATAGTGAGAGAGAGAGACAGAGAGAAAGGTCTTCCTTTTGCTGTTGGTTCACCCTCCAATGGCCGCCGCGGTAGGCGCTGCGACCTGCGCATCGCACTGATCCGATGGCAGGAGCCAGGTGCTTCTCCTGGTGTCCCATGGGGTGCAGGGCCCAAGGACTTGGGCCATCCTCCACTGCACTCCCTGGCCACGCAGAGAGCTGGCCTGGAAGAGGGGCAACCGGGACAGGATCGGTGCCCCGACCGGGACTAGAACCCGGTGTGCCGGCGCTGCAAGGCGGAGGATTAGCCTAGTGAGCCGCGGCGCTGGCAGGGTTAATTTATTTTTTAAGCTTTATTTATTTACTTGAAAGTCAGAGTTACACACAGAGAGAAAGAAGGGCAGAGAGAGAGAGAGAGAGAGAGAGAGAGAGAGAGATCTTTCATTCTGTGGTTCACTCCCCAGTTGGCTGCAACGGCCAGAGCTGTGCTGATTTGAAGCCAGGAGCCAGGAGCTTCTTTCAGGTCTCCACGTGGGTGCAGAGACCCAAGAACTTGATCCATCTTCTACTGTTTTCCGAGGCCATAGCAGAGAGTTGGATCAGAAATGGAGCAGCTGGAAAAAAAAAAGAAGACCTAAATGAAAGATCTCTGTGAGTGAGATCCCAGTGGAAAGAATGGAGCCATCAAAGATGGAGGTACCTTTCTCTGAAGGGAGGAGACAACTTCCACTTTGACTGTGACCCTGTCGGAATAAGATCGAAGTTGGTGAACTCAAAAGGCTTCCATAGCCTTGGCAACTCATGACTAGAGCCTAGGGAGATTACTGACACCATAAACAAGAGTGTCAAATTGTTAAGTCAACAACAGGAGTCACTGTGTACTTACTTCTCATGTGGGATCTGTCCTTAATGTGTTGTCCAATGTGAAGTAATGCTATAACTAGTACTGAAACAGTATTTTACACTTTGTGTTTCTGTGTGGGTGCAAACTGATGCAATCTTTACTTAATATATACTAAATTAATCTTCTGTATATAAAGATAATTAAAAATGAATCTTGATGTGAATGGAATGGGAGAGGGAGCTGGAGATGGGAGGGGTGCGAGTGGGAGGGAAGTTATGGGGGGGAGAAGCCAATGTAATCCATAAACTGTACTTTGGAAATTTATATTTACTAAATAAAAGTTAAAAAATTTTTAAAAATGATGTAATGAAAATATATAAGCATAATTTACATTTAGAAATATCCAGACTATATCGGTAAGGTCCAGATCAAAGTATTTCCATTTGTCCCTTTCTATGTCTGTGTGTGGGTATGTACATTTGTGTGTGTGTGCGCGTTTGTGTGTGTGTATGGGGGGGTGGTGGTGGGTGTGGTTTGTGTCTAGAGAACAAAAAATCAAATCAGAATTTATAAGAAAAAAAAAGAAGTGGAGCAGCTGGGACTCGAACGCATGCCCATATGGAATGTCAGCACAGCAGGTGGTGGCTTTATGCTGTATGCCACAGTGCTGGTCCTAGGCAAATTTCTTAACCTCACTAAAACTCAGTTTCCTCATATACCAAATGAAATAGGATTTTCATTATGGCATTTTTGTGAAGTATTATACCAGATAATGGAAAAGAATCTGGCAGATGGAGCAGGTTCTTAAGAAATGTCCATGTCTTTTCAACACAGCAGATGCTAGAGGAGCAGGAGTTGACAGGAAGGGTGCTGCTGTAGCCTGGAGGAGTCATAACCAAAGCTGTATCTTTGCCTCTATTTTGTTCACTCACTTATGAGTCATTTGATGAGATGATACAAAAATGTGCTCAAACAGAGTTTCTCTCCTTGTGGGATTCATAGTGGAATTGGAGCTGTATCTAGGGCACACGCAGAAGGACAGAATTGCATACATGATGCAATAGAATAAACCTACCATGTAGGGTGAGGGAGTACACATCCCTTGCAAGCAGGAGTTAGGACACACCTTGAAGGAAGAGAGGACATCCAAGCTAAGCACTCATTTTCGAAGATTACTTCAGTAAACACTGATTAGGCTGAAAATACAGCATCTACCAAGGTCCAGGGCATGGCATACCCAGGGAATAGCAAATGTTTTTTAAGCTGAACAGCAGGGAGCAAGGCATGACCTAGAGGAAAATGGCACTGGAGAGAAAGCTGGTGCAGGATGGAGGAGCAGCTTCAGGGCAGAGCAAAGACATTGACTTTCATTTCATAGGGGGAAATAGAGAGGCTGGCAGATGGACAAAACTTCCCATCTACTGGTTCATTCCCCATATAACTGGGGCTGGACCACACTGAAACTAGGAGCCAGAAACTTAAGGGAGAGCTCCCAGGTGGGTGGCAGGAACCTAAGCAGTTGAGTCATCACCACTGCCTTCCAGGGTCTGCATTAGCAGAAAGCTGGAGTCAGGAGTCAGAGCTGGGCCATGAACACTGGCACCTGGAAGTAGGATGCATGTCTTCTAACTACGAAGCCAAACACTTACCCCAGGCTTTTGTTAAACTTGGAAAATGTTGTATCTTTTATGGTGTTATGACAACTACATGTCTGAAAGGAAGCCTTAAGCCATACATGCTCAGGGGGACTTTTGTCAGTGTGTGCCCTCAGTAGAGTAGGCTGCAGGCTTTGTATCTGGGGACCTGGGGGAAGCCTTCCTCTGCACCTTGGAGGGTACCTCTCCTGAGGGTGCCCTCCAGCTCTGGCCTTTGTGGCCTCTGGTGGCACTGCCTGGAGGACATCTCTGACTCTGTGCAAAGCACAGTCCCTTGCTGCGGGACTCTGCCAGAAACAGTAGCCTTCAACTGCCTAATTAATATTCAAATGTATTCAAATCATTTCAATTTGAATCATATGCATATTATCAGAAGAAAGTGCAAATATATGCAAATTCATACATATGAAGAAATAAATATGGAAGCTCTGCATAATGGGATTATAATCATTCTCAGGGCATGGCTCTATCCTTTAATTCCCCAGAGCTCTGTGGCCCAGCAGCAGGCTCTTTCTCTGAGCTGAACATTTGACAAGCCTTTTTGCAGGTTTTCATTGTTGAAGGGTGTTTTTCTCCCTGGGCTGTTCAGGTAGAGCCGGGGCAGGTTGTGGTGGTTGTGGGAGTGTGGTAGACTCAGTCTTGCCTTTGACTGCTCTGGAGCCAGAGTCACCATCTCCAGTCCTCAGATGTGTACAGTGGTCCTCAGACTCCCAGGGGAGGGCCTCGCAGCTCCATGTCTTCAACGGTGTCTTAAGAACCTATTGTGTATATTGGGGGGAGTCAATGCGAAGGGAATAAACTCCCAATCATCTTAAATCATCTCTAACCTGAAGGAGACTTCCTAAGACCTTAGAAGTACACTGACTCTCCAGACCTAACACTCTGAAGAGGCCTCTCATTCTCATTCTGCACTGCTTTGCCTCATGGTAAGACAAGTGACAAATGCATTGTCCAGTGGCCACCTCCCCTTCCATGCACCCATAGTTTCTATCCACTTCCTCTTCCTGCCGGGACTCTTTCTTCACCAATCCAAAGTTAGCAGCAAGAAATTCAACCATGTATGGAGGAAAGGAGAGAACAATCAAAATGGAGGGCAGTAACTGTCCTACACTCCAGCCAAGCAAATGTAGAAAAGCTCAGTGCCCATTTGTCCTTCCTGTGCACTGGAGCTGTTGTTTATCTCTGCTGCATTCCAGTTTTTCCAATGGCAGGAGGAGGCCAGGTTATATGGTAAGGAGGGTCCTCATACTCTGTGTTAATGGAGTCAAAGGACATTGCTGACAAGTACCAGTGAGTAAGGGTTAACTACAGAATCTAACAAATGCACCCTGATTTCTACCTTGCAGAACCCAATGTTAGTTGCATCTGCTGGTAGCTCCATTGATGAATGTATGCACAATCTCTGCCAAGTTGTTATATAATAACCATTTCTTACTGTGCACCTTTATCTGATAGGTGCTTTAGGGTTATAAGTGGGTTGGAGCAGAGGAGGTCATTCTCTCTGACTCACAGGGAGACTGAGGCATGGATTTCTTAGACAGGTAGGATAAGAATATCTACATTTTTCCTAAAAGAGAGAGGCCTTCCAGCTTTTGTCTTGGGTACCTGCGGTAGAATAACAGCTCCTTACAATGTGAATGTTCCAATATCTGAAAACAGTGGCTTCCATGGCAAAAGGGATTCTGAAGATGGGATTAAATGAAGGCTCTTAAGAGGGTGATATTGTCCTGAATTACTCCACTGGGCTTGGTGCAATCACTAGGTTCCTTGCAAGAGGAGGGCAGGAGGAGCAGAGTCAGTGTGAGGCGATGTGAGGATGGAAGCAACTGGCTGAAATGAAGGAAGAAAGGAGCCACTAGCCAAGGAGTGCAGGCAGCCGCCATAAATTGGGAAATTGATTTTCTTCCATGACCTCCAGAAAGAACCATCCCTGTGAACACCTGGACTTCAGCCCTGTGAGATCCATCCTAGATTTCTTAATTCTAGATCTGTAATACATTTGTGTTGTTTTTGGGTAAAAAGTGTGTCATAAGTTGTTACCGCACCAGCAATATGATTTACTATGTTAGACTTTTTAAAAATTTTTTAAAATTTATTTCTCAGGTAGCATTATATTCAGTGAGAGAGGGAGAGACAGAGAGAAAGGTCTTCCTTCTGTTGGTTCACTCCCCAAATGGCTGCTACGGCTGGTGCCAGGTGCTTCTTCCTGGTCTCCCATGCAGGTGCAGGGCCCAAGTACTTGGGCCATCCTCCACTGCCCTCCCGGGCCACAGCAGAGAGCTGGACTGAAAGAAGAGCAACCGAGATTAGAACCTGGCACCCATATGGGATGCCGGTGCCATAGGCAGAGGATTAACCAAGTGAGCCACAGCACTGGCTCAACTATGATAGACTTTTACAGTACTTTCCAACCAGGGAACTCAGAAAATAATACAAGCACATTTTTAAAAAATTTTTCTGTTCCATGGTATATTTTAGATGCATAGGGAAAAATTGAATACACTATCACAATGATGCCTTTTGGGACATTTAGAGGTTACTTCTCCCAATGAACCCCACAAACAGGGTGTTATGGCCCCACCTCTCTCTATCCCCCAGAAAAGCACACCATCACTTACCTTGAAACTGAGAATATTGAGCAAATCTACTCTGATGCTGGGCCCCAACTTGAGAAGGCTGGAATCACCAAACCAGAGTGTGACAAATACAGCAATTCTGAATAGCACCCTTTACAGTATCCCAATGCTCAGCCTGACAACTGCTCTCTCTGGGGATATCCTAATGGCTTTGTGAGGCAGGCCCAAGAGAAAACCTCTCCAAGGGTCATGCCCAGAGCTACATACCAGGTGTGTGGCAGAGCTGGTGGCCTCCTGGTCTCTGATGTCAGGCCTGCCACATTGTTTGGAAGACAAGCAGTTGTGTTGGGTGCTGTAGACCCACTGCAAGTTCCTCCTTGATTGACAGGCTACAGACTGACGTGTCACAGTAGGAGTTGTATGAGGGCCTTCACAGCCAGCTGCCCTGGGAGTGCTTCCAGGCCACTTTTGCTTGCTGCTGCTGTTAAGACGGACCCACTATGTCCTCTTTATCATGCCTCATTTACAAGGCAGACCCTCAGTCCAGGAGAGTTTTTTTCCCAGCCTGTGCCGTGTTGGAATCAGCCACCATTCTTTTGATAGAAACTTGCCCAGGCTCCTGGCCTAAGTTTCCCTCTGTCCTCAGCATTCAGTGTGAAGGTGCAGGGCCTACTCTACTGAGTTCCCTCTAAGTACACAATCAGGGACAGGAGCACTTGGAGGAGCCCTGGAGGAGAAGGGGTAGAAAAACCACTGGGCTGGGATTTGAAACTCTTGGATTTTCATTTTAACTTTCATACCAACTAGCTGTGTGACCTTGGGCAGGCCACACAACACAGCTTGGGTTCACTAGCCTTGTTTCTAAAGTGAAGATGGAAAATTGATTTGGGCAAGAAGGCCCTAATAAATGTGAGAGTGTTTGGGAAACTGTAAAGTACTCCATAAATGCAAGCAGGGTTTAAATTATTATCACCTTTTCCCTAAGGAGTACTTTGTGATCACAGGTATAGCAGTTGGAGAAAGCAATAATAATGATGAGTAGAGCATATTCTCTGATAAAGTGCTTTCATGGCGTGGTAAGTGAAATTCCGGCATGGAGAGATAGCAGGGAGCTAGAATCTCTGACGTGTGATGTGCTATCTCTGTAGGAGACACACTGGCTGTGTGCTAATTCTGCACTCAAGTGTGACACAGGCAGTGCCCACCTGGTTCGTTAGCGTCCAGCCCTGGCCTTCTGGAAACACACAGTCTATAAGGGAAGGCATGCAGGAAAAAAGCCACTTGAATATAGGGTACATGGAGCACAAGACCTTCCCATAGATGACTCTAGACAGAAAAAAGAAGGGCACTTCAATTAGCATATAGCAGGGAGGTAAAGGAAAAGTCCACCAAGAGGCAGGGCAAGCTGAGTCCTTAGGGTAGCAGTTGTCTACAACAATGTGGGGAGAGAGCATGGTTGGTCACGCCAGAGGGGAAGAAATCAGAGGGTGTGGAACACATTTAGAGAACTCAGCAGCTTGGCATAGCTGAGGGAAAAAAGGGTGTGAAAGTGGGTGGAGGAGTGAGCTGTTCTCTCTCTTGAAGGTCTGTACCATGCAGGTGTAGGGGAACCACCAGAAGACCCATGTGCCTCCACGGCTGGCACACTGATCTGTGGTCATGGACATGCTAGTGAAGTATGTCACTCATAAGTGGAAACTTGGAAGCCTCCTTGAACTTAAGGAGTGGAGCCCCATGTTTCATCGCTCCTGTCTGGACTAACGGGTGCCAAAGCTGTGGCCTTTGCATCCCAGTGTCTTGTGGTCTCCCAGACACTAACCTGTGTGTCTCACATACATTAGCTCTCTAGCGTTTCTCTCTGTTGTGTCTCCTCTCCAGCCTGTATGCCTGTCTCTCTGCCTTTCCTCTGCCACCTCTATATTACTTGGACACCTGGAGAAATGTGCAGGGCATTATAAGCAGCTGCTGTGGGATCATGAGATCTGTGAACCTGCTACAGGCACCCATCTCTGTTCTCTCAATCGCTGGGCTCTGTAGCTTGTATATTCAGCTTCCCTTTGGTGATTTTGGTTGAAGAAAAAGGCCCAGAGGCATGGCAATGAAAACACCATTGTTTCATGAATTGGAAAGTAGAATGACCGTAAGCAGCTAGCAGATCCCAGTTCACAATGAAGTGAGTATCAATGTTTGTGGCTGTATTGATCTTGAAGATTAAAAAAAAATTCTTGGGATGCATGATGATATACATTATATCTCTCTTGTGCAAATCAGAAAATCTATGCTCTATGGACATCAGCATCTCTGGTTTACCACACTCACTTTGAAGCAAGATTCTAAATGCAGGTATGCCGCTGCTTGTAAAGGGGCACTTCTCTCAGCCAAAGGGGAGGAGGAGGACCGAGAGATCTGAAAGGGGTCACACTGCCTCAGCTTGAACAAGTGGAAAAGGAAAGGTGAGGGCAGCTCCGTGCCGCTTAGCTTTGCATGCGATGGTCTGGACTATATTCTGGGAGCCCTGGAGTCTGGGGAAAGTAGCGGCTTGTAGGAAAGCAGCGAGGAGGGGGAGGAGGAGGTGGAGGACACCGTGGAGACACCCCCGAGAGGGATCTAGAGAGTGACTCCAAGGAGGAAAGTGAGGATGAGGGGGAAGATGTAGAAGAGGAAAAGAAAGCTCAGGAAGCAGGTGAGGGGTCGCAGAGCGAGCATGAGGGTGTGCAACAGGAAGAGGAAGAAGCAGAAAGGGAGACTCAGGAGAGAAGGGGGAGAGAGTCCCCTTCACAGAAGATGAAGGCAAGAGTGACAGATCTTCAGAGGATGGTGATACAGAGGATCAGAGTCTTTATGAAAGTGCCGAAAAGTACATCCCACCTCATGTGAGGCGAGCTGAGGAAACAGTAGATACCCAGAAAAAGGAGGAACTAGAAAGGCTGAAGAAACATGTGAAGGGTCTAATTAACAGTGTGTATTTATGCCTCACCGCAGGTTGAGTGAACCAAACAGGCATCCACAAGTGGACAGCTGGAGGAGCTGGACATGGCCCACAGCAGGAAGGACATGAGTGACACCCTGACTGCCGCCCTCATGGGTGCCTGTGTCACTGCTGCAGCTATGCCTAGCAGACTGTGATGGAGCACATTCTCTTGGTCAGTGTTCTTCACCACACTGTTGGAACTGAGGTTGGTGCTCACTTTCTGGAGGCTGTGGTGAGGAAGTTCAATGACATGTATAAATATGGAAGGGAAGGGAAGGAATTTGATAACCTGTTTACCATTATGGCCCATCTGTACAACTTCTACGTGGTGCAGTCTCTACTCATTTTTTGACATTTTAAAAAAAACTAGCTGGAAATTTCACAGAAAAAAATATTGAACTGATACTCTTAATGCTGAATAACATGGGCTTTTCATTGAGAAAAGATGATGCTTTGTCACTGAAGGAGCTGATTGCTGAAGCACAGACCAAAGCCAGTGGAGCAAGTGGCAAGTTTCAGGACAAAAACAGGGTTCAGTTTATGCTAGAAACCATGCTGGCACTGAAGAACAATGACATTTGCAAAATTCCAGCCTATGATCTCGAGCCAGTGGAGAAACAGGAAACTACAGAGAGCTCTGGTACACAACGCTGGCTCAGGTACAGAGACTCAACTTCACATATCCTGGGTCAGTGTCTTGAATGCCAAGCAGACAGGTCACTGGTGGATTGTGGGGTCTGCAAGGAGTGGGGCCCCAATGATTAACAACAGTCATCATTCACACCCACAGAAAGAACTTCTGGGGATGGTTAGCTCAAAGACACTGGAACTTGCCGGAAAACAGAGGATGAACACTGACATCAGGAGAAACATAATCTGTACAATAATGACCAGTGAGGATTTTTTGGATGCTTTTGAAAAGCTTCTAAAGCTTGGACTGAAGGATCAGAAGGGGAAATAGTCCATGTTCTTTTGGATTGCTGCCTTCAAGAAAAAACTTACAATCCTTTCTATGCATTCTTGGCCAGCAAATTTTGTGAATACGAAAGCAGATTTCAGATGACTTTCTAGTTCAGCATTTGGGACAAGTTTCAGGACTTAGAAAATATGCCAGCCATTAATTTCTCCAATTTGGCTCACCTGGTGGCCCACTTGTTGAAGACAAAATCACTCCCACTTTCCATTTTAAAGGTAGTTGAATTCAGTGAATTGTACAAACCCAGAGTTCACTTTTTGAGAAAAATGTTGAATATTTTGTTAATGGAAACAGAAGCTGAAGACCTTGGCTTAATTTTGGCAAGAGTATCTGACAATCCAAAGCTGGGGATGTTGTGAGAACACTTGAAGTGTTTCATTAGCAACTTCTTGCTAAGGAATGCACAGGCCACACAAGTGTTGAGGAAGCTAACCTGCTGTGAGAGAGAGAGCTGATCTTGCAACCAAGTCTCTACAGGGAAAAGCTTCCCTGTGAATGTAGTCAGAGGAAAGGAGTGGAGGGTCTGCTTTGACTATGAAATGTCCTTTGTGAGCCCAGAGAGCTTCTTAAGTGATATCATCATCTATTGTAGTTTTTATTTATTTATTTGCATTTTGTTTGAAAGGTGGAGACAGATCTTCCATCCACTGGTTCACTTCTCAGGAGCCTGCAGTGGCCAGGGCTGGGCAGGCCAAAGCCATATACCCAGAACTTAATTCAAGTCTCTTCTGGGGATGTCAAGGACCCCAGAACTCAATTTGGGTCTCCTATGTGAATGTCAGGGACCCAAGAACTTGAGCCATCATCTGTTGCCTCCCAAGATACACACTAGCTGGACTCCAGTATGGGATGCAGGCATCCCAAGTCAGGACTTAACCACTGTACCAGATACCTGCCCTGTTATATTTACAGGGCGCATATCTTGGGGCAGTTTTTTAATCCGAGGTTATGTTGTGCTTGTGTTTTTAAATAACTGCATATTTGTGTTATATACACACACACACATATGGGGTGCAAGATGAAGAAGGGAGGAGCAGGCATACTGGATAGAGTATTCTGTAAACAGTGAAGATGGAATATATTGCTGGATTTTTTTTTAAAAAATAGGTGAAATAGGCCACCAGAGGGTGCAGTCATCATAAATTGATGTTTTTATATTTTGTATTCATCAAAAGTTCAGAAACCATGAATTGGGGCCAGTGCAGTGGTGCAGTAGGTTAATCATCTGCCTGCGGCACTGGCATCCCATGTGGGTGCTGGTTCTGGTCCCAGCTGCTTCTCTTACAGTTTAGCTCTCTGCTGTGGCCTGGGAAAGCAGTGGAGGATGGCCCGAGTGCTTGGGCTCCTGTGCCCGCGTAGGGGATCAGGAGGAGGCTTCTGGCTCCTGGCTTCGGATTGGCACAGCTCCAGTCATTGTGGCCATTTGGGGAGTGAGTCTCTGTCTCTTCCTCTCACTGCCTGTAACTCTCACAAGTAAATAAATAAAATCTTTTGGCTCTGTAAACAGATGAAGCCAATAATGTATTAACAGTACCAACTGAGAGAAAGTATGGTTAACTGAGGTTACTAAAAACAAAAAGCAATTCAAATCAATTGGCAATCTACAAAAAGAGTTAAAGATTATAAAAGCTATTATTAAAATTGCTATATTGGTCTATTATGCTATGTTATATGTGTGTACATATTGTATGTCCACATAGGGAAATTTTATTAAGAGTTTTATTTTAAATGGCTTATAGATAAGATTGTCCATAAATTTAAGCTGCTAAAATCAATCAATGATACATTTTAATTTGTGTGACCTGAATCTGTGTATCATATGTTCTAAACGTGTTGGTAGAAAGAAACTAAAAACATTTTAGATGGTTGTGCTTAAGTTTACTGGCTAAACAAACTGCACCATGTTAGATATTTAAGAGGTGTTTTCAAATACATGATTCTTAAAATTTATAGAAGGCATTGGACCTTCTGGTAAATGTTTTCTTAAGTTGTTATCTAATGGTTGAAACGGTTTGCTAAGTATTCATGTAATATTGCTATTGTCAGCAAGCGATCTAGGACTTGCTCCCTCATTTCTCTATTCTAAGCCCAACTTGTTCTTTCATTTCTCTATTCTCTTCAAGGTAGGAAACTAATTCTATTATGAAGGAATCTGTAGGATGCACAATTTAATCTTTAGACCTTATAAAAGAGATGGCTAACATTTTTCTGTAATAGCATAGCCAAAATAAGAACTTAAATAATAATCTCATAGCTAGATTCACTTCGCCATCAGCGAAGTAAGCAGTAAGTAGAAAAAACCTCCCTTTCAGACCAAAGGGAAAGAAAGTTTTAAAGTGAGAATATAATTTTCCTCATGGGCATTGTCTACCTTAGAAAAACTACTACAGAACATGCCTGTGACCATAGACTTGTAGTTCAGGCCACCGAAGATTAGAGATGGGACATGGGCACTCCCTTGACTTGCATCCTCTGGTCTGCTTTAACACAAACCAGGAGGAAAAGAAAGCTAGGCATCAGAAGCAATGGGTGGCAAGCCTATAGATGGCTGATCTGTACAGTGATCTGCCCTCAAGGAGACCCAACAGGCCAGTCCACTGCAGTGGCTTTCAATGTGGTAAGCCTGGGCTTCAGCAGAAGTCAGCTTGTGAAGAGCCCTGGGAGCTCTGCCAAGAGTTGGATCACTGGAAATGGACCTGCCCTGGAGTCGAAGGATGCCCAGGTCAGAGCCACAGATGTTATTGGCTCTAAGCTGAAAAGCCCTTCACTCAGCCCAACTTCCAAAGTGACCACTGCAGCTGAGGGTATGGTCAAGTAGGGTCAGCAACATTGCAGGCAGAACTGTAAATTTCTTGTTAGAGATGCCCCCTGCCTTTACCTGGCCAGCTCTCCTCCCAGGCCAGCCAAGTAATGAAAGTCAACAGAGTGCCTTCCCCTAGGAGGTTCACACCTCCCTTAGGATATACCCCATGTGAAGAGATAGATAGGTCTGGGCCTCTGAATTTACAAGGTCTAAAGCCCACCAGATTATTATCAAGCCCTTTTTATCAGGTTCTATTTGCCTCTCAATCAGAAAAATTACTTGTAGCTTAGACAGCACCTTTCCTAGCTCCTCTAATAATGACTCTGTCCTTTGTTCTCGACCCTGTCTAGCACACTTGGGCCTCATTCCTTTGTAATCATAACCTCTACTCTACCTCCAATGGCTCTACTCCCAACCTGTGTGTACTGATGGTCCTCTTCCCCACTTAATGCTGTATAATTGTTCAAACCTGGTAAATGCCACTCTTAGGATCATTGGTTACTATCCTCACCCTGTCTTTTATGACCTTGTCTAAATATGATCAGAGTCGGTAAACTTGGAAGGCTTCCATAGCCTTGGCAACTCATGAAGACAGCCTAGGATGGTTACTTGCGCCATAAACTAGAGTGTCAATTTGTTGGTTCAACCACAGGAGCCACTGTGCACTTGCTCCTCATGTGGGATCTCTGTCCTTAATGTGCTGTACATTTTGATTTAATGCTATAACTAGTACTCAAACAGTATGTTTCACTTTGTGTTTCTATGTGGGTGCAAACTGTTGAAATCTTTATACTAAATTGATCTTCTGTATATAAAGAGAACTGAAAATGAATCTTGATGCAAATGGAAGAGGAGAGGGAGCGGGAGAGGGGAGGGTTGCGGGTGGGAGTGAAGTTATGGGAGGGAGAAGCCATTGTAATCCATAAGCTGTACACTGGAAATTTATATTCATTAAATAAAAGTTAAAAAAGATCTTTAAAAAAAAGAAACCATGAATTAAATGTGATTTCATTACTTTAATAATCAGAACACAGTCGGATTTTGGAAAAGTCAGTTGATGAAAGCCCCTTGTGTATCATCTTATGCACAATATGGTATGAGTATGTTTTTCATCATCACTCATCTAATGTTTTGACATAATGGAGAATATTATTTATAATTTTTGAAGATTTATTTATCTATTTGAAAGAGTTGCAAAGAGGGAGGAGAGAGGGGGGGGGGAGGCCTTCCATCTGATGGTTCACCCCCCGGTTGGACGCAATGGCCGGAGCTGTGCCAGTCCGAGGCCGGGAGCCTGGAGCTTCCTCTGAGTCTCCTGCATGGGTGCAGGGGCCTAAGGACTTAGACCACCTTGTGCTGCTTTCCCAGGCTATAGCGGAGAGCTGGATCGGAGGTGGAGCGGCTGGGTCTTGAGCTGGTGCCAGTGTCAGATGCCAGCACTTCAGGCTGGGGTGTTTACCTGCTGCACCATAGCACCAGCCCCAATCTTTATAATTTTTATATATCACATCTACTCATCAATTCCGCATTGCACACGTAGTTTCTTAAACAACTCTGAAGTCAACAAACAGATTGAACATTTAAATGGGTGCAGCTTATCTGCTGTTTTTTGGTTTTACACATGAAGAAGACATAATGACTGCTTGCAAGAAGTTAGCACTTAGTGAGAGAGACAAACACATATGCACTTACTAAATATGGAAAACTGATTCTGTGAGGAAGTAGAGATGTCTGGATACCCAGCATCTACCACAGATACACAAGTGTTTATTGTTTTCTCAGGTAAAAATTATCTTCTGTCTCTCAAATGCCATATTTAAACCTTACCTTCACTTGTTGAAAAAAATGTCTAAGATGTGAGTGTAGAATAGTATTTTAGAACTTTTGTGTCAGAAACCCATGTACCCTTCTGAGCACTGTCCAGAGCAGTCACCTGGGGCAGATGGTCTCAGGCTCTGAAAATGTGACTCCCTGTGCCAAACATCCCTTTTGTCACATTTCCAAATATTTCCTTGATGTGGCACAATAGCAGTTTGTGTTTAGAAATCACAGTGTGAAGTCATAATTATCTGTCCCTGAATTAATGCAATAAACTTTGAAATGAGCAAGTAATGAAAAAAATTGTTAGTGCTAAGAATAACTGCAAAAATATTAACTAATGGCCTTTCACATGCTTGTTAACCATATATTCAGAAAAAAATTCATTTGACCTAAGATCAAATTAAAACCCAGTGGGTCTGAATGAAAAGTGAAATCTCCACTTCATTGAGGGGCTGTTTAACAAAGAATGTTTTTGCTGGGTGGTTATTGAGGTATGACAGATCAGTTCTACTCAAATATATGTAACACAGCTGGATACACAAACAGTAAACCTTGTTTGAGGTACAGATGAGTTCACACTCACTTTTCTGCAAAAGATACATTCCTATAAACAGTCTCATTTTTCTTATATAGTCCTTTATTAAAATAAAAAGATGGAGGCAGGCGCCATGGCTCACTAGGCTAAGCTAATCCTCCACCTGTGGTGCCAGCACCCCGGGTTCTAGTCCTGATTGGGGCGCCAGATTCGTTCCGGTTGCTCCTCTTCCAGTCCAGCTCTCTACTGTGGCCCAGGAAAGAAGTGGAGGATGGTCCAAGTGCTTGGGCCCTGCACCCACATGGGAGACCAGGAGGAAGCACCTGGCTCCTGGCTTCGGATCAGCATGGCACTGGCCATAGTGGCTATTTGTGGGGTGAACCAATGGAAGGAAGACCTTTCTCTCTGCCTCTCTCTCTCTCACTGTCTAAATCTGCCTGTCAAAAATAAATAAATAAATAAATGGATGGATGTTTGGCATAGCTGTTAAGATACCACTTAGAATACCTGCATCCCATGTCATTGGCTGGGTGCCAGTCCCAGCTCCAGTTCCTGACTGAAGCCTCTGCTGGTACAGACCCTGGGAAACAGCAGTGGTGGCTCAGGTAGGGTTCCTGCCACCCATATGGGTCACAGGGTCTGAGTTGGGTTCCTGGCTACCGGCTGGCCTGGCCCAGCCCTGGCTATTGGGGGCATTTGGGAGGTGAACCAATGGATGGGAGATTGTTGTGTGTGTCTGCCTTTCAAATAAAAGTTTAAAATAAAAATGTTTGTGCTACAGAATATATCTGTGACTTAATTCATTACCTGTGTTTTGATTCATTACATGACAAGTTACTAATAAGTCTGTAGTTTAAAAACTATTGAGAGGATCCTCTCTCTCTCTGTCTACCTCTCTCTGTAACTCTGTCTTTGAAATAAATAAAATAAATCTTTAAAAAAAAAACTATTGAGAGGGGAAGGGGAGAGAGCTCCATTTGCTTTTTCACTTCCCAAATACAACAACTAGGACTGGCCAGGCTGAAGCTAGGAATCAGGAAGGTTTCCCTTGGTATTCCCATAGGTATTAGGGACCATGCACTTGAGTCAGCACCGCTGCCACCCAGGGACTGCATTGGCAGTAAGCTAGAGTCAGCTGGGAATCAAATCCAGGCCTTTTGACATGGGATGCAGGTGTCTTCACCACTAGGCTGAACACCTGTTTCGGTGTGCGTAGTGTTTAACAAAATATGGGTTACCATCTGATGGTAGTACTTTAGTATAAATGAAACTACATCTTGACCAAAAAGTGGGACTCCTTATTGCTTTTAAATATGTATGTTCATCTTCTGTATATAAAGATAATTGAAAATGAAAAAAAACCCTGGTGTTAAATTGGAAATTGCATAGAAAATTAAACTATCCCTCTTTGCAGATGATATGATTCTTTATTTAGGGGACCCAAAGAACTCTACTAAGAGACTACTGGAACTCATCGAAGAGTTTGGAAAAGTAGCAGGATATAAAATCAATGCACAAAAATCAAAAGCCTTTGTATACACAGGCAATGCCACGGCTGAGGAAGAACTTCTAAGATCAATCCCATTCACAATAGCTACAAAAACAATCAAATACCTTGGAATAAACTTAACCAAGGACGTTAAAGATCTCTACGATGAAAACTACAAAACCTTAAAAAAAGAAATATACGAGGATACCAAAAAATGGAGAAATCTTCCATGCTCATGGATTGGAAGAATCAATATCATCAAAATGTCTATTCTCCCAAGAGCAATTTATACATTCAATGCAATACCAATCAAGATACCGAAGACATTCTTCTCAGATCTGGAAAAAATGATTCTGAAATTCATATGGAGACACAGAAGACCTCGAATAGCCAAAGCAATCTTGTACAACAAAAACAAAGCCGGAGGCATCACAATCCCAGATTTCAGGGCATACTACAGGGCAGTTGTCATCAAAACAGCATGGTACTGATACAGAAACAGATGGATAGACCAATGGAACAGAATAGAAACACCAGAAATCAATCCAAACATCTACAGCCAACTTATATTTGATCAAAGATCCAAAACTAATCCCTGGAATAAGGACAGTCTATTGAATAAATGGTGCTGGGAAAATTGGATTTCCATGTGCAGAAGCTTGAAGCAAGACCCATACCTATCACCTTACACAAAAATTCACTCAACGTGGATTAAAGACTTAAATCTACAACCCGACACCATCAAATTATTAGAGAGCATTGGAGAAACCCTTCAAGATATAGGTACAGGCAAAGACTTCTTGGAAAAGACCCCAGGAGCACAGGCAGTCAAAACCAAAATTTACATTTGGGATTGCATCAAATTGAGAAGTTTCTGTACTTCAAAAGAAACAGTCAGGAAAGTGAAGAGGCAACCGACAGAATGGGAAAAAATATTTGCAAACTATACTACAGATAAAGGGTTGATAACCAGAATCTACATAGAAATCAAGAAAATCCACAACAACAGAACAAACAACCCACTGAAGAGATGGGCCAAGGACCTCAATAGTCATTTTTCGAAAGAGGAAATCCAAATGGCCAACAGACACATGAAAAAATGTTCAAGATCACTAGCCATCAGAGAAATGCAAATCAAAACCACAATGAGGTTTCACCTCACCCCGGTGAGAATGGCTCACATTCAGAAATCTACCAACAACAGATGCTGGAGAGGATGTGGGGGAAAAGGGACACTAACCCACTGTTGGTGGGAATGCAAACTGGTTAGGCCACTATGGAAGTCAGTCTGGAGATTCCTCAGAAACCTGAACATAACCCTACCATACAACCCAGCCATCCCACTCCTTGGAATTTACCCAAAGGAAATTAATTTGGCTAATAAAAAAGCCATCTGCACATTAATGTTTATTGCAGCCCAATTCACAATAGCTAAGACCTGGAACCAACCCAAATGCCCATCAACAGTAGACTGGATAAAGAAATTATGGGACATGTACTCCATAGAATACTATACAGCAGTAAGAAAAAATGAAACCCGGTCTTTGCAACAAGATGGAGGGATCTGGAAAGCATCATGCTGAGTGAATTAAGCCAGTCCCAAAGAGACAAATATCATTTGTTTTCCCTGATCGGTGACAATTGAGCACCAAAGGGGAAACCTGTTGAAGTGAAATGGACACTATAAGAAACAATGACCTGATCAGCTCTTGTCCTTGCTCTAGATGTACAATGTAATACTTTATCCTTTTTAGTATTTGTTGTTGTTGTTGTTGTTCTAGTACTAGTGGTTGAACTCTGTAATTAACACACAATTATTCTTAGGTGTTTAAATTTTAACTGAAAAGTGATCCCTGTTAAATTTAAGAGTGGGAAAAGAGAGGGAGGAGATGCACAGTTTGGGACATGCACAATCAGTCTTGCCCCAAATGATGGAGTTAGTAATGTGCCAGGGGATTCCAATACAATCCCATCAAGGTGGCATGTACCAATGCCATCTCACTAGTCCAAATGATCAATTTCAGTTCACATTCGATGGCTTGGATAGGTCTAAGAAACAAAGGGATCACACAAACAAGACTACTGTCTGCTAATACTAACTGATAGAATCAAAAAGGGAGAGAAAGATCCAGCATGGGAAGTGGGATACACAGCAGACTCATAGAATGGCAGATGTCCTAAACAACACTCTGGCCTCAGAATCAGCCCTTAAGGCTTTCGGATCTGGCTGAAGAGCCCATGAGAGCATTGTAGGCATGGAAAGCCAAGATACCATGGAAAAGAAAAAAAAGAAGAAGACCTAAATGAAAGATCTCTGTGAGTGAGATCCCAGTGGAAAGAACGGGGCCAGCAAAGAAGGAGGTACCTTTCTCTGAAGGGAGGAGAGAAATTCCACTTTGTGACCCTATCGGAATAAGATCAAAGTCAGCGAACCCTAAAGGCTTCCATAGCCTCGGCAACTCATGACTAGAGCCTAGGGAGATTACTGACGCCATAAACAAGAGTGTCAAATTGTTAAGTCAGCAACAGGAGTCACTGTGTACTTACATCCCATGTGGGATCTGTGCTTAATGTGTTGTCTAATGTGCAGTGATGCTATAACTAGAACTGAAACAGTATTTTTACACTTTGTGTTTCTGCGTGGGTACAAACTGATGAGATCTTTACTAATTATATACTGAATCGATCTCCTGTATATAAAGATAATTGGAAATGAAAAAAAAACCTGGTGTTAAATTGGAAATGGCATAGAAAATTAATTAATTTTTAAAAAATACTATGTAGGATCTCTGCCTTTAATGTGCTGTACACTCTTATTTAATGCTATAACTAGTAGTCCAACAGTATTTTTTTTTCTCACTTTGTGTTGCTATATGGGGGCAAACTGTTGAAATCGTTACCTAATTTATACTAAACTGATCTTTTGTATATAAAGAGAATTGAAAATGAATCATGATGTGATTGGAAGGGGAGAGGGAGCGGGAAAGGGGAGGGTTGTGGGTGGGAGGGAAGTTTTGGGAGGGGGAAGCCATTGTAACCCATGAGCTGTACTTTGGAAATTCATATTCATTAAATAAACGTTAAAAAAATATATCATGTAAGATCTCTGTCTTTAATGTGCTGTACACTGTTATTTAATGCTATGACTAGTACTCCAACAGTGTTTTTTCACTTTGTGTTGCTGTGTTGGGGTAAACTGTTGAAATCTTTGCTTGATATGTGCTAAACTGATCTTCTGTATATAAAGAGAATTGAAAATGAATCTTGATGTGACTGGAAGGGGAGAGGGAGTGGGAAAGGGGAGGGTTGTGGGTGGGATGGAATTTTTGGGAGGGGGAAGCCATTTTAACCCATAAACTGTACTTTGGAAATTTATATTCATTAAATAAAAGTTAAAAAAAAGAAAAATAGCAAATCTTAGACAATTAATATTTGGTGTGTGTGTGTGTGTGTGTATAATTTTGTGGACTTCTTGAAATGCTAATTGAGTGCTACTAATGTATAGAATTGCTAAAAGGACTTTTAAGGGGTTTAGAAAATATTCATAAAGGCATAAGGAACAAAGTTTTTAAAGTATTGAATATGTAAATAAAATTTAATTTTAAAATTAAAAAAAAGAAAACACATTTGGAAAGCCACATTTCTAGCCAAGGATTAAATGCCATTTACTCTAACATTGATCTGATATGATTCATTTCCCAACTAATGAGAAATGTGATGGTGGTAGAGTTGGCAATAAAGAATAAATACCCAATGGTTATATATTAGGTAGGGGAAAGCAGAGCAAGTAGAAAACTTTCAAGTAAATTCAAGCTGTTTTCATTTATATTGTGCAGCAATTAAGTCATTTAAATGGTGAACATCTTTGTACTGTTGTGAGACATGAAATGTGCCAAATCTGATGGAAAATGTTTGCATGGAATGACAGCATTACTGTAAGTTTTCATTTTCTTCTAAATATACTTTCTGTGTTGCAGATCTCACTTGTGGAATTATAATGTGGCATTATTCTATTCAAGCAATTAGCATTACCCTAAGGCTTATGTCATTGCTTTCCTTATTAACTTATTTTGTATTGCGAATCTTGTGTTAGCTGTGAATCCAGGTACATTTTTTTCCCCTTAAGCAGTATAAGCTTTTTAAAATGAGTTATAATTCAGGCTGCTTATTGTATTTTGAATGCTTGCAGTCTTAGACTTTCAACAGATCAAAAAACACATTTCATTTGTTTATACTCACTTTATGAGAACAAACAAGCCTGTGGCCTTTAAACAGCATTCTCAAATTTAGACAATTTGTCATCAGTACTTGCATTATTACTGTCAGGGAAATAGGTTTGTGTTTTAAAAAGGCAACTTTCTCAATTGTAAGATATTGCTCAAACAAAATGTCCTCCTCACTTGAAATTTGGTTGATGACACTGTCAGATCATATTAATAGAGATTCGTTGGGGCTCTATCAATGATTCTCATTTATCCTTTAACATTTTTCAAACTCAGTATAAGGTAACTTACTAATAGGGTGGCAAGAATCTGTTTTAATTTTTTAACAGCAGCAATCTGAATTCATCGGATTGAAGGCTTATTTTTTTTTTATTTGCTTGAAAGGAGGAGTCAGAGAGAGAGAGAGAGAGAATCTTTCATCTCCTGGTTTACTCCGTAAATGATCACAACAGCCAGTGCTAGGCCTGGCTTCAGTCTGAAATGCCATCCAGATGTTCTACATAGGTGCAGGGGACCAAGTACTTGGACCATCTCTCACTGCTTTTGCAGGCACATTAGCAGGGAGCTGAATTAGAAGTGGAGCAGCCTGGGTTCAAATTGGCAGTGCATGGTGGTACACCACTGGTATGGAATTTTTTTTGACAGGCAGAGTAGACAGTGAGAGAGAGAAACAGAGAGAAAGGTCTTCCTTTTCCATTGGTTCACCCCTCAATGGCCACTGCGGCCAGCATGCTATGGCCGGTGCACAGCGCTGACCCAAAGCCAAGAGCCAGGTGCTTCTCCTGGTCTCCCTTGCTGGTGCAGGGCCCAAGGACTTGGGCCATCCTCCACTGCACTCCTAGGCCACAGCAGAGAGCTGGACAGGAAGAGGAGTGACTGGGACAGAATCTGGTGCCCCGACCAGGACTAGAACCTGGGTGCTGGCGCCGCAGGCGGAGGATTAGCCTATTGAGCCATGGTGCTGGCCCACCGGTATGGAATTTTTAAGGATATGTTAATGAATTGAATTTTGAAAGATTCTCACAGAGCAAATGGGAGATTGAGGATTAGGGAATCTAAAATTGTATAAAATATTATTTGAAATTAAATATAAATATACTCGTGTTATTAGATTTGGTATTATTCATGGTAGTCATGTAAACTTACTTTTGACAAATTTGTGTATGTGAGCAGGGAACTAAAATACAGAGGAGTATAATTAGTTTTTCTTTAATAGCCTTCAGAAAGATAAATGAAGTATTTTAGTTAAGAGAAGATGGCCATTTGTTTGTGCTGTTGTTGAAACCAGAACCATATTTCTACATCTTTGTGTTCCCTCAATCTGTGTAGTTGAAGAATTTTAAATTATCTAAATTATATATTTTTAATTTTTTTGACAGGCAGAGTGAATAGTGAGAGAGAGAGAGAGAGAGAAAAGTCTTCCTTTTTGCCGTTGTTTCACCCTCCAATGGCCACTGTGGCCGGTGCATCGTGCTGATCTGAAGCCAGCAGCCAGGTGCTTCTCCTGGTCTCCTATGCAGGTGCAGGGCCCAAGGACTTGGGCCATCCTCCACTGCCTTCCTGGGCCATAGCAGAGAGCTGGCTTGGAAGAGGGGCAACTGGGATAGAATCCAGCACCCCAACCGGGACTAGAACCTGGTGTGCTGGCGCTGCAAGGCGGAGGATTAGCCTGTTAAGCCACGGCGCCGGCCTAAATTATATATTAATATTGATTTTTAACATTCCTTTTCTGATTTTTAGAGTTCCTATGGATAAAAATCTTACCAAATAGTTTTTTTGCTTTAATGTCATATTTGATACTTTATTCTTTGAGCTTTGAAGTTACTTAACAAAAATCAACAGATATTCTTTTTAAGGAAAAATAATAAGCTTTCAGAAAATGTGGTGGCTAGAAAAATTTAGTGAATAGAAAAGATTTATAATACTAGAAGACCATTATGTAACTTCTTCACTTCTGTTTATTTACCCTGTCTCCATATAGAAAGTATACATGTACAGACACACCATATAATGTATGGATACATACATGCATGTATTTGTGTGTGTGTGCATGTGTGTGTATGAGAAAGAGATCTCCTATCTGATGGTCCAATCCCCAAATGACTAAAGTAGCTGATACCAGGATAGGCTAAAGTTCCAGGCTGGGACCTCAATTCAGGTCTCCCATATGGGTGGCAGGGACCCAACAACTTGAGCCATCACCACTGCTTCCCATGGTCTGCATTAGCAGGAAACTGGAACCAGGAGATAAACCTGAGGATTGAACCCAGGCACACAGATGTGAAATGAGAGCTTCTTACTTCCAGGTTTGAGGTCCACACCTATGTATTTTAAGTTCTAGTTTTCATGATGGAGAGGTTGAAGTCTATGTATTGTATCTATATATTTCCTTTACATATTTTATGGAATTAAAAAAACTGCTTATATAAATTATGAATATACAAACATAAATCAAAACATATAAAAATCAATATTGAGAATTGTGTATAAAGGCTCATAGAGCTGGATGAGAGCAAAATAAAATGTAAAATCAATTATGCTAATGTGAGTAGTATATATGTAAATATATAAAATTATTAGACAATGGCATTTCTGATTTTTTAAAAGATTTATTTTATTTATTTGAAAGACAGAGTTACAGAAAGACGTAGAAACACAGAGAGAGAAGTCTTCCATCCACCAGTTCATTCCCCAAATGTCCACAATGGCCTGAAATTTATATGAGTGCTTATTTGACATACAACAATCCTTGCCCAACTAGTAAGTAAATTTACTTATTTGCTTATTTATTTATTTAGTTATTCTCTTTACTTGTTACTGGTTGACTACTCTCATTTGATATTCAAACAGTGGCATGCTCTGTAAAAAAGAAATTTTACTTTAGCTTCTATAAATAAACATTCTTTATCCACAGTTAACTTCAGTAAAAATAAATAAGCTTTATTTTTAATAAAAAGCATATTTTTCCTACAAATCAAAAAAATCATCTTAGAAGAAAGCATAGCTAATTATCATCATTTAGAAACTTCACAGTAAATTCAGATGTTCTGTAATGTTAAATTTATTATGAAATCTAAAGTTACTGCAATCTTTTTTTTTCAGTTTCTTTAAATAAATTTGTTAAAATAATTTAGTTCCAAATACAACTGTTGAATTTGCATTGAGTTATAACTACAATTCATGTTTTAATTGAAATGTCAAGATTTAACAACTGACACTATTGCAAAACAATAAGTTGTTGTTCCATTTTAAATGGTCAGTTGTATTAGAGCTTAACAATTAACTGTGAACTATATCTCTGGGAAACCCCAAATCAATAATGTTATGTTTGTTTCCAAAACCCACTGCATTCTTGAAACCTTGATCAAGATTTAACAGATGCACAATGACATGTTTTAAAAAAAGATCCCCATAGTCTTAAACATTTTGTTGGCTGAGGAGACAATTAAACTTAACCAGTTCTAACACAAAACTACTAAGAACAAAAAACGTAAAAACAAGACAAACAAAAGCTTAACAGCAACATACAAAACAATTAACTTCATATGGACACTGAGAACACTCAAACTGGAAAACTGAAAGTAAATGCCAACCTTAGGTAACATTTGCTCATATAGGAAAGCCAATATCAATAGTTTTAAACACAGAAAAGTGATGGCAACTATAGTGATCAGAGGTGAAACTTCAGTCCTAACTACAAACTAAAGGAGAAAAATCATTGAAGCACCCTCCAATAGTTTAAGAAAAGTTTTTATGTAACACTTTTGATCAGATGCCGGCTGGTTTTCTTTTTAAGTTCAGCAAAATGAAAGGCAGAGTTACCATCAGTATCACAGCTGAAAAAAAAAGTTGCAACATTAAAAGAAAACAACTTTAAAAATGCTGCTTTTGTATAAAAATGAAAAACAAAAGAAAAGCTTATCACAATAGCTAAAGAAAAAGCGGGTCTTCGGATCAAAGCATAATATTTTTAAGGCATGTTAGAAATTCAAACTCACCAATCTAGCTGCTAGTTTGATCAGGGCATAGAATAGTGACCCAAAGTCATCAACTTTTCTCTGTAGCCACTAGTATTTCTTGTGCCAACAAATGCAATCTTCCCATTGTTAAGCTTTTTATTACCACTTCAACAGACACATTCATTCAAATTGAATTATGTTCATACCAAATGAATACCAATAATAAGAGCACAGGTGGACCGATGCCCAGGTTTTGGACATCTTTGATGTCATGTCACAAAATGTGTAGGGCTATATGGGAACACTGATCAGGTAGTCAAATCAGTTATTACTAACATCTGTACAGTAAAAGCCCACCTTAGTATCTGATAGAAATATTTTTAACTAAAACCCAAAATTTAAGATAATCTTTTCCAGCTTACATTTTGCCAAGTCTTTCACATTTTAACCTATTTTTTCACATCTGCATAGCAACCCAAAATGTAAAACTGCGGAATTTTCATGGTTGCTTCTAATATGCAATCTTAGTTGTCATAAATTGTTATTATAGATATCTAAAACACCAGAATCATTCTGGGAAGTTAGAAGCTTCAAAGCCCCAACAATTCACTAATGCATATTTCCTATTTCAGTAAACTATACTTCTTGAATCTTTGATTTCCCTGCATTTGAGTCAAATCAACTTTTATATAGTCAAATATATTTTCAATAAATTTGGTTAAAACTTTCTGTCTGTTACACAAGGAGCTTCACAAATGAGGAGTATAAAAAATACACCAAAGCAGGAAAATATTCACAAACATTCTTGGTAGCCATGGCCTGAGTTTAATTTATCTTTTCTTATTTCTTAAAAATACTATCCAGTATTTTTCCCTATCCTCTAACCTTAATGCCTGTTATTAAGCACTTTGGGGAGTGGGCTATCAATGATTTCAATAATGTATAAAAGACACTCAAATAACTTAAAAGAAAAAAGACTTTGATACACTATATTCTGCAGTATAGATTCTCAGTATAGGCAATTATTTCCAACTTGTGCCAAATTCTTAGGAACCATAAACATACATGTACACATAACATATACTCTTCTCTCAGTTACACATGTAAGACAAAAGGTTACTTGCACAAGACTATGAAACCAAGAATATTTGGGGTGGTACATAGATTTCAGGCTCAGTGATATAGCAGTTCTGAAGGCCAAATTTATCTCCAGCGACCCAGCTCAAGATAATCTCGTCAGCATTTAAAAACTCCAAAGTTAGTTGAAAACCCTTCTACTTGGGCCAGTGCCATGGCTCACTTGGTTAATCCTTCTGACTGTGGTGCCGGCATCCCATATGGGTGCCGCGTTCTAGTCCTAGTTGCTCCTCTTCCAATCCAGCTCTCTGCTGTGGCCTGGGAGGTCAGTGGAGGATGGCCCAAGTCCTTGGGCCCCTGCAACCACATGGGAGATGAGGAGGAAGCACTTGGCTCTTGGCTTCGGATTGGCATAGCTCCGGCCATAGCAGTCATTTAGGGAGTGAACCAACAGAAGGAAGACCTTTCTCTGTCCCTCTCTCTCACTGTCCCTCTCTCTCTAACCCTACTACATTTGGTTGTAAAACTTATGAATAGGTTTTTCCTGTGTTATTAGTCATGCAAATTATAAATACATCACAGCCCTTAAAACCAAAAATACCAGAGCTTGGGCACCTTTTCAAAACAAAATATTCACTCTAGTTTTACTTGCTACTTCAGTAATCAGGGCAAAACTGTTAAACAAAAACTTTTATATAATTCTCTAGGAAAATTAAAGATAAAAGGCTTTCTGTCCCTTACCTTCTACTATGTAATTTATGTTCTATTTTTAAGCCAGAATTATTTCACATGGTTATTTAATTTTTTTAAATGCCTGTTAGCAAGCTCTGCTACAGCAAACTGGATTTTTACAGCCTTGTAGCCAAGGGTCACTCCATAACCATAACCCTTAAAGGCAAGGAGGAAATTGCTGCTTTAATGAAGGTAAAAGTGCAAGGAATTTGTACTGTCCTGTGAGGTTTCTGCAGACGGGAACATGTGGATACAACATGGCTTCATTTTCCTTACATGATGGTACTAGTTAATTGACTAGAATGCTTGTTAGTAAGGCGAAGTAATCTCTTCCCATTACAGTTGCTTCCATCTTGTTCAGTAAGGTAATTGTGGAGAATCCCACAGGAAGTCTCAAAAATAGAGTCACAGGTCACCACTTACCTGAGTAGCAAAAGGAGGTGAACTGTGGAAACTCCACAGTAAAATAGTGCGTCAAAAATTACCACTAGCCACAGAATGAAAGTAGAATGGAGTCACTCATGATAAGCCAGGAGCTGATGTTAGGCCTAGTGCCCACTGGGGAGATGCTCTTATCATACCAAACAGATATCTCTGGGCAGTCAGATAACAGTGTGATATGGACAAATACCCTTCTGCCCACACTGGCTGGACTGTTCAAACATAAGCAAGGCAGGAGCAGTATTGATTGGACTATTCAACCGTGCAACAAGTACCACCATGTTTATTGCAGCTCAATTCATAATAGCTAAGATATGGAATCAACTAAATGTCCATCAACTGATGACTGGGGAAATAAAACGTGGTAAATGTACACTATGGAATACTACAAGGCTGTAAAAAGAATGAAAACCTGTGTTTCACAACAGAATGGGTGCAACTGGAAACCATTATACTTAAATAAGCCAGTCCTCAAAAGACAGATACCATGTTTTCTCTGATATGTGGCAATTAATATAGAATACAAAAAATTTACAGGGATGAAAGGGAATCTTGTGATATGATTGCTTATATACCTGTGGAACTGTAGTCTTCCTACTTTCTATTTGTTGAATGTTGTAGTTAGTTAATTAGTTAGTTAATTAAGCATTTGATTATAGAGTGGCTTAAAATTATGTCATTGCAAAAAATTCACTATTTAAAAGGTTAAAAAAAGAATTATTTTATCATCCTCCACTTCATATACCTGTTTCAACTACTTTTTTTACTTCCTGTATCCTCTATATTTCTTACTCTTATTTCCTCTTTTTCACTTCCGTGTGTCTTTATTTTCCTTAGATAAAAAATTTCCTTTAAATGGAACTAAAATTCAGTTTCTTCAGTGGCACTCACAATTTAAGCTGTTCTTGATGGCTGGTAAAATGCAAAACTTATCAGCATTTTACTTACCTTTTCCTTACTATGCATATAATAGGTTAGTTCCTCTCATTAGATAAATTCTATCTGTGCTCATATTTTAGACATTCTGTCAAATGACTTTTTAAAAAATATAGATCTTACCCGGTAGTTGTCTATTTATGTCTTTCCTTCTTTGATCAGCAGGCCCATATTTGCCAATATATTTCTGAAGAGAACATTTAGAAATATGCTGTCACAATTAGTGTCAACAATAAGTTATATAAATACTTCACAGGTTCTAAGCAAATAAACAAATTTTAAATTTGAAAAGCAGTTCAGCTTACAAGTAAGAGAAGCAGCATGTATTGATACTAAAGTCAGTTTTTCCCAGTAAATATCTTCAAAAAGTTATAGCAATATTTAAGAGCAATATTTATTTCCTTAGCTTTCCAAATATACCAGGCCCATATTTAAACATTTTCTTTTCACATGTAATATAAAAATGACAAGAAATATGATTATTCCATTTCATGTATCCTGGCCATTCTCCAATGCTACAAACAAAATGATATTTGAATGAGATGCGCTGTTCCAGGACTCGGTCCATTCTTTCCTCCTCCTAGACTATCACAGGGATGGTGCATTCTTACCCTTCAGTCAACAACTTCAGTATCAAACTCAGAAGGATCTTCTCTGACTATGAAATTCCCCACCCATTCCCATGCCCAGGGCAAGCCCACAGTGGCTGCACTCTCCACCCACACGTTCACAGGAACCACAGAAAGATCTGTGTGGCCTCAGTGTGAGTCCAGAACCCTCTGCAATGACCCACCCCAGGCCCTCAGTGAAACCTGAGCCTCAGAAGCTGGATACGGTGTTTTCCTAGAGAACCAGCTATTCCCCATGTCCTATCATGGCGTTACAGAATTCTCAGTCATAGCATGCAGGGCTCCACAGGCACAGGGAGCAGGCTGTCCTTCTATAGCCTAGAGGTTTTCCCAGAGCCAGCTGCTTGTCAGTGCTTCACCTTGGTAGGTTGAGTCTGGGTGCACATGATAGAGTAAGGGGCGGAAAGCTCCTCTCAAGCCTAGGTGGGCATCCTGTCCCCTGCCACCCAACAAGCCAGAATCAAAGTCAGGGGGGAGACACTCTGGGGGCGGAGCCAAGATGGCAGATATTGAGGACGTGCGCCGTAGTTTGGGAAAATAAAGTTTCATAAAAGTGGAATTACTGTAGCCTCAGGAAAAGACTCAAGAAAAAAACTGCAGAGGAAACGCTTCCGGACCTAGTGGATGTGACACAGAGGACCTACAGCGAGCCCACCGCGTGGAAACTCAACTGCGGGAGACGAGCCACAGACTCTCGCCAGCGCGGGAACGGGAGGGAGGTAAGACAAAGAGAGCAGAAACCCGAGACATTGGGGGGGAAAAAGCAGAGGCCTCTCTTGTCAGGCAACGAGCAAAAACAAAGAACAGGAGCCGTTTTACATATCTAAAGTGCAGCCACAAACTCAGTAACTTCGGAATTTGGTGAATCTTGAGAACACATTGAGGGCTGCATAAACTCTTTGTGTGGTCCCAGGTGCAGATCAAAGGAATACTCACAGAGGCCAGATTTCAACTACCCTCAATTTCACTCAGCCATTCGGGATTACTTCCCAACTGAATCAAAAAAAGAGAGAGAGAGAGAGAGAGAGAGAGCAATCCAGTAAGGAGCAAGGGAGTGAACAATCTGGGTGAGTCACTTTTTGCACAGCCTTAAACCTGAAGAATCAAGCAGAGCTCTCTGGCCACACCCATCACAGCCCCTAAGGATCCATCAAAGCAGACAGCCCACTTAGAGGCAAGTATAACGAGAAAAAAACACCACAGCAAAAAAAAAAAAAAAAAAAAACCATAAATTATCTCCAACATGCCAAACAACAAACGCAAAAACCGAGGTAACAAGAACAAGGAAGACACTATGATGCCTCCAAATGAACCAGACACGCCAATGCAAGATTATGAAGATGAAGAGATAGAGGAAATGCAAGAAGCAGATCTCAAAAAATTGATAAGAACATTAAGATGTTCTCAAAAACAAATTCTTGAACTACAGAAATCCTTAATGGACAAGATAGAAAATCTCTCTCATGAAAATGAAATATTAAGGAGGAATCAAAATGAAATGAAACAACTAGTAGAACATGAAACTGCGATAGTGACAAAAAACCACAATGAAATGAAGAACTCAATAGATCAAATGACAAACGCATTAGAAAGCCTGAAAAACAGAATGGGTAAAGCAGAAGAGAGAATATTGGAATTAGAAGACAGAGAACAGGAAAGGAAACAGTCAAATCAAAGAAAAGAAGAAGAAATCAGAAATCTAAAAAATACTGTCAGGAATCTACAGGATACTATTAAAAAACCCAACATTCGGGTTCTAGGAGTTCCTGAAGGCATGGAGAGAGAGAAAGGATTAGAAGGCCTTTTTAGTGAGATACTAGCAGAAAATTTCCAAGGTTTGGAGAAGGACGGAGACATCCTAGTACAGGAAGCTCATAGAACCCCTAATAAACATGACCAAAAGAGATCCTCACCACGACATGTTGTAATCAAACTCACCACAGTGAAACACAAAGAAAAGATCCTAAAATGTGCAAGAGAGAAACGTCAGATTACTCTCAGAGGATCCCCAATTAGACTCACAGCTGACTTCTCATCAGAAACCCTACAAGCTAGGAGAGAATGGCGAGATATAGCCCAGGTACTAAGAGAGAAAAACTGCCAGCCCAGAATATTATATCCTGCAAAGCTCTCATTTGTGAATGAAGGTGAAATAAAGACCTTTCACAGCAAACAGAAACTGAAAGAATTTGTTGCCACTCATCCAGCCCTGCAAAAGATGCTTAAAGACGTCTTACATACAGAAACACAGAAACACGGTCACCAATATGAAAGAAGGTAAAGGAAGGAAACCTCACAGCAAAAGACCACAGGAGTCTCAAACCAGATATTAGAAAATATCTTTGGCAAATGGCAGGGCAAAGTTACTCCTTCTCAATAGTCACATTGAATGTTAATGGCTTGAACTGTCCAGTTAAAAGACACTGATTGGCTGATTGGGTTAAGGAACAAAACCCATCTTTTTGCTGCTTACAAGAAACTCATCTTTCCAACAATGATCCATACAGACTGAAAGTGAAAGGCTGGAAAAAGATATACCATGCCAACAGAAATGAAAAAAGAGCGGGCGTAGCCATCTTAATATCGGACAACATAAACTTTACCACAAAAACTGTCAGGAGAGACAAAGAGGGGCACTATTTAATGATTAAGGGATCCATTCAACAGGAAGATATAATGATTATCAATGTATATGCACCTAATCACAGGGCACCAGCTTATTTAAAAGACTTGTTAAGGGGCTTAAAGGGAGACTTAGACCCCAATACAATAGTACTGGGGGACTTCAATACTCCACTCTCAGAGATAGACAGATCAACAGGACAGAAGATCAACAAGGAGACAGTAGATTTAAATGACACTATAGCCCAAATGGATCTAACAGATATCTACAGAACTTTTCATCCTACACATAAAGAATTTACATTCTTCTCAGCAGTACATGGAACTTTCTCTAGGATTGACCACATACTAGGCCATAAAGCAAGTCTCAGCAAATTCAAAAGAATTAGAATCATACCATGTAGCTTCTCAGACCACAAAGGAATAAAATTGGAAATTAGCAACTCGGGAATCCCTAGAACACGTGCAAACACATGGAGATTGAACAACATGCTCCTGAATGAACAAGGGGTCATAGAAGAAATTAAAAGAGAAATCAAAAATTTTCTGGAAGTAAATGAGGATAAAAGCACAACATACCAAAACCTATGGGATACAACAAAAGCAGTGTTAAGAGGAAAGTTTATATCAATGGTGCCTACATCAAGAAATTGGAAAGGCACCAAATAGATGAGCTTTCAAGTCTTATCAAGGATCTAGAAAATCTGCATCAAACCAAACCCAAACCCAGTAGGAGAAGAGAAATAATTAAAATCACAGAAGAAATCAACAGGATTGAATCAAAAAAAAAAACATTACAAAAAATCAGCCAAACAAGGAGCTGTTTTTTTGAAAAAATAAACAAAATTGACACCCCATTGGCCCAACTAACTAAAAAAAGAAGAGAAAAAACCCAAATCAATAGGATCAGAGATGAAAAGGGAAACGTAACAACAGACACCACAGAAATAAAAAGAATCATCAGAAATTACTACAAGGGCTTATATACCAGAAAACAGGGAAATCTATCAGAAATGGATAGATTCCTGGACACATACAACCTCCCTAAATTGAGCCAGGAAGACATAGAAAACCTAAACAGACCCATAACTGACACAGAAATTGAAACAGTAATAAAGGCCCTCCCAACAAAGAAAAGCCCAGGACCAGATGGATTCACTGCTGAGTTCTACCAGACATTTAGAGAAGAACTAACTCCAATTCTTCTCAAACTATTCAGAGCAATCGAAAAAGAGGGAATCCTCCCAAATTCCTTCTATGAAGCCAGCATCACCTTAATTCCTAAGCCGGAAAAAGATGCAGCATTGAAAGAGAATTACAGACCAATATCCCTGATGAACATAGATGCAAAAATACTCAATAAAATTCTGGCTAATAGAATGCAACAACACATCAGAAAGATCATCCACCCAGATCAAGTGGGATTTATCCCTGGTATGCAGGGATGGTTCAACGTTCGCAAAACAATCAACATAATACACTACATTAACAGACTGCAGAAGAAAAACCATATGATTCTCTCAATAGATGCAGAGAAAGCATTTGATAAAATACAACACCCTTTCATGATGAAAATTCTAAGCAAACTGGGTATGGAAGGAACATTCCTCAATACAATCAAAGCAATATATGAAAAACCAACGGCCAACATCCTATTGAATGGGGAAAAGTTGGAAGCATTTCCGCTGAGATCTGGTACCAGACAGGGATGCCCACTCTCACCACTGCTATTCAACATAGTTCTGGAAGTTCTAGCCAGAGCTATTAGGCAAGAAAAAGAAATTAAAGGCATACAAATTGGGAAGGAAGAACTCAAACTATCCCTCTTTGCAGATGATAGGATTCTTTATTTAGGGGACCCAAAGAACTCTACTAAGAGACTACTGGAACTCATCGAAGAGTTTGGAAAAGTAGCAGGATATAAAATCAATGCACAAAAATCAAAAGCCTTTGTATACACAGGCAATGCCACGGCTGAGGAAGAACTTCTAAGATCAATCCCATTCACAATAGCTACAAAAACAATCAAATACCTTGGAATAAACTTAACCAAGGATGTTAAAGATCTTTACAATGAAAACTACAAAACCTTAAAAAAGAAATAGAAGACGATACCAAAAAATGGAGAAATCTTCCATGCTCATGGATTGGAAGAATCAATATCATCAAAATGTCTATTCTCCCAAAAGCAATTTATACATTCAATGCAATACCAATCAAGAAACCAAAGACCTTCTTCTCAGATCTGGAAAAAATGATTCTGAAATTCATATGGAGACACAGAAGACCTCGAATAGCCAAAGCAATCTTGTACAACAAAAACAAAGCCGGAGGCATCACAATCCCAGATTTCAGGACATACTACAGGGCAGTTGTTATCAAAACAGCATGGTACTGGTACAGAAACAGAAGGATAGACCAATGGAACAGAATAGAAACACCAGAAATCAACCCAAACATCTACAGCCAACTTATATTTGACCAAAGATCCAAATCCAATCCCTGGAATAAGGACAGCCTATTCAATAAATGGTGCTGGGAAAATTGGATTTCCACGTGCAGAAGCTTGAAGCAAGACCCATACCTATCACCTTACACAAAAATTCACTCAACATGGATTAAAGACTTAAATCTACGACCCGAAACCATCAAATTATTAGAGAGCATTGGAGAAACCCTGCAAGATATAGGTACAGGCAAAGACTTCTTGGAAAAGACCCCAGGAGCACAGGCAGTCAAAACCAAAATTAACCTTTGGGATTGCATCAAATTGAGAAGTTTCTGTACTTCAAAAGAAACAGTCAGGAAAGTGAAGAGGCAACCGACAGAATGGGAAAAAATATTTGCAAACTATACTACAGATAAAGGGTTGATAACCAGAATCTACAAAGAGATCAAGAAAATCCACAACAAAAAAACCAACAACCCACTTAAGAGGTGGGCCAAGGACCTCAATAGACATTTTTCGAAAGAGGAAATCCAAATGGCCAACAGACACATGAAAAAATGTTCAAGATCACTAGCCATCAGAGAAATGCAAATCAAAACCACAATGAGGTTTCACCTCACCCCGGTGAGAATGGCTCACATTCAGAAATCTACCAACAACAGATGCTGGAGAGGATGTGGGGAAAAAGGGACACTAACCCACTGTTGGTGGGAATGCAAACTGGTTAGGCCACTATGGAAGTCAGTCTGGAGATTCCTCAGAAACCTGAACATAACCCTACCATACAACCCAGCCATCCCACTCCTTGGAATTTACCCAAAGGAAATTAATTTGGCTAATAAAAAAGCCATCTGCACATTAATGTTTATTGCAGCCCAATTCACAATAGCTAAGACCTGGAACCAACCCAAATGCCCATCAACAGTAGACTGGATAAAGAAATTATGGGACATGTACTCCATAGAATACTATACAGCAGTAAGGAACAATGAAACCCAGGCATTTGCAACAAGATGGAGGAATCTGGAAAACATCATGCTGAGTGAATTAAGCCAGTCCCAAAGAGACAAATTTCATTTGTTTTCCCTGATCAGTGACAACTGAGCACCACAGGGGAAACCTGTGGAAGTGAAATGGACACTATAAGAAACTATGACCTGATCAGCTCTTGTCCTTGCTCTAGATGTACAATGTAATACTTTATCCTTTTTCGTATTTGTTGTTGTTGTTGTTCTAGTACTAGTGGTTGAATTCTGTAATTAACACACAATTATTCTTAGGTGTTTAAATTTTAACTGAAAAGTGATCCCTGTTAAATTTAAGAGTGGAAAAAGAGGGAGGAGATGTACAATTTGGGACATGCACAATCTGACTTGCCGTAAATGATGGAGTTAGAAATGGGCCAGGGAATTCCAATACAATCCCATCAAGGTGGCATGTACCAATGCCATCTCACTAGTCCAAGTGATCAATTTCAGTTCACAACCAATGGCTCTGATAGGTCTAAGAATCAAAGGGATCACACAAACAAGACAAGTGTCTGCTAATACTAACTGATAGAATCAAAAAGAGAGAAATATCCAACATGGGAAATGGGATACACAGCAGATTCATAGAATGGCAGGCGTCCTAAACAACACTCTGGCCTCAGAATCAGCCCTTAAGGCATTCGGATCTGGCGGAAGAGCCCATGAGAGTATTGTAGGCATGGAAAGCCAAGACACCATGGAAAAGAAAAAAAAGACCAAAATGAAAGATCTCTGTGAGTGAGATCCCAGTGGAAAGAATGGGGCCATCAAAGAAGGAAGTACCTTTCTCTGAAGGGAGGAGAGAACTTCCACTTTGACTATGACCCTATCGGAATAAGATCAAAGTCAGCAAACTCTAAAGGCTTCCATAGCCCTGGCAACTCATGACTAGAGCCTAGGGAGATTACTGATGCCATGAACAGGAGTGTCAAATTGTTAAGTCAGCAACAGAAGTCACTGTGTACTTACATCCCATGTGGGATCGGTCCTTAATGTGTTTTCTAATGTGCAGTGATGCCATAACTAGTACTGAAACAGTATTTTTACACTTTGTGTCTCTGCGAGGGTACAAACTGATGAGATCTTTACTAATTATATACTGAATTGATCTTCTGTATATAAAGAGAATTGGAAATGAAAAAAAAAACCCTGGTGTTAAATTGGTAATGGCATGGAAAATTAATTAATTTTTTTAAAAAAATATTATGTAGGATCTCTGTCTTCAATGTGCTGTACACTCTTATTTAATGCTATAACTAGTACTCCAACAGTATTTTTTTTTCACTATGTGTTGCTATATGGTGGCAAACTGTTGAAATCATTCCCTAATATATACTAAACTGATCTTCTGTATATAAAGAGAATTGAAAATGAATCATGATGTGATTGGAAGGGGAGAGGGAGCGGGAAAGGGGAGGGTTGTGGGTGGGAGGGAAGTTTTGGGAGGGGGAAGCCATTGTAACCCATAAGCTGTACTTTGGAAATTTATATTCATTAAATAAAAGTTTAATTAAAAATAAATAAAAAAAAAACAAAGTCAGTGGGGACTTCAGGTTTATCCCTCCAAAAACATTCCCTACTTGTTAATGTGAGCAAGCCACAACTGCCTCTGCTTGTCTTATTAAGATGATGTTTCTTCCCTGCTAGTTGCCAGATGCCTTTATGGGGGGGAATCAGAAGAAAACTATGTGTTCTCCCTTCATGATGTTAGGTGGACACCCTGACCCTGCTAGTGCTCCAGGCCAAACTCAAAATAAGTGGTCTGAAAAGGACTCCCTTTGATGACATCACCAAACAGGCTGCTGCAGACTCCTCTCATTTCGCTTCAGGCAGATGGTATCTCCTACAGTCCCTAGCTACAGGAGTTACTGGTGGTGTCCCCACTCACTGCTGGGTGTTTGTACTGTCCACACTGCTCCATGGTGTCTCTCTTCTTTCTATAGAATTTCCACTGCAAACCTCTCTTCAGCTTCCCCTGGGAATGCAGTTACTCTGCTTTTCTTTATCTCTCTCAGGCCAAAATCAAAACATATTCCCTTACTTAACAATCTAGGATATCCCTTTTAATACATAATTTCTAAGTGCTCTAGGAAATGTATAAATATTACCTAATTTCCATTAGCTCACAGTGATTAAGGAACTTACATGAATATTTATAGTACCAAATACAAAAATTTCTAAAACTTTAATCTTTACAATGCAATATAAAGACTTGAAGTGGATATTTTTTAACAAATAACAATCCAAAATATTTCTGAAATTAAAAGTTTTTTTGTATGCTGTTAAGAGTCTCTTCTTCTTGAACTTATTATTGTATTGGGCAAAACATGTATTCTACTATTAGATGTAGTTTTAACTATGCGATTAATAGAATGACTTAGAAAACAGTGGGATCCATTGTGAACCAAAATTGAAATCTCCACAATTGCTAATATTGTAGTAGTCAAATTCCAGAACCAAGAATAGAAATAGGGGAAAACTGTCTCCTAAAAACTACACCATGGCAAAATAAAATATCCAAGAAAAGAAAAAAAATTCCTTAAAATATGCTAAGTTTTAAAACTGAAGCACACCAGGGAGATTCCATGATTATTATAACAACTAATTTGGTTCATTAATGATTTATTTAGGCATACACATTCTAATTGTCAGGTTGGTATGATTTAAAAGTCACAGTGTTTTACAAGTGCATCCTTGACCAAATTTTATATTCCTTCTAGAGCAGTAAATTGTTTCCTAATGATGTCCCCCTATATATTTCACAGCTCATTCTTTTCACTCTTACCTTTATCAGAGTGTGTTCTAATTTTTGATATTTACTAAACTAAAAGCATTTTAAAATTACAACTAATCATTTCTACAAAATTGTTTTCTCCAATCAACTTTCCATTAAATATGTGAGACAATGATACATAGAGCACTGCTCAATTTTAAAAGTAAATAATATATAAAACTAAATTCAGACCAAGAAAATTTGTTGCATAATAAAGTATTTTACCTTGGCATCAAAATCATAGTCTTTTTCTTCTGATTTAGGCAATGGATCACCAAGATGAGGTTTGATGGCAAATCTTTAGAGAAAAATACATAAAAATATGTGTGAGAGATTAGTTATCTGTATATTTGATTATCTTTGATATAATACTTAAATTTGCTCTTTTAAAAAGGATTTTTTAAAATTTATTTGAAAGTCAGAGTTGCACAGAGAGAGTAAGAGAGGCCTTCCATCCTTTAGCTCACTCCCCACTTGGCTGCAATGGCTGAAGATGCGCCAATCCTAAGCCAGGAGCCAGGAGCTTCTTCCAGTTCTCCCGTGTGACTACAGGTACCCAAGAACTCAGGCCATCTTCTACTGTTTTCCCAGGCCATAGCAGAGAGCTGGATTAGAAGAGGAGCAGCCAGGGCTAGAACCCATATGGGTGCATTAATCTACTGCACCCCAGTGCTGGCCCCTCATTACTTCAATTTTAATTCCTACCTTGCTGATGCTGTACAGAAAAACAAAGTTTTGAAATATGCTAGAGTCCTGAGAGAATATGTTTACTATGTAATTAATGTGTGTTCAGGTTGTATTTGATAAATGGATTGCAAGAATGATTTAATACAGTTGGAAAGTTCAACATCTTTAAATAAAAACTCCACAAGGTAAAGAAATAATTTTTCTATAGTAATGGCCATTTATATTTGCTCTTTTTTAATTTTCATAAGGACACATAACAAAATTGTTATTATCAATACATAGGCTGTAAAGTTTATAGTATGAAAAATATATAAATAAAAGCTTAAATAATAATAGAAACACAGATAAAAAGATTTCCTTTACTTTGGAAGAGGTTAAAAGTTAGTAAAAATAATCCATAAAAATTTAATTGCAAGTAACTCATTTTTATATTGGAAGATACATATTTTCCTCTTTCCAAGGATTCTTTTGTTATTAAGCTTTTACTAGAATATTTATGTGTTCATTTTAAAAATAACAAATAAAAAAGAAAATTTGATGTATAAATCACAAGCCTGAAATATCACCATTTATCATATTTTGTACATTTTGTTAGCTAACATATGCATAAACTGATTTTTTCTTACTTGGCATACCAAGTCTGTGCATGTCCTTATATATCTGTCTATACCACTTTCAGTGCCATTACTGCATTACTGCATCCTGTGGCTGCATTATAATTTGTAATGTCCATTGGGAGTTCTTCTTAGTAAGTTGCTATTTTAAGTAGTGCTGGATAAAGAAATTTCTATCTTTGGCTACTTTTGAATTATAATTTGTATGATATAATTGAATAGTAGAATACATGCATTTTTAAATGTTGTACAATACATAACACCAAATTGTCCATTTTAAAAGTCATAGGCAACATAACCTTTAAGCAAGAGTGTACATTCTGCTCTTTATTCTCACAAATTCATAGATAGAAAACAGTATTTTAATTTAAAGTTTTTGTCTTGAGGCCTGACATTGTGGTGCAACGAGTTAAGCTGCCACTTGGAATTCCAGCATCCTGTATCAAAGTGCTGGTTTGGGTCCCGCCTGCTGAACTTCTGATCCAGTTCTTGTGAATGTGCTTGTGAAGACAGGTGGAGGATTAGCCTATTGAGCCGCAGCACCGGCCTCTAGTATATGAATTTTAATAGAGAGAGACTTTGCCTTATCTTATGAGAAGGGATTACACATCTCTGGGTCTGAGATATTACACTCTTGGAATTATATAATGTACTTTGATGAACATCTTTAAGTGACCTTCTGTTGGAGGATTTTTCTTTTGAATGGTGAGAATGGTGAATGACCAATATGTGCCAGATATTTGCAGGATAGTTTTCCCATGAACTTAGTCAGTTCTTCCTCACAATGTCCTCAAAAGCCAAGAGGGTCTCCAAGTCACATATGACTGAGCAGGGGCTCTGGGGAGGCCCCATAGAGCATTTCTATCAGGGACTCTAACAATGGGGGCACAGGGAAATAGTTCACCTATTGTCTGATGTGAAGCAGTCAGGGCATGACTAGAAGAGGCTAAGATTTGGAACAACACACCCAGCCTGGCAGCTCTACCGATGGCCTCTGTTAGCCTTTGGAGTCTGCTCATTGTGAAGCAGAGGCAGCTGCTGCTAGTGCTGCCTTCACAGTTGGTGTCCTTGGGGCATCATAAACTCAGGCAGACAAGATCTCCTTTGACAGGAACAAGCTAAATACCCTGGACCTCCAGAATATGCATTTACTATGGCTGCAGACCCTGTCCCACCCATGAGAATCCCTGATTTTCCCTTTAGATTAAGGGTGAAGGGCTAATGGCGATAAGGGGGCTCTGAGCAGAGGTACCATGGCCCCTACTATGGCATGTGGACCCACCCAGCCTCCCCATGCCCTGCTCATGCTGCCTGCCCTGCTGGGATGCCTTCCTAGCTCCTTTTTCAGGAGTGCAGCAGATCCCCATGTGGTACCTCTTCACTTCCTCCTCCTATCCCCCCCCCCACTTACACCCAGGAGCTCCATTCTCTCCATTGTATTCTTATGCCCTTCACTAGTGCCTCTATTGTGATCACCAGCTCTGTTATGCATGTTATGTGTCACTCCCCTGTTGTAAGGTTCTCATTCT
The DNA here is from genome assembly GCF_033115175.1 of Lepus europaeus. NCBI lineage: Eukaryota > Metazoa > Chordata > Mammalia > Lagomorpha > Leporidae > Lepus > Lepus europaeus. The sequence goes on along the minus strand of NW_026909005.1, from coordinate 90,597 downwards.
TCAAAGTCAGGGACAGATCTTACCCCTTCCAGAGCCAGGCACATTACCCCTCTCCCATGTCACATTTGCATCTTTTTTGCTTTTGTAGGCCATCTTTTCCTCAACTAAATGGAAACCTGCTGTCACCTGCTGTTGGGGTAGATGTAGCCCATTATATATCATCAGGATATCTGATCCAAGTCACAGGGACCTCAGACAGCCTCACCCTTGTATTATAAATCCCTATGGTACCATCCGGGACATATTTGTATGATATACAATGAGAGAAAAGATTGGTATAGTTTACAAGTCAATTCCCTCAGTGAAGATCATCATACCAGATGTTGGAGGTAGAGGTGCTGGATGAGGCCTGAGAGCCCATGAGAGTGTAGGAGGTGATTGGTAGCCCATGAATGGTGCTGAGGGGATACCCATGGGCTCAGGCACATGGGGGAGTCCTAGGAAAGAATAGGATAGTCCTACATCTATATGGAAGGGCAGAGCACAACTTCACGTGTGAAATATATCAGTCTGATGAGTGCTGAACCAGAGTAGAGGAAGGAATAGGCACTTCTCCACCTGATATCAAATAAGGAGCATCAGACTCACAAAACTCTCCTCTTTCACTGGGTCCTGGCAGCTTGGGGAATGAAGGGAAGTCACAGGGATAAGTGGATGTGGCCTCACATCTGTATGTGTGCAGGCAAAGAACAAAGAAGGCAGGGACTATCCCCAAACATAAGCAGAGCCTTTACTGGTTTGCCAAGTTAATAAAGACACATTCTATAGACAACATCTATGTCCAGGGCCACCCCCAGCATCCCATTCATAGTTGTGTTCTCCAGGACTGTGGATATCATTGATCACCCACGTGGAAATCTGATGAGTGCACAAGCCCCTTGGAGACACCTGAAAAGTCAATCATGACAGACTGGTTTTCCTCCACCACCCACTGGAATTCAAATTTAAAGCCCAAGCTATTGTAATGTATAAAAAAGTGACCTTTGTTTGAGTTTCTATAAAGATAGAAAGATAGCGTGAAGATGATTTGCTGCTAAGGCCTTATAGTTTTTACTAATGTTTTATTTACTCTTTGAATCCATTCATGAGAGAAACTTGTGAAATGTCTCACTATGCTTGTAGGTTAGGTTCTATCTGAAGTACTGTGATCAGATATTTAGTATATTTTGCCACCAACAGTGACTGTGGGAAACACGAGGAGTTCCAACAGAAAGGATGTACCCAAAAGGGGGCCACTGAGGAGCTGTAACAGGAAGAACCAGGATCAGAAGTAGAAAGAAGTTTACAGAGGTTCTGCTCTTGGTTTGTCTCCTTGTGATGGCTCAGCTGGGGCAGGGTTGTTCTACACATCAGGCGGGGATACATGGCAAGGAATTGGTCAGGAGAGTATGAACACCCCAGGTGGGAGAGGTGACCACCAAAGAGACCCAGAGTCCTGGTTTGTGCCATCCCTACTTGCTCCTGAGACTCCCATCCTTATGTGTGCTCTCTTGGTCTGTGGATCAACTCCCACTGATCTCTGAACCCTGCTCCCAAACCCTACTTTGACCCTGACACTCTCTTCACCCTGCTCTCCTCTTCCTGCCACACTGCTCCTCATCCCCAACCTAATTGTGACCTATTACTGCCACACCCCACCCCCACCTAATGGATACCCAATTACTGCCCTGCCATGTCCGCACGCCAATTGTGAGCTCAGTCATTGCCCTGCCCTAAGTCACACACTTCTCCTCTATACCCCACCCTAGTCTCTCACACCTGGTAACTCAGTGCACTGAGGGGACCCGGACATGAAGGTATGGAGGTGGATCTTCTGGCTCCCTGTGCTGGGGTTGCCCAGTCACACAGCACAGAATGTGAGTAAACACCAGATTCACTTTGGTCTCTTTCCTTCTATTAGCTGTGTCCCACCATGGTTTAGATAACATCATTTCACTAGCTCTTGCACAGCAATCCAGTCCTTTTCAAAGATGAAGGGCCTCATCACAGGTGTTGTGACGAGGCTTACAAACCTCTGCCACACCTGTGGCATCAACTTCTGCTTGATCAACAAGCAGGAAAGCCTGACATGGTGGAATCCTGAAAACAATAACCTCATAGTATCAAAAGAGGCCTCGGCAACTCATGACTAGAGCCTAGGGAGATTACTGACGCCATAAACAAGAGTGTTAAATTGTTAAATCAACATCAAGAGTCACTGTGTACTTATGTCCCATGTGGAATCTGTCCTTAATGGGTTGTCCAATGTGAAGTAATGATATAGCTAGTACTAAAAGAGTATTTTTACACTTTGTGTTTCTGTGTGGGTGAAAACTGATGAAATCTTTACTCAGTATATACTGAAGCGATCTTCTGTATATAAAGTTAATTGAAAATGAAAAAAAAAAACCTTGGTGTTCAATTGGAAATTACATAGAAAATTAATCTTTTTTAAAAAATATCATGCAGGATCTCTGTCATTAATGTGCTGTACACTGTTATTTAATGCTATAACTAGTACTCCAACAGTATTTTTTCTTTGTGTTGCTATGTGAGGAAAACTGTTGAAATCTTTATATATCCTAAACTGATTTTCTGTATATAAAGAGAATTGAAAATGAATCTTGATGTGAATGGAAGGGGAGAGCGAGTGGGAAAGGGGAGGGTTGCAGGTGGGAGGGAAGTTATAGAAGTTATGGGGGGAAGCCATTGTAATCCATAAGCTGTACTTTGGAAATTTATATTCATTAAATAAAAAAAGAGGATGTGTGGATATGCTAGAAGCCACTGGATTACATGTTGTAGTAGTGAAAATAACAGAGGAAACACTGATTTCTTGAGTCGTGATTGTTAGCCTGGTTCCTGCAGGATCTGTGCGAGACTTTCAGCTGCTGTGCATTTGGTTCCATCACACATGTAGCAGTGTCACTGAGATAAGACTCATGTGTGTTGACACTTGGCAGTCTTTTTTTTTAACTTTTATTTAATGAATATAAATTTCCAGTGTACAGCTTATGGATTACAATGGCTTCCCCCTCCCATAACTTCCCTCCCACCCGCAACCCTCCCCTCTCCCGCTCCCTCTCCCCTTCCATTTGCATCAAGATTCATTTTCAATTCTCTTTATATACAGAAGATCAATTTAGTATAAAGATTTCAACAGTTTGCACCCACATAGAAACACAAAGTGAAACATACTGTTTGAGTACTAGTTATAGCATTAAATCAAAATGTACAGCACATTAAGGACAGAGATCCCACATGAGGAGCAAGTGCACAGTGGCTCCTGTGGTTGACCCAACAAATTGACACTCTAGTTTATGGTGCCAGTAACCATCCTAGGCTGTCTTCATGAGTTGCCAAGGCTATGGAAGCCTTCCAAGTTTGCCGACTCTGATCATATTTAGACAAGGTCATAAAAGGGTGAGGATAGTAACCAATGATCCTAAGAGTGGCATTTACCAGGTTTGAACAATTATAAAGCATTAAGTGGGGAAGAGGACCATCAGTACACACAGGTTGGGAGTAGAGCCATTGGTGGTAGAGGTTATGATTACAAAGGAATGAGGCCCAAGTGTGCTAGACAGGGTCGAGAACAAAGGACAGAGTCATTATTAGAGGAGCTAAGAAAGGTGCTGTCTAAGCTACAATTAAGTTTTCTGATTGAGAGGCAAATAGAACCTGATAGAAGGGGCTTGATAATAATCTGGTGGGCTTTAGACCTTGTAAATTCAGAGGCCCAGACCTATCTATCTCTTCACATGGGGTATATCCTAAGGGAGGTGTGAACCTCCTAGGGGAAGGCACTCTGTTGACTTTCATTACTTGGCTGGCCTGGGAGGAGAGCTGGCCAGGTAAAGGCAGGGGCATCTCTAACAAGAAATTTACAGTTCTGCCTGCAATGTTGCTGACCCTACTTGACCATACCCTCAGCTGCAGTGGTCACTTTGGAAGTTGGGCTGAGTGAAGGGCTTTTCAGCTTAGAGCCAATAAGATCTGTGGCTCTGACCTGGGCATCCTTCGACTCCAGGGCAGGTCCATTTCCATTGATCCAAATCTTGGCGGAGCTGCCAGGGCTCTTCACAAGCTGACTTCTGCTGAAGCCCAGGCTTACCACATTGAAAGCCACTGCAGTGGACTGGCCTGTTGGGTCTCCTTGAGGGCAGATCACTGTACAGATCAGCCATTTATAGGCCTGCCACCCATTGCTTCTGATGCCTAGCTTTCTTTTCCTCCTGGTTTGTGTTAAAGCAGACCAGAGGATGCAAGTCAAGGGAGTGCCCATGTCCCATCTCTAATCTTCGGTGGCCTGAACTAAAAGCCTATGGTCACAGGCATGTTCTGTAGTAGTTTTTCTAAGGTAGACAATGCCCATGAGGAAAATTATATTCTCACTTTAAAACTTTCTTTCCCTTTGGTCTGAAAGGGAGGTTTTTTCTACTTACTGCTTACTTCGCTGATGGCGAAGTGAATCTAGCTATGAGATTATTATTTAAGTTCTTATTTTGGCTATGCTATTACAGAAAAATGTTAGCCATCTCTTTTATAAGGTCTAAAGATTAAGTTGTGCGTCCTACAGATTCCTTCATAATAGAATTAGTTTCCTAAAGAAACTAAAGAACAAGTTGGGCTTAGAATAGAGAAATGAGGGGCCGGCGCCACGGCTCAATAGGCTAATCCTCCGCCTAGCGGCGCCGGCACACCGGGTTCTAGTCCCGGTCGGGGCACCGATCCTGTCCCGGTTGCCCCTCTTCCAGGCCAGCTCTCTGCTGTGGCCAGGGAGTGCAGTGGAGGATGGCCCAAGCCCTTGGGCCCTGCACCCCATGGGAGACCAGGATAAACACCTGGCTCCTGCCATCGGATCAGTGCGGTGCGCCGGCCGCAGCGCGCTACCGCGGCGGCCATTGGAGGGTGAACCAACGGCAAAAAGGAAGACCTTTCTCTCTGTCTCTGTCTCTCACTGTCCACTCTGCCTGTCAAAAATAATAAAAAAAAAGAATAGAGAAATGAGGGAGCAAGTCCTAGATCGCTTGCTGACAATAGCAATATCACATGAATACTTAGCAAACCGTTTCAACCATTAGATAACAACTGAAGAAAACATTTACCAGAAGGTCCAATGCCTTCTATAAATTTTATAGCAGGCATGGAAAGCCAAGATATCATGGGAAAAAAAAAGACCTAAATGAATGATCTCTGTGAGTGAGATCCCAGTGGAAAGAACGGGGCCATCAAAGAAGGAGATACCCTTCTCCGAAGGGAGGAGAGAACCTCCACTTTGACTATGACCCTATCGGAATAAGACCAAAGTCAGCGAACTCTAAAGGCTTCCATAGCCCTGGCAACTCATGACTAGAGCCTAGGGAGATTACTGACGCCATGAACAGGAGTGTCAAATTGTTAAGTCAGCAACAGGAGTCACTGTGTACTTACACCCCATGCGGGATCTGTCCCTAATGTGTCGTCTAAAGCCAAGTGATGCTATGACTGGTACTGAAACAGTATTTTTATACTTTGCGTTTCTGTGTGGGCGCAGACTGATGAGGTCTTTGCTAATTATATACTGAAGTGATCTTCTGTGTATAAAGAGAATTGGAAATGAAAAAAAAAAACAACCTGGTGTTAAAATGGAAATGGCATAGAAAATTAATTATTTTGAAAAAAAAATTATGTAGGATCTCTGTCTTTAATGTGCTGTACATTGCTATTTAATGCTATAATTAGTAATCCAATGGTAGTTTTTTCACTCGATGTTGCTATATGGGCAAAATGTTGAAACCTTTACCTAATATATACTAAATTGATCTTCTGTATACAAAGAGAATTGAAAATGAATCTTTACATGAATGGAAGGGGAAAGGGAGCGGGAGGGGGGAGGGTTGCGGGCGGGAGGGAAGTTATGGGAGGGGGGAAGCCATTGTAACCCACAAGCTATACTTTGGAAATTTATATTCATTAAATAAAAGTTTAATAAAAAAAATAAAAAAAAAGAATCATGTATTTGAAAACACCTCTTAAATATCTAACATGGTGCAGTTTGTTTAGCCAGTAAACTTAAGCACAACCATCTAAAATGTTTTTAGTTTCTTTCTACCAACAGGTTTAAAACATATGATACACAGATTCAGGTCACACAAATTAAAATGTATCATTGATTGATTTTAGCAGCTTAAATTTATGGACAATCTTATCTATAAGCCATTTAAAATAAAACTCTTAATAAAATTTCCCCATGTGGACATACAATATGTACACACAAATAACATAGCATAGTAGACCAATATAGCAATTTTAATAATAGCTTTTATAATCTTTAATTCTTTTTGTAGATTGCCAATTGATTTGAATTGCTTTTTGTTTTTAGTAACCTCAGTTAACCATACTTTCTCTCAGTTGGTACTGTTAATACATTATTGGCTTCATCTGTTTACAGAGCCATCCCAAAGTACTGAATACAATAGAAGTGGCTGGAAAAAGTCCATAGGAGCCTATAGGAGGACAACTAATCACAGAACCAACAACGCTTTAGTTTTATGAGCAGCAAATCATATTTAACTGTGGATGACAAAAGACTTTAAGTCGCCATGTTTAAAATTATAAACTCATCAACCAACAAGAGGCACTTGCTTACTTCACAGTATTTTTGAAAGCACCTGTAGGATTTTACAAGTATTTAACCCTTTAGGCCTCTGGGGCTTTCTCATTAAGATAACTATCATGTCTAGTAACACAAAATCATTAGACTTTTTCATTCTCAAACATTTGTATTAATAGCATTTTCCATTATAGAAACTTAAAGTTTGGTACCACATCACATCTTGACAGTACTCCTAATATAATCCAAATAGCCTGATTGGTTGGTGTCTCTATAAGATGAGAGACATAGGTCCTTCAATTTTTTTCAGTTGGGCCCAAACTGGAAAAACCAAAGTCCAAGATTTACTGGAAATTCTAGAGTCCAGATTGTTTGAAACTATGATTTTTTGAATGCCTGTCAAGAATGCCAAGAAGGCTCAAAATCCAAAATATCTGGTTGAAATAAGATTCCTTAAAATCATGACATAACATAGACCAAATTTGATCATTGTTACAAGGTGATTATTCAAATCTTTGAAAATAAGCACATATTTAAATAACCCAAAGCTCTTAATAAAAAAATCAGCTGTTTTTGAAAAATTAGAATTTAACAGACATCAAGAGAACATAATAGATTACTTTAACACATTGCTTTAACAGAGCATCAGAGTTGAATTCTATGTCAAAGAGAAATTGAGCTTCCTGTGATCTTTTGCTGTGAGGTTTCCTTCCTTTACCTTCTTTCATATTGGTGACCTTGTTTCTGTGTTTCTGTGTGTAACACATATTTAAGCATCCTTTGCAGGGCAGGATGAGTGGCAACAAATTCTTTCAGTTTCTGTTTGCTATGAAAAGTCTTAATTTCACCTTCATTCACAAATGAGAGCTTTGCAGGATAAAATATTCTGGGCTGGCAGTTTTTCTCTCTTAGTTCCTGTGCAATGTCTCGCCATTGCCTTCTAGCTTGTAGGGTTTCTGATGAGAAGTGTGCTGTGAGACTAATTGGAGATCCTCTGAGAGTAATCTGACGTTTCTCTCTTGCACATTTTAGGATCTTTTCTTTATGTTTCACTGTGGTGAGTTTGATTACAACATGTCGTGGTGAGGATCTCTTTTGGTCATGTTTATTAGGGGTTCTGTAAGCTTCCTGTACTAAGATGCCTCTGTCCTTCTCCAAACCTGGGAAATTTTCTGCTAGTATCTCACTGAAAATGCCTTCTAATCCTTTCTCCCTCTCCATGCCTTCAGGAACTCCCAGAACCCGAATGTTAGGTTTTTTAATAGTATCCTGTAGATTCCCGACAATATTTTTTAGATTTCTAATTTCTTCTTCTTTTCTTTGGTTTGCCTGTTTCCTTTCCTGTTCTCTGTCTTCTAAGTCTGATATTCTCTCTTCTGCTTCTCCCATTCTGTTTTTAAGGGTCTCTAATGTGTTTGTCATTTGATCTATGGAATTCTCCATTTCATTATGATTTCTCATCACTATCACAATTTCTTGTTCTACTAGTTGTTTCATTTCATTTTGATTCCTCCTTAATATTTCATTTTCATGAGAGAGATTTTCTATCTTGTCCATTAAGGATTTCTGTAGTTCAAGAATTTGTTTTTGAGAACTTCTTAATGTTCTTATCAATTTTTTGAGATCCGCTTCTTGCATTTCTTTGATCTCATCATCGTCATAATCTTGAATTGGGGTGTCTTTTTCATTTGGGGGCGTCATAGTGTCTTCCTTGTTCTTGTTACCTCGGTTTTTGCGTTTGTTGTTTGGCATGTTGGAGATATTTGGTTTCTTCACTGTGGTGTTTTTTCTTGTTACACTATGGCTCTATATTAAGTGGACTGTCTGCTTTCGGTGGAGACTTAGAGGCTTGAGATGAGTGTGGACTGAGAGCTGTGTTTGGTTCCTCAGGGTTGAGGGTGTGTCAAAGATGACACTCCCAGGTTAGGTGTGGTAAATCTCTCTTTCTTTCTTTCTTTCTTTTTTTTCTTTTCTTTTCTTTTCTTTTTCTTCCTTCCTTCCTTCCTTCCTTCCTTCCTTCCTTCCTTCCTTCCTTCCTTTCTTTCTTTCTTTCTTTCTTTCTTTCTTTCTTTCTTTCTTTCTTTCTTTCTTTCTTTCTTTCTTTCTTTCTTTCTTTCTTCAAAAGGGAAGTAATCCCGCACAGCTGAACGTAATTGGAGGTAGTTAGCAGGCAAATGATATACCCACAGGAGCCAGAGATCGGAAGCTCTTTCCCAAGGACCACACAGGGAATCTGTGCTGCCCTCACTGTGGGCTCCAATTCTCCTGCAGTCTCCCACTGGGTTGCCAAGTTAGATCCTAATCTCCTGTTATTTCACCCCTGCCCCCAGAGTCAGGTTTTTCTGCTAGGCTCAGGGCCGGTGCAGACCTGAGGTCGCCCTGCTTATGATGTATGTCCAAAATGGCGACTGCTCTTTGTCTTGCTTGCCTTTGAGGGGTGAGTGGAGAGAGAGAAACTCGTGTCTGTATTGGTCACTTTTTTTTTCTCTCTCTCTCTTCTAGTTAGCCTGGTGAACTTTTCCCCGCGGAGTTTCAAGCCTCGTTCCCTCTAGCCTCCTCTTTCCGCTTGCCCGCTGGTGTCTTGGACTATTGAGGTTCAGCTTACCTCGCGTTCCAGCGCTGGTGTGTTGAGTCTGCCGCTGGTGTCCCGAACTTGGGCTCCCACGCTCTCCACGCAGGTCCACTGTGAATCACTAGTTCCAGAAGAGTTTCCTCTGCTGTTTCTTCCCCTACTCTTCCTTGACCCTGCAGTATCTCCACTTTTATTAACCTTTCTCTCCCCCGGGCTAATAGTGTGCTCCCTTCCTATTCCGCCATCTTTCCCGGCTCTGACACTTGGCAGTCTTGCAACAGTGGTACCGAGTGGTTGGTATTAGTACTAGATTGTTGAACATGAACTGTCACTTCTGCTGTGGATTATCTGCTTTGTTGTCTTTTGGTAACTTTTGAGTCATTCCTTTTCTCTGCTCTTGGAGGCTGTCCCTAGGGACTATATTTGAAGGGAGCCCAGAGACAGACACAAGATGTGAAAATTAGTGCCTGCATCCTGGTAGGATGCTCATAATAGGGGAGACACTCAGAGTGACATAACGAGGTGAATGAGTTATCATCCTTCCTTGTAAGAGCTGTGTCATATGTAGACTGCTAATTCATCCAAATGAGAAAGATTCCATACTGTTAGCAGGCCATACTATCCCTAGGAGTCCATACTGTCCTTAAATGCCAGATTTATGTTGGGGAGTACTCATTTTTGCGTTATAAAATCACACTTCTCCTATCCCCAGGAGAAAAAGGAGAGTGACTGAGAACAGCACATAGATATAAGTAAATTTGCATGAATTAGCAAGCATCAGATTCTTAGGAAGCTCTTCCCGTGAGAAGGAACAACACTTGTACATGACCAGCTCCATTCAAAGGGGGAATCTCTTCCATTTTTCTGAGTGTACTATATATATATATATATATATATATATATATATATATATTTTAAAGATTTATTTATTTTCTTGAAAGTCAGAGTTAGAGTATAGGCAGAGAGAGAGAGAGAGAGAGAGAGAGAGAGAGAGAGAGGGAGGTTTTCCATTTGTTGGTTCACTCTCCGCAAAGGTTGGAGCTGTGCCAATCTGAAGCAAGGAGCCAGGAGCTTCCTCCAGGTCTCCCACATGGGTTCAGGGGCCCAAGCACTTGAGCCACCCTCCACTGTCTTCCCAGGCCATAGCAGAGAGCCAGATTGGAAGTGGACAAGCCAGGTCCCAAACCAGTGCCCACATGGGATGCCAGCACTGCAGGTGGCAGCCTCACCTTCCACGCCACATTTCCAGCCCTGATCACATGAATATCATGCAATCAGTCAGTTGGTAAAAGTAGAAAGAACATAAGTGAGGTGGTGATAGTGATAACAACTGCACCACTTCTAGGTGGATGGTCCTGGTTTGTGAGAGATAAAGGCAGTAAAAGTGTACAAGGAACTGGTAAATAAGTGATCATTTACCTATCCATTTGAAAGAATTACCATAATAAAATTTTATGTGCTTGTTATTTTTTGTAGACTTGTTTATAAAATATTTTACACATATCCTAATATTTCCTCAACAATAAAAACATTTAATTTTTAATATGAAAATTATTGCTCCCTCCCTAAAACACAGGCTGTAAACAATGAGGGACCAATAAAATGTGGTAGATACTTGAATAGATTTGCAATTGAGATGTTGTCCCCAGATCAGCAGATAGGGAAGAACTAAATGGTACTTTGAGTAGAAGAAAATAGAGTGAAACATGACCACTTACCATTAGGACACAGAGCAAGAAGATAGTACAAGAAATTCAATGTACATAAGAAAAAAAGGGTGGAAGGGATCAAGAACAGAGGTAACTGCTGATTTGTTTGGCACAGGATGAAATGTGGAATTTAATTCCATTCTGTGTACATGAGGGATGGGATAGACAGTGGCAGTGCAAATTGAAATTTGGAGAAAAGAAAGAATATGATGGGAAGAAGTGAGACTCAGGTTGGACACCTCATGTTGGACACCTCATGTCTGATATTTCTGGAGTGAAATGGGTGGGGATTTCAACTGGAAACCAGAAATGAATGACAGCTTATGTGATATCCAGCCTGCACATAGGGATTTGGGAAGCAGCAGAATCGCAGCAATGTCTGAAGCCATCCCAGTTAATGAAATGTCTCAACGAGAAGTGAAGATATAGAAAGAAAAAAAGGAAGGAGTGCAGAATCTCAGGAAAAACTGACATCAACTATTAGAGGAAAGTGAGGAAATGAAAGTAGAATTGAACCACAGACAATGCTTTCTCACCATTTCTTACAAGGATGTAGAAAACCTGCACAATAAGAAACCTACTAATGAGTATATATTATTTCAAAAAATTGTTGTATCATGATAAACTTATATTTTGATTCAATTTCCACAAATCTTGAGAAGTACCTCTATATTTCATCACAATTGGTTTTATAAAAATATTCCTTTACATTCATATAGACATTAAGATTTATTTAAAAAGTATCTTTTTGTAAAAGAGACCCTTAGTAAGAGAGGCTTTAGTGCATTCTTTTTAATATGATACACTTTATATAACCTAGCACTAGAGAAGGAGAAGCACTGGAAGGTACAGATGTTTCATCAGTACAATTTCAGTGCTGTATGATAGGTATTAGTTCAGAGAAATATAATTGAAAAAATTATGATTTTCATACAATGTATATCCACAAGTCCCGAAGAATCTCCCAAAAACTATTATTAGAATGACACAATTAATTGATAATAATATAAAAATAACATAAAGCCATTATATAGAGAGGGGGCATTTAGTATAGAAGTTAGGGTGCACATGTTCCACATCACAGGGCCTGGGCTTGATTCTCTCCTTTGGGACTTGACTCCAACTTCCTGCTAGTGCAGAAGCTAGGAAGGAGTGATGATAACTCAAGTACTTGGATTCCTTCTATCCATATTGGAGACCCAGACCAAGTTTCTGGCTCCAGACTTACTTCCATTCCAGGCCCAGTCAGTTTAGGTATTTGGAGATTAAACCAGCAGTTTGAGCACTCTTTCCTTCTTGTCTACCTCCCAAACAAATAACTACTTTTTAAAAAAGAAATACTACACTATCTGGAACTTTGAGGGAAGCAGAAACAGACGCAAATCTGTCCCCTGGTGGATGGGCAATATGAGTCATCAAGCAATATCTGCTGATCTAACTGGCAAGTGAGTCAGGAAAGCAAAAGAACTGACACCATCAATAATGACAAGGGGAAAAAAGTGACCATCCATGGGTTACATAAACCTATGAGAATACTTCAAAAATTCCATACAAAATGTAATTAGAAGGTAAGCTAATTTAGTTACAAAAATTTTTTTGGAGTTATTTCTACTGAATGAACATCTCTGTTTAATTCACCATCCTATAGGAATTGTTTAGGATTAAGGTGGCAAATTTCAATAAATACACAGTTAAATCCAAAGCAACCTATGTAGAAAAGTTGTGGAAAAAAAAACACAGTGTTAACTTACTCAGCTAAAACATTTGTCTTAATTCACATAGTGGTTCAATAGAATTTATATGAAGACTGGTAAATCTTGTATTTTGGTAATACCATTGTTCTTGCCACTTTTGATTTTATTTAAGCATTAAAATTTGATTTTCTCATTATAAGATTTTCACTTATATATTTGATGGGTATTGGTATCTAAAAGAAATCATCAACACAAGAGAAGATGTGATGGAGAGGAACACTCACCCAGTATTAGACAGAGTACAGGGCCCACAATGAACCAGAATACCTCTGTGCTCAAAGGCACCCACACAAATATCTACAACACTACCAACCACCCAAGAAACTTGAGTCTGGCAAGTTATGTTTATTTTTAAACTTTAATTAATTAATTTTTATTTTAAAGGCACAAAGAGACAAGGACAGATGTTCTCCACCTCACCTGCTGGGTCACTCTCCCAATTTTTACAATAGCCAAGGATGAGCCAAGACCAAGGCCAGGAGCCTGGAATTCAGTCCAGCTTTTCCAACTGTACAATAGACACCCATATAAGTATACATCCCTGAGCTGTCATCTGCTAACTCCCAGGGTGCACATGATCAGGAAGATAGAATGGAAGTGGAGCCAAGACTCAAACCCAGGCACTCTGATGTGGGATAACTGCATCACCAGTGGGGTCTTAGCCATTGTGCCAGACACCAGGACCCCAGTCTATCTAGAAGGAAGGAAATCCCCTTGAGTCAGTTGAAGGACATGATTACTTCTTGCAGGCTGACCTAGGGCTCTTAGCAACTGAAATACAGTAAATGTCTGTGTCTTCTCACTGTTTCCAATGTTTTATTGCAGCTATCTCAGAACTTTCCTGGCCATTTTCAGCTCAGTACTGATTTTGGGGGGATTTTTCAGAAGCCTATCATCACTGCTACAGTTGTGGGTATTTCGGCATTTGCCATTTTCTTCTGGACAACTATTCTTATTGTGAGTATACTAGGTGTGTTTTATATGATAAATAAGGAGGAATTTTTTTATTAAACTTTTATTTAATGAATATAAATTTCCAAAGTACAGTTTATGGGTTACAATGGCTTCCCCCTCCCAAAATTTCCCTCCCACCCACAACCCTCCCCGTTCCCGCTCCCTCTCCCCTTCCAATCACATCATGATTCATTTTCAATTCTCTGTATATACAGAAGATCAGTTTAGTATATATTAGGTAACGATTTCAACAGTTTGCCCCCATATAGCAACACAAAGTGAAAAAAAAATACTGTTGGAGTACTAGTTATAGCATTAAATAAGAGTGTACAGCACATTAAAGATAGAGATCCTACATAATATTTTTTAAAAAAAATTAATTGATTTTCTATGCCATTTCCAATTTAACACCAGGGTTTTTTTTTATTTCCAATTATCTTTATATACAGAAGATCGATTCAGTATATAATTAGTAAAGATCTCATCAGTTTGTACCCATGCAGAAACACAAAGTGTAAAAATACTGTTTCAGTACTAGTTATAGCATCACTGCACATTAGACAACACGTTAAGGACAGATCCCACATGGGATGTAAGTACACAGTGACTTCTGTTGCTGACTTAACAATTTGACACTCCTGTTCATGGCGTCAGTAATCTCCCTAGGCTCTAGTCATGAGTTGCCAGGGCTATGGAAGCCTTTAGAGTTCGCTGCCTTTGATCTTATTCCAATAGGGTCATAGTCAAAGTGGAAGTTCTCTCCTCCCTTCAGAGAAAGGTACCTCCAATAAGGAGGAATTTTTATAGTAATTGCATTTGCATCTGGTAAAATCAGTCCTCCTCCATTCATTGTTTTCCCCATAACCCACAAATTTTAATAGTTTTCATTATAATTTGGATGGAAACATTTTTTAAAAGTCTGGTTATATTGACCCATGTGTTCTTTTGAAGTGTGTAGTATAATCTCAAAATGCTTTGTAGTTTTCAATTTCTCTGATTGATTTCTAGCTTAATTTCACTGTGTCCTGAGAGTGAACACTCTATGATTCCCACTCCTTTCCATTTGGTAAAGTGAACTTATGTCTTGAGTGAATGGAATAAATGTGCTGTGTGAGCCCGCGTGAGTGTACTCCATTTTGCTGGCTGAATTATTCTGTAGTGTGGACAGATTCTCAGATTATCAGTGCTGTTCAGTTATTCTAAACCTTTAATGACTTTCTTCCTGCTGGATCTGCCAGTGACTGAGGGAGGAGTGGGGTGAATTCATCTATTTCTAGTTGCAGTGCAGTTTTGCTGCATGAATGTTGAAGCTCTGTTGTTAGGTATTAATACATTAAGGATTGTCATGTCTTTTTGCAAAATGGATCCTTTATTGTTATTGTAATACCATGTGATCCTTGAATGCTCCTTGCATTGTGCTTGTTTTGTGTGAAATTGAAATAGTTACTCCATGGCTGGTGCCGCAGCTCACTGGGCTAATCCTCTGCCTGAGGCACCGGCACCCCAAGTTCTAGTCCTGGTTGGGGCACTGGATGCTGTCCCGGTTGCTCCTCTTCCAGTCCAGCTCTCTGCTGTGGCCCAGGAAGACAGTGGAGGATGGCCCAAGTGCTTGGGCCCTGCACCTGAATGGGGGACTGGAATGAAGTGCCCGGCTCCTGGCTTCGGATCAGCGCAGCACTGGTGGTCGCGGCCATTTGGGGGGTGAACCAACAGAAGGAAGACATTTCTCTCTGTCTCTCTCTCTCACTGTCTAAATCTACCTGTTGAATAAAAAGAAAAGAAATAGCTACTCTAGCTTTCTTTTGATTAGTTTTAACTGTACATTGTTCTGTCACCCACTTTTATTGCATTTATAGCTTGGGTTTGAAAATGGGCTCCTGGTATACATTCATCAGTTGGAAATTATTTTTAATCCACTCTACAGTCACTGTCTTTTAATTGGTATATTTACTTCATTAGCATTTAAAATTATTAATGATATAATTGGTTTAACATCTATCACATTTATTCCTGTTTTTTTTATTCATTGTCCCTTTTGGCCTTACACTCTTTTTATGCCTTCTCAGGGCCTAACTTAGAATTTCGCAAGTTTTATTTCATTGTGTTTAGCACACCAATTATACTTGAAGTTACACTTTTTGTTATCTTTTTCAAAAGTGGTTCTCCCTGAATTGGAAATACACATTTTAAAAAGTAATCCAATACACAGGAAATGAAATTGATGTTGTAAACGATGACTCCACAAACTCCCTCCCATTTCTTGACATTGCTATAATCCATAAACTATATTTGCCATATGTATTGTTACTACTACTTTGTTCTGTTATATTAAGCAAAGTGTTGTCTGATAAGCCAATCAGTAAGATAACAACTTTGCCCTCACTTACTCCTTTGCCTATTGCCCTTGCACTATGTAGATCCAAGTAGCTGACATATATTCACTTCCTTCTATCTGAAGAGCTTCTTTTAAAAATCTCTGTAGTGTGGCTTATTAAATAAAGAGTTCTTTGATGTTTGTCTTAGAAAGTCTGTGTCCATTTTGGAAAGATAATTTATCTGAGTGTGATTCTAATGCTTGCTTTCTCAAATCAAACTGTGATTGTTATTTTGTCTTTTAATATACCTTCTAGTTCTTGCTAAAATCCAGACATTACATTGAGTGAAAGGAACTGATTTCAACAATCCCTTTGTGTGAGATTTTATGGGTATCTTGGTAGAAGTTTAGCTGGCTTTACAGTTTACAGTTACTGAAAGTGGCAGCAACTGAAATTTTCTTTGTTGCCCTAGTTTATGTCTATGTCACCCTATGGTTTCTTAGAGACTTCTTATTACACAATATCTTATACACACGGGACTTTCAGTTGTATTCCATGATTGTTATATAAGTAGCCTACTCTTGTGCTGGTCACATGTGCAGGGATGAATTTATAGGACTGTGGTTAGGTCTCAGTCTTTCAGTGAGCTTGTGTCCTTGCATGCAACCATCACAAATATTATTCAGTGTTTTCTGTAAGTTATATTTTTATTGAGGTGTAATATACATCCAGAAATAAGTATGAATCATATGTATACAGGTACATGAATTCTCACACTCATGGACACACCCCAGGTCATGAAATAAGACATAGCCATCACCCAAAAGCCACTCTTTGGCCCTTCCCAGGTACTCCCTATCCAAGGTTATCACTACCTTAATTCTAACACCATCCACTAACATCATTTGTTTTTTCTAACATCTCCATTTTAAAGTGAATTAGCTTTAACCTATTTCAGTGGACAGTTTCCTTGTTACTGTTCTTACTGAAACAATCATGATGATTGAAACACTGTTTCCTTCACCTTTTCCCTTAACAACCTAGTATAAGTTGGGCCAGCTGTATATAAAGCTGTAGAGTCCAAAGACTGAAACATCTTCCCTCTGCATGGAGTCATCCTTCCTTTTTCATTTTTTTAAATTTTAATCAGTTTTGGCCAGTGCTGTGACTCACTGGGCTAATCCTCCACCTGGGGCGCCGGTGCCCTGGGTTCTAGTCCTGGTTGGGGTGCCGGATTCTGTCCCTGTTGCCCCTCTTCCAGTCCAGCCCTCTGCTGTGGCCTGGAAGTGCAGTGGAGAATGGCCCAAGTGTTTGGGCCCTACACCCACATGGGAGACCAGGAGGAGGCATCTGGCTCCTGGCTTTGGATCGGCACAGCACACTGGCTGCAGTGTGCCAACTGTGGCAGCCATTTGAGGGGTAAACTAATGGAAAAAGAGGACCTTTTCTCTGCCTCTGTCTCTCTCACTGTCTAACTCTGCCTGTCAAGAAAAAAATTGTTTTTTATTAGTTTTTAAAAAAGATTCAGTGTGATTGGTAGATACAATTCTGAGAACATAATGATATTCCCTTCCTCCCGCCCTCTCACTCTTCCTTCTTCCTTCCTTTTTTTTTTAGTTTTTGAGATAACAAATTTAAAATTCACATTACAGTGAAAAGGCTTAATACCTCACTGAATAAGAAGTCTCACAAGTAAAATCAAAAGACTCTAGTTTAGTGCGAATATAGACAATGGCCATAAATAGTAATTGAATGGAAAAATGACTATTTATCCAATATAACAATAGTTTTAAAGTAATCACAGAACACTCAAACAATAGTAGTATAACATTATTTACCATTGGTTTGACAAAGGTATAAAACAATGTTTTACAAAACAATACTGATACACAGGCATTTCTTGTTTTTGGGTTTTTTTTTAATTTTAGCTCCTACGTATAAAAGAAAATGTGATATTTGTATTTTTGGTTCATGCTTATTTCAATCTACATGATATTCTCTAGTTGTGTCCATTTTGTTGCAAATGGTAGCATTTCATTCTATTTTTAAGCTGAACAATATTCTATTGTGTATATATACCATATTTTCTTTAAACATTCATTTGATAATGGACACCTTGGTTGGTTCCAAATTTTTGGCTGTTGTGAATAGTGCTGCTATAAACATGGTGGTGCATGTATCTCTTCTTGTTCAAGTGTTTCTGGTATATACCCAACAGTGGAAATGCTGGATCATATGGCAAGTCTATTTCTAGTTTTTAAAGAAAACTTCACACAGTTTTCTATGGTGGCACCACTAATTTACATTGTCAACAGTGCATAAGTGTTCCCCTTGTCCACATCCTCAGCAGCATTTGTTATTCTCTCTGCTTTGTATTTTAGCCATTCTGACAGGTGTGAGGTGGTAGCTCCTCCTGGTTTTGATTTGCATTGATGGCTAGTGATGTTGAGCATTTTTCATATATGAGTTGACAATTTGTATTTCTTCCTTTGACAACTATTGAAGTCATTTTTTCCATTTCTCAATTGGATTGGTTGGTCTTTCTGTTGTTGAGTTTTTTAAGTTGCTGATATATTCAGGATATTAGTTGGATATTTGTCAGATAAGTGGTTTGCAAACATTTTTCCCACTCTGTTGGATGTCTCTTCATTCTAGTGATTGTTTCCTTTTGCTTTCCTTTACATTTAACAAAGGAAGAATAGAAGAACTAGATTCCCATACTTTCCTTCACTTAGCTTGCTAAGTCTCTGGAAAGTTTCAGTTAGGCTTTGAGAAAAAGAATTTTTACAAGGGTAGGTCTTAGGAAGGATGGAATACTTCAGGCTTATTTCAGAGTGACTAGTTTCCCCCTCCCTCATTTCAGAATCAAGAGGGACTTTTTCTCCATGAGAAACTTTTTCTCTATGAGAACATGTTAGAACCCCAAAAGATAAAAAATCACACCAAAGTGGCACCCCACCCATGTCCACACTGAGTGTTTAGGAATTTATCAATTACAGGTACATTTTGCTACACTGAAGTACTGGTTCCCACTGAGAATTCTGAGTTTGTGCTTCCCCTCTGGTAAGAGGGAATTGTCCAGATCCACTTGTCTATCTCTTGTAGTCTTCAGGTAACAGTTTACCCTGTGACATCAGTCCTCTAATGTAAGAACTTTTGATGTTTATATTGCTCAGCATTTTTTCTAATGGCATAAATGGAAATGACACCTCCCAAACTCCATGCAAGTCAGACCAAAAGTCAAGTTGAGTCCTTTTCTTACTTTTAGATTACCAACATGAACACAAATCAACACTGGGAATGAAAAGTACCCTTCTAGGTATCATAATCTTTTTAGTGAAAAACTCGGTGAGTAAAACAATTGCATATTCTCAGAAAACTACTATTTGACAGATATTAAATATTTGGTGAATCTGTTATTCTTTCCATTTTCCCCACTATCAGTGTTGGGTGACAGGGGGCCAGGAAATTCAGATCCCTCTGTCAGTTGTGCGGTGAAAGGAGTATTCTTGATTTTCTGTTCACTCTTTCAGGATCCTTTATTACAACAGTATCATAGTATGTGACTTTTTGATGTTGTAATTGTATTTCCATGCCTTGGCAAGGCTTTTATCTAGTCTCAACATCTTATTATCATTTGAAAATTTGTAATAGGAAATACATTGGGGGGAGGTAAGCAAATATGTCTTCATATGAAATAAATTAGGACACTGCTTAGATTTTATATAATTATATTTCTATGATGTTGTCAGGGATGACTTATTTTTGATAAGCACTTTTTACTTTTTCAGAAAAACCTAGCTTTCATTTGTGGTGTTGGTAGTATGTTTTATCTAGGCATGTGTTATTCACTTTCTGATTTCATAATCTTCTTATTTTAGTCATCTGGAAAACAAATCATAGGTACAGGTTTTCTTCAAACTGATTATGAACTCAATAAGCATCCAACTGTATTTTTTAAGATTTATTTTATTTATTTGAAAGACAGAGTTACAGAGAAATAGAGACAGAGAAAGGTCTTCCATCTGCTGGTTCACTCTCCAGATGGCTGCAACAGCCAGAGCTGAGCCAATCTGAAGTCAGGATTCCAGGAGCCTCTTCCAGGTCTCCCACACAAGTGCAGAGGCCCAAGGACTTGGGCCATCTTCTACTGCTTTCCCAGGCCATTGCAGAGAGCTGGATCGAAAGAGGAGCAGCCAGGAATTGAACCGGTGCCCATATGGGATGCTGGTACTTCAGGCCAGGGCTTTAACCCAATGTGCCACAGTGCCAGCCACCATCCAACTATATTTTAAATTTTGTAAGGTGCTTTATAGTGAATCAAAGAGGTGTATTGTAGTACAAATGTTTTAGAATTTATTCTGTTTTCATGGAGGCTTTTCTTGCTTAAGACTTCATTACAGATATTGGGTTCCCCAAAAAAATATAGAATAATGTATTTGCATTCTATTGTGAAATTTACCATTTCTAGGATAAAAATGAAATAGATAGGTTTTCCTTTAATAAAATGGAAATAGGTCTTTTGGTCAAAAATAACTGTTTACTTTTCTGCCCTATCAGAAATGGTTTAATGAAGGATCATGATGAAGTGGGAAATAATATTTCATTGTTTTTAATCTTATAAAATTCCTTTAAGCTAAGTGACTATTATTTCACTAGATTAGTCTTTTTACTTTCATCAGGAACGACATGTATTTCCTAATATATATTATTATAATAAGGTTAACTTTGTTTCTTCCTCTCCTAGATAAAACAGCCAGTTTATCAAGGTAAGAATTTTGACCTCTATTTTCTTTATAATACTTTTCTCAGTACTGGTATTAGATGTGAGCTTTTATTAAACTAGCTCTAAGTACAGTAATTTTTATAACTTCCTGGCTTGTTACTTCTTGAAGGTTTTAGTATTCCTGGAGTGGTTTCTACCTGACAATGGAGAGGGACTCGTGATCTATTGTAAAAATCCAGGAAGAAGCAGCATTAATGGGCATAGGAGACTGAGATGAGTTTAGTTGTGCCTAGAAATGTTTAAGAAGCAAGTGATGCTAAGAGTCTGAAGCATTGGAGGAGCACTGTGGCATGACCTGGCTCTTGTAAAAATGGAAATATGATTAAGCTGTGCTCTGAGAGGCCGGCATTGTGGCATAGCAGGTAAAGCTGCTGCCTGTAATGCTGACATCACCTGTGGGTGCCAGTTCAAGTCCTGGCTGCAACACTTTCAATCCAGCTCCCTGCAAATGCCCTGAAAAAAAAAAGCAGTGGAGGTTGGCACACATTCTTGGGCTCATGTGAGCCATGTGAGAGACCAGAATAAAACTCCTGGCTCCTGGCTTTGGCCTGGCTTAACCCTGGTTATTATGGCCACTTACAGAGTGAACCAGCAGATGGAAGATCTCTCTCTCTCTCTTCTCTCTCCTCTCTATTCTCTCCTCTCTCCTCACTCCTCTCTCTTCTCTCCTCACTCCTCTCTTCTCTCTCCTTTCTCTCTCTCTCTCACTCTTTCTCTCTCTCACTTTCAAAGACAAAACTTTTTTTAAAAAAATGATGTAATGTGAACCTATCAAGAACCTTAAGGCTTAGAAAAGAAGCTGTTTTTTTTTGGGGGGGGGGGGGGCGGGGAGATGTGTCAGTATACTTACGTGGAAAGAGTCTTTAAGGCTGAGCAGAATGAGCAGAAATGATGCACAAGGTGGAAGAAGGATTTCATATAGGCTTTGTGGGCAATAACTAAGTGTTGCTATCTATTGAGTGCCAAAGCTGCCAGACACATAGTAGGCCTGACATATGTTTTATTTTTATTTTTACAGATCTATTTAGTTTATTTGAAAGGCAGAGTTGAGAGAGAGAGAGAGAGAGAGAGAGAGAGAGAGAGAGAGAGAGAGAATTCCATCTGCTGGTTCACTCTCAAATGGCTGCAATGGCTGGGCTGGCCAGGCTGAAGCCAGAGCTTTATCCTGGTCTCCCACATGTGTGACAGGGGCTCAAGAACTTGAGTCATCATCTGATATTTTCCCAGGTCACTAGCAGGGAGCTGGGTCAGAAGTAGAGCACCCAGGACATGAACCAGCACCCACAGGGGTTCCTGACATTGCAGGTGGTGAATCAACCTGCTATACCACAGCAATGGCTCTGAGTGTTTATTTTTTATAGTAAATTTATCACTGGTCATGTTTGGAAGGGTGATTTCAGGGCAGCAGAGCTCATACCATGGGCAAATACAAAACAAAAATAAGTATGCATCTGAGGTCAGATGAGAGAACTAAAAGACTGTCAGAGGAGTCCTTTAGGTGTTTATGTGAGCCATCCACCCTACAGGATGTTCAATTTTATGGTAGGCAGTAGCATTCTGATCTTGGTAGTAGAAAGTCCTGTCTGAGAGGGTTGGGAGCTCATCCAGATCCCATAGAGACTAAGTGGTAACAGGTTGTGTTAAATTATGCTATACTTCAAAGACCATCTCTCCAGAGCCCTCCATTCTGCTTCTTGTGAAAGACAATCCTCAGAGCAGCAGGCCAGTAGCCAATTGATTGACACTTTGAACAGTGCTTTCATGGGAATTTCAAAGGATGATATTTGAGAAAAGAACATATTTATCTGCCTTCACAATTAGGAAATAGAAATATAAGTAGCTAGGGTGTTTGATTTCTGTTTCTTCTCTGATGAAGACAAAACTATTTGAAGTAATGAAATTTTCTAAGAATAAAGTGCCACCTTCCATTGATGAGAGTACTTAAATGAAAACATATATTTCCCACGTTTCCAATAATTTCAAAAAGGAATATAATTGAGACTTGGTTCTTATTTCCTACCGGTTATATTGATTTTAAAGTTACCATAAGTAAAGTTTGCTTTCTTCAGGCTTAGTAGCAAAGCTAGACAGTTATTTTCTGACCATAAAGCCAGATAATGAGTAATTTCTGCTAATGCATTAAGGTAATTCAATTATATTGTTTTATCCTTTATAACCTTAGTTTTTATCTCCCTTTAGTTAATTTGCAGCACATTTCTGAGAAGATCAATAATATCACGAAGGAAAATGCAGAACTTGTACAACAAATTTCTGTTTTGGAGCAGAAGGTATCAATGTCCTTTCAATTTTTGTTTTTTTTTCCATGGTTTCAGATTGAGTCATTTCCATGTCTAGTTCAGGTATTCCACTGTACCCTCTTTCATCCACTGCCCTGCTTCATAAGATCTATAAACTCTTCACATGTGAAGCCAGATTCCTGCATGCAAAGTGCTGCTCTGTTCACTTGTGTAATGCATGATACATGAGGTTAAGTTTTACTTGGCCCTCTAACATTTTTGTATTCTGATTCTTTTATTACATATACATATAGATCACTGAATCGAAAAAGCGTCTTCTGGAGACTAAAGGACAAAAAGAGATGGTCTCTGATGAATCAATTAAACTTAAGGTAATAACCCTTTGCCTTTATGGATTCCATTATAAAAACAAGTAAAAGAAACAAATATTCCTGATGCAATATGCTTTATTGAAGGATAATGCAAAAAAATGTGACAACACTAAAAATAACACATACGAGGTACATATAACCTGCAGTTTGGAAGATCAGAATGCTAAGAATCATGATGTGGTAGTAATTTGGCTCCTATATTTTACCATAATTTGGCTTCTGAACCTTTTTGTCCCTTGAGTGAGCTGGTTGGTACATTTTCTATTGCTTTTCACAGAGTAAAAGTCTAAGAATATGGGGGATGAACCATCTTCTGAAAAATGTTCAATGTTACTGTAAAACTACTAAAGTAACATCTTAAATTGAGGGATCCAAGAAGTATGTTTGATTTCCTGTCTGGACAATTTTCGTAACATTCATTGCTGTCCTGCAAGATATTTAGAAAATGTGTGAAAAGTTAAGGAAGATATTTAGGGGGTATTGACTGTTTAGACGAACTTAAACATTCCCTAACCTCTTAATGCTCAGTAAAAAAATTTCAGTGAAAACTGAGAGTTATTTTTATTCCCTTTTTGATAGTCCATTAAGAAAAACTGTTCCATTAAGAAAAGTTCATTCAAGCAGGTTGACTTGCACAAATTTTTACATTATTTGCTTTTGACTTCTCAGTCATTTCTCTCATTATCTCCTAAGCAGAAAGAGTGTTTATGCCGCAAAATATTCTTACTTCAATGTGTTTTCCCCCTCATTTCATTATATTCTTGACATTGATTCTAGACCCAATCTGGATCCATGACATGCCCATAACATATAGAGTTAGCCATGGGATGTGCTTGGTTGCTGTTTCAGCTTTTTTTTTTTTTAATTTTATTTTTTTTATTTTTGACAGGCAGAGTAGATAGTGAGAGAGAGAGGTCTTCCTTTTTGCCGTTGGTTCACCCTCCAATGGATGCTGTGGCTGGCGCATCTTGCTGATCCGAAGCCAGGAGCCAGGTGCTTCTCCTGGTCTCCCATGCAGGTGCAGGGCCCAAGCACTTGGGCCATCCTCCACTGCCTTCCCGGGCCATAGCAGAGAGCTGGCCTGGAAGAGGGGCAACCGGGATAGAATCCGGCGCCCCGACCAGGACTAGAACCCGGTGTGCCGGCGCCACAAGGCAGAGGATTAGCCTGTTAAGCCACAACACCGGCCACGTTTCAGCTTTTTAGCTGTTTCAGCTAGTGTTTTCATGGAATTAAAAAAACACCTAAATTAATTCTTTCTCCATTCGACTTTATAAGTAGAGATGCAGACTAACACAGAGTGCTCTCATTTGTGGATTCACCCCTCAAATGCCTATGATAGCCATGGGTCAGCCAGGCCAGTGATAGGAAACTAGCACTCAGTTTGTGCTCTCATGTGGTTGGCAGGGACCCACGGACTTGATCCATCAATGGCTGCTGTGCAGGGTGTGCATTAGCAGGAAGATAAACATGGGAGCAGAGCCAGGGCATTAAGCCAAGTAGTCCAATATGGAATACATGTTTCCCAAGCAGAGTCTTAACCACCATGTGAAACTCCTGCCTCTATTTGTAAACCTTAGCACTTGTTTTGTTTCTATCCTATGTGCAGGTGTTTGAAAAAGGGAAATCTACTGAAAACTTGAAAGAAGTCATTTCAATGAACTACTCGGGAATTTCAGAGGTAAACTTTCTATAATTGTTTCAATATTTCTATTGTACATGCTAGCTCTGATGAAAAATATTTCATTTTTGAAGATTAAATTTATATGATAACTATGTGGAATTTTGTTCTTGTGAAGTAACTAATTACAGTGTTTTCAGTTAAGATCCAATCACCTTTAATGAAACTGGCTTCAGTGCAGGGAAACTGAAGTTATAAAAGTAAAATACTTTGTTGACAATCTAGTAGGAGCAGGTAACAAAATTAGTCACATTCTTGAAGAGAGACTGTGATCCAGAAAACTGAACTTTCTTATTTCCTTTTTACCTTTTTTAAATTAATAGTTCTAAAATAAAATTAACTACAAAGTCTGTGGTGATGCAAAATTATCTATTGAACAATATAGGTGTGCATTTCTGTAGTAGTAACGACATTTGCATTTTTCTGCAACCATTTCTTAAATGTCTTTTCTTAAAAATCTGTTAAAGTCGGAGGATGAAAATGATGGAGTCGAGGATTTACAGCTGAGAGTCTTGAGGGCCAAAATACAGATGCTGGAAGGTACATTCCTTCATTAGAGGGATGTTCTGTCTAGTGTAAATACGTCTGCATTGGGAAGGTGAAGAGTGGTGCCTGTCTCCAGGGTCCTTGCTCTCTTATTTCCCAACTCCAGCCAACTCCTTGGGTCCATGTGCACACACACAAAGAAAACTTTTATCCTTTACAGAAAGCAAAAAGAAACTGGAAAAAAGCTGTAATACCTTGAAGTCCGTGAAAGCAACAAAGGAAGCTGAAATCAAACTGATGGAGATGAATATGGAGAGTTTTCATGAAATCTACAAACTGAAGGTGGCAGCTGCTGCAAAGTAAGATGTCCTGAACTGACTCAGTAATGTCAGTGCTAATTTCAGTCAGTACAGAATTCTGCTCATCCTTTTTCCTTGATTCCCGTAATATGCATTTTCTGTCCCTTTCAACTGTTTGTTATACACTCCCTTGTAATTTAGTTGTGGGTACTGGAAGAACTGATACCAGCATCATTAATGTCCATATCTGCCTTCTATCTCTTTTTTTAAAAAAAAATATTTATTTGAGAGGAAGGGTTACAAAGAGAAGGAGAGACAGAGGTAAAGGTCTTCAGTCTGCTGGTTCACTCCCCAAATGGCCACAATGGAGGGAGCTCAGCCGATATGAAGCCAGGAGACAGGAGCTTCTTCCAGGTGCAGCTGCAAGGGCCCAAAGACTTGGGTAAATCCTCCATTGCATTTTCAGGCCATCAGCAGGGAGCTGTGCAACCGCTCTTGTATAACTTTACATTGTTGGGTTTTTTTGGTCATATTGTATTTTGTTTTCCTTCTTGTGTCTAGTCACTTCTAATGAATGCCTCTCATTGAGTAAAGAAATTGGGGAAAAAATTGAAGTGTGGTGTGATGTGATCTTGCTTTAGAGAATAAGGAGATGGCCTCAGGCAAGGATGCTAGCAGTGGGGAACCTGTTAATTCATCCAGTAGCTGAGATCATTCACTGCAAAGGCCAGTGTATGTCCTGTCCTCCATTCATAGTGTTCCAAGCAAAGCTGTGAGATTTTTCAGGCAGACCCTGAACTCCACTGTATTCCAAAGGCTGCCCATGTTTAGCTCTTTCTAGCCTCCTGGAGAATTCTTTCATGATCTGCAGGGAAATGGGCCTCAAATGCCAGCTGAGATGCCAGGTCGATCTTGTATCCAAGATTCCTTCTTCTCCATGTTGCTCCCACGTGTCATTGCTGATGTGTTAGTGATTCAGTGTATTCCATTGTATACCCCATGTTTGTCCAGTGTTTCCTACTGTTCTCAGGGGGAGATCCAGGACTTCAACCACACTCACCCATGTTCAAAACCAGAACTCTTCCTTATGGTCCCCCATGGCTCAGACTTGGAATAATATTTCCAAAGTCCGAGACAAGTGTTGCTGTTGTCCTTACTAGTATGTTGTGGGTTTTTAAGGTAGGAACAGTGCCTCACTCTACTTTGTATCCTCAGCACCTAAGAACACAGGAAGAATTTACTGAAGGCTTCCAAGGCATTAACCCTCTCTGTTGTTTTGTGCCTGTGTCTCACAGCTGTTGGCATTTTATGGGTAATGTGGATTAAAGCAGATATCAAAGGGAGACTCTTTCTAGACCATGGGCTTTTGCTGCCTACATTCTCAGTGATTGCCACTTTGTAGAAGTAAATAGCACTGGGGCCAAGGGCTTCGCAGACAAAACTGCAGGTTCACAGGTGCTGAGGAAAGCCCCAAAAAGGTGGCAGTTCAGGACAGTGTACTTCACGCAGTATTGTCAGCACTGGGATTTTCCTCTTCTCTGCATCAGGCTCCCAGCTGTAGGTGGCAGGAGCTCTACCCCTGCATCATAGCAGTGTTCACAGTGACTGCAGTGTTAGGGACTCCATGAGCCAGAAGGATCTCTGTAGATCAGGTTGTCTGTATCATGGTCCCAGGCTGACTGTGAATCACGTTCCTCCATGGGCAGAGGCAGATGAGTGAGAACCCCCTGTCTCATCCTAATGGGATTAATAGTGATGGAGTGATTTGACCTGCTTTTCCACAAAGGAGTGTTCAGCATTTCAAAGTCACAACTGCTCAGTGAGTGTCAGGTGCTGTGTATATTGAATGATATTACTAATGCATAGGCGCACAGAGCTAATTACAGAGAACTTGCCAGCTGGTCAGTGGATCATCTTCTGTCATTGGGAAGCTTCACTTCTGATTCTGTACTGTTTGTGGGTCTGTGTGTTTATACGGATGCCTGCGAGAGGACTTTCCCGTCATGCCCTCAGACTATTAGCAGGTGGGGAGGCATAATCCCACATGGGCTTCTGGGAAATATGCATTTCTTTCCCATCCTAGGAAGATGGCAGAGCAACAACAAGAGTGCATGGAAAAGGAGACGAAGCTATCACAGAAAGAGGAGAATTTGAAACAGGCTGAAGAAGAAATTGAGAACTACATGTGAGTCCAGAGACTAAACAACCAGTCCAGAAACAATGGTTGGATTAACTGTATAATGCTTAAGCCCAGTTAAAAGAAAACTGTAAGCAATTATTAAGATACATAGAGACAATTCATACAAGATTATACCAAGTATTTTAAGTTTACAAATGACCAAGTGATACTGTTCCTACATAGTTCCTGATTCCAAATGCTGGCCTGACTGTATGGAAACTCGATTGTTTTTTGGTGTGGTGAGAACCCACCTTCCTAATCCTTAGGAAAACAGCTCATTGTAGGATGGATCAAATCCATTACAATGATTGTCCCCATTTTATAAACCCAGTTCTTGCTGCCCTCAGAAACATGGCAAGGATATAAGTAATAGAATGGACTTTTATGATCAAAGACACACAAGGGAGGAAAAACTAGGGAAATAAGAAGATTACATCAGCTCAGAATCCTGCAGGTATAACAGAAAGGATAAGGAAATGATGCAGCAGTAGGGTTTACTCTCTCTGTACTGTTAGAATCATGGTGAGTATTTTTGACATCTGAGGATAGGGTAACATGGGAAGCTGTTTAAAATCATAGTCAACTTTGTACTTCATCTGATGAAAGTGATTCTGAATCACAGGAGAAGACCACAAGAAATGCAGGCTCAGCAGCAGCGAGAAAAGGAGACCTTCAGACAGGAGGTAACTGCATGCTGCCCAATAGCTGCACCGTGCTCCATGTCTTAATGCAGATGGTTAAAGGGCCCCTGAGAGTCCCTAAGCCCTCACTTTCTGTGTTGGCCTTTTCAGATTGCTGTTCATAAACAAAAGGCTCGTGATGTTGAGGTAAATATTTTTCATGCCTTCTTTCCATTCTGCCCATGTTTCCACAACTGAATGTGCATATATTTTCCTCCCCACAGCTCAGGGCTCAAGCTCTGGAGTGGGAGTTGATAGCACAGAAGAGGGAGACTGCCCACTTGAAACACAGGTGCATGAAAGAGCAGGCATTTTAAGCATGTCTCTGATTTAAGACTAAGTTGTTGAGTGTCTAGTAAAGGACTTGTTCTGGGGTGTGTATGTCTGTGTTCTGTTACTTAAATCTGTTTTTTCTCTCTTGAAGATTGGAAATAATGCAGGCAGAGGAATCCAGGAGGCAGAAGCCAGTGTCAGGGGGACCTGGCTGGGAGAATCCTCCACAGAGAGGTAGGAGCAGTGTGGAAGGAGGGTGATAGCTTCATGTCCCCTGCAGATTCCACACCCTCAGCTTCTCACTCTGGGCAGTGATTGTTCCGTTTCCTGCAGAGTTCCATGCACTTAGCAAAGAGAAATGATTGTCCTGCAGGGAGGCCAGGTGCTGTTTTCCTCGTGTTCCCTGGGCAAGTGGCTCTTCAACCAGACCCCATGTAGGGTGGAACTCAGACCCCAGAACTGACAGAGGACTCTCCTCCACTGCACCTGAACTCAGTTCTTTTTAACTGACAATAAGGGCATAGATGGGAACATGGCCAGATCCTCCTGTCCACCTTGAGTCAGTGCTAGAGGCCTTAGCAGCACCAACAGTACTTGACAATAAAGGTTGTACATCCTGATAAGAGGAAATGTCCTGGACTATCATCCCTGTAGTAATATTCTGTGAACTCTGCTTTACATCAGTCAGCCTGTGTTATTTTTTGGCTTTTTTTTTTCTTTACTGTCAACTATAGAGCTTCATCAGTAAATTAAATTTCTATGTAATTTCACTTCTATAACATTATAACACTCAAATTTTATAATAAACCCAATGAAAACATTTTCCTTTTGTCATCACTGTCATCATTAATATAGTTAGGTCCTTTTCCATTTATAAATAGTTATATCACAACAGATCACATAGATGGCCAATTACAGAGGGATTACGATTTTCAGAATCTCCCTATGATTTCAGGGCCTGGGGCTGCTCATGGCCAGGGTTTATTTATATTCTTTGTATCCAAAGATATTCTTAAACTATAATTTCCTCTATACATATTAGGTAACCCATTTTCATGTTGATTTCCAGCTAATTTGAGCTCTGACTTAGGTACAATGAGTTGGTCTGTGGTGAGAACCCCTGACACAGGCTAAGGTGGTGTCATCCGCAGTGAGGACATGCCCCCCCCCCTTGTACCCCTTGTACTCAGGGCTCTTCTGAGGTACCTGGTAAACCCTGGGCCTCTGACCAGAGACCTAACATTGGATTGAGTTTAAGAGGGTGAAAAGGTGTGTGTAGGTGTTCTTCACACTGAGGCAGAATAACCCTCCTCCCCAGGTGGTTGGCACTTTGCTACAGCAGGTAAGCTGCCTCTTTGGATGCTTGTGTTGTTTATCAGTGGACTGCGTGAGACAGAGTCCTGCCTCTGCTTCCAGTCTACCTTCCTGCAAATGTGCCTGTGAGGCAGCAGATGGTGGCTCAAGCACTTGAGTCCCTGACAAACATGTAGGAGATCTGGATGGAGGTCTCTGCTGCTTGCCTCAGCCTGGCTCAGTCCTAGCTGTTGCTAGCATTTGGGGAGTGAACCCGCAGATGGAATTTATCTGTCTCCACCTTTTGAATAAATAAATATGTAAACATTTTGTTAAGAAAGAATACAGTGCTGTCTCTCGTTGGGCAGATTCCAGAACTTGTGCAGGTCACATGAAGAACCGAGGCTCATCCCCTGCTGAGGACACCAGGAAGGAACAGGTAATCGCTGTGGTCATTTTCCTTGTAATGATTTCCTGAAACCTGATCATTGTGTACACAGCACTCTCTTCCATTATTTTCTTTTTTTTTATTTTTTGACAGGCAGAGTGGACAGTGAGAGAGAGAGATAGAGAGAAAGGTCTTTCTTTGCCATTGGTTCACCCTCCAATGGCCGCCGCGGTAGGCGCGCTGCGGCCGGCGCACCACACTGATCCGATGGCAGGAGCCAGGTGCTTATCCTGGTCTCCCATGGGGTGCAGGGCCCAAGGACTTGGGCCATCCTCCACTGCACTCCCTGGCCACAGCAGAGACTGGCCTGGAAGAGGGGCAACCGGGACAGGATCGGTGCCCCGACCGGGACTAGAACCAGGTGTGCTGGCGCTGCAAGGCGGAGGATTAGCCTATTGAGCCTCGGCGCCGGCCCCATTATTTTCTGACTTGTGTGTGCTATGATCCCTTTTCTGTGTCTGTAACTTTTCAAAGCAGCCAAGCCTTCCCCCATGAGCCTGTGGGCCTCTCCTTTTCCAGCTCAGCATCTGTGCTGGTGCTTTACAGGCTGAAGCCTGAAGGTTTGCTTGTCAGTTTCTGGAAATCAAGGGCAGAGAAGATGGCTGTGACCTTCAGCCTCATGGCACAGTGATTCCCACCAAGCTTCTATAACCTGGGAGGTGGTCAGGGCATATTGCATTGTTGGAATACAATAACTGCTTTCCTGTTTTGATTTAGGTTGTATAACCATTCAGAACATCTTCACCCACAGAAACCATGATTTTTTGTTTGTTTGTTTTGTGCAATCTTGAATGCTCTTGGACAAAGAAAATCACTGTCTCATTTCTCTTGGTAAATGGGCTGTGCAAGAAACCCTCCAGTGGGGCCCTTGTGGAATATTCTGAAGCCTCAGGGATCATGTTTGCATAACAGCAAATGCACCCCTGCTCTGAGATAGTGAAGAGTGTTCATCAGCATTTACCTCCAAGGCCAATTCCCAGGAGAGCCTAATTGATGTTCCCATATACAGGTGTGATGTGTGACGTGTGTAGATGCTGATGTTGGTGATTCTCCATTCAGATGTCACAGGACATCAGTAGTTTGAAATGAAAATGTACCTTGTTTTTACTTTCTTATTTCCCACCTTGTTTGTCTAGGAGATCAAAGTAGTGTGCAGCTCCCAGAGTACTTCCAATTCAGCCTTGCCTATGAATTAAGACCAATACCCATGCCTACCTAACTCCAGTGGGTAACATGGTTTCTGGAAAATCACAATCCCAGTTTCCCTGCAAGACACCAGGAATCTGCATTCCCCAGGAGATCCTATATCCAGGGGCAGCACCCCCAGTGAGGAGACCCTCAGCCAGGGAGGGAAGCAGAGAAGAATGGGAAAGGCCCTCAAATGTGTGCACAGTGGACTTTCCCCTCTTCCAATCATCTCTTTTTAATGTGCAGGAAATGTCTGTGGATATGTTGGGTAGTCCTTGGCATGGAGATCGTCTGTATGGAGTGTGTGTCTTTATCAGTTTGCTATGGCACTGTTTCTCTGGGACATACCTCTGCAGACATGGACAGTGATGCGTGGTGACAGCAGTTCATCCTGTGACTTCCCTTAACTCCTCAAGCTGTTGGGATCCAGTGGAAGAGGAGAGTTTTGTGGTGCTGAGGCTGCTTACTTAATACCTGGTGGAGAGAAAGGCGTCAGCCATTATCACCTGCTGTAATGTGATTCAGTTGTGTTGGTATTGGTGTTGTCCATGATATTAATCTACTTCAAAATGTTAACTTCTGCTCTGCAGGTCAACATGGCTGCAGGAGGACCTCCTCCTTTCCCAAGACCACCCTACATGCCCTACCACATGGGGGGCTACAGAGAATCCTTCATGGGCTATCCGCCACCTCCTCCACCCTGGTGGTTTCCAAGACCTCGGCCAGCACCTCTGTCTCCAGAATTTGGTAGGATGATCTACCCTGAATGAACTGACTTGCAAAGTGTACCTCTATCTTTTCTCTCATTTTTATTCCTACAACAAAATGTCCTGGGTGATTCTGCCAGGCTTTGCATTCTAAGGGTGAGGCTACCTGAGGGCTCTGTAACTTTGCTCATGATTGATTCTGAGGACACACAGTGGGCTGTATCACAGCCCTATCTTGTGCAGGTGTCTGTTCAGATGAGGAAAGAAGTCATCTACAGAAGCCAGAAATAGCAGTTTGGCAGAGCATGGAACCCGGTGTGGGGGAGGGGGGTATGCTCAGCTCTGTGAGGGATGAGATTTGGCCTTGGCTTTGAGAAGTGCAGAGTCCTGCAGGGTAGGGACTCACAACGCTCAGCACTGGGCTGGTCGTCGCCATAATGGAAGTGCCAGTGAAGGACCCCAGGGTGTAAAAGAGGGAGTGAATCTCCTGGGTGTAAATGAGGGGGTGGCAAAGAGGAGGAGATGAGGAGGGGTTGTATTGGGTCACGTTGAGCTCCATAAGATGGGGGCTGGAAAGCTAGCAGGACAGGCGGTATGAACAGAGCAGGTAGAGGCTGCCTGGGGTCACACGGAACTTCTGGAGGAGAGTCCTCATGACCCAGTGTGGGCCAGGGCACCATCCTGCTCAGAGTGCTCTTGTTGCCCTACAGCCCTCTGTCCACAATCTGAAGGAAAAGGGAAGGAGTCTCATGGGTGTGTCCAGGTTCTGCCTGAGTTTATGATGCCCAAGGATACTGACAATGAAGTCGGCTCTAGATTAGCAGGCAGCTGGCTCTGCCTCACAACAAGAAGCCTCAGGAGTCTCAGCTCCTCCAGACACCCTTGCCTCTCAGTATCACATCAGGCAATATGGGTCTTTCTCCCTGTGCCCACGCTGTCCCAGCCCCTGAGGGCAGTGCTCTGTGGAGCTGTGACATGGAGATCCTATTGGTTTCTGAGGACGTTGTGAGCAGGAAGATGTTAAATCCATGGGAAAAGTATTCTACAAATATCTGGTACATATATGCAGCTGTCCTCTATCAAGATCACCAAGAGATGCTCATTATGTGCATTAGGTAAAGCTGAAGGTGCAATAGCTCACACCCAGAGACTTGCAAAATATGTTTCCTAAGAAAAGGCAAAGTTCCCCTCTCTAGTAATAAAATGCAAATCCTACCTACAAGGTGAAAGAGAAGTGTGCGAATGTGCACAGGTGGAGGCAGAGGTCTGTGGCTGAGATGTGAGGACTGTTGTTTTGCATGGTGTAAGAACTCACAGGTACAGCCGCACATGGAACACACCAGGAGCAGACACAATACAGAGGACAAATGTAGAAAGAGAAAAATCAGTAAATGGGGGAAACAATCCCAATTTCTTTTGTCTTTCAGGAGAGCCATTGTGGAATTGGAATAGGAAACTCAGCTATCCGGAACAGGCTGTGCCTGAGAGTCAAAAAGCCACCTGATGCCCATTTTCTGAATGTTTTCCCTGTCCCATGAGGACTCTTCTCTCTTATCTGTCTGAGCGATTCCCCTAATAAACCTTGTGTGGTGCAGCCTTTGCCTAAGTGTCTGCTTCTGGGAGGGCCACTTGATCCCCCTGGGGTGGACACCATGTGATTCACACAGCCCAAACCTACGCAGAAACTGTGGTGCTGCAGGCTGGAGTGGGGCAGCCATTCCTGGTGGTAATGACCATGAGGGTGCAACCAGTGGTCCAGGCTTTGTCAGGAGCCTGACTTCATCTTGCCAGCTGCTCCCCAGTAGTACCAACTCCAGGAAGCCTCCAAGAGAAGCTGAATTTAGGCTGGTGCTGCGACTTACTAGGTTAATCCTCTGCCTGCGGTGCCGGTACTCCGGGTTCTAGTCCTGGTTGGGGTGCCGGTTCTGTCCTGGTTGCTACTCTTCCTGTCCAGCTCGCTGCTGTGGCCCAGGAAGGCAACGGAGGATGGCCCAAGTGCTTGGGCCCTGCAATTGCATGGGAGACCAGGAAGAAGCACCTGGCTCCCGGCTTTGGATCGGCACAGCATGCCGGCTGTAGCAGCCATTTAGGGGGTGAACCAACGGAAGGAATACCTTTATCTCTCTCTCTCTCTCTCTCTCTCTCTCTCTCTCTCTCTCTCTCCCTCACTGTCTAACTCTGCCTGTCCAAAACAAAAGAGAGAGAGAGAGAGAAAAACTGAATTTGGAACAGATTGATTGACAAACCCTGTGAGTCCTGAAGTCCTGCAGTTTCTTTATTGAGAAATGGGCAGAGGTGAGTTTTCAAGGGAATCATGGACAAGGCTAAAGTGGAATAGAGGGCCTGAAAGCCTGAGTCATAGAAAAGTCCAGGGAGAGGATGCAAAAGAATCCCAGAGGGAGAGGGAGGGGGAGGGAGGGGGAGGGAGGGAGGAAGGGTGAGGAGGAAGATTGAGAGAAACATCATTGGAACAAAAACAACGTGTGGGTTGCAGAAAAGAAGAAATCCCAGAGACAAAGGGAGAGAGTGATTTGTACAGAGGAAGGGAGGAGAGACTGAGGAGCAAAAGGCAAGAAGCAGCATTCACAGGCTCATCTTCAGGTCAGCCCAGCCCCGGCTGTTGCAGCCATATGAGAGTGAACCAGAGGATGGAAGACCTTTCTTACTCACTCTCTGTAACTCTGCTTTTCAAATAAAATAAATCTTAAAAAACCATTAAGATAATAACTTTATGATATGTGTATTTTACCAAAATAATTTTAAAAGAATTCTTTTCACTCCATAATGGCTCATTTCTTTTAGCTTCATAAAAGTTGTTCCTGTGGATTGCAGCAGAAATCCACATGAATAAGGCTGGAGTCTTCTCACTGATGTCAGTCACGGTGAAGGGTAGATCCATGTGCTCAGCCTTTGCAGCATGGCCACCAGGAAGTGAGCTGTAGTCCTTTTGATGGGGATAATTTAAAAGAATCATGCATGGATTAAAATTATGTAGGGCCTGGTGCAGATTGGAAGTTAAAATACAGTTTATGTGCATATTGCAATTGTTACGGTCTGTGCTGGATGTGACTTTTCTCACATTAGTAAATTAGTGGATATTACCTCTAAAACAAATCCTTCACAGGTTTTTAATACTTCTTAGCAAGATTCCATGAAGATATGAAAATTATTTTTGCTGGATATAGTCAACCACCTACTTGCAATTAGACACAAGGATGACTAATGCCAGTATTGATTTCAATGTTTTGCTAAACATCAAGTCTCTCATATTGGTAGCCTTGAGCAATAATTATCTAATGTATCCATGATTCCATCTAAAGTAATAGAAACATTTCTTTACCCATTTCAATAATACATGGGCTCTCTAGCTCCTGTTTCTCAGTCTCATGCAGGACTGGGGATCTTCTCCATTTTAAAACAGGAATCATGTGGTGGACATCTGGCCCAGCAGTTAAGTCACTGGTTAGGACACTCACTAAACTGCCTGGGTTTGGGGCCAGCGCCATGGCGTGGTAGGCTAAGCCTCTGCCTGTGGCACCCACATTCTATAAGAGCATCAATTGTGCCTTAGCTGCTCCTCTTCCCATCAACCTCTCTGCTAATGGCCTGAGAAAGCAGTGGAAGATGGTCCAAGTGCTTGGGGCCCCTACAACTATAAGGGAGAACCAGAAGAAGCTCCTGTCTGCTGGCTTTGGATCAGCCCAGCTCCAACCATTATGGCCATTTAAGGAGTGAATCAGTGGATGGGAGACCTTTCTCTCTGTCTCTCCCTCTCTTTTGTTTTTTTTTTATTTATTTTTTTTTTATTTTTGACAGGCAGAGTGGACAGTGAGAGACAGAGACAGAGAGAAAGGTCTTCCTTTTGCCGTTGGTTCACCCTCCAATGGCCGCCGCGGTAGCGCGCTGCGGCCGGCGCACCGCGCTGATCCGATGGCAGGAGCCAGGTGTTTATCCTGGTCTCCCATGGGGTGCAGGGCCCAAGCACTTGGGCCATCCTCCACTGCACTCCCTGGCCACAGCAGAGAGCTGGCCTGGAAGAGGGGCAACCGGGACAGGATCGGTGCCCCGACCGGGACTAGAACCCGGTGTGCCAGCGCCGCTAGGCGGAGGATTAGCCTATTGAGCCGCGGCGCCGGCCTCTCCCTCTCTTTTGAGTATAACTCTGCCTGAGTTTAAATATTTAAATACAAATATTTTAGAAAATAAAAAACTGTATTGCTGCATTCTGAGTAGCAGCCCATGAGTCCAGCTTCCTGCTAATACAGACACAGGGAGGCTGTGGTGATGGCTCAGGTGCTTGGGTTCCTGCCACCCACATGAGAGACCTGGATTGAACTTCCAGCTCCCAGTTTCAGCCCTTGGCTGGAGGCAGGCTTTGGGGAGTAATGCAGCAGAGGGCAGCTCTTTTTCTGTCTCTGTGGGCGTGTGTCTGTCCATTGTGTATATCTTTCTGTCTGTCAGATAAAATTTGAAAAACAATAGGAATCACTTTGCATTTTAAAAATTGCTACAGAGATAAAGAAAATGTAGTCAAATGCAGTAGCTGAATTACCCCATTTAAATTTCCTCAACTAGAAAAGACAACTTGGCAAAAGCTTAAAATTAAATCTTTGCACAAATCTGTACGTACCATAATCATCATTCCTGCCACCACCAAAATGAGGGTTCATGCACTTCCTCTGGATTGAATCATGCTTTATTCTGGATTTAATCATTCTTTATTTCTACCCCAAGTCTCGATTTCTAATAAACTTTGTAAATCTAGGCTTCATATGGGTGAAGGAGTGAATGTAGAATGGGGGGAAGGGAGGCATACAATTAACTCTTGGAGCCGCTAAGCACTGATGCTCTCTCTTGTCTCCCTCTCACCCTGTGTCTCAAAAGTATAAACATCTTATTTAAAAAAATGAAAAGTGCAGCGCAGGCAGGAGAGAAAACAAGTTTCCAAAGAGGGCTTGTGTGGGGCACTGTCTTCTAACATGGCTTGGAATTCAGCAAGCATGCAACAACAGGAAGTGCTGCACACAGCAGAAGTCACCTGGGCCTGTTTGGGGGACACTAGGGTGGTTGAGGCAGCTAAGGGCTGCCTTGGGGTGACAGCTGGTGGTGAAAGTGCCACTTCATCAGGGGAGGGGGTGGGACAACTCCTGGGCAGCAGACTCCATGGTTATGTGGGATGTGTCCCTTGCTTTCAGATCTACAGGGAGCAGAGGCTCAATGAGGAGCCTAGATCCTGACTGGTCTGGCGAGGCCTGTCGGCTTCCCAGAGGGCATGGCTCCAGTTCCTGAGGGGATTCATTATTGTATCAGTGGCATCTAATTTTCCGGTTTTGTGTTGACCTTGAAAACATATGTTGTGTAACTGCAGGGGTTAACTGAAATACTGTTTTTTTTTTTAAAAAAACAATTCAAGATTTTAGCTGATTTCCCTTATACATACTGGAGTATAATTTTGGCAACCACTTGGACTTTTCACAAAACACCCATTGAAACGCCTTTCTCCCCAACACTGGTCTGATAGGAGATGCGTGTTGTGGAAGCTGCTTTGACTTGCTTGCGCCTGACACCATAATCTCAGGAGCACTGAGCAACCCCAATGGGAGCCCCCACCCAGGAGGAGCAGGGCTGTGCATTTGCATCTGGTTCCCTCCCTGCGGTTGTCCCCAGCCTGGCTTCCCTTAGAGAAAGGATACGTTCTTGCTGCAGGTTCATGTTTGCAGGGTGGAGTGTAGCTTTCTCTTTACAAAGCCCTTGCTCCTGATGGGAGCTGGTGGGGTGGATTGGAGGACCGCCCTTCTCTTTCCCCTCCAGCCCTAGTGAAGTAGAAATCAACAGGAAGAGAGAAGCCAGTTAAGGAGTTTGATTGAAATTGTTTAACTTTTGCTCTGCCTGTGGAATGCACGTTCTCATGTGTGAAAACTTAACCTAGATGGTAGACTACTGAATTATAGGATGACAATTTTTAATTTGACTCCACTTTTTTTAAGGGAAAGGGTTTATGCCCCTACACACTGGAGTGAAGGGGCAGCAAAGGAAAAAGAGGAGGAGACTGTAAGAGTGAGAGACAGAGAGGAGGAAGAAGAGAGAGGAGATGAGGAGAGAAGCCAAGAGAGGCCAAGACAGCACGTGTTCAGGAACAGGCCCTTTTAAAACTTTGCCTGAGGGCGGGCAGGGAAGCAGGAGCAGTGAATCCCATTAGGATGGGGGTGGAGCCTGGCTCAGGTAGCTGGGCTGTGCGGCCACCTGGCTAAAGCTGTGCCAGTTTCCTAACATTCCCCCATTTTGTTTTTTATAAACCAGGATTTGTATGGGGTTACATTAGTCCCAAAAGTCCAGGAGGGGTACAGGGACAATGATCTGTCTTTAGAGCTACTTTCTGCTGACATGGGGTGACGAGGTACTCTTTGCTGGCATGGTCTCCTGGGTGGGGAGCCGAGTATATTCCTGTAGCAGCATTTGGTTGACTGCCTGGTTGTTGAAGACCTTCATTTGTTCCATTATAACTTGCTGTAAACACTTAGACATTGTAGTATAAAAGACAGGGTTGAGAATAGTAACCAATGATCCTAAGAGTAGCATTAACCATTTCATAGAGGAGAGGAAATGGGGGGTCTCTGGACCCTTGTGGGGACAGTTTGATGGATGTGGCTTAAAGCTGGTTCTAGCCAAGACTGGGAGAAAAGGCCACTTAGTTTTTGCAGGTAGCTGGGCTTGTCTGTAAAGAAATTCTGAACAATCATACAACATTAAGTGGGGGAGAGGACCATCAGTACACACAGGTTGGGAGTAGAGCCATTTGTGGTAGAGTAGAGGCTATGGTTACAAAGGAACTAGTGGGCTAGATACAGAGGACACAGGTGCTAAGCTACAAATAAGTTTTCTGATTGAGAGGCAAATAGAACCTCACAGAAGGGGCTTGATAATAACCAGGTGGGCTTTAAAGTGTTGTAAATTATGAGACTCAGACTCATCTATCTCTTCATATAGCCTACATCCCAAGGCAGGTGTGAACCTCCTTGGGAAGGCACCCTGTTGACTTCCATTACCTAGCTGGCCTGGGAGGAGAGCTGGCCAGGTAAAGGCAAGTGGCAACTCCAACAGGAAATATACAGTTCCACCTGCAGTGTTACTGACCCTATTTGGCCGTCTCTTCAGCAGCAGTGGTCACCTTGGAAGCTGGGCTGAGTGAAGGGCTTTTCAGCTTAGAGCCAATAAGATCTGTGGCTCTGACCTGGGCGTCCTTCGATTCCAGGGCAGGTCCATTTCCAGTGATCCAACTCTTGGCTGGCAGAGCTGCCAGGGCTCTTCATAGCTGACTTCTGCTGAAGCCCAGGCTTGCCACATTGAAAGCCACTGCAGTGGACTGACCTGTTGGGTTTAGACTCCACTTTTAAACATTCCTCTAGAAAGAAAATATGTCCTTAATATACAGTTGTCATAGTTTAAGTCACATAACGTGCAAACATGTCACAGGAAGACTAGCACAGGATTTTACTTTCCCTGCCAGAAGATTGTCTGCCGTCTTCCTTCTGGTTGCCATTGCAAAGTCTGTGAGGGAATCACAGGTTTTGCTCATGTGTTTCCTAGCAGAGAAGTAGGTGAGGGCGGTGCTTATGGATTAAAGGATCTCACCAGCATGCTTCAAAGTGTTTTAGACGGTTGAATCCTGTGCTGCAGTCTCTCTAATGGAGGGACCGATCATGATGACGAGCAGCAGTGCCAGGTAAACCGTGTGAGTATGGGCTGTAGTTTATACAGTGGGAACAAACCTTAGTCATTCAAGTATATTGCTGTTCATACTACATTTACCGGGATGATCCCTTTAAAATATTAACATAATAGCACTGTGAAAAAATTCCCTTATGTAGTCACAGGAAAATTACAATTTTTAAACTGCACTTTACAATATGGTACAAATATTTTATACTGCACACTTATCTTCAAATCTCTGGCATTCTAAAATTGGTAAGAGAGATGACATTATTTCTTTACTGACAAAGTGATTTTCTTTTTATTGAAAATATTTATGAATATTTTAGGAACGGTCGATCCTTCACCTATTTTATTGGTATTTAAATTCTTTCTGCTTATTTTGATGCTATCTTAGATGAAATAGTGTTCATGCAATTTAAAAAAAATTAGAATGTATTTTCAAAATTTGTTTTAATTTTACATTTTTGTCTTCAATGGCATTACATTTTGGCCT
This sequence comes from Lepus europaeus, assembly GCF_033115175.1. Lineage (NCBI taxonomy): Eukaryota > Metazoa > Chordata > Mammalia > Lagomorpha > Leporidae > Lepus > Lepus europaeus. The sequence goes on along the minus strand of NW_026909005.1, from coordinate 49,864 downwards.
GTTTTTCAGTAAAATATATAAACAGCTAAGTAATGAAGGGAAGTAGTCTTCAGTATGATGTGTGCCGCACTACCATTTATATGGAATGGGTGCACAAAGACAGTGCTAGGGGGCTATGCTAGAAGATTTGTGAAAATCGGTGAAACTGCACCTATAATTGTGTTCTTAGTGTCTCTAAGCCACAATTCTAATGTATTGAACTTGATCAATGAATGTGTTTACTATGATCATAGTTTGGGTTAAATATCTAAATAATATCTGTAGGATTTTTATGTGTTTGGGATTTATAGCATTGATGGGGGCTATTCTTAGATGACAAGGGTTATTGTCAATGTGTTATTTGTGTTTTAATAGAATAATTTCAAATGAGAAACTAATTTTATAGGTAATATTTAGAGAATTCTATAATTGTATATTCCACAAACTATTAAAAATATTTTTGTATTGGAGCTTTTTTACATTGTTTTATCTTGCAACAGACACTTGGTAGTTTCAAAAGAACTCTTTCATTCAATAAATGCTTCATGTTATGGACCAGAAACTACAAGATGCTTTATGGATTCACAGAAAAGACACAGTTTTTGTTGAAAGACACATAAACATTGGAAATGGAAAATGTGAATTATCTTCTACAAATATTGCTTCTTTTAATTATTTGAACAAAATCTTGGATTCAACCTAGAGCACAGATACAAATTGACTAAGAATAATTACTATATATACTATAATTTGACAACTGAAGAAGTGGACCAGTGGGTGATGGTGAAAACTGGTGAGTTCATGGACATGAAGAGTCTCCTTGGGACAAGGATGCTGGTGGCCTGTCCTGAGCAGAGACACTGGAAGTGCAGTCCATGGAGACACTGGACACTGTGTGCTCAGTTTCTGGGCAAGCTGTGAGCTCACAGGAAGTCAGCACAAGGAGGACCGTGAGGGAATGATGTGGAATTGCCAGGCAGGAGTGTAGTGAGATCCAAGACTAAGCACAGGTTAGGTGAGGCCTGAATGACTGTCCTGGCAGGAGCAGGGCTGGGAGGCTTCAGGCTCCTCTGTGTGGGAGGAGCTGTGTCACTTCTTTAACCCTGGTGGCCACATGCCCTGGCCAGGCCAGCAATGGTGTGGGGGTATCACAGCATGAATCAGGGTTAAGGAGCAGGGGGTGGGACCCTGTGGGGCCTCAGGAGGGTAGGGCAGGCTGCAGGGACATGTTCACCATGACTTTGCACTATTTAGTCTCCAATGATGAGGACCGATGGCAGAGGAGGGGATGACAGATGGGAGATGCCCCTGTATGACCCGCTGAGTGACAGAAGCAATGTCCCTGAAGTGAGTTCTCCCATCTTTCTTCTTGTATGGCCTGATCAGCAGCACCTGGTAACCCAGCTGCCTGAGACCTTGGGAAGTGGTTCATCCTTGGAGCCCCTGAATGTGGTGATGTCTGGGGTGGGGTATGGATCCCTGCTCTGCAGAGCACACCCAGCACCACACCACACTCACCTCCTCCAGCCAGGGCCCAGCTTCCTCACAGGACCATGCCTTTGGCCTCCCTCCATCCTCATCTCAGGAAAGACCAGACAAGGGTGGTGAGGAGACTGGTGAATACAACAGCAGCAATGGAACCTGCATAGCTGGGAACACACATGGGCTTGTGCACATGTACATGCACATGCACACACAGGCTCATACTTGTCCCCAGTGGGATATTACAGCTCAGGCCCCCAGGACAGGGAGAGTAGTGAGGAGCTTGGCCACAGCAGGACCCAGGAGGCTCCACAAATCCTGCAAGGCATTCACTGCCCCTGCAGGAGCCAGAGGTAACCATGCCTGGCAGAGGAGCTGGAAGGGGCTTAATGGTGCTGACAGTGAAGGTGTCCCCAGACATGGATGTCCCTCTTCTGGGAGCCCTAGGGATTGTGGGTGCTCCTGACTCCCACATGCTTACTGACACCATCAGCCTCTGTGTGGTCAGCACCAGTGTCAGGGCCTGGTGGTGAAGTCACAGTGACTCAATCCTTAACCTCTTGCCTGTGTCCAGGACAGAGTTCTTGTCTCTCCTGCAGAGAGTCTGGTCCCTGCTGGCTCAAGGTCCCAGGCAGGTGGCAGGCAGCCTGCCTCCCCCTCCCCCTATTCTCTGGACTCTGATACCCAACAGCAACAGCAGCAGCAAGGAGAAGCCAGGAGGAGGGCAAGAGGCACAGCCTGGATCAGCAGTGCTAGGGTAGGCCTGTCGTGTGGCAGGAGGTTGTGGCCACTGGGAGTCCCCAGTTCTGGTCATTGCAAGGGTGGGCAAAGTACGGGGACCTCAGGTAGTTGTATGCCAATTGTGAGGGCACCCATTGCACTCATATTAGTCCAAAATGCAAATGCTCAAAAGTCAATGCAAAATATAATTGTAGAGGGGGAAAAGGAGGATGGAGTATGGCAGGGACCCGGGACCTTGTCCAGCGGATGACAGAGGGCACCGGGACATCTGAGCCCATGACACACCTCCCACACATCTGCCCTTTTCTCTTGATTCCAGGAGAGACCACAGGCCCCACTGCTGGGGGATTCTGATTCCTCAGGGGCTTAGGAACCCTGACCCTGAGACCTACTGATCTAGGAGGGTGCCATTGTGACTGCACTCCATGATGTCACCATTGCCAAGCATTGCTCCTTCCATATTCTACAGCAGTTAGAGGCCACTCCTGTGTCAAGTGACCGGCTGAGCTGGAGTGTGTTTTCTAGGCAGGAAGCAAGTTCAGGAGACGTGGATGGATTCAGGTCCAGGTGAGTGGGACTTGCTCTCTTCATATCATGATGATTTGGGGACAGGTGGTCCCAGCTGTGTGGGCCTGGCCTCTCCTGGCTACTGCAAAGGGCCATGCTGCCTGAGTCTCTCTCTCTCTCTCTCTCTCTCTCTCCTCTCTCTCTCTCTCTATTCCTCTCTCTCTCTCTCTATTCCTCTCTCTCTCTCTCTCCCTCTCTCTCCCTCTCTCTCCCTAGCAAGTTTTCCAGCTTCAAAACATGAAAAATTTAATTCTCTCTCTGAATACTAACAATGGAGATATAGAACCTGAAATTAACTATAGCATTTTCAACTCATCTGAGAAAATGAAATGCTTATGGATAGTATTAACAAACTATGTATAATATTGTACACTATAAATAACAAAATACTGATTTTAAAAACGTGAAGTACATCTAAAGAACTGGAAACCGTACTGTGCCCCATGGATTACAGGATAAATGTAATAAAGGTACTGATTTTCCCAAATTAGTAAATAACTCTAATGCAATTCCATCATTATCCCAGCAAGATTTTTGCAGGTCTAGGTGAACTTATTCTAAAATTCATATGGATAGTTAAGACAGTCTTGAGAGTAGGAAGAACAAAGTGGGAAGATTCACTGCAGTCAATGTCAAGTCTCACTATGTAGAGGCAGTAATCAAGAATTTGACACTAGAAAAAGGACATAGACAGAACAGAGAACCCAAATAGACCACACAAATATGCCAAATTGATTTTTTTTACTGAGTACCACAGGGAATTCAAAAAAGAAAGGATAACTTATTCAAAAAGTGGAGTTTCTCTGCCTCTGTTTCACATCACAGTGCCTGTGTTTGATGCCCGGCTCTGCTCCTCACTCCAGCTTCCTGTTAATGCAGACCCTGGGAGGCAACGCCAAGGGCTCAAGTAATTGGGTTCCTGCCACCCACATGGGAGGCCTGGAATGAGTCCCTGGCTCGCTGCTCAAGCCTGGCCCTGCCCCATCTGTTGCAAGAATTTCAGGAGCCTATCAGTGGATGGAACATATCTTTGTCTTTCCCTCCTGTGCTGTCACTCTGCCTTTCAAATAAATATATAGATCTTTAAAATATCTTTTAAAAGAAAATACAGAACTCCAAGATGAATTTTCACAACAGTTGACCAATGCATAATTTGTGAGTTTATTTAACATTCTATGCAATATTTAGATGTATTTGCATTTCTGATCAACCCAGATCAATTCACATGCCAGATGGTTGGATAAGAAACTTATAACAAATATACTGCATTCCATGGAACATTTGGGATATGATTACACTAAGGGGTCATTCAATGTTTATGTAGCATGCAAATGGAACTGGGCATTTGGGTGTTATTGTTTCAGGTACTTCTGTTTTTTTCTTGGCTAACTCTGGCAGCCCTATCAGGCTAAACTTGGATGTAGGGCCTTCTCTATACCAATTTCACCTATGGCAAATGTCAGACTGTCCTTTTTCCCTCTCTGTAAAGTGGGGGTGATGACTTTTATTTTGCAAGGCTGCAAGCTTGCCAAATCACACAGCTCCACTAGCTGTAGTTGGTGGTAAATGCTTAGCAATCAACATGCGTGTCTGGGGATGATGGTTGGATCACTGAATCTTTTTAAAAAAAGATTATTTACTAAAAATGTAGAGAGAGGGAGAAAGAAGAATTTGGGGGAGGGAGGGAGGGAGGGAGGGAGGGAGAGAGAGAGAGAGAGAGAGGTCTTCCATTGGTTGTTTCACTCCTCAAATGGCTGAAACAGGGCTGAACTAGGCCTGGAGCCAGGAACTCCACTGTGGTCTCCCATGTAGGTGGTAGGGAGCCAAGCACTCAGGCCATACCTCACTGCTCTCCCAGATATACACCAGCTGGATCAGACACAGAGCATCAGAACTTGAAGCAGTGCTCTGACATGGGATGCTGGCATTACAGGTGGTGCTTTAACCTGCTGCTTCACAACAGAAGCCCCTAATTAAACACATCTTGCTTGTTACTGTATCCCTGGGTTAAAGCAAGTGCCTACTAGCAATATTATGGGAAAATTTATTTTTTACTTAAATTTTGCATGTAGGCATTTATTTGAACAGCAGAGTGCCAGCAAGCTTTCATTTGATGGTTCACTATCCAAATACCGGCCACAACCAGGGCTCGGCCAAGCCAAAACCAGGAGCCAAGAACTCTGTCCAGGGATCCAATCACTTGAGCCATCACTGTTGGTTCCCAGGCTGTGTATTGGCAGGAAGCTGGAGTCAAGAGCCAATCCCAAGACTTTACTCAAGCACTCCAGAGTGGGACATGGGCTTTTTAAACTCCAAGTAAACACCTGCCCCGTAGGTAAACCTAAATGGCCTGTGGAGTTGGCAGGGCCAGTGTGATCATACCATGTGTGACATGCCAAGTGATGGAAGTAGAGGAGGCAGATTCAACATCCTGTCTTTGCCTTCACTTTAACCACCCAGCTGGCTTTTCCAGGCTCAACTGGGTGCTCATTTCCTCCACTAACTGAGCTGGGACATTTCCCAGATGCCTCCAGGCCAGTTTTGAGAAGAGATGACAATGTAAGCATAGGTGCAATTGCCTGTATCTGTACTGTTTGCTGAAATTCTTGGAATGAACTTTTGCCAACACCTGCTCAGTGTCAGGGTTTAGGCTTTTTATTATGTTATTCATTTATTATTATTATTACTATAAGAAAGAGAGACATAGATATTTTCCAACTGCTGGCTCAATCTCCAATGCCTGTAAGAGCCAGGCCATGGCAGGCAACACCCAGGAGCCTGGAACTCCATCTTGGTCTCCCACATTGTTGAGCCATCATCTGCTGCTTGCTGGGGTGTGCACTAGCAGGAACCTAGGGTTGGAGGCAGAGCCAGGATTCAAACCAAGGACTCCAATATAGGACATGGAAGTCCCAAGGAGCATCTTAACCTCTAAGCCAAATGCCCACCCCCAAGTTTGTCTCTTACACCACTCTAATGAGAATCAGAGAAGGGAAATGCAAAGGAAAAAGCCTGTGTTTAGAGTGAGAAGGGCCCAGATTCTCAATTTTGCTCCCCTGGTAGTAGCATCTTATCGATGTCAACTCACTTCACCACTGAGCCTCACTCCTCCCATTAAATTAGGTAGAAAACCTATTGGAGGGCACCTTGTTCATAGAGTTTGTTCCTGCTTCTATGGTTTACATGTTTCAGGTGCCACACAGAACATTCTAGGTTCATTCATGGCCTGAATTGTGAAGGCAGGCTCTTAGATAGCCAACGCTGATCCCCACCTCCTGGTACAATCTGTTTTCTAAAAATGTTTGTTGTTCTTTATATGAAAGGCAGAGTCTCTCTCTCTCTCTCTCTCTCTCTCTCTCTCTCTCTCTCTCTAACACACACACAAACACACAAACACATTTGCCATTCACTAGTTCACTCCCCACATAGACACAATGGCTGAAGCTTGGCCAAGATGAAGCCAAGATCCTAGAATTCCATCTGTCTTTCCCACATGGTAGGGGCCCAAGCTCTTTGGCCATCACCTGCTACCTTCCCAGAGTGTGCTTAAATAGGGAACTGCATAGAAAGTGGAGAAAGTGGAGTAGCCAGGACCTGAACTGGCCCTCTGATATGGGATCCTTCTGTCGCAAACAGAACCTTAACCCTGAAGTGGAGTCTAATTTTATTCCAGATCCTTGCCTTCTACTGAGATAAGCATTTGAAGCACAGAAACATGTACAGTACACAAAACGATAACATTTATTTAAGGGGTGATAAAGCAAGGAAACGTGAGTGAGGGTGGGGAGTGGGCCAGAAGGAGAAAACGGATGTGAGAGGAGAAGTGGAGAGAGAGCACCTCAGCATCCGTCTCCCAAGAGCAGGACACACTTCTTCCAGTGCTGGCCGCTTTTGAGGTAGAAGTGTGGTGGCTATTCACATGGTACATGCCCCACCCAGAAGGAAACATGCCCCAGTAAGGGGCAGTTCATTGGGCAAGTAGGATAGAATTACATGGGGCGAGGGCTTGGGACTTGGGACTTCCAGCTCTGTGGCCCTAAGCTAGCTACCTGCCTTATCCCATCTCATCCCCCTGCAGAGATTTCCGACCCTTCATCTTAAGGGGGTGCTGAAGGATGATGATCCGTCTTCTGTAGCTACTTCCTGCTGGCCAGGGGCGCTGTCCCTACCTATCCAGGGTTCGGAAACCTCTCCTTATCTCATCTAATCGATCCATCTCATGAGCTGGGAAATTTTCATCTGTCATGGCCAATCGCTGTTGCCCCGCATGGTCATCATCATTTTGAGATGCTGTCAAATTTGGAAACAGAAAAGTTTGTCAATCAGGATGAACATAATTGGAAAAAAGATAAATTGCAAGTTGAATCCCCTTCAAGATAGGAGTATATTCCACTGTTTCCCAATACATGGGCATTGATAGATTGTGTTTGCCCAGATTATAAAACCTTCTAGCATAGGCATAAAGACTGGTAGTATCCTTTTCAGTGAATATACAACTGTTAAGAGTAGATGCCACAGATTCCATTAATTGCTGCACATGCTCCTGGTTTTGCCAGTATGCATTTTATGGCTAGCTAGTTGTCCATGACTGTCTTAGAGCACCCATGGACTCAAGCAATTGCCATTCAATCTGGCCTGAAGTGTAGGCTCTAGTTTGGCCCACACAATAAGCAGATTTTTAAATAGTTTTCTATGGCCTAGCAGGACCTCCTACTATCATACTACAAGAACTATGGAGTTTTCCTCACAACAGAGCCTCCTGAGAGAATAAACGATAGGTAAAACATGTGTGCCATTAAGTGTAGCAGGTTCGATATGATAAAAGCAAAGATTTTACTCACGCTTTTGCCCTTTGAAGATGTATTCGAGATCATCGATGCATTCACAAGAGTGAGCAGACTTGTTCTCTGTGTGCACCTGTGAAGACTAAAGAGGTAGAACTGAGACCCTTGACAAATGTACCCAGCTTGGGATGCCCTGAATTTGACTTCAGTAGGAGTGCTGAGGAGCACCTGGTAGGATCCCTTTCATTTAGGCTGCAGTGGATCAGAGGAAGAGTCTTTGCTCCAAGTGTCTCTTAAGCCTTGGTCTCCTGGGTACAGGCTGTTCATGACTTTTGGGACCTGGCACTGTGAGAATTTTATTACCACAGTCCATTAGCCTCTTGTACAGGAAAAAGATTAATAATAAACTGTTATCTGATCCTGTATCCCTGAGTCAAAGAGAACGTCAGAGGTGAAGACGACCTTTTTATAGAGCATTTTAGTTAAACAGCCTTAGGTGCCACTTTCATCCTGAGGGCAATAGGTAAGAATTTAAGCCATGTTTCTGAGGTCTCTTGGCAAAGCTTAGCCAGGATTATCTGAAGAATATGATTAGCTTTTTTAGTTTATTTGATGACTAAGGTCTCCAAGGGGCATGGAGATAAGAAAAACCTAAACTACATGCTGAGGTATTGTTTTTATGACAGTATGCAGCCTTTACCCTCCAAATACCCAAGGAACTCCTGGCATTAAACTGCCTCTTCCAGAACAGTGAGAGTCATATATTAATAATCCTCCATTCAGCACATGGCCTTATGACTGAACGCCTACCTCCACTGGCATCCTTCATGTAGCCTGGTTGAGGAGATGATTCTATGACAGGGCTCATGCAGTGAGGATATTTAGTGACCAAAAAGCTCAGGTAGTAAAGCTATTTCTAGAACCTGCTGTGCAGCAGCGACTTTTGCTGCCTTATCTGCTAGCACATTTCCCTGAATAGCATGGCTAGCAGGCTTTCTTGTGTCCTCTGCAGTGAATGACAACCACTTTCTGAAGACTCCAGTGCTACTGAAGGACAGCTAACATCTCTTCTCCTTACTTAATGGGAGAGATCTTTGCAGTCAGGAGGGCTCTTCCTTTCCAAATTGCTCCATGTGCATGGAACCCAAGGAAAACAAACTGGAGCCCATACATATTAACTCATTAGCTCTTCCCTCATTGCAAGGCGCTAGTTAAAGCAGTAAGTTTGGCCTTTTGCAATCAAGTGCTAGTTGGCAATGTCTGAGATTGTATGGCCTGAGGAAGACCCACCATGGCATAACCTGCCTTTTAACTCTGTACTTCATGTAACTACTGCCGTCAGTAAACCACTCGGTATCTCAATTTTCTAGAGGTTTTTGAAACTGTACCCTTAGGAGTGAGTCCACAGGGACGAATGAGGAATCATATACAGCTGAAGTTTCTGTAGAACCTGAGAAGACAAACCTTGTTATGCTTATACATGTGATTCAGATCCCTTGTACTAGTTGTATTGGATACATTACAAAGTTTTTATACCCCAATTTGAGGTTTTCAGTTTTAAGCAGCCTGCCTCCAGGGCTCCCTGTGGGTTGATTTATATCTAAGGGTATCTTCATTGCCCAATGCCCCTGTTAAATTGTCTGAATGAGCATGCCTTACATAATCTGGCCATTTGAAGAATGCTGCTGCTTTCACAAAGGTGCCAACCCACTCGGGAGCAAACACATGTATAATTGGGGCATTTTCCCAGCATCCAACATGAGCTTATGGGATGTCATCTCTGTAAGAAACCGATCTCTAGTGGGGCACTGTTCCAAATGCCAGGAGGAAAAGCTCCTGGGTTGTAAAAATAACACAGCCTAAGCCTGAGGACCAGCTGCTAGAGTTTGTAAGCCCTGAACATTCTCTGGGGCTAGGACCAGCATATCTAGAGCTTGTGACCTCAGGTAGCATTGAAACCCATACCTGGATGTGTATTCCAGGGCAGCAGAAACCAGCATAAAGCTAAGATAAATTGTAGTGCTGCTGACTAGGTACATGGCTTGCACTAGCTATGGGGTCCACTATAGTCAAGTGGGGTCCATTTCCAGCTTCCACTGAAAAACTGAAGCCACACTTGAGCCTTCCATGGTTGGGCAAAGTCCCTCCCTCGGCTCCTGATGAGGAACTCCTGCCTTGTTAGGAAGTACCACCTGCTGACAGGGGGTGTGGCACATATACATTGCACACCTGTTTTGAGGATCACTCCAGTCAGATGAAGAGACGTTTGCTAGCGAAAGGTGAGTTGCTTGGCCCAACTGCCCATCTTAATAGGGAAAACACCATGATTCAAAATCTTAAGACAGAACTTTTCAGCCAGGTGTATTGCATCCAGTAGAAACTAAATGCTGAGTTCCAGGTTTTTCAGCAGCGAGAATGAATTTTAAAAACACTACAAGCTAGAAACACAGATTTTGGGCACATGGCCACAAACTGGCTGACTCTCATCCCGTTTCTCTGTCCAGATCCTCCTTACAAACACATTTCATAGTCACCTTTCATCCTCTACAGCTACGAACTTAGGAAAAAGGTGCCCCCAACTGCATCTTAACAGATGCCTGAGATCAACAGCAGTGAGACTGAGGGAGACACTTTTGAATTTTCACAAGGAGGTAAAAGCTTGGTACAGCTGAGACAGAGACAAATTGAATTTTACTTACCACTGTTGCCTTTTCAGTTCACTGTTGGGCTTTCTCAGACACCTGGCTGGCTCACCCATAAGAAGTGGAGTAAGTGGGGCTGAATGTGTATTCCAGGTCTGTGCCTTCTTTTAGAGAGGCATTCTAAGAACAGGCACATATACACAGCCCAGAATGAGGAAGTTTATTAGAAAGGTGAAAGAACACATTTGCATGGGCATACTGGGGAGTGGCCAGCAGCATAAACAGCTGGGGGAGGGGAATAGGAGTGGTAGCACCTCCTTCTGTCCTGGTCTCCAGCTGAAGAGCTTGTTTTTCCCAGTGTTGCTGGTGTGTGAGGTTGGAAGGAAAGTGGCTACTCACTTGGCCTCTCACCCTCAGATCACAGGGAAAGGAGATGTGTCCCAGGAAGGGTTGTTTGGTGGACAAGTAGGCTAGAACTGCATGGGGCAGGGGCTCAGTGACTTACAGCTCCATGGTCTGAACCTAGCTACCTGCTTTGTCCCATGACTTTTTCAACACCCTACCCTTGAGTTTGTAGGACCTGGGATGTGCTCCTAACAAATATAAAACAGAAAACTATGGGATACAGTTCAGCAAATAATTAAACATTGTGGCAGCCAAATGGGCCGAGCAGCTAGAACACTACTTGGGAGGTCTGCATCCATATCCAAGTGCCTGGACTCTAGACTAAGTTAAGGTTCCCATTCCATCTTCCTGCTCATGTGTGCCCTGGAAGGCATCAGGTGATGGCTCAAATACTTGAGTTCTTTCCACTCCCTTGGGAGACCAGGATGGAGCTCCAAGTTCTGGGCATCAGCCTGGCCCAGCCATGGCTGTTGTGAGCATTTGGGGAGTGAAGCAGAAGATGGAAGGTTCTCTCTCTCTCTCTCCCTCTCTCTCCCTCTCTCTCTGTCTCTGTCTCTCTTTCACTCTCTGCTTCTGCCTCTGTACATTTGCCTTTCAAATTAATAAATATTTTTTAAAAATTAAAAATAAATATCAAGCTGTTTCCTTAATTTCCTTATAACCAAAAAAAGATTTATTGATTTGAAAGGCAAAGTCTGTGGCAGGGAGTGGGAAGAGAGAGACAGAGGCAGAGACAGAGGCAGAGACTCCTCCATCTACTGCTTCACCTCCCAAATGACCAGAACAAACAAGCTGGGCCAGGCCAGAGGCAGGAACTTCTTCTGGGTTTCCCATATAGGTGGCAGGGGCCCAAGTACTTGAGACAACCTTCATGTCTTTCCCAGATGCATTAGCGGGGAGCTGGATTGGAAGTAGAGCAGCTGGAACATGAACTGACTCCAATATGGAGTGTGGGTGTTCCAAGTGGTGACTTAACCTGCTACACCACAAAAGAGAACTGCCACCCAAATTTTTAAACATTGAATTATCAAGTAGTCCATCTAGGTATATATACATCTAGGTGTATATATATCTAGGTATATGACTCCAAGAATTGGAAACAGGGTGGGTGTTGTGGTGCAGCCAATTAAACTGCCACTTGGGAGGTCCACATCCCATACTGGAGTGTCTGGTTCCAGTCTTGGTTAATTTGCTTTCAATTCAGCTTCCTGCTAATACTCATGGGAAGGCAACAGATTTTGGCTCCAGTTCTTGGGCCTCTGTCAACTATGTGGGAGACCTAGATGGAGCGCAGGGCTCCTGGCTTTATCCTGGCCTGCCTTCACTGTTGTGGCCATCTGGGGAGTGAGGCAGAGCTCTCTCTCAGTCACAGTGTCTTTCAAATACATAAGTACATACATAATAAAAGAATTGAAGACAGGGTCTCAAGGAGTAATTTGTACCCATGTTCACAGCAGCATTATTCACATTACCCCAATATGCCAACAACCCATGGGACCATCAAAAGAAAGTGAGTGTGGGAAAACAATGTGGTCCAACTGAACCACGGAGTATTATTCAGCCTTTTAAAGGCAGGATATTCTGACACTTGCTACTGCAGGCATGAACCCTGAGGACTGGATAATACAAGGCAGCCACAGAAAGACAAACACCAAGGGCAGGCAGTTAAGATGCCTGTGTACCCTGTCAGAGTTACTGGGTTTCACTCTTAGCTCTGGCTTCTGACTCCAACTTTCTTCTGTTGCAGACAGGGAAGTAGCAGCTGATGGCTCATAAGATTGGGTTAATTCCATGCACATGAGAGGCCTGAATTGAGTTCCCAGCTCCTGGCTTCAGCCCAGTCCAGTACTTGGCATTACAGGCCTGCAAGGAGTGAACCAGCTGATGGGAGCTCTGCCTGTCTCTCTGCCTCTCAAAGAGCAAATACGATGAAATTTTAAAGAGAGCAAATACTGCATAATGCTTGAGACAGAGTTGTCCTATTCATTGAGACAGGAGTAGACCTGGGGGTGCCAGAGGCTGGGGAGGGGGATGGGGAGTGTTTCATGTGTAGGAGAGGAGTGGTGGTGATGTGAATGCTCTTCATGCCACTACTGCATACTTAAAAAGGGTTAAAATAGTAACATTTGTGTTTTGTATTATTAGCATAATTTAAAAGGTAAGAGAATCCCCCCAATATCTATCAATGTAGACCAAAGTTACTCAATTTGACTATAGCTGCCAATACTAGGCTGGACTTGACAGGGACCCCAGACATCACATACCTAAGTGGGCCACTGGGGCCAGCAGCTGCCAATCATCCCCCAAGCAGCCAGTGGCCCCTGCACACATCCCAAAACAGGATGGGGGACTATTTGAGTATAACCTGAGAGTCCAGTGCATTCATGCTAGAAGGAAGGCTTATCTTCCACACGTACCTGGGGATGGATGCATCCAAGCAGGGTTTCCCTGAGCAAGCACATGGCTGGATTTGTCATCCCAGAAACTCCATCCCAAACATCCAGTAACTAACTGTGTCACAAGGACTTTTCAGAGCCTTCTCCCCAACTTTTTTAGTGGTAACCAGGGCTCAGAATATGGGAGTTACTTGCCCTGTGCTGCACACACCTTGTAGACGTGAAGGCAGGGTTTGTACAGCTCTTGGAAGTCCCAGGGCCTGGTCTCTTTGTTCCTTTTTCTACTTTTTATAGATCGGGGAGATGTTTATGCATACAGTTCTGTAAGTTCTGCTGAATGCACACAGTGTGGCTCTGTCCTCAGAATCCAAATAGAGAAAGGCACCTGAGGCTGGCACTGTGCCCCAGTATGTTATGCCTCTTATAAAGGAGCTTCTATAGTAAGTCCTTATAAATAGATGCATTCCCTACAGCGTTTCAATGTCAGGTTTCTGTTTTTCTGATGGCTAGAAAATGGTCATGGGTGTTAACCAATAAAAGTGTTATTCTGCTGACTACTTGAACCATGTGACAACTGAGAAATGTACTGACCTGACACTGAAATGAGGTTTTGCTCACCTGATCAGCTGCTAAGCACATGAGACACAGGACCTGGTGGTGTGGTCTGGTCTGACGCCTGATCCTAGTTCCTCCTATGAGACCCATTGCCTTCACTCCCTGCCTGTTATTTCTTACTGCCTCCCCACAATCCTTCCTCCCAGACAGGGATCATAACTTCCTCTTGGGCATTTCCAGTGCATGAAGCTATGGGGCCACCTTTCTCCTCTGAATTCAGAGGTCTTCCTCTGGGTCTGGCAGGATACAGCACACCCGCAGAAGGCAGTTCAGGATCCTCCTGCAGACCCCCCAGCGGCCCTTGCTCTTGGCAGCTTTAGCAGGCGAGGTCCCCGCCTCCTCGTCCTGTTGGTTTTCTGGGAGGCTCTCATTCTCTGCCACTCCCTGGGAACAGCTCCTGTCTGCTAAGTAGCCCTCACTGCTGCTGGAGCTGAGAGTGGATATGGAGGACACAGGGCTGTTGTACCTGAGGACTGGCCAGGGAATGTAGGTCTTCCTCCTTATCCCAGGTTGGGGACCATCTGTCCTCTCAGCCTCACTGCTGGTGACGCTGATAGTGGCTATGGAGGACAAGGAGCTGTTGTAGCTGAGGACTGGCCCAGGAATGTAGGTCGTCCTCCTTATGACAGGGTGGGGACTATCTGACCTGCAGGTCTCATTGCTGCTGGTGCTGAGAGTGGACACAGAGGACACAGCGCTGTTGTACCTGAGGACTGGGTGAGGAGTGTGGATCATCATCATGCCAGGTGGGGAACCGTCCATCCTGCAGGCTCCATGGCAGGCATTTAGCCCTGACGACTGGTCACCTTCAGGCAGCACTGGGGACATGGTGCTGGCTTGGAGACTAGGTGTCAGGGAGGCTGCTTTATGGCTCAGCTGAAAGCCCAGCTCCACCAGGTAGTTTTGGGCCTCAGCATCCTCCAGAGATGCTAGAAGCTCCACTTCAGTGAGCTCAGGTCTTGCTGCTCCACTGAAGCCCTCCTGGGATTTCCCCCAGCTCACAGCAGGGCACCAGCAGCCATCCTCCTCCTCACGGTCCAGCTGGAAGAGGCCTGAGAGGTATTTTGGACCTTCAGTAACATGTGAAGGACCTGGGAGCCCCATGTACATTTCACTTACTTCTCCTCTGAGGGAAGCCTTTAGCTGGGCTTGTCCCCACAGGGGGCCGTCCTGTTCTCTGAGGCCCTCCTGAGAGCTCAGGCTCTCCACACTTCCACTGAGGTCCTCGTCCTCGGTTGAACTCAGAGAGTGTTCGGCTGCGTCTTCACTCAGTTTGGGCCCTTTCTGCTCCATGCGGAGCCACTTGTGGCCCATAGCATCTGCCACCGTGGGCCTCTCAGCAGGGTCACAGGTCATCAGCCAGTCCAGCAGCTGCTCCAGTTCTCCGCTTATAGAGGAGGGGATTACGTAAGAGCCAGCCAGGATGGCTTCCTTCAGGCACACAAAGCTCTCTCCTTCAAAGGGTAGCCACCCTTTCACCATGGTGTATAGGAGCACACCCAGGCTCCACACGTTGGCCTTATATCCATCGAATTCTTTTCCTAAGAATTCTTCCGGGGTACAGTATTCAAAGCTGCCACACAATGAATTGAGTTGTTGGCCTTCAGTCAGCCTCTTGCTTAAGCCAAAGTCAATTAGTTTAATGCACATGTTTCTGTCCACAAGGAGATTTTCTAATTTTATATCTCTGTGGACAACATGCTGCTTATGGCAGTACTCCATAGCTTCTAGGGTCTGACTGAAATACCAACACGCTTCTTGTTCCTGAAGGTGGCCGCGCACTGCCACTAACTTTCCAAGGTCCCCCACACTAATATACTCCATGAACAGGTAGGCTTTTTCTGCAGTGTAGTCTACCTGCATTAGTTTCACAATGTGAGGGTGATGCAGAGAATTCATAATCTCTGCTTCTACCCTTGCCTGTGGGGATTCAGAGGAATCCCCGAGCCCTCTGGCAATGATCTTCACAGCCAACATGGTCCCACTCTCCATATGGCGGGCCAGCTTCACCTTGCCGAAGCTGCCCTTGCCAAGTGTTCTGAGGACCTCATATCCCCGGAACACCTCCTCCTCTGTGTGGGAGGATCTGTCACCACTCATTGTGGAGGTATCTTTTTGTCTAGTGTACTGGGAGTAACACTGGCTAGTCTCCTACAGCACCTACGGTGACCTGGCAATCCAATGAGAAAGAAACAAATAAATAAGTCAATATGCTAATACTACTAACAGGTAACACTACATTTACTATACTACAGACTAATTCTATTCACTATACGCATATTACTAATATAACAAGAAAAAGAGAAAAAGAAAAGATATTTAAATTAAATACACAGAGATAAAAAGAAAAAAAAATGAGTTGGGGAGGAAAACTAACAATAAAAAATTTAAAAAATTAAAGCTCTTAAAGAACAAATAGACAAAAAATAACTGTATATGAACTTCACTGTACTAATCAATAAGACCAATTCTAATTCACTATGTGATTTTATGAAAACAACAAGAGAAATCAAAAAACAAATGAAATTTTTAAATAAAATACACACATAAAAAAACCAAAATTTGTGGGGAATGGGGAAGAAAAGAGGGAAAACAAAATTTAAAAAAAGAATAAAAGAAACAGCACTAAAAAGAACAGACAAAACTGCAGAGCCAAAGTGACTCTATTTTGTTTCTTTTTTTTTTTTTTGACAGGCAGAGTGGATAGTGAGAGAGAGAGACAGATAGAAAGGTCTTCCTTTTTGCTGTTGGTTCACCCTCCAATGGCCGCCGCGGCCGGCACATATCGCTGATCCAAAGCCAGGAGCCAGGTGCTTCTCCTGGTCTCCCATGGGGTGCAGGGCCCAAGCACTTGGGCCATCCTCCACTGCCTTCCCGGGCCACAGCAGAGAGCTGGCCTGGAAGAGGGGCAACCGGGATAGAATCCGGTGCCCCAACCAGACTAGAATCCGGTGTGCCAGCGCCGCAAGGCAGAGGATTAGCCTGTTAAGCCACGGCGCCGGCCATGACACTATTTTGAAACAATAAAAATCAGCCTCCGTTTCCCATAGCAGACCGGAGTCCTTGTACGAGCAGGCATTCAGGCATTCCGGAGGTATCAAAGCTTAGCAAGGACAGCTAGGCCTCAGCAGACCAAGGGCAGCTCAATAGAGACTACCAAATGAGGTAACTTCCTGAACTCAAGCCAAATGGAGACCCCCCCACCCTGCCCAATCACAAAAGGCCCCTTACCTTAAGCCCTTCCTGATGTTCTCCCCTTTAAAAATGTCCCCAAACAAAGACCTGGGCCTTTCCTCCTTCCTCGCTGCGCCGGTTGGTTGGATGAGGTCCCTGTCGCGGCTTGTACCTTTTAATAAAAACCTTGCTTTTGGATTTCACTTTGATTGGGTCGCTGATAAGTTCTTGGGGAATCTACTCATCTAGGCATAACAAAAACAACAGTATATGAAGTACACTAATTATTAAGATTAATTCTATTCACTATGCTAATATTTTGAACAAACACTATATATGAATTACACTATACTAATCAGTGATTCAAACAAAATAATCAAAAGTGACAAAACAGAAACATGGAAAACTGTAACAGAAAGTAAAACACCAACTCTTATACCTAAACTTACAATACTAATCCTCCTATGTAAAGAAAGTGATTACAGATGAGAAAAAGAAGGTGAGATACACAAGAATTCAAAAATTAGAAAATGAAAATGGAAAAGAAATAGAAGAAATGCCAAGAGAAATCAAAAGAGAAATGAGGAGATATTTAAATAAAATAAAAATGCACAGATAAGAAGTAAAAGATTGTGGGGGAAGGGAGAGGACAAAATGAACAGAACAATAAAAGAACAAAATAAACAACACACTAACAAGAAATAGACAAAAGAGAAAAAACAACAAAATATGGGAAAACACGTAGCTTTGTCCAAGTCTCACTGGTCAGCATCCAACTGCTTCCTGGAAAAAACGGACAAAATCCTCTGCCCAGCCAGGGATTCCAACAGGCAGTTGGAATGACATCACAGTGTTCCTTCCAACGTCAGAAATGGACCAATCACAGCTGGGGATACTCCACGGCAGTTTCCAGAAGTATCTGTCCATTTGATTAAAGAGAAAGTACCCCAAAAGATCTTTGCTTAGGTTAGTGATAGAAATTGATATTTTTTTTTTTGCAAAATTAGCACATGTAGAATGTTCCAATTGCCTCCTAAAGTCTACACCCTAAATAGCCTTTGCTTCCTCTTTAACATCTGAATGATAGGTCTCAGCATGATGGGATCACTTTCCTGGCATCATGACACTACCACAAAATGTTCTGTTGCCCATGAAAGCTTGGTGCATTGCTCATATTTGTAGAGTTGAGAGGGAGGTGTCTTCCATCATTTCCCCTATGTTCATGCACAGATTGCTCATCGGAATCCCTGGAGGACCACAAGGCAGTGGGCTGATGTGGTCCAGTGCAGAAGGAAAAAAAAAAAAAAAGCACAAACTGAGGAATCTGTAGCCCGCAAAGCTATGCTTCAAATAGTAGGGAGAAGAGCAAGACATTCCCAGAGATTTCAGTGCTTTTTTGCTATTGTAACAAGACCTTGTCTTGGTTTGAAAGTTTTCACACTGTAATCAAGGCTGGGGAGAGTAAAATTGAGGACCAGCAGATCCAGTAACTTGAAAGGGCTCACTTTCTGCTTCTATGTTGGTGCCCTCTTCAAAAAATTGATAATGAAAGGGAAGGCTGCTGTTTACCATATGTGTAAGAGTTGAAAGGGAGCATTGTACCCCTTTAAATACACCAGTATGACTGAGTTCAACATACAAACATTAGGAAAATGATGGCCCCTTTTTGAAGTGTCCTCACAAGGTGGAAGAAGTGAGTGGACCCCTCCAAAGTCCCTGCAGAAAGTCCCTAATCCTGGGTCTGGTGTTGAGGTGCAGTGGGTTAAGCTGCACTCTGCGATGCCAGCATCCATCTGCTGCCGGCATCTCTCTATGTGTGCTTTAAGGATTCAATAAATTGGGGGGCTAGGGAATGATACAATGAAGTTTGTGGTTTAGGAAAGTTCCTCTTGGGATGTTAATGCAGAACCTATAGGTAAAACCTCTTCAAGGCTGGAGCCACTAAGAGGCCCTGAAGTGATAAAGACCTGGAGTCTAGGTCACAGACCCAACTGACTGAACAGAGGGAATGAGAGAGCTGGAAGCTCCCAAGATGACTCTTCTAAAATGACTGAAAAACACAGAAGTGCACCTTAGGGAACTTTCTTTTTGAGAATGAATATTTTTGAATATCCATAATGAAGAAGAAACTCAAGAATCGAAATACAAAAAATTATCTGATTATAAAATGGGGAAAAAACCTGTACAGATATTCTGAAATCAGGATTCACAAACAACCTACAAGAATATGGAAAAAGATATGTCACTAATCATCAGGGAACTGCAAATCAAAATCAACATCTCATTCCAGTTAGAACAGTTTGATCAAAAAAATAAAAATAACAAATGCTGGTGAGGGTGTGGGGAAAGGGGATCTCTTCGTAGGAATGGAAATGACTGTCACTATTTTGGAAAATAATGTGGCCAATCCTGAGAAACCCAGAAACGGAACTGCTATATGCTCCAGCTATCCTACTACTGGGCATGTATCTATGAGCTGAAAGTATGTTGAAGAGACATGTGCACTCATGTTTAGTGTTGTACTATTCACAGTAACCACGATGTAGAATCAGGTGCTCGTCAGCTGGAGAATGGATATACCAAATGTGATATACGCATGCAAAGGAATGTTAAAAGGGAATGAAATTCTATCTTTTGCTGTAACCTGATGGAACTTTCAGGCAATGTGTTCAATGAAATAAGCCTGTCACAGAGAAAGACAAACACCACAGTTCTCACTATATGTGGAAGTGGAAAAGTGGGTCACAGATATGTGGGGAATACAACAGTGGTTATCAGAGCCTGGAGAGGGTGCAGGGTGGGAGGGAAGCAGAGGTGAGGGTTAGTGGGTACAGGGGTGCATCTGAATAGAGGGAATAACTACTAGTGTTCTACAGCACAACAAGGTAACTGTGGATGACCACAGCTGAGTATTTCCAAATAGCTACTAAAACAATTTTCAATGTTCTCAACACAAAAAATGATACAGGTATAAAATATGCCAATAACCTGTGCATGTGTGCAATTGCCTGTGCAATACACATGCACATTATCCTGATCTGATCATTACACTTATAGGCATGGTATGAAATTATACTGTATTCTCATAAATGTGAAAGTTACTATGTCCATTAAAAATAAAAGTATATTTTAAAAAACCCAGATGGCCACTGCCTCTACTCTTTATTATTATTATTATTATTTTATTTATTTATTTTTTGAGAGGCAAAGTGGACAGTGAGAGAGAGAGACAGAGAGAAAGGTCTTCCTTTGCCATTGGTTCACCCTCCAATGGCCACCGTGGCCAGCGTGCTGTGGCTGGCGCACCACAATGATCTGAAGGCAGGAGCCAGGTGCTTCTCCTGGTCTCCCATGGGGTGCAGGGCCCAAGCACTTGGGCCATCCTCCACTACACTCCCGGGCGATGGCAGAGAGCTGGCCTGGAAGAGGGGCAACCGGGACAGAATCCGGCGCCCCGACCGGGGACTAGAACCCGGTGTGCCAGCGCCGCTAGGTGGAGGATTAGCCTATTGAGCCATGGCGCCAGCCCTGCCTCTACTCTTGCTTCCATGTTCTTATATAGCCAGGGGGCCCTCACCTGATGCCATGCTCTGTGGACATGGCAGACACCAGAATTATGAACCAAATAAGCCTTTCCTTCATAAGGTGCTCAGCCTCAAGTATATTATTTTTTTTTGACAGGCAGAGTGGACAGTGAGAGAGAGACAGAGAGAAAGGTCTTCCTTTTGCCGTTGGTTCACCCTCCAATGGCCGCCGTGGCAGGCGCGCTGTGGCCGGCGCACCGCGCTGATCCGATGGCAGGAGCCAGGTGCTTATCCTGTTCTCCCATGGGGTGCAGGGTCCAAGGACTTGGGCCATCCTCCACTGCACTCCCTGGCCACAGCAGAGAGCTGGCCTGGAAGAGGGGCAACCGGGTCAGGATCCGGCACCCTGACCGGGACTAGAACCCGGTGTGCCGGCGCCGCAAGGTGGAGGATTAGCCTAGTGAGCCGCGGCGCCGGCCTCAAGTATATTATTAAGGCAGCACAAAACAGATCAAGGTAAGGCCTGAAACTTGGCTCTGAACACATGCAATGGCTAGGAGTTGACCCTTACATGTACTTTCCTGTGCCCATGCCCTCCTCTTGGTCTCCTGAAGTGCCACACAGACCTGCTGCCAATCACCAGCCCCAGGCCCCTCTGCAATACTAGGCTGCAATACAAGGCCCTTCCCTGGGCCTTGCTGGTGGGTTTGCCTGTTTCCCTTTCCCTTCCATCTTTGGTTGTTTAGCCCTTCCTGAGGCTGTCAGTGAAGTGCACACAGCCATGCCAGATCCCAGCTCCCTGGACATCTGTCCAGGCTGACTTCCACCCTTCCTTCTCCAAAGCTCTAAGCTTCTGCAGCTCAAGACAGTTTTTGATTCCCATATCCCTGCCCTTTGGGGTCAAAAACTTGCTACAACGGAAAATGCCACAAACTCAGGGAGATTAGAAACTGCCTCAGAGCAGTGAGCAGTAGCCTCTTGGATTTGCCCAGTGATGCCTGTGTAGCTGGACCACAGAAGCCCCAGGCCCACTAGGGATATCAGCCCACTGGACACTCAGCAGACAGATGCTGAAGAGCATCCCAAGGCAGGTAATGGTACAATTCCATTTGTCCCATCCTCACTGCCACCCAGCTTCAGCCAAAGATCATGTGAGCTCTTCGAAAGCACCCCCAGGGTGCAGGGGTGGGACCCTGCATCCACTTCTCTCAACCCCCAAAGGTGACTGTGCACCATACAGTGTGCATGTGCACATGCTATGCAGTGTGCTGTGGCCGGTGCACTGCGCTGATCCAAAGGCAGGAGCCAGGTGCTTCTCCTGGTCTCCCATGGGGTGCAGGGCCCAAGCACTTGGGCTATCCTCCACTGCACTCCTGGGCCACAGCAGAGAGCTGGCCTGGAAGAGGGGCAACCGGGACAGAATCCGGCACCCCGACTGGGACTAGAACCCAGTGTGCCAGCACCGCAAGGCAGAGGATTAGCCTATTGAGCCATGGCACCGGCCATTCATGTACTTTTAAGGTGTTTCCTGAGCAACTTGAATGAGGCAGGCATGTTCTAACAGGTAAAGACCATCATTGCCCTCCCCCTCAAGGAGCTGACATTTCACAGCAGATGGAGACAAACAAGAATCCAGTTAGCAGGAACACTAAAGCTATTTCAAACTGTGTGCTATGAAAAACATAAACCAGGGAAATCAGGCCCAACATGTGTTTGAGTGGGGATGAGCTCCTGAGGCCCAAAGACTCCTCCAGGAAACAACAATATGGAAGCCCAGGGCCAAACTTGGAGGTCAGGCTCTGGACAGAGGAAAGAGAGGGTGCCAGGGACTAAAGGTGGAAAAGCAACATTGGAGGGTCAAGGCACAGCCCCATTGTCCACTCAGGTGTGGAGTCAGAATCCGGAGAGGGGGGCAACCTCCTAGGGAGATGGAAACACTCTACATCTCCACATGGGTCAGAGTAGCACAGAGGTAGATATTTGGTAGATATTTGTTTGATCTGAGGAGTTTTTATTGCACTAATTTACACCTTAATAAAAGGATTAAAGTCATGAGGAATAGGTACTCAAAGCCCCACTGTGATAATATGGTTGGTCTCCTTTCCAGACCACTGCCATAAATTATATTGAGTTCATTTTTCCTCCCATGTTTTATGATTTTAAAACATTACAACCCTGAGATAGCATTGCAGATGAAGTGTTCAAAATGCAAACGCTGGAACAATAGTTAAGATTTTCTTTGGGACGCCCTCATTGCATATTGGGGTGCCTGTGTTCAAGTCCTAGCTCTGCTCCTGGTTGCAACTTCCAGCCAACGTTCACTCTGGGATGCAGGAGATAATGGTTTGAATAATGAGGTTCCTGCCACCCTTGGAGGAGACTCAACTAAATTCCCAGCTCCTGGCTTTGGCCTAGCACAGCTTTTGCTGTTGCAGGAATGTGGGGAGTCAACCAGTGGATGGGAAATCTCTGCTTTTCAAGTAAATAAAAGTAAGTTTTGAATGCAAGCATTAAGTATTATGAAATAAAAATGTAGCGATACCTGAAACTTTGTTAGCACAGATTCCACCAAAACTTCCCCTCCCAATGACCAAAATGGTCCTGCACAAATGTGCATATGTATGTGCCTATGTGTATAGGTGTGCTTAAAACACTTCAATGTCCTCCCCTCTTGCTGTTGTGAAAAAATTTAGTCACTTAAAGGAACAGAAATCTTCCATCTTATAGTTCAGCACACAGGAATCCGAAAGAACTTGGGGAGGCCCAAAGCAGGCACAGGCAGAACTGGTTCCCTGTGGAGCCCTGGGGGAAGAGCTGTTTCCTCACCCTTTCCAGCCCTTCCTGCACTTCAAGGCCAGGGCTCCAGCATCTCCTGACTCCAGCTCTGCTTCCACCACCTTCCCTTAGCTCTTCCACCTGCCTCCCCTTTATGAAGGTCCTGTGACCACATGCGGCCCGCTGAGATGATCCAAGGGACGTGCCTATCCCTCTGTCCTTAAGCATGTCTGCAAAGACCCTTCTCCCTGAGAGGTCATTAGCGCAGGTCTGAGGGATCAGGGCCTGCACATCTCTGGGGCCTCTGCAGTTCCCAAACTCACCCCTCTCCAACTGAAGAGCCAAGCGCCTCTCCCCTCCCCCTCTGCCCTTCATCGGCAATGCCATCCCTCACTCAGTTCCTTGGATGGCATGTGGGGGTGTGAGCACAGAAGAAAGCATCTCACAGAACAGCACAAGAAAATTTCAACCCTAAGGATGGCAGGGAATGGTTGGGGGAGCTGGCAACACTGAGAACTGTGCTGGAACAAGCCAGCAAGGACACCCAGGGACAGGACAGCCAAGGAGCTGTCTGGGGAAGAGAGCCATTCAGGGATGGCCACAGATTCAAACTCTGCCTGGCTCCTCTATGAGGCCCTCTCTTAGGCTCGCATTGCTCACTAGGCGGCTGTGTGTCTGTGTACAGGAGCTGGGTCAGGATCCAGAGGGCTGGGGTGGGGTGACTACAGAACAGCATACAGTCTTGAGGGGGAAGCAAAGGGACATGCACCAACAGCTGACACTCAGGAGAAAGCAGAAACTAAGGGCATCTGAGACTGGGCTTGTCTCCCAGCCACTGTCCTGTCTGTTGATGGACAAACAGGAGGAGGAATGGGGGGGGGCACTCATGGCACCTCCAGATAGGAGCTACCTCTCCTATCTTTTCTAAAAGTGTAGCCCACTTGCTGCCATCACGGCAAGGAGAGCAGTGGTGGGAACGCGTTCATCACCATCCTGTGGGTGGCTGCAGATGCACAGGGTTCATCTTACGGCCCTGGAGAGCCATGAGGCCAATGTCATTTCTAGGTTTCCCTGCAAGTTCACCAGGGGTGGCACCTACTCCAGGTATTTAACACCCATAAACCCAGGGCAGTGCTGGGAGGGAAGGAAGGAGATAAACCTGGGAATACCCCCTGGCCCCTCAGGAAACATCTGGAGAGCATACTCAGCAAGTTACTTCTCACATCCTAGGAAATAAACAGGACTAGGCAGTTTCCAACATGGCCTTAAATGTAGCATGGAACAACAATGATACTAAGGAGTTTGTAATATCAAATCAATGCCAGTGACCTCAGATACGCCTCCTCTTCCTCTGGCCCTTGAGCATCAGGAAAACTGGGGGCAGGGCCATGTCTGAGGCCAACTGGTCAGACCCCACTGCAAACACTTCTTTTGGTCTGCGTGTTGTGGAAATTCATGCACACAGTTTGTAGATAAAATACAAGTCACTAATTTCAAAGTTGGGTGAGGCTCATGGGAAAGCTGGCAGGACCGGCTGGGGCTGCAGAGCGGCACTGCCTTACAGCAGCTCTCATCAGCAGGCTGCTACAACCTGCTCTCTCTGCTCCCAGGAGGGCCAGAAAAATCTGCCTGATAGAGGCCTTTGGTCTCCATCAAACATAGACAATATTAAATCAAAAGAAAAGACAAAATGGAAGTGATGCAGGTTTCCAAAACAAAATGGGAGAAAAAATTGCTTTGTGAAGGAGAAAGTGATTCTAAAACTTTAGAAAAACTGTTGAGGAGGTGCAGCCCTCATCAATGCCCTTCTCTTCCATGACCCCCAGGCCACTGGCCTCTCAGCCTTACACACATATGGCACAGGACACGGAAACTGTCACACCCGCACCCACACTGCTGGCCTTGGGCTGGCTCATACACCATAGTGCCTTCCTGCATGTACTCAATCCAAGCCCCTGGCTGGCCCCTCTGCAGCCTGATATACCTGTGTGCTTTTCCCCTGCCTACACACAAGGCTGAAGTCAGAACAAACGCTTTCTCTCAGCCTCCTCTGCACTGAAGCCTTCCCTCTGAGACCAGGGTTCCCCTTCTAGCACCACCCACCCCTACAACCCAGGGCTGTGCTGCTCAGACTCCCTGCTTTCCACCTCCAGCCATCCTCAGCTCTTCCAGGGATACAGGGACTCCCTGCTGGGTAAATTCCTGAGATCTGAGCTCCCTCCCCTGCTCTCCCTGTGAGATGGCACTGTCCTCCAGCATGGGGAAGCACCCACAGAGACTGCTGCTCCTTGCCTCCAAGTTCTTGCTCTCCAGCCTCCATGACCAGACTCTCCTGGTTCTATGCTGGCTTTTCTAGTGATTCATCTTGGCCTCCACAGGGGGTTCCTCCCCTATGCCTGAACAGCTTTTTTTTAAAGGTCTATATATTTATGTATTTGAAATGGGGAAGAGAGAAGGAGAGGGAGAGGAAGGGGGAGGAGAATGAGGGGGAAGAAGAAGGGAAAGAAGGGGAAGGAAGATCGTTCTCCAAATGGCCACAATGGCCAAGTCTGGGCAGACCAAAGCCAGGAACCAGGAGCCTCACATGATATATCCCTCTCTGGGAACCCTGCTTGCTGTCCACACAAGGAAGCTGCAGCCTTATCTGAGAGTGAGACTAATAAGTGCCTTGCAGGAGTTACCCTGGCATTTAGCACTCTTGTCTTTGGAATCTCAGCCAGCCCTATTTCAGGAAGGTTTGTGGCTCCCCTGCTGCCATTTTTAGGGTAATTCCAGCTGCAGTTCTCTGAGACAAAATGAGTGTCCAGGATGCCCCCCACAGCATGGAATAATCCAGCCCAAACACCAAAACCAACAAGGCTGGAAACCCTATCCCATTTCATCAAGACTCAGATGTGGAATTGTATCAGCTGAGAATGAAGATTATGATTTTTTTAAAGATGTATTTATCTGAAAGTCAGAGTTACACAGACAGAGCAGAGGCAGAGAGAGAGAGAGAGAGAGAGGTCTTTCATCTGATGGAATTAGGTTTTGAATATTTTCTTTAGCACATTCTGTTGTTCTGTGACCTTGGGAAAATGTTTTGAACTTTCTGGGATTAAAAAAGCATGGGTAGTGAGTTCAAGCTCTCTTATTGCAAACAATTTCTAGGCTGTGAGGCTTTGGAAACATTATGAATGCAATAATACATCAAAAAGATATATATATATATATATATGATATATATATACACACACAACAACATGTAATGTGATGAAGTGGGTTTTATCACAGGAATGCAAATGTGGTTCAACATCTATAAAAAGATCAATGAAATCACATCAGCAGAATGAAGAACAGAAAAATGAACATCTCAATAGATGCAGAGAATGCTTCCATAGAAATATTCAACATCCCTTCATGATAAAAAAAATTCAACTAACGAAGTACAGGAGAAACATAGCTCAAAATTATCAGAGCTATATGATAAACTAATAGCCACTATCATACTGAATGGGAAAAAGCTAAAAACATTTCTTCTGAGTTCTGGAACAAGATAAGGACATCCCATAAACCATTCTTAGTCAATACAGTATCTCAAGGACTCACAAGAATACTCAGGTAAAGAAATACAGGGGATGAAAATTGGGAAGGAGGAAGAAAAATATCTTTTTTTTTTTTCAGAAGACATGATTTTAGACAGAAAATCTTCAAACACTGCAGTAAAAGTATGTTGGAAGTGATAAACCAATAAGTCACAGGATACAAAATCAATGTACAAAAAAGTTGTATTCTTATACACCAATAATGACCTCCTGTAAAGGTAAGTTTAAGATCTTTGTAAAAAGTAAGAATGGGAATAGGAGAGGGAAGAGGGAGAAGGGTGGGAGTACGGGCAGGAGGGAGGTTAGGGAGGAAAGTATGACCATGTTCCTGAATCTGTATATTTGAAATACATGAAACTTGTGTATCCTAAATAAAATAAAAAGTATAAAACATGAAAAAAGAATTCACAGTAGCTACAAAAATGTTTAGTAATAAATTTAACCAAATAAGTGAAAGATCACAATAAAATTATAAAGCACTGATGAAATAAATCATCAAAAACACATGCAAATAGAAAGACATCCCTGTTCGTCAATTAGAAGAATTAACATTAAAATGTCCATATTCCTTAGGAAATCTACAGATTCAATGCAAGTCCTATCAAAATACCAATGACATTATTTATTCAGTTAGGAAAAAAAATCTAACATTCATATGGAGCCACAGAACACCCAGAGCAGCCAAAGTGATCCTACACACACACAAAAAAAAACATATAAAGCTGGGGGCATAACAATACTTGATTTCACAAAGGTATAGTAATTAAAATAGAATGAAACTGGCATGAAGATGGATACAAAGATCAATGAAAACAGAGAAAAAAATACATAAATACAAACATGCATATATAACAGCTGATTTTTGATGAAAATCCCATAGTCTTTTCAATAAATGGTGCTGACAACACTAGATATACATATATAGAAGAATGAAATTAAACGTCTACCTTTTGCCACACATAAAAATCAACTCAGATGGATCAAAGACCTAAATCTGAGATCTGAAAATACGAAATTGCTGGAATAAAACATAGAGAGACGTCTCTTAAACGAGGTGGGGCAATGACTTTTTGGTTAAGACTGCAGAAGCTAAATAAAAACTTAAAATGTACCACACTGCCTCATTTATTTATGCTGGTATTTAGGATTCTTCTCTAAATATTAGGCAAGAACCCTCTCAGGCTTATTAATATCGGGGATTTTTAATAAACATGTGGTGATATCAGATGGCACCCCAAATTTTGATACCATATGTGGCATCCCAGATGGTGCTTCTGGGGAACTTGAAAGGGCCACATTTTGATATAATTTTAGGGGCTCATTTCCAATATCATATGGTGACCACGAAGGGACATTTAACATGTGGATTTTAAGATGGGACTGATTTTTTTTTAAAAAGATTATAAAATTTTATTGAAGGACATTAGAAACAATTCAACAAAAACAGAGAGCTACATCATTTTCATCAATAGAAAACCATTCTTTTTTTAAAGATTTATGTATTTATTTGAAAAGCAGAGTTATAGAGAGGCAGAGGCAGAGAAAGAAAGAGGGGTCTTCCATTCGCTGGTTCACACCCTAAATGGCCACAATGAGCGAGCTGGGATGATCCAAAGCTAGGAGCCAGGAGCTTCTTCCAGGCCTGCCAAGTAGGTGCAGGGGCCCAAGGACTTAGACCATCTTGTACTGCTTTTCCAGGCCATAGCAGAGAGTGGATCAGAAGTGGAGCAGCCAGGTGGCAAACCGGCACTCACATGGGATGCCGGCACTGCAGACAGTGGCCACAGCACCGGCCCAACCCATACATTATGACAAAGGTTTCAATTCTTCAAACACTTCAAAAAGATTGATTCAAGGCAATTTCAATTTTAAAAATCTCATCAGTGCATTCTGAATAACTTGAAAAGCTTATTTTAAAACTTGCAAAGAGGAGCAGGCATTTGGCACAGCTGTTGAATCACTGCTTGAATTGTCTGCCTTCTATATGGTTTGATTCCCCCACTTCTGATCCAGCTTCCTGCTGATGTACACCCAGGGAGGCAGCACATGATGGCTCAAGTACTTGGGTCCCTGCCCACAATGGAGACCTGAGTGAGTTCCAGACTTCTGGCTTTTGCTCATCCCTGGGTGTTGTGGCAGGTATTTGGAGAATGAGTCAATGAGAAAATCTCTCAATCTCTCTCTCTCTCTCTCTCTCTCTCTCTCTCTCTCTCTCTCTCTCTCACATCCTATCTTCTCTCTCCCTTTCAAATAAAGTAAAAAAAAATTAAAGAATAACACCCAAAAATATCTAAGTCCCTTTTAGAAAAAAAATGGGGTTTTGTAGGGATATTGGGTTCATTTTACTATTGAATCATAAATAGCACTTGTACATAATGTGCTTGTATTTTGTGAATCAAACAGTAATATAAACAATTTTTTAAAAATACAAGATCATAGACTGGGTAGCCTGAAGGACCTGGGTTTGAAGCCTGGCCATGCTGTTTACTTCCTATGACCTTGGAAAGGACAGGTAAACCTTCCAAGCCCAAACCACCTCATCTGCAGGCTAAGAATAAGGACCTTGTCACAGACACTCAGTCATGACCCTTTGTGACTGGCGAAAGTTTTCTGACACTGCACTTGACATAGAGGGTGGGGCCATACTCCCTTCCCTCTTGAGGAGGGGCATAGTGGAAGTGGGTAGCACCCATGAACCCCTGTGCTCTTAATTTGGCCTATCTTCTCTACCAGGCCTCTCAAGAACAGTCGGCTAAACACACTTGCACCTCTAGCATAGTAAATATTCAAGGAGAAACTTAAGAGACACAGCAAAATACATGCAACCTCCTTCAGCCAACTGGAGTTTAACATTCTTTCTCATCCTAAAAGAACACTTTTCAAAAATAAACATTTTCCTACCTAAGAGAATACACCAGCACCAATGGGACTCATTTTTAAGAAATTTTAAAACTAGGCAGCATGGTGGCTTCTGACCCTATCTCTCTGCCTGCACCCTCTCCCTCTCCCATCTGGGTTGGTGTTTTCGCTGTGCACCTGTCCATGGGAATACAGGGGTCCAAAGCAACACCCAGGTGGGGATGCACGCACGGCCTTTGTAGGGGAGGGGTGCATGGCTTTCTTCGGCCTTGGCACTGGTCACAAGACAGGGGTACAATGGCCCGGCCTGCAGCCTGAGGTTGCCACAGGCTCAGCGCCAAATCTGGGCACCGCGGGCACCCTGGATCTGGGCTCTCAGCCTCAGGTCCACCGGGAGGCTACCTGCAGGGAGCTGCCCCTCTGGTGGAGACTCATGTTGTCCCTACTCTGCATGAGAGCTTGGGGCTACACCGAGTTCTCCAAGTCTGTTTTGGCCCACAGCGGCTCAGCAGGAGTGCACGCGCATGTGCAGACAGTGTACAGACCCATGCCAAGTTCCCCAAGGCTGGTTCTGCCTGTAGTGGCTCAGTGGGAGCGCAAGTTGTGTGTGTTGACAGCGCAGACCCATGCGGAGTTTCCCAAGGCCAGTTTGGCCTGCAGTGGCTCAGCAGAGGCATGAGCTAGCTCTGCCTACATGAGTGCTTGATAGCCCACCTGGGTGGCCAGTGCACTGTTCAGAGTGTTAAGGTGGCAGCCAGGACACACTCAAAGAAGGCTGATATTGGTGTGGGAAGAGGAGCCTAGTGTCCTAGTAGACCACATGTAGTCCTAGTAGAGCCACCCTGCCCTGAGGGAGAAGAGCAGCTCGCTCACACAAAAGATAAGCGAGATTTTTTTCTTTTTATTTCTTTCTCTTTTCTTTTGTTTTGCTAGTAGTTTTCAAAAAAGGAAGGCATTGATGGGGTTTTGTTCGCTGTTTCTGGCTTTAAGGACTTTTGGTGTCATTGCTAGTACAAAGAGAGATAAAACAGATTTCCACGGAGGACAAACTCCTAAGGATTCCAGAGTGGTTGTGGTGTGTTTCAAAGACGATTTACGTGCTTTTCTAAGGTTACATTTTTAACTAGTACCAGCAGCTAAAGTTCAGAAAGATTTTGCTTTGTCCCTGGGCCTTATTGTACAAGAATTTAATTGCTAATTTCAAGTTGGAGAATTGGTCTGGTTGCTTAGAAACACGTTAGAGTCAGGGAGGAGGAACTTTAAACATGGCAGATGCTCTACTTCCTGTCAATGAGGGTGGGACTTCTGCCCCAAGATGGCGGCCCACCATGGGAAATTCCGCACTCACAGGAAGATGGGAAATAGACTCTGCCTCAAGATGGTGGCCCACTATGGGAATGTCCACCCTCACATAAAGTTGAGCAACAGACCCCACCCCAAGATGGCCGTCCACATGGCCCACCACATGCTACATGAATGGTTAATAGAGCTATGTATTTTAAATCATATTTTCATTATTTTGGTTTGTTATTTTTCATTTCCAGAGCCGATCTTCATTAGCTATGTATTTTAAATCATATTTTCATTATTTTAGTCTGTTATTTTAATCTTCAGAGCGGATCATCCTTGTCTCTGTTATTTTCACCTCTGAAGTGGGATTAAATCATATTTTCATTATTTTAGTCTGTTATTTTCATCTTCAGAGTGGATCTTCCCTGTCCCCATTTGTTATTTTCGTTTAAAGGGGCACCCTACCTATAAATGGTTTTGCTCCAGTTTTGATTTTGCTAATTAACAACTTATATGTTTCAGAACTTAACTTCCGGGAGCAACTAACCATGTGGGACACAGATGTTGGCAATGACCGAAACTGCTCCAGCTCACAAAACAAATTCATTAGATAGGATTAGACAGAGACTTCCAGACCCTGTATAGGCAGGGCCTGCACTATGCCCCTCATAAGCAGGAAGCAGTTACAGAAAAGATGATTTGATGCTCATCAACTTCCCTTAGGATTAAGGGATGGAGTCTCTGAGGGGGGAATGAAGTAGGCAGGCATACAGGTTAAAAAAAATTAGGTTTGTGAGCTGGAAGACCACGCCTTCACCACACCCCTGTGTGACCTCACGCCGTACCTGATACCTTTGCCATACCTCTGTGTGCCCTCATACCCTTACCTGGCCACACCTAAGTGCCAATCAGGTTAATTAACTACTCCCCTTTGGAAGTGGGTTAAAAGCCTGGGACATGGTGTGTCCGTCCCTTCTTCTTTGCCCAGGCCTGTTGGCCAGGAGGGGCCTGGCTGTAGCCCTGCATCTCCAGGGCACGTGGCCTTCGGGCCACCTGCCCTAGGCTTCCTGGCCTAGATGCTCCTCCATTTGGCTGGTTGCTGGTACTCAGTATGAACCCAGATTTACCTCTCTCTCTTAGATAAAGCTCCCACTCTCCTATGAATCTTTCACACTAAACAAAAGCTTAAAATGTACCACACTGCCTCATTTATTTATGCTGGTATTTAGAATTCTTTAAATATTAGGCAAGATCCCTCTCGGGATTATTAATATTGGGGATTTTTTAATAAGCATATGGTGATACCATATGGCACCCCAAATTTAGATACCATATGTGGCATCCCAGATGGTGCATATAGGGAAATTGAAAGGGCCACATTTTGATATAATTTTAGGGGGTCATTTCCAATATCAGCAGCACCTGAGTTGCAGCAAGCCATCATGTGGTGCACACAGACTCACCATCCCATGGCACACAAGGCTCTGGATCACCCAGTGGAGGTACCAATGTCTGAAATGAGCACATGAGATCAATCATGTTTCTTTTTTTTCTTTTTTTTAAAGATTTTTATTTATTTATTTTGACAGGTAGAGTTACAGACAGTGAGAGAGAGAGAGAGACAGAGAGAAAGGTCTTCTCTCCGTTGGTTCACTCCTCAAATGGCCACCACAGCTCGCGCTGCACTGATCCAAAGCCAGGAGCCAGGTGCTTCTTCTTCATCTCCCATGTGGGTGCAGGAGCCCAAGCACTTGGGCCATCCTCCACTGCCCTCCGGGGCCACAGCGGAGAGCAGGACTGGAAAAGGAGCAACTGGGACTAGAACACGGTGCCCATATGGGATGCTGGTGCCACAGGCAGAGGATTAACCAAATGAGCCATGGTGCTGGCCCCAATCGTATTTCTTATATGCAGCTGCCAGCAACACCCAACAGGCATCCGTCAGTGTAGGCCCTTCCTTAAGAAGTCTCCTGGGGAGTCTGTGTAGGGACATAGATAGCAGTGATACACCAATGGGTGAATCAGTGGACTTCTTTAGCAGTGCTAGTCCATAAGTCTACTAGATGTTATTCTAATTCCCATATGGAAAACAACAGATACTTTCTGCAGGTAAGCTTTATCTTTGCCTTCTTCACATGATCTTGTATGTAGAGAACATGCAAGATTCTTCA
Source organism: Lepus europaeus (assembly GCF_033115175.1). NCBI lineage: Eukaryota > Metazoa > Chordata > Mammalia > Lagomorpha > Leporidae > Lepus > Lepus europaeus. Next base: position 16,876 of record NW_026909005.1, on the reverse strand, counting down.
ATAAAACTGGTACAAAAACTGAATTCAGTGAAGCTGTACGATACAAAATAAACACAGAAAAAGTGGTTGCTTTTATATGCAAAACTGAACAACCTTGAAGGAAAATATAGAGAACAGCTGGATTTGCAATAGCATCAACAGGAATGAATTACTTAGGAATAAACGTAACTGAAGAAATAAAATATTTAAACACCAAAAACTATAGTGTTAATGAAATGAATTGAACATGACACAAATAAAAACTTTTTAAGAAGTTAGTACCACACTAAGTGATCTACATATTCAAAGTAATTCTTATAAACACATCAACATTTAATTTTAGCAGAAATTTTAAACACAACTTAGAATTCATATAGAATGTAAGAGGACCCCAAACAACCAAAATACGTTTGAAAATGAATTACAAAGTTGGAGGTCTCACATTTCCTGAATTCAAAACTCTCTACAAATCAACAGCAATCAAAATAGGGTGATATTGACATAAGATCAGACACACAGACCAAAGGCATAGAATAAAGAGAGAACTGGTAGGCATTTGGTCTAGCAGTTAAGATGCTGGTTAAGATTCCCACAATGAAATCCCAGCCTGGGCTCCTGACTCCAGCTCCCTGCCAATGCACATCCCTGGAGACAGTGGTGATAGCTCAAATAATTGGGTTCCTGCCACCAACACTGGGAACATGGATTCTGTTTCTGAGGGCTTCTTATTGTGCAAGCTCAGATTTGGTCATTGCAGGCATCTGGGCAGTAAGTATGCATGCAGGAGCTCTCAGTCCCAACCTCTCCAATTAAAAAAAATAAAATTTAAAAATTCAGTTAATATTATACTCACTAGTAAAATAAAGGAAAGTCAAGATATGATAACCCCATAAATACAAGTTTTGTGGTTTCTTTTTTTCTAAATCTATCTTATAGGAAAACCATAAACAAATTAGGAATTGAAGAGAACTTCTGGCAGGGAAAGGCCACCCATGGAAAATCTACAAATGCTGGGACTGGGAGCAAGAAACAAATACTGTTACCACTTCTATTCAGCATGGTAATGGAAAACTTTACTAAATAAATCATGAAAAGAAAAAGAAAAAAGTCTTCAGATTTCAAATGGAAACAGTAAAATTGCTTTGCATTGCTCAAGACATAATCCTGCCTACAAAAGAAATACTGATGAATTCAGTATATATTCAAAGTAAAATCCAGTAATCTTTCAGGGCATAGAACACATATAAAAGTAAAAATTGTATTTCTGTACAACAATGAATACTCTGAAAAAACAACAGCATTCAAAATAGCATGAAAAGAAAGAAGAATAGAAATACAAATTTTAAGAATACCCTAATACTATACAAAAATACAAAATACAATGGAGATAATTTTTTTTTGACAGGCAGAGTGGATAGTGAGAGATAGAGACAGAGAGAAAGGTCTTCCTTTTTGCTATTGGTTCACCCTCCAATGGCCGCTGCAGCCGGCGCATCGCGCTGATCCGGAGCCAGGAGCCAGGTGCTTCTCCTGGTCTCCCAGGCGGGTGCAGGGCCCAAGCACTTGGGCCATCCTCCACTGCCTTCCCGGGCCATAGCAGAGAACTGGCCTGGAAGAGGGGCAACCGGGATAGGATCCGGCGCCCCAACCAGGACTAGAACCCGGTGTGCCAGCGCCGCAAGGCAGAGGATTAGCCTGTTAAGCCACGGCGCCGGCGAGATAAACAATTTTTAAATCACTTAATGAATTAAATTATGCATTCTCCAGTAACCATGTAAAAATATGCTTAATATTAGTCACCAGGAAATCACAAATCAAAACCTCAAGAAGATACCACTTCACAGCCAGTAAAATGACTATGGTTCAGCAAGAGATGAGTGCTGACAGATCTGACTCAGGATCATGAGGACTTCATGCAATTCCACTACAATGGTGCAGACACTTTGAAAAACAGTTTAGTAGTTTCTCAAAGTGTTTTAGATGAAGTTACTGTTATTGACCTGCAATTCTGCTCACAGTTTTGCCCCAGCACTATTCATGAAAGCCAAACGGGAAAACATCAAATGTCTATGTATAAGGAGAAAAATGAGTTGTGTTATCTTCACAATTAATTCTATGTGGCAGTCAAAAATGAAGTTAAGAGAAAACATATCACTAAAGAAACAAACTAAAAAAAAACACACATACAGAAATCAGAATCAGGGGCCCACGCTGTGGCATAGTGGGTAAAGGCACTGACTGCAGTGCCAACATCCCATAGGGGAGCCAGTTCAGGTCCCGGCTGCTCCACTTCCTATCCAGCTTGCTGCTATGGCCTGGGAAAGCAGTAGAAGAAGGCCTTGAGCCCCTGCACTCGCGTGTGAGACCTGGAAGAAACTCCTGGCTTCAGGTCAGTGCAGCTACAACTGTTGTGGCCAAATAGGGAGTGAACCAGTGGATGGAAGACTTCTCTCTCTGCCTCTCCTTCTCTCTCTGTGTAACCCTGACTTTCAAGTAAAATAAATAAATCTTTAAAAAAAGAAATCAGAATCAAAAGACTAAACACTGTTCTACTGTATGAATCCAATTATACAGACAGGTAAGACAAGGCAAATCTCTTAAGAAAAGTTTAAATCACCAGTTATCTGTGTTGGTGGAGAATGAGGAAATCTTTTCATCAATGTAAATATGCTGATTTTATTCTGTGGTGATCACATAACTCTCCAAAGCATGAAATAAACATAAAAACATGTGGCAGTTATAGCTGGGCAGACACTCCTGGGTACACCATTCCTGAGAGGAGCCTGAAAACTGTGAATTTCTTGTGGATGACTATAGTTGATATTTTTAAATTTGATTAATCTTTATTGTCCTTGCATACATTCTTCCTTTCTAACTCTACTGTGCTTTTGTGGGACATTAAGCCTTTAAGTATAAAATAAATTAAAAATATGTATCTTCAAAATAAAATAATATCAAATTTATGAAGAATAAAAATTCATGACTTTTTAGGATTTTTGGTGTGTATATTAAGAATTGTGTACACATCAAAATGTCTGTGTATTGATTCTCAACACCAGTAAAATCTTAACTTTAAAAAAATAGTCTATCATTTGATTTCACATTTTTGTATTGCTCTAATTACATTTTTCTTAACTGAAGGGAACAATCTATAATAAATTTTTACCACCAACTTAAAATAAACCATGGTAGCCTTTCCACTCATCTTGGTAAGACCAATTTCTTCCAGATTATGTTTGTCCCAGTATTAATGAAATGTTTCTAAATACTGCAATATTAGTTGTGATATTAAACATTTTATCACCCCTTAACTTTATACACCAAATAAAATGTTGGTATTTTCATTTTTTGTTAACAGCTGTAATATTTATGGGCTACAGTGTGACATTTCAATATATGTATACAAATTGAACCGATCAAATGCACATTTATCTTGTGACACCATTTTATGGTTGGAACCCCGAGCTCCTTTCTTCCATTTTCTCATAAAATACATAATAGATTACTGTGAACAATAGTCACCCAATCATATTGTGTGACACCAGGGAATCTGATTAGTCTAACTGGTCGGGCACCATTGTCCATAACACTTTCCCACAGTTTCAAAGGTGAAAACATATATATGTATGTATGTATGTATATATATATATATATATACACACACACACACATATACAGAAAGAGAGAGGGAGGGAGAGGGAGGGAGGGAGGGAGGGAGGGAGGGAGGGAGAGAGAGAGAGAGAGAGAGAGAGAGAGAGAGAGAGAGATAGGGAGAGAGTGTTGAGTGGAAGGCATAGAGAACCAGAGCCACAAAGAGATACCCAAACATCCAGCAGTCCATTGCCCACATACCAACAACACCTAGGGCTGACCTGAGCCAGGAAGAAGCTGGATTCAATACTGGTCTCCAATGTGGTAGCAGGAAACAACTACTTAAGCCATCAGCTTCTGCTGCTGCTGTATCAAACATTATAATTGCAAGATCGGAAAATAACTCAAGGGTCTGTTTACAGATGCTTAAGAAACACAGTGGCACCCTTTCCAAATCTTAAAAAGGAACAAAATCTTTATATTAATTATAACATGGAACCAAAAGTGTGGAACCAGAAGATATTTCACTGGGTGAAATAAGACACAGAAACAGGAACTACTACATGAACACACTTAGATTTGGAATGCATTGAAGTCAAACAACCAGAGAGGAGGATGGTGTTTGTCATGGGCTGGGAGCAAGGAAATGAGGAGATGTCAGTCAAACAATACATATTTACAGTTAGGAGATAAAGCTTTGGACATCTAATATATACAGTACAGAAACCACAGTTGACGTACTATATTGTATACATGGGATCTGCTAAGACCAGGAGTCTTTTAAAAACACCACGAAAGTGATAGATTAATTAGCTTTATTGTGCTTATCCTTTTATAGTGTATTATAAGTATGAGGAGACTCCAGAAAGTTTGTGTGGAAATACAATGGAGGTAATGTGAAATTTCAATGAATTTTTAAGTAACCTCATATCAAAACACATGCTGCGATATAATAACATACAATTTATGTTAGTTATACTGCAATAAGCCTGGAAAATAAAACAAGCATAGATTCCTACCTGTAAAATATAAAACAAAATTAAGGAAATTAAGTTTATGTTTTGGGGACCTGAGAGTTTTCAGGGGAAGAAATATTTTTTTAAAAAATTCATAAACTTCACTAACCTAAAACTTCAAAAGTTTTGTATCCTGGAAGGTTAAAGACAGTGGGAAGCCTGTCTAGAGAATATGTAAGACAATATCCAAGTAACAAATTACATGGTTACCCTGCCCTAATCAAACTCACTGCTCAGAAATAGAAAATGAAAGGATGTGCATTTGACAGAAACTGGGAAATGAAAATTGAAATGAGAATTATAAACTAGTACATGCTGTACTGCCATCAACATGCGTACACCCCATTGTGCATATACATAGTTGTGTTTTGTAGATAAGTGCAGAATTAACCCATTTAAACTATGGAACTGAAAATGCAGGGCCTGCTTCATGAGCATGTCCAGTTGTTCCTGTTCTAAACTCAGGAGAGAAGCCTCATGGTTGAGGATTAACACCCTGTTTGCTGTTGACATTCTTAGTGAATTTAACTAGAATTTGTGTCTTTTAAGTAAAGTCAAACAGGATGGTGGGGTAAGTGCTTGGAACCAAGGCTCAGGCAAAGTGGGATCTCGCCCAGCTTCGTTGGGACAGGTCATGGCCACTGTACTCAGTATCCTGGTCCAGAAAAGCCTTCCCTTGCCCAAGCCTGTCTGGTGACCACTGTGGCCCTTGGCCCAAAACAATAGCTGGGCGTGAGCACATGTTTGGAGAACACGTGTGTGTGTGTGGGGGGGGACACCATGGAAGTTTCTCACCTAAACTCAATCTGAATTCCTAGGGTTTCCATATTTAAATGCTTAAAAAGTTTGAAACAAGCCAACATGCCATTCTACACTTTAATCAGTGGACAGATCAACCAAAGAAACAACAGAGCTAATCTACACTACTGACCAACCAAGTGGACCTAATTGATACTGACAGAACATGTCATCTCAAAGTTGAAGAACCCACATGTTTTTATCAGTGCATGAAAGTTGCTCTAGGGTAGACTATACTATAGGCCATAAAACAATCTCTCATAAATCAGAGATGAAAATTGAGATGTTACAATGGACACCATGTAGCTGTCAGGAATTACCACAAGCATTCATATTTGCCAACAAATTGGAAAAGCTAGAAAAAATGGATAGATTTCTGGAAACTTAAAATGTACCAAATTTGAGTCATAAATATATAGAAAACCTAAATGACCCAATCACCAAGACAGAGATTCAATCAGTAATAGTGACCCTCCCAACAAAAAAAGCCAACAAAGAAAAGATGACTGCATTGCTGAATTCTACCAAGAAGAACTAATCCCCATATTTCTTTAACTACTTCAAACAACTGCAATGGAGGGAATCCTCTCAAACTTCTTCTATGAGGTCAGCATCGCATTAACTCCAAAACCAGAAAATGATACAACAAAGAACCATAGACCAATATCCCTGATGAACATAGATACAAAAATCCTCAACAAAATCCTAGCTAACTGAATCCCAGAACACATCCAAAAGAGCATTCAACCCAACCAAATGGGATTTATCCCTGGTATTCAGGGATCACTCAACATATGCAAATAATGAAGTATAATATACATTAACAAATTGAAGAATAAAAACCATACTATTATCACAACAGATGCAAAGCAAGCATTTAATACAATACAGCATCCTTTCATGATTAAGAAAACTAAAGCAAATTGGATATACAAGAAATATAATTCGGCCGGCGCCGTGGCTCAACAGGCTAATCCTCCACCTAGCGGCACTGGCACACCGGGTTCTAGTCCCGGTCGGGGCACCGATCCTGTCCCGGTTGCCCCTCTTCCAGGCCAGCTCTCTGCTGTGGCCAGGGAGTGCAGTGGAGGATGGCCCAAGTGCTTGGGCCCTGCACCCCATGGGAGACCAGGAGAAGCACCTGGCTCCTGCCATCGGATCAGCGCGGTGCGCCGGCTGCAGCACGCCTACCGCGGCAGCCATTGGAGGGTGAACCAACGGCAAAAGGAAGACCTTTCTCTCTGTCTCTCTCTCTACTGTCCACTCTGCCTGTCAAAAATAAAAAAAAATAAAAAAATATTTAAAAAAAAGAAATATAATTCAACACAATCAAGGAAATATAAGGCAAACCCACATTCAGCATCATATTTAATGGGGAAAAGCTGGAAGCATTTCCAAGATTCAATATAGTCTGTAAGTTCTAGCTAGAAACATTAGGCAAAAAAAGGAAATCAAAGGGATACAAATTGGAAAGGAGGAAATAAAATTATTCCTGCAGATGATGTTATCCTACATATAGGGGAACCAAAAAACCAGCAAGATTATTGGAACTCATAAGAGAGTTTGGCAAAGTTGCAGGATACAAAACCAACACACAAAAAGCAATAACTTTTGTATACACAAAAAATCCCATGGCTGAGAAAGAACTTGTAAGAACAGTCCCTTTGACAATAGCTATAAAAATATTTAAATAGCTTGGGTAACCAAGAATGTGAACGATCTCTACAGAAAAATTGTGGAACATCAAGGAAAGATATAGAAGACCCCACCCCAAATGGAAATATCTTTATGTTCATGGAAGAATTACTATAATCAAAATGTCTACCCTGTCCAAAGCAATTAAGATTCAATGTGATTCCAATCAAAACACCAAAGACATTCTTCTTAGATCTGGAATAAATGGCCCTAAAACCCATATGGAATCACAAGAGACTGCAAATTGCTAAAGCAATACTAAACAACAACAACAAAATAAACCTGAAGGCATCAGAACACCATTTTCAGTACATATGACATGATACTTACAATCAGAAGACCCTGGTACTTGCACTAGTATAGATGTCTAGACCAATGGAACAGATTAGGGTCCCCAGAAGTTTTTATCCATAACATCTACAACCAATAACCTTTGACAAATAAGCTAAAATCACTATCTGAAGAAAGGACAGTATCTTCAACAAATGATTCTAGAAAAAGTGGATTGCTTCATGCGGAAGTATGAAACCAGACCCATCATACCATACACCTGATGCAAACATCCACTCACAATGGATCAGAGATCTAAAACTAAGACTTGAAATCATCAAATTATTAGAGGGATAAATAAGGGAGACTGTAAGACATTGGCCAAGGCAAAAACATCTTGGAAAAAACCTCAGAAACACAGGCAATAAAGGCAAAAAAGGACAAATGGGTTTACATCAAGCCAAGAAGTTTCTGCACTGCAATGGAAATACTCAACAAAGTAAAGAGGTAACCTACAGAATGGGAGACAATATTTGCAAACTATACGCCTGATAAAGGATTAATATTGAGCTCAAGAAAACCAACAATAAGACAAGCAATCCAGTCAAGAAATGAGCTGAGGATAGGAACAGGCATGTTTCAAAGGATGAGATACAAATGGCAATAGACAGAGGAAAAAATGCTCAAGATCACTGGCCATGAGGGAAATACAAATAAAAAACCACAATGAGGTTTCACCTCACCCCAATTAGAATTGCTATCATAAAAATATCAAAAAATGCTGGTGAGGATGTAGGGGAAAAGGCACCCTAATATATTGTTGGTGGGAATGTAAAGTAGTACAATCATCATGGAAGACAGTATGGAGATTCCTCAGAAATCTGAAAATAGACCTACCATATGACCCAGCTATCCTAATCCTGGGAATTAACTCAAAAGAAATGAAATCATCATATGAAAGATGCTGTAACCTGATGTTTATTGCAGCTCAACTAACAATAGGTAAGATAGGAAATCAACTCAAATATCCAACAACTGATGACTAGATATTATGGTGTATATGCATGATAAAATACTACCTAGCCATAAAAAAGAATGAAATCCAGTCTTTCACAATAAAATGGATGCAACTGCAGACCATTATGCTTACTGAAAATAGCCAGTCCCAAAATGACAAATATGTTTTCCCTGATTTGTGGTAACTAACATAATCCAAAGGAACATGATGTCTATGAGCAAAACTGGCATTCTGAGATTTGATTATTGTTTATAGCCCTTGTCTATACTCTGGAGGAATAGTTTTTCTACTTACTACTTGTGGAATTCTTCATAATCACAAGCTTAACCCTCCACTAAGTAAAGTAAATTTAAAGTATTTCATTGTAAAAATTAAAAGAAAAAAAGGAAGGAGGAGCAGGGGGGGAGTGAGGGAGAGAGGAAGGATGTAGTGGGAAGTATCATTATGTTCTTGTAAGTGTGTATATGAAGTACATGAAATTTGTTCCCTTGATATAAATAAAAATTTTTAAATGCAACATTATACAGAGAGAGAGAATGGGGAGGAAAAAAGAGAAATATCTCTTCCATCTGCTGTTTCATCCTCAAAATAGCCTCAATAATCAGGGATGGGCCAGGCTGAAGACATGTGGGTGTAAGTGGTCCAAGTGTGTGTGCCATTCTCCACTGCCTTCAGCGTGCATGTGCAGGGGGCTGGATTGCAAGTGGAGCAATTAGGACTTGAACTGGCACTCATATGGGATGCCAGCATGGGTAGCAGCTTAACCTGCTCTGTCTCAATGCCAGTCCTTCAAAATTAAAACAAGCCAACAGAAGAAAGCAACAAGGTACAAACAAAAGACTCATGAGAATAAAATAATAATGATACAAATAATATAAATAATAGTAAAGAAGAGTAATAACACAAATCACTGTCCCATAAAATTCCTCAGAGTTCCACTGAAGTCTCATGGGGTTGTACTGCTGTTAACCCCATGGACCCATTGGGGACACTGAGGCATGGAAAATAAATTAGTCACTCAGTACAGGGCACAGTCTGGAGCCAACCCAGAACCTCCAGCTGCACCTTCCAGCTCCACTATGAAACACAGATAGGAAAATGGGGCTCATGGCAGGGTGCTCTGCTTGGAGAATCCAGAAAGCAGGTGCATCCATACAGCATATGTGTGTACCCGCAGCAACTGGTGCTAACTGTGCAGAAGGTGCAAGGGACTTTTACTCCACATACTTCTGGGCCATTTGCATTGGTCACAATGAGGCCACAGCCATTTGTTATTTAAGCCATTAAAAAAAAACCAGGAAGACAAATTATCTACAAATACTTCCAAAAGCATTTTCTAAAGAGCTACTAGGAATAATAAATCATTTTAGCAAGACCATGAAGAGTAGAAGGGTAATGTAAAAATATCAATTGCAGAGCCAGCACTATGGCCCATCAGGTAAAACCATCACCTGCAGTGCTGGCACCCAACATGGGCACCTGCTCGAGTCCTGGATGCTCCACTTCTGATCCTATTCTCTGCTATGATTTGGGAAAGCAGTGGAAGATGGACCAAGTCCTTGGGCCCCTGCACCTCCCTGTAAGACCCAGAAGAAACTCCTGGTTCCTGGTTTCTGATTTGCTCAGCTGTGGCCACTGCAGCAATCTGGGGAGTGAACCTGGAAGACCTCTATTTGTCTCTTTTTCCCTCTGCCTCTACCTCTAGCTCTGCCTTTCAAATAAATAAAATATCTTAAAAAACAATTACTTATTAGAAAATCAAGTGTATACTACCATCAGTGAAAAGCACCTCTAGCTCTGCCTTTCAAATAAATAAAATATCTAAAAAAGTACTTATTAGAAAATCAATTGTATACTACCATCAGTGCACAGGTAGATACTGATATAAAAATTAAAATAGCATAATAAAATGAAAACTCATAACTCTATGAATAAAATACAAAATACTTTGGCTGAAGATTAAAATGCTGATGAAGGAAACTAAAGAAGATCTAAGTAAATTCGCTGTGCTTAGCATTGGAAGGTTGAATATTATTAAGATACCACATCTTGTAAAATGGTTCTATAGGTTTAAGATACTCTAAATAAAAATTCCAGCAAGAGGTTTTTGAGAAAAAAACAAACCTGACTGTAATCAGGAAAACCTCATACAATTGACTATCATGTCCACAATGTTAACAATGAACTGGGTGAAATCACAATACTGCATCTCAAGACTTACAACAACCAAGATGGTTTGGGATTCGTGAAAGAACAGAAGATACACATTTCAATGGAGTATGATTCAGAGTCCAAAAACAAACCTCATGCCAAAATACATAAACAACAATTGTTAAACTACAAAGAGAAATAAACGAATGCACTATCACACTCACAGACATCAATACATCTCTTTCGTTAACAGATCTGCAGTTAGACAAGCACCTAAATCAACCATGTGCCAAATGGATCCTTAGAGGATGCTCCGTTCACAGCAACAGAACACGACACACTTCTCAGACCCACACGGCACATCCACTCTGACCACGTTTGTAGGTGTAGAGCAGACCTCAACTCCTAAGGAAGAGGTGCCACACAATGTAAGCTCTCGGATCACAATGCAACTACCTGAGAAATCAGTACAAAAAAGCTGGAAAATATCAAAAACTTGGAGAAAAATCAACAAACCTCAAAATAACACGTTTATAGATCTCAAATAAAAAAATATTTCAAACTAAATTGAAACTGTATCCTGCCAATTTATATGAATGGATGCATATTTTAGAAAAGAAGAACCAAGATCAATGAGCTACACTTTCACCCTAGAAGTGAGAGGAAGAAAAGCAACTTAACCACAAAAAGCAAGGTGAAGAAAATAAATCATGAAAGTTAGCGGTACTAGTTAATGGAACTGTAAAAAGTACAACTGCAGACAAAGATCAACAAAACTGAAATGTGGTTCTTTGAAAACATCAACAAAATTCGTGAACTTCTTATCAGGACCAACCAAGAAAAAAAGGGTGCAAATTACCAATATTAATAATGAAACGGTGACACCATGACCCCATGATCAAGATAATGTAAAGGAAGAATACGAACAACTCTAGGACCAAAAATTTCATAAGATAAATGAACTGTGTGAATTCCTTGAAAAGTAGAATATGCCAAAATTCACACAAAGAGAAACAAAAAACTTCAATGCTTCCATAATTACTAAATGTTATAATTTATAATAACTACAGAAACATAAAGTATAATGAAAATTATTAAATATATATTAGTGATTAAATTCACACATCCTGTTTTTGTTCAGCTAAAAAGAAGCAGTGGGCAGAAAAGTACTTACAGGGACCTGCCTTGTGGCATGGCAGGTTGTGACACTGCCTGGAACAATGTCATTCCATATAGATGCCAACTGGATTCCTGCCTGTTACACTTTTTTTAAAGACTTACTTATTCATTTAAAAAGTAGAATTACAGAGAGGCAGAGGGAAAGAGAGATAGAGAAAAGTCTTCCATCTGCAGGTCCACTCCCTAAATGGACGCAAGAGCCAGAGCTAAGCTGATTTGAAACCAGGAGCCAGGAGCTTCCTCCAGGACTCCCACACAGGTGCAGGGGCCCAAAAGGACTTGGGCCACCTTCTACTGCTTTGTCAGGCCCTAGCAGAGAGCTGGAACGGAAGTGGAGCAGCTGGGACGTGAACCGACACCCATATGGGATGCTCGTACTGGAGGTGGTGGCTTCATCTGCTCTGCGCACCCCCCCCCTTCCCTTTTGTTCCACTTGTGATCCAGCTGTCTGCTAACATGCCAGGGAAAACAGAGGAAGCGGCCCAAGGGCTTGGGCCCCTGAACTCACACTGGAGTACTGGTAAAGTCCCTGGCTTCTGCTTTGTCCTGGCCCAGCTCTGGCCATTGTAGCCACCTGGGGAGAGAACTCATACATTGAAGATCTCTCCCGCACCGCCTTAGGGATAGCTCTGCCTTTCAAACCAATCTTTAAACAGAGAAAGAAAAAAAAGAACTAGTACTTACTGTGAAGTGTTAGGAAGCCTGGAACAGAGCACAGAGCAATTCAGCAATATTACATTTCTGGAGGATAAACCCAATTACCTACTTGAATTACATTATGAATAAGTATATTTGAATTCCTGGAAAAAGCTATGGAAATATTATGCAGAATTTAAAACATCTAAGTGCCTAGCCTCTCAGTCTTCTGCACCTACTTTCATGACTACATATGTTGCTTGTATTCTTTTGTCTCTGGTTTCTTTCTAGCCACAGCCACTGATACTTATCAAGTTTCTACCTTCTATGGTACTCTTCTTGGTGATAGGATTAGAAAGACTAATAAGGTATGACAATACCAATTGATTAGTGGAGTGCAGTAGAAAGCCATGTGAGGGCCGGCGCCGCGGCTCACTAGGCTAATCCTCCGCCTTGCGGCGCCGGCACACCGGGTTCTAGTCCCGGTCGGGGCACCGATCCTGTCCCGGTTGCCCCTCTTCCAGGCCAGCTCTCTGCTGTGGCCAGGGAGTGCAGTGGAGGATGACCCAAAGTCCTTGGGCCCTGCACCCCATGGGAGACCAGGAGAAGCACCTGGCTCCTGCCATCGGATCAGTGCGGTGCGCCGGCCGCAGCACGCCAACCGCGGCGGCCATTGGAGGGTGAACCAACGGCAAAAAAAGGAAGACCTTTCTGTCTGTCTCTCTCTCACTGTCCACTCTGCCTGTCAAAAAAAAATAAAATAAAATAAAATAAAAAAAAAGAAAGCCATGTGAGATATTTGTTCATGGCTATTCTATTCCAGTAGTGGAGGTCTGTACATGATATGCTATCGGAATCAAAAGATTGTAATACAAACCTAACTTACAGTTTTTAGTAAATATTTTAAAGCATTTTCATGAGCATCAAAATATATATCCATGAGTCCAGAATTTTTATTGTCATTCAGATTAAACACTTTGTAATGTCTATTTGGATACCTTTTTTGATGATGGATTAATGAAAGTTTTGTCCATACAACCATCTTTTTTTACTAGTTATCAATTTTTTAATATTTTTCCAAATAATTTATTTGCTGTGAGAGATTAGACTCTGAAATACTAGCATTTTTAAGAATTTTAAAAATAACTTTATTTTATTATCATTTTGTCAGGTAATCTCTATGCCCTGGAAAATAATGTAAGTTTACTCACTAAGATGTACAGTTATTCTTCATTTGCAAATTAGGTAAGATTTTTCAGTGTTATTGTTCAGATCTCCTGTATCTGTGTAACAGAGATGTATCCTTATTTTAGCAGGGGTCGAAAGACATACAAGACACTCTTTAATAGGATTTTGGATTTATTGATTTATCGTTAATTCATTAGTTAGGTTTGCACATGCTCGTTTTGTTATCATCTGTATTTACCCTTGTTCACTCATCAAATGTTCTTCCTTTTTTTGTTAAAGATTTATTTATTTATTTTAAAGGCAGAGTTACAGGAAGAGAGAAACAGTAAGGGGGTAGACAGAGAGGGAGATCATTCACCCACTAGATCACTCCCCAGATGGCGAAACCAGTACCGGGAACAAGAGATTCATTTGGGTCTGTCAGGTGGGTGACAGGGGCACAAACACTTGGGATGCCCTCTATTCTTTTCTCAGGCCATTGGCAGGGAATTGCAGTGGAATGGAGCAGCCAGGATATTAACTGGCACTCACGTGGGATGCCAGCATTTCAGGCAGTGGCTTTACCTGCTATGCCATGATGTTGGCCCCTGTTCTTCCTTTTAAAAATGGTTAATGGGCTGGCGCTGCGGCTCAATAGACTTATCTTCCGCCTGTGGTGCCAGCACACTGGGTTCTAGTCCTGGTCAGGACACCGGCTTCTGTCCCAGTTGCCCCTCTTCCAGTTCAGCTCTCTGCTGTGCCCAGGGGTGCAGTGGAGGATGGCCCAGGCCCTTGGGCCCTGCACCCGCATGGGAGACCAGGAGGAAGCACCTGGTTCCTGGCTTCGGATCAGCGCAGTGCACTGGTCACAGCGCGCTGGCCACGGTGGCCATTGAGGGGTGAATCAATGGAAAAGGAAGACCTTTCTGTCTGTCTCTCTCACTGTCCACTCAGTCAAAAAATAAAAAAAATAAAAATGTTTAATGTATTAAAGTCCACTTTTCTAATATTATAACTCTTCTTTATCTCATGCTTGCATAGTAGGCCATATCATATACAATTGTATTGACAAACATCAAATATTGATAATATACCCAATTCAAAAGTTGTGAGAACTCCACAGTGAATATTAAAAAAAGTTTCGCAGGAATTCATATGTACATTCAAAGAATATATTCAAGAACACATTTATGAAAAAGATATACTATATATATTCAAGAGATATACTATCAAAAGGAATATTCACCAGAAGTTTTAAGAGTTCCTCATTGTTCACCAACTAAGGTGATTAATAGAAAATACCATAAAAGCAACAGAATACATTCCACAAAGGGTTTGGTAAAATTTAATAGCCATTAGCATTAATGACTATGTCATTTAGCATGTGTCCTGTGTCCTATAGCTTGTGTCCTTTAAACTGTGTCCTGTGTCCTGTAGCCTGTGTCCTGAAGCCAGTTTCTCATAGCCTATGGACTATGTCATTTAGCATTTGCCTGTGTCCTGTAGCTTGTGTCCTTTAAACTGTGTCCTGTGTCCTGTGGACTCTGTCCTATGTTGTGTAGCCTGTGTCCTGTATCCTGTGTCCTGTAGTTTGTGTCCTGAAGCCTGTGGCCCCTGTCCTATAGCCAGTGTCCTGTGGCCTTCTTCCTGTATCTCATGTCCTGTTTCCTGTATCCTGTGTCCTGTGTCCTGAAGCCACTTTCTTGTAGCCCATGTCCTATGTTCTGTAGTCTGTGGTGTTTGTCTTATGCCCGGTGTGGTGTGTCCTGTTGCCTGTGTCCTGTAGCCTGTGTCCTTTAACTTGCGTCCTCTAATCTGTGTCCTGTGTCCTCTGGCCTGTTTCTTTTAGCCTGTGTCCTTTAGCCTTTGTCCTGTAGCCTGTGTCCCGTGTCTAGGGCCTCTGTCCTATAGCTTGTGTCCTGTTTTCCTATAGTCTTTGTCCTGATTCCTGAAGCCAGTTTCTTGTAGCCTGTAGACTATATCATGTAGTCTGTGTCCTGTGTCCTGAAAAATTTGTCCTGTAGCCTCTGTCCTGTTGCCTGTGTCCTGTGTCCTTTAACCTGTGTTGTGTCCACTGGCCTGTTTCTTTTAGCCTATGCCCTGTGTCCTGTGTCCTATGTTGTGTAGCCTGTGTCCTGTAGCTTGTCCCTGTGTCCTGTAGGCTGTGTCCTATGTCCTGGGCCTGTGTCCTTTAAACTGTTTCCTGGTTTGTGCAATCTGTGTCCTGCATCCAATGGCCTGTTTCTTTTAGCCTGTATCCTGTATCCCTTAATCTGTGTCCTTTGTCCTGTAGCTTGTGGCCAATGTCTTGTAGCCTGTGGCCTTTGTCCTGTGGCCAGTGTGGTGTGTCCTGTGTCCTGTAGCCTGTGTCCTATATCCTGTATCCTTGTATTTAGCCTGTTCATGTAGCCTGTGTCCTGATGCCTGTGTCCTGTGTCCAATGGCCTGTCTCTTTTAGCCTGTATCCTATGTTGTGTATCCTGTGTTTTGTAGCCTGTGTCCTGTACCCTGTGTCCTATAGCCTGTGGCCTTTGTCCTTTGGCCAGTGTGGTGTGTTCTATGGACTCTGTCCTGTGTCCTATAGCCTGTGCCCTGTAGTCATTGTCCTAAGTCATGTAACCTGTGTCCTGTGTCCTACATCCTGTGTCCCTTAGCCTCTGTCCTGTAACCTGTGTCCTGTAGTCATTGTCCTATGTGTCCTGTAGCCTGTGTTCTATATCCTGCATCCTCATCCTTTTGCCTATTCATGTAGCTTTTGTCCTGTGACCTGTAGCCTGTGTCCTGTGTCTTGTAGCCTGTATCCTTTAACCTGTGTCCTGTGTCCTGTAGTATGTGTCCTGTGTCCACTGGCTGTTTCCTTTTGCCTGTGTCCTGTAGCCTTTGTCCTGTGTCTTTTGTCCTATGTTGTGTAGCCTGTATCCTGTAGTTATTGTCCTATGTCATGTAGCATGTGTCCTGTAACCTGTGGCCAGTGTCCTCTGGCCTGTGGCCTCTGTATTGTAGCTTGTGTCCCCTAGCCTGTTCCTATTTTCTGTAGCCTGTGTCCTGGGCCTGTGTCCTTTAACCTGTGTCCTGTGTCCTGTAATCTGTGTCCCGTGTCCACTGAACTGTTTCTTTTAGCCTGTCTCCTGTAGCCTTTGTCCTGTGGCCTGTGTCCTATGTTGTGTAGACTGTGTTTTGTAGCCCATGTCCTGAGGCCTGAGTCCTGTGTTCTGTAGCCTGTGTCCTATGTCCTGCAGCCTGTGGCCCTTGTCCTTTGGCCAGTGTGGTGTGTCCTGAGGCCTGTGTCCTGTGTCCTGTAGCCTGTTTCCATGTCCTTTAGCCTGTGTCCTGTAATCTGTGTCCTGTATCCACTGACCTGTTTCCTTTTGCCTGT